>NC_065876.1:16667734-17290312 GCF_933775445.1 Argentina anserina
GGTTCAGTTATAAAATCATGAAATGCCTCTCGGCCCTATTATGGTAAGGCCAATGCACCAGCCAGCCGGTGTGGTGGCGATTTACTAATGTTTATATAATTATATCATGATATTTTTTTTACAACTCAAATTAACTAAGGCAACGGAAAAAACTACTTTCGTCGCTTTAATTTTTAACTCGTCGCGTCAACATTAAGGGACGGACAATACTGGTCGCCTTAACTATGTTTTAAGAGACGAACTCTGTTGTTTCGTCGCGTAAGTCTTACGAGACGCGGTTAGGTTCATCGCCTAAGTCTTACGAGACGATTAGTGGTTCGTCGCATTAGGTCTACTTAAGTGACGTGTTTTGCTTACTCCGTCGCATAAGCTCTTATAAGACGGTGATGATGTGACGACTCTTAGGCGACGAGAAAGCCGTTCGTAAGCCCTAGGCGACGAAGTTGGGCCTAAGGCGACCAACTGAGTTCGTCTCTTAAGATTGTAACTGGTGTAGTGAAACCAGTAATTCATCCGCACACTACATGGAGCTTTCTGATCTCATTTCTAAGTTCTACACTTCTAGTCCTATCTACAGCTAGGCAATGCAAGGTGGTTTGCTGCCAGCATTTTGTAAGTCTCTGGATTTTTGACTGGTGATTGAAAATGTAATGTAGATAGGCGTTCTTTCTTATACTTGATTCTTTTGTAATTTTATACTTTCATCTTAAAAAATTGAAGAGCAGATTGTGTACATCAAATTTTAGTGATACAAAAATAATTGCTGGCAATTAATTGGTTTGTGAGCAAGAAAGTTCGACGACTGAAATGTTTAGCAGATCCCCGCTATGATGGAATTTGACAGTTTGTAATGGTTCGAGTATTCATAATTGTTAGGTATGGTGAGGTAAAACAAAAAAAGTAGACAAAATTTTAGAATTGAGGTATATTGATTTTAGGATTGGGGAAGTATTGACCAAGACTTGGATCAGATAGCCCCATTTTGCCTTTAATATGAGGGGTTACGCACCACACCAGTGTTTGTCAAGCATTAATCGGAGGTAGGTGCCCAGACCTTGGTATTTTCTCGTTTAGTTCCAAGTCTTCCTATTTGATTCCCAAGTCAATTAGCGTGTTAAACTGGGTGTTACTCGACATTTGTGAAGAACGAGTGGGAAGTTGGTAATGTATTCAGCAGTTTTGTTCTGAATCAGAGAAGTAGGTGTTTTTCTTTTAGTGGTAACTTGTTTGTTTTAGGATCGGCTGGAAGTTCTTGGATGGCCACCGTGGCTGTGTTCGTTTTCTTTGTCTTCACTCATTTCCTCTTTCTTTCCTCCGCTGAGAGTTGTTCGTCCTTTATCTGTAATGAAATAGTAGGCACGATCTCTTCCCCTTTAAAAGTGAAACGCATAATTCTCCCGAGTGCGGATATGATCCAACTCAAAGAGGGAGGATACTGGTTTCAATTTGAAAGCATCACTCAATCAAGTACCATTTTTATCAATGACAGCAAGCTACATGAGCGCTTAGGGAGCTTAAAAGGAGATACATGTGATGATGATGTTTTCAATGATTTAAGTCTTCCGGTGTATTCTACTCCTATCGTCAATATATCCACACATAATCTTACGCTGTTCAGATGCCACAGAACCCTGGAGAAACTACTTTTGAGGATCCTAACTTTGCCTGCAGGAGTGCAAATTATACTTACTCAGTATACTGTATCAAATGATCGTTTAGACCGCGTAGCCATTCAGCTCCCAATACTTCCACGTCATCCTCTTAATGTCTATAACTGCTATGTATTGACGGATTCGGCTACTGTGGAGCGATGTACTGTATGCAGCGGGTACTATTCACATATGCTTGTACCTTAGTTACTATTTAGGTAAAAAAAAATTTGACGGAGCATGATGGGCCTTAATTTATGAGTTTGTTTGTTTATGTATTACAAATATATAAATTCATCCTACACTCAAAGGTAAACATTTATTTTCTATCATTATAGCAATTGCAATAACCTCTAAACTTGAATTATTAGTGTTTGCTAAAATTTCTCAGAAAGAACTTAAAGAAGAAAAATAATAATATAAAAAGTTAATAAAATATAGGAATAACCTTTCCAAAAATAAAAAAAATTATTGGGATTTTATGTTCAAAGTAGAATCTACGAATCTGAAAAAAATATTAAAGCTCTTCGAGAAGTCTTCGAAGAAGATCAAAAACACCTTTATTTTTTGAGCATCGGTTAGATCCGTCCTAACTGGTATCAAAGCCTACTTAGCTCAAAAGCAGGTAGGCTAAAAAGCCATATGCCACAAAGTTGGCTTCTCTTAACTAACAAAAGAGAATCCAAGCCACAAAATTATCAAGCCTTTTGTATTACAAAAAATTCTGATAGGTGGCAAAAATGTTTTCATTCAAGACATATCCAAGAGGATTAATACTCCATAGAGTACGCTTGTAGAATACTGAATACACTCTACGACGAATTCTCTCATCTTGAAAGAGAAATAGGAGTTGAAGAACTTGACCCAACTCGGCCAAGTTTGATATAATTCGTCAACTATTTATCCAGCAATAAGGCTGTAGAAAAACTGCTTGAATAACTTGAGAGATTTCATCTCAAGATCAATCAACTTAAAGAAGTAATCACAAGGTTTGGAAGGCTAGAAGTAAAGCTTGACTACCTCAAAGAAAAACAATATCTGTTAGACATAGAAAAAAAGTTAGTTCGAACAGAAACCCTTGCTAATAACATCTAAGAGGAAGCAGTTGAACTAAGAAAAACCCAAGAGATTCTGAAAAAGCATTAAGAAGCCCTTATCGTCCGAATAGGATGAATCAAAGGGTTGAGGTAAAGGTCAAGGAGAGAGACAAAGAAGCAAAAAACTTATATCTTTCTACTTCAGAAGTCCTTGCTGAAAATCTGAAAGCAATAATTCATCAGCAAAATTATAATATAACATATCCTCAACAAATAGGTACGGAGCTGGAAGAACAATTCAGAGAGTTGAATCTCAAACTCTCCCATTTGCAAAAAAAGCATAGAAAAAATGAAAACTGAAGCTGGAACAGAGAAAATCAATGAAGAACAACTAGCTCAAAATGTAGCTAGCAAGGTGATCTTACCTTCCTACCCAAGAGAAGAAAGCAATCTTAAGTTTAGTGAACCAAAGCTTCATACCTAGAAATCCCTTCGTTTCACTGACAGAAGGAACATGAAGATGTTGAGCAAAGTGTTCAGCAAAAAGAGCACAATTCTTGTACAACTCATCAATGCTCAAGAATTTGAGTACAATGAGATAGAGTCAAGTGTACAAGGGGCCACAGTTCCTCAATTTAGACTCAACGAAATTTATAAGAGATGATCTTTTCTTCTTGATTATCACAGGTTCAAGATTCTTGAACTAACAATTCCGGCAACAGGCAAAGAAACTGACATAAGATTGATAACTCAGAAAGAAGTAAGTGAAACAATCCGAAGAAGTTATTCATACACGCACATTTGAGCGGTTCAAGTTGGAATAAAACTTCTAGCTAGAGATGGAATAGACTGCTCTGTCTTATGTCTCCTGCAAGATGACAGGATAACAGACTTCAAGAAAACCCTATTAAGGACGGTAGAAGCCTCTCTATGTAATCAAGTTGCCTACTTCAATGTTTTTCTAAACTTCACTATGCACCTTAGAGATGCACCACACTGTCTCAGGTTGAGAATCAAGACAGACGAGATTTCTATGAAAAGAGGAATGATGGAGCTTGCCATAGATTACCGAATCTATTATAAGCTCATGAGCTCAAATGTTTCCCCAAACACTAAATTCCTTAATAGTCCCAGAATCACTACATCCATCCTCACCAATCCAAGAAATCATACCGAGCAGAAACATATTACAAAATGGAACGAGGTGGCATTTCCACGAGAATGGAATCTGACTCCTCCAGTCAAGCAAATTGAGAATACCAAAGCTTCAATCTATGAAGACATGGGAGGAAAGATAAGCCTGTAATTTCATAGACATTCGTTTGTCAGTTATGAAGAAGGAAGCACTTCTGGAACAAAGTCATCTACATGCTTGAAGAATCATTCGAGGAAGAAGAAACAAAGAGACCAATGAGGATGTTTAAGGCTGAAAAACTCAAGAATCTATATGCAAAGGCAGAAAAGTGTGAGTCAATAGAAGAATTAGAAGAAATCATGCAAAAGATCTCACATGTCCAGATAAGAAAAAAACCAAGAAGGAAGATTCTTCCATACCAAGAGGCTAAACTAGAATCTGGTGCCCTAGAATCTGGTGGATCCTCTAACATGGATACAGAAAATATGAATACTGCAAATCCCGCTCAAGGAAGTACAATAGTTCAGAATATCACGAACTACCTTACTAAGATCATTAGAGAAAATAAAATTAAACTTCCTAAAAGATTAGCCCCTACGGGAAAACCTGGAGAAAGGAGTTCTCAAAAGTTCATTCCTACTGAACCAAAGTGGGGACAGTCGGTATCCGAAAGAGGAGTGTATCTTGATCTAGACCAGGTTAGAGATAAAAGAAAGGTCATAGACAATTGGGTGGCTAGCTTGAGATTAACCCAAGCTTGGTATTATCAAAATGTGAATACTCCGAAGCTCATGCCTATTACGAGTCAACACTGACCGGAATTGTCCAGAAGTGGTATCAATCCTTCAAGAGGAGCACTCAGTGGCCTGTTTGGGTGACCAAGTTGGCCCAAACCAACAATCCGCTAGATTTTGCATGCCCAATATATGCATAATTTTGCGGAGATATAACGGGACATAGTGAGCAGGCAAAGGAAAGGGCCAAGGCAAACATTCAAAAATTAAGTTTCTGTAACGTGAGATACTTTGAGGAGTACACCAATGAGTTCCAAAATTACTATTGCACTATCGGAGAGATAGATAATGAAGATCTGGTAAGAACCTATTACAGGAAACAACCTGAACCTTGGAACGATGCAGTAGCACAGTCTATATAAGAAAATCCCTTAACATTTTTTACAATCGGAGGGATTGCAGAAAGAGTCAGGGATCTCCTGAGAAGGCAATGCGTAGAGAACAAGAAATCCAAAACTGCGAAGAAACAACTCAGAGGAGTTGAAAACATGTGTCCCAAGATTTTGGAGACTCCTACGCAGTGGGGATGTCACACGGAAAGAAATACAAAAAGAAGTTCTCTAACAACAAGGATGGAAAGAAAACTTTTTTTTTCAAAAAAGAAGTACAATTTCCAAAAAAGTTTCAAAAGAAGATCATCTGAAGATGGAAAGGGAAAATTTGATTCCAGAAACAGATTTTTCAAGAAGAAGAAAACAATCCTGGTTCTACAAGAGATGTTAAGAAATACAGATGTTGGTTGTCCAAAGCAGAAGGACATTATGCAAATGAGTGTCCAGAAAAATATAAAAGAACATCAAGAGCTCTAATTGAAGAATATGAAGAAGCGATTGAGTATGCAAACTTGAAAGGATTCGAAATAGTATATTCTGATGAAGAGAATGATTCTATCTATTCTCTTGAGTACCCATCAGAAGATGAGGTCGAAGAAGCCTCTTTAGAAAGTACAGAAGAAGAATAGCCGTGAAATATCGTCTTATCTTGTGTTGCAGTTTCTCAATTGGAAACAAGATACCCCTGATATTATCAGTGGTTTCTATCCCTATCCAGGAAAATTCACTTGTGATTTCTGTAAGCTCGCAGAAAATGAATTGATTCCAATGTATTGTGAAAGCACAAGAGAGACTTATCATCAGGAATGCTTTGTAGCAGAATTGAGGAGAAGAACAGGAGAAAAAGACGCTCATATTCTTATAGAACAAGAATATGGATAGTTCTATGATTTAATTGAACAAAATGAAGAATTAAAAAAGACAAAGATCGAAGAAGACTTGAAAAGGGTAAAGCCAGTAACTTCATTAAGTCAGAAGACAGAATTAGAATCTATTTATACCAGCAAATGAATAGAAGATCATTCTAGCAAAAACTATCATCTCACCAGAGAACCTATCATTGAAAGGATTAACCCCTTCATGGAGTTGCTAACCAAAGGAAAAAAGGAAGAACATGTCATGCAAGTTCAAACTAATAGATTTAGCAACTACATTACCATAGGACTAAAGTTTCCCAGATACAAGAAATACCACCTGCATGCATTCGTTGATAGTGGCTCAGGATATACATTTGCCAAGAGATATGCCATCCTAGACGAATATTGGGAAAAAGCTCCAAAAGCAGTTACGGGAGTCGCTATGGGAGAACATGAGATCATCATGAACACTATGGCGCAAAATTTTAATATTTCCCTAGGTGGAGGAAACTTTATATGCAAGATTATCTGGCAATGTGAAAGCCAGGGAGCTGATGTGTTGATCGGAACTGATTTTCTTCTCCAGCAAACTGTGGTTCAAAATCCACAAATGATTGGGTTTGAGAAGAACTGTAAGTTCTTTTGGGATCTCGCCTTGCAGAAGTCGTAAGTGTCACCGGAAAAGGATTTACGGATCAATAATAGAGATCGTTAGCGAAGAGTGGTGATTATAAACCCATTTTGGAACCAATTTTGTTGCTAAAAGATCATTTAAAAAATCATAGTGAGATAGTGTCAAACAAGGACTCGGAAGACTCTGAGCAAGGAGAAGTGTTCAATTTTCTTGAAAATGAATCTGATTCAGATTCACTAGAACCAGAATGCTCAAATGGAGAAGAGGAATATATCAGAGAGCATAACATGAAGGTATATGCTAATAGAGTTGAGCAAAAGAAGGTGCCAACTGTTGCGGAAATAGAAAATTTGTTAAAACCAGTAATCAGTGAAGATCCTCAACTATACTGGGACAAGGATCCAGTATATTGTTAGCTTAAGATGCATGATGCCAACGCCATCGGCCATGTCAAAGCCATCCCTCATTATAGGGAAGAAGATAGGAAAGAAATGGAAAGTCAGATTCAAGAACTACTTGAGCAAAGGTTAATCAGACCTTCAAAGAGTCTGCATCATGCTCCAGCTTTTCTAGTAAGGAACCATGCAGAACAGGTTAAGGGAAAAGCTAGAATGGTCATTGATTACAGAGATGTTAACAAAAAGACCGTAAAAGATGGTTATCAGATAGCTCAAGTGAGGGTCTTTATAAATCGTCTCAAAGGAGCAAAAATTTTCTCCAAGTTTGATGCTAAATCAGGATTTTGGCAAGTAAAAATGCATCTAGATTACATAGCCCTGACGGCTTTTGGAACACCGCAAGGGCATTACGAATGGCTAGTTATGTCGTTTGGTCTCAAGCAAGCTCCTTCTATTTTCCAAAGGAAGATGGACAACATTTTTAAGCTCTATTCAGACTTCTGCATAGTTTATATAGATGATATCTTAGTCTTCTCAAGAACTATGAATGAACATCTGAAGCACCTGGAGCAAGTCTGTAAGCTTATTATCCAGAAAGGAATCATTTTGGGACAAAAGAAGATACATCTGGTCAAAGGAGAGATCGAATTTTTGGGTATTCATGTTAAAGATGGAGAGATTCGTCTCCAAGAACACATTGTTAAGAAGATCAGCCAATTCCCGGATCAAATCCCTGATGCAAAATCATTGTAAAGATTTTTAGGAGTTGTCAACTTTGCCAGAGACTTTATACCTCAAGTAAGTGGTCTTACTGCCTTACTCTCACCAAAAACCAGCTCCAAGAAAAAATGGTGTTTCACGGAAGATGATAGTATTACTGTAAAAAAAGATCAAGGAATTAACCCAAAGTCTACCCCCATTACAATTGCCAGAAGAATGAGACGTAATCATTTTGCAAACATATGCAAATGATTATTACTGGCAGGAGTGGTTCTGGCCATGACCCCGGATACCAATCAAGAAAAGATTTGCAAATTCATATCCGAAAAGTTTAATGCATCGGAATTAAACTATTCCACTGGGGATAAAAAGGTGTTGGCTTTGATCAAGAGCATCAAAGGTGCTGAAGCATTCCTAGGTTTAACGACACAACACTAATGCCTTCAACATTTTGTCTCAGAGATCTTCAAACTCATAGCATCAAGAGTAACACTCAATCGAAATAGATAAGATGAATTCAATGGTTAATAAACATGAGATTTCGTTTAACAAGTAAGACATGGCAGAAACAAAGGTGGAATTAAGCTCGACATGTTCAAAACAAGTTCAAATTCAACTCACAAGGGATATGCACTCCAAATCTTTTCTCTCAAGAACATGGCATATGCATAAAAGCTTTTCACACACAAGAGTTATGAACATAGTGAAAATCGAAAACCTCATGAAAGATACCAATCATATGCACAAATGAACCCAAACCATATGCTTACTCATGAAACAAACTCCACAAATCAAGAGATACTCATTTTAAGAATCATGCGGATCTTTGGAAAAGGGTAGGCTTAGGCTCGGCATGGATGTATTTTCAAGGTAAAGGAATCACAAAGGTCATCCTTAAGACTTAGCAGAGCAAAACATCCACCTTATGTCGCCATACTCCATAAAACAAGGGCCACATTTCATCATGTTGGACCCATTCTTCACTTTATACATTGTGAAAACGAACAAAGGCTAAAGTATAACATTATTGAGCCTTCAACAAATACATCACAACTCCAAATTCACCAAAAACAGCATGTATGCCGAGATCATCATTCTTCATTCTTTTCATTTTTTTTTCTTTTCTTGCCGTCTATCATGAATCTTTTCTTTTCTTTTTCTCACACGGCATAAATAAATTTTTCTTTCCTTTCATACTCTTTTCACGGCATAACATACATACAATAGCATAACCCCACACTTGAATCAAATCATCACTCCATATTAACACCAAGAATCGGCTCTGCCAAGCCTTAAAGACAAGGTAGAGATATAACTATACTAAGCAAGGATATAACATGTTGGTAATGAAAGAAAAGGCTTAACGTAGGCTCAAAGGGGTTAACACTAAGGTGTCCCAAGCAGGGCTCAAATAGGGAATACGGCTTTTGGCTTAAGTGGTGGAACTCCTAAAAAGATCCAACAATCCTTTTCAAAATCAGAGTATATTATGACATAAAGCTTCGAAAGTTTCACAAAGTAAGTTCTAGCATTCTCTAGTTCATTGCAATTCTATGGCATATGAATTGATCAAAATAGATGTAATGAGGTTAAAAAGCCAAGAAACGATAGAATAAACTCTCCAAAGAAAGGCACATATAGATGGCTCGAATCTCACATAGGTTACATGAATCAAAACAAGTAAGGAACATGCTCATTCTGTACCTAAGTTTTAAAATCCTCATCTACTACATGTTCGTACAAAATCTACACATCGATTAACCATCAAATAACAATGAAGTTCATTTCAATATCATATCATCTATCAACCATAAATTCAAAGATCAACTCATCCTAGACAGTTAAAGGCATACCTAGGACTCAAAACAAAAACAAAATAACTAAACAACTTAAAAATCGAATAACATAACCAAAATAACACTAAAATTCGAAAATCAAAACAACAAAATCGAAACACATAAGCATCAAACACTAGAATTCAACGAATGATGTAAACCCCACCCCACACTTAAAACTTACATTGCCCTCAATGTACAATATGATAAGCAACGAAAATTAAAAAGAGATAAGGGATAGAAAATGCAAACACTCGTTGATGGCTCCTTCATTGGCTTAAGTTTAGAGTCTATAGCCTAGACTATCTCCAAAGCATCATTTGCTTGCCGTAGGATCAAGGAGAGACGTCTCCTCCACGTTATGTTCCACGAAATTGTCAGAGTATGGCTTCAAGCGATGTCCATTGACCGTGAATTCCTTTCCATGCACCATACTTTTGATCTGAATAGCACCAGAAGGAAAAACATTAGTAATAACAAACGGTCCAAGCCACCTAGAACGGAGCTTGCCCGGAAACAATCTAAGTCGAGAATTAAAGAAAAGAACTTTCTGCCCAACGACAAAGTGTTTCTTCCTAATCATGCGGTCATGGAATGTCTTAGTCTTCTCCTTGTAAACCATTGCCGAATCATATGCCTCATTTCTAATCTCTTCAAGCTCATGCAATTGCAACTTCCTATGTAATCCGGCCTCATCCATGTCCATGTTAAAATTATTCACAGCCCACCATGCACGATGTTCAAGCTCCACAGGAAGATGGCACGCCTTACCATAAACTAATCGAAATGGTGACATGCCAAGAGGAGTCTTGTATGCCGTCCTATAGGCCCAAAGAGCATCATCCAATCGTTGAGACCAATCCTTGCGTGATGGTCCAACAGACTTCTCCAAAATTCTCTTGATCTCACGATTAAATAGCTCCACTTGTCCACTAGTTTGAGGGTGATAAGGCGTAGCAACCTTATGCTTGATTCCATACTTCTTCAACAACGCCTTAATGGTCCGGTTGCAAAAGTGAAATCCTCCATCACTAATGATAACTCTCGGCATACCAAACCTAGAGAAAATGTTAGAACGAAGGAAATCTGCAACAACTCGATAATCATTAGTCCGGGTGGCCTTTGCTTCCACCCATTTCGAAACATAATCCACACAAACGAGTATGTACAAGAAACCATTTGAGCTAGGAAAAGGTCCCATGAAATCAATACCCCAACAATCAAATATTTCAACATATATAATCGGTGTCATAGGCATTTGATCTCTAGATCCTAAGTTTCCCGTGCGTTGGCATCTATCACAACTCATGCAAAAATGATATGCATCTTTAAAAATCGTAGGCCAAAAGAAACCACATTCTAACACCTTGAGAGCAGTCCTACGTGAACCAAAATGTCCTCCACAAGATTCAGAATGGCAAAAAGTAAGTATAGAATGATGTTCATGTTCAGGGACACACCTCCTAATGATTTGATCAACACAATGTTTCCACAAGTATGGTTCATCCCAAACATAATACTTAGCTAATGCCTTGAGTCTATTCTTTTGAGCATGCGATAAAGTATCCGGAAATTGCTTAGAAACAAGATAATTGACAATATCTGCATACCATGGCTCACTTACCTCAACTCGAAAGAGTTGCTTATCCGGAAAACTCTCCTGGATAGCCAAGGGCTCGGCATCTCTCACCAAACGACTCAAATGATCCGCCACAACATTGTCATTTCCCTTCTTATCCTTGATCTCGAGATCGAACTCTTGGAGTAGAAGAATCCATCGAATTAATCTTGGTTTGGCATCCTTCTTTGTCATTAAATACTTCAAAGCTGCATGGTCAGTGTAAACAATAACTTTAGATTGAAGTAAGTAAGAACGAAACTTATCTAAAGCAAAGATCACGGCAAGAAGTTCTTTTTCAGTTGTGGTGTAGTTCTGTTGAGCATCATTGAGTGTTCGTGACGCATAGTAGATGGCGTAGGGCTGCTTGTCCTTCCTCTGCCCTAGCACGGCTCCAACTGCATAGTCGGAGGCATCACACATTAACTCAAATGGCAAGGACCAATCCGGCGGTGCCATGATAGGTGCCGTAGTTAGGAGCTTCTTCAAGGTCTCGAATGCATGCTTGCAATCATCATCAAAGTGAAAAGGGAACGTCCTTTTGAAGCAATGAACTCATTGGTCTCACAATCTTGGAAAAGTCCTTGATAAACCTACGATAGAAACCTGCATGTCCAAGAAACGATCGAACATCCCTCACACTTGTGGGGAGGGGTAAGTGACGCACAAGATCTATTTTAGACTTATCAACCTCAATTCCTCTAGATGAAACAATATGGCCTAAGACAATGCCTTGCGTGACCATAAAATGACATTTTTCCCAATTCAAAACCAAGTTAGTTTCTTCACAACGTTTGAGCACAAGTTCAACATTTTCTAAACAAGTTTCGAAATCTTCACCATAGACAGAAAAATCATCCATGAAAACTTCAATTTTAGAACCAATATACTCAGAGAAAATGTGATACATACAACGTTAAAACGTACCTGGGGCGTTGCACAAACCAAAAGGCATGCGACGATAAGCAAACGTACCAAAAGGGCATGTGAATGTAGTCTTCTCTTGATCTTCTTCCGCAACACTTATTTGGTTGTATCCACTATATCCATCAAGGAAACAATAGAAGGAGTGACCAGCTAACCTCTCAAGCATTTGATCAATGAATGGCAATGGCATATGGTCTTTCCTTGTTGTCGCATTGAGCTTCCTATAGTCAATACATACGCTATGACCGGTCACTGTCCTTTGAGGCACCAACTCGTTGTCTTTGTTCTTCACCACCGTGATGCCTGACTTCTTTGGCACAACTTGAATGGGAGAGATCCACCTACTATCCGAGATGGGGTAGATCACGCCACAATCGTGCAACTTAGTGATTTCATCCTTTACAACTTGCATCATTGGTGGGTAAAGGCGTCTCTGACCTTCCTTAGTTGGTTTGGCACCATCTTCTAGCAATATTCGATGCACACACATGGTAGGGCTGATCCCCTTGATGTCGGCCATGGTCCAACCTATTGCCGTCTTGTGTCTCTTCAACACTTCAATCAATCTCTCTTCTTGCTCCTCATTTAGTGCAGATGAAATGATCACGGGCAATGTATCCTCTTCTCCTAAAAACGCATACTTCAAGTGGTCCGGAAGAACCTTAAGATCAAGCTTTGGAGCTTGCACCACAGAAGGAAGATTTTTGTTAGTAGTTAAGAGAATTGGACTAGGAGAGACAAAGTTTACCTCACGTGCAACCTCAAGAGAGGTCACGTTTTCAAGAATGAAGGATGGCACGGCATTGTTTGCTTTTAACTCCGAGATGTTAGAACCATCACTTGTAAATCCGGCCTCTTGGGCAATGGTGAGTGCCAACTCGTCATGTGCCAAGGTATCTAGATAGTTATCTGCAAGGGAATCAAGTATGTCAACTGAAAAACAATCACTTAACTCCGAAAGAGGATACCTCGTAGCTTCAAAGATGTTGAAGCTAATCACTTCACTATCAAACTCAAAGGTGAGTGATCCACTAAACACATCAATTTTTGTTCGTGCAGTCCTCATGAAGGGGCGGCCCAACAAGATAGGGACCTCCTTGTCATCTGCCTCCGTTGGTTCCATGTCTATGACATAGAAGTCGGCAGGAAAGATCAAGCTCGAAACCTGCACAAGAACATCTTTAACATAGCCCAAAGGGACTTTGTTGGAACAATCAGCCAATTGAATTACAACATTGTCAAGTTTCAAATCACATAGACCTAGGTCCTCATAGATATAATACGGCATTACATTAATAGATGCACCTAAGTCTAGCATTATCTTCTCAAATGTCATGTTTCCGATTGTACAAGGGATAGAAAAACTCCCTGGATCCTTAAGCTTTGGTGGTAGCTTCCTTTGGAGCACGGCAGAAACCGTCTCACTCAATGTGACAACCTCCTTCTCTCGAGTCATCCTCTTGTTGGTGCACAATTCTTTCAAAAACTTAGCATACCTAGGATTCTGTTGTATGCATTCAATAAGAGGCATGTTCACTTCCACCTTCTTGAAAATGTCGAGCATGGCTTGATCAGAGTCATCATTCTTTTGCTTTGCAAATCTACTAGGGAAGGGAACACGAGGAAGATCATTAGTTGAAACCAAACCACTAGAGTTAGGATCCTTACCTTTGTCATGCACGGCATGATCTCCTTGTGATATAGGCACAGAATCATTGGCCTTAGAGGAGGCAGGGTCCTTCTCTAAGTCTTTGACATTGAAACTCTCGGCCTCCTTTCCTTTGGAAGGTACGGCCTTCTTGTGTTGCTGCAATAGAGCATCCAAGATCCTCCCACTTCTTGTCATCATGGCCTTCACGTTAGGATTAGGCTCAGTTTGGCTCGGCAACTTCCCTCCTTCATGGATCTTGCCCATGAAATCGATCACTTGTCCTATATGCTTCTTAAACTCGGTTATGTCCTTAGAATGAGCTTGTTGACTTGTAACTAAAGCTTGAGTAGCAGAGTTTAGATTTTGCTGCCCTTGAGCAAGAGACTTCAAAAGTTCATCATAATTAGGTGAAGATGCATTATTCGAACCATGAACAATAGAGTTAAAGGGAGCAGAACCTTGAGGTACCTGAGGCCTCACAAACAAACTTGAAGGACGAGGTCCTTGACCTTGAGCATTGGATGGTTGAGTATTGTTGCTCCAACGAAAATTTGGATGATCTCTAAGTCCAGGGTTGTATGTGTTCGAGTATGGATCGTACCTAGGCCTTTGTTGCCCCATAAAGTTCAACTCTTCTTCAGTCATTGCTCCATTTGGACAATTGTCAGTCGTGTGATCTTTGAAAGAACAAATACCACATGCTTGAGGGTTGATGCTCGAACCATTGAATGCCTTGACTAGAACGTCAAGCTTCTTTTCTAAAGTAGCCATCTGATTCCTTGCATCAACATCATACACCCCACGACTCTTGCTTCCTCTCTTCTCCTTGGAACTAAATTGGCGATTGTTGTCAGCCAAGTCATCAATCAAGGTGTAAGCTTATTGACCGGTCTTGTTCATGAATGTGCAGCCACATGCCGAGTCCAACATGCTCTTATTGGTGGTGTCGAGTCCTTCATAGAAGAATTGCACCAAGTCATCCAACGAAATACCATGGTGAGGGCACTTCCTTTGTAGTTCCTGAAATTCCTCCCAAGCCTCATAGAGTGAATCACCATCTTTTTGAGTGAAGTTCTGAATCTCCCTCCTAAGTCTTTTCATGAGTTGAGCCGGGAAGAATTGCTTCAAGAACCTCCTAGTCATTTCGTCCCATGTGGTGATGATTCATGCAGGCAAAGAGTACAACCAACGTTTAGCATCATCCTTAAGGGTAAATGGAAACAAAAGCAACCTCAAGCCTTCTTGAGAAAGATGATGAATTGATTGGAGCTTGCAAATGTCCAAGAACTCCCTAAGGTGAACATTAGGGTCTTCCATTGAAGAACCAGCGTACTTAGGCAGCTGCCCAAGCAATTGAACCGGAATGGAGAAGTTAGCTTCATCAGGTGGAGTGAAAGCAATGCATGAAGGTGATTCAGGGGTGGTGGAAATGAATGCATTCTTAAGTGCCATTGGAGCACCAACAGGAATTATGTCACGGTCCGCAATTGTGTCTAAGTCTGAATTGAAGATGAAGGGGAAGGAAAGCTCCTCCTCTTCTTCTGATCTAGGTGAAGAGTTTAAGATTGAATTGCTTGGAGATGTTTCGAAATTTAAAGGTCCACTTATGAAAGAGTTGTTTAGATCTCTAAGTGCTTGAATTCGATCCTTGAGCTCTTGTGTTTTCTTAGAAAATTCGGACATGCATAGTACCTGTTGTACGAAAGTTAAAGAGTTAGCATTGAAGAACACACAATGAACACATATAATTCGTGCATTCCCTTAGTCACACACTTGCACACTTATGGGGAAGGACACGGCAACTATGTTGTTAAGTTACAAAGAATTAGTTCTTTACGTTTACACAAATTCATACAATTCACAAGTTTCTTTTGCCATTTCAGTGATTGAACGATCGATTGATTCTAAGTTGTAAACCAAGGTGAACGTGCGGCCTAAGTATGGATGCCTAGACACAAGATCAAGTTTTTGTTTCAGAAGGCCTTGTAGCTCAATCAGAGATAGTGAACATGGTAGGACTCATTTGTTGAACTACGGAGAGCGAACTCCCTATCGACTCTATCACCGAGATGTATGTCAGTCAGTAGTTCTCTGAGATCCAATTTTGGTCCCATGCACCAGAGTAATAAGAGAGCGTGCCCCTTACTCAGCTGGACTTAACCTTGTGTGTTAGACAAATATCCAAGTGTTAATAAAAGCCGCCCTCGACCTCATGCAAACTCGAGAGCTAGCATGAAGGGTTAAGGCTAATATTAACAAAAGGGGCTTTGCCTATTCCGTTCGGTTTACAGCCTACAACAATCATTCACTCAAGCACCAAAATAACAACCTAAGATACATTACTATATGTACAACGAAACAAGATAAGAATATACAAATGTACAATATACACAATTAATTCGCATTAAAGGTTAGGGATCCATCTCTTATGGATCCCCGGCAACGGCGCCATTTGATGAATGCTCGATTACTCGACATCAATATTTAACCCTGAACACATCATTAGTAGTATAAAGCAAGAGGGTATCGTTCACAAACTGGGGATCCAGCCAGGGCTTAGGATCACATCAATTAACACGAATTCATAAAGATTTTAAGGTTTGATATAGATTTCGGCTTGAGTCATAAAAACAGTAAATAAAACCTAAACTAATATATACATGTGATCAACCAACCAACACATAAACAATCACCAAAACAATTCACATAAAGGGATCAAACCAAGCTCTATGTCTTCCTTTAGAATCATGCCGAGACTATATAATGAACAACCAAGGATGGATCATGCATTTAGGGTTCTAAGCAGTAACCTAACACATAGACACTTAACACATTCGATCAATACCAAGCAGCCATAATCGAAATCTAACAAGTTCATCTTCATCATGTAACTCCAAAGCCATGCACATTGAATTCATCAAGTATGTCACTTACTTAACCAACAACCATGCAATTCGAAAATCACATAGAAAAGACTAAACATGTTCTTAGCATAAGTCTTTAATCCAACAACCTAAATATCATGCTACAAGCATAGTCATAACACTTAGAAATCGAAATTGATCATACATGAAACTCGGCAGAAACCAAAACAGAAATTTCATAAAACCAAAACATAATTTTCGAATCCTTTATATAAATTGAATCAAGTAGCTATTTCATAGACAAAATTGAAACAAGATTACACTACACAAATCGCAAGCTTCATCCAAGAACAAGAACAAAACCAAAACCGAATTTAAACAAGAGTGAATCATGGTTACACTTTATAAATCAAGCAATCCACAAGTGTAGCCGAGACTTCTATGGATGAAACCTTCTTCACAAGCGTGCTTGAAGGCTATTGATTGGTGGGGAATGATGGAATCGGTTTTAGGATTTCTTGGAAGGGTGAAGGATGAATTCAGCAGAGCTAGGCTTATGTTTGTGTGTAAGGCTGATGATGATCTGAATGGAGAGGCCGAGCCTCTATATATAGGAGTTTAGGAAGCCTTCTTGCCGTCCCATAAGGAAGTAGAATCCAATTGGGAAGCTGAAATCCTCTTTGTTATGGATTTGATTTATGTACTCCATATCCAACTTGATGTAGGAAACCAAGTCCAATAGGGAGATCACTTGAGGGCTGCACGGCAACAATCTTGGTCCAACTAGGAGTAGCTAGGCCGGCCTCCTCTTCTCCTTCTTCAACCCGGATATGATTTCCTTGTTCAACTAGGAATGCAACTCGGCAACTCTTCTTCCTTTCCAAATATGATTTGTCTTTCCTGAAAAGAAATCGTCGATTAAGGAATAGGAAAGAATGAAAATAGGAAAGTAGAATCATAGTCAAGTAAGGACTCCTAGCTCAATAAGGATTTCTAACACTTAGCACAATTTCATCATCAAATCATCTAAATTCGGCATAGCTCTCCTTAGAACATAGAAATGACAAATATGAAACTAAAACAACTAGATAAGAAGTAACAAAGCATAAGAATATGGCATATATACATTAAGAACGTCACACTTTGTGCTCCTATCACCCTATGACTCAGATCTGGATGAAAAAAGAAGACATACAGCAAGAAAGTGACCATGAAGGCCAAGATTCTTTGGCAGATTATGACTGTGCTGATGAAGAATATTACAATATCATAAACATGATGGAAAAGTGAGCTGCCCACACATCCCAACAAGGAACGTGAGCTATGATTCCGCCAAAAGTAACCGTTTAGACAAAGAAGTCGTTTAGGTAATATTGGCATGTTGAAGGCTAGATCCTAGGAAAAACAAAAATATGTTCAAAATAGAGTAGTAATAAATATTTACTATATAGTTTTTACATTTTTATCACTATTTACTTTTACTGTGCACAAATATCATTCACTATTATTCATTTTACTATTTACTACTGTTCATATGCACTATTCACGTTGCATTGGATGCAGCGCTGTATTATCGAACTTTCCTTGTATTGACTGACAAAAAAATTCTTCTAGTGCAATATACCGCAGAATGTTTCCAATGCTTTATTACTATAGGTAAATTCTTCAATAATTACGGAGAATTGAAATGTTACACCGCGCGCAAACGTATGCTAATTGTTTTATTGCTCGAGTTTGTGCGAGAAGCGTACCTGCATTGGGCCTCTTCGGTTAAATATGATGATATGGCATTGATATCATCTTGAACGAGTTAAACAGTAGAACTAAACAAGTAGACATGTGGTGGACCAATAATATACTACCAGTTCCTTTAACTTGTGGTTTTCATTCTTAATCACCAGGTGCAGTGGCTGGGGTCGTGGCTCTAGTGACTATCTCTTGCTGCTACATTTGTGAGAGGAAATGACAAGATTGGCTAAATGTTGAGGCTTTTCTGAGGAACTACAGGCCACTTCAAATTAAAAGATACAGCTATTCGAATGTCAAGAAAATAACCAACTCCTTCAAGTTAAAGTTGGGGCAAGGCGGCTACGGTGGTGTATACAAAGGAGAGTTAAAGGACGGCCGTCTTGTAGCAGTGAAGGTGTTGAACAGATCTAAAGGCAATGGAGAAGAGTTCAAGTTCATGAATGAGGTCGCAACCATTAGTAGAACTTCCCATGTCAACATTGTTAGCTTGTTGGGATTTTGTTTCGAGAGTTCAAAAGGAGCACTTATTTATGAGTACGTGCCTAATTGATCACTTGAGAAGTTCATATTTGAGGAAAATAACCCCCAAAGTGGTCATCACTTGGGATAGGAAGCATTAGATAGAATTTCACTTGGAATTGCTCGAGGAGTGGAGTATTTACATCGTGGCTGCAACACACGAATTATGTTTGGTAGGTTCCTACTTTCACTAATGATTTTAATTGAGATTCTACATATTTATAGTGAAGTGACCAGCAATGAGCTCGAGAATATACTATAAGGTTGGACAACAAAATGGCGGAAGAGAAACCTCATAATGTGTCAAATGATTGAAAGGAAAACTCGGTCTAAGCTATTAGACTTTAAACTTAAGCGCTTGTTGGGAGGCAACCCAATTTGTTTTCTTTGGTCATTGTTTTCTTTAGTTATTGTTTTTATTATTTTTGTTCTTTTTGATATATTTTGTGTTTGTATCAAATAGTTTTCGAAAAAAAAATGAAGAGGAGCCAAAAAATTTCGTTCAACAGAATCTGGCAAAAGCAGTTCGTCGACTTAGGCAGGCTGTATCTCCCAGCTCACAGGGAGTTGGAATGTGTGGTTTATATGGAAAAACAATTTTTTTGAGTCTAGATTCTGTATCTTTTTACATAACTGGATTTAGAGGTCTACTTCATTCCCAGTTGCAATTTGAAGACAGCAAGGTCATGTAAGAAATTCTGAACTCGTGCAGTTGCAGTCCGGAAACAGCAAAACAGGGAACACTTCCGGCCTAATTGAGCAGTCGTGTCATATATGGATTGAACGTTTGTTGTGTTATCTTCAACTTTCATTCAGGCCACTTTTCCATTCCGGCTGTTTAAATCAACGGAAATCAAGTATAAACAATTAAAGGTCATTCTTGTTTTTGATTTTATGAATCTGTTTTTCCTGACAACTTTGTAGGGGCATAATTTTCTCCTCATTTGGAGTTAGCAGACGTACTTTATATGCTTGGAAAGCTAGAAACATCAGCTTTATATTCCCACTATTTTCTTACTGATCGGAGATTATGTTCAAACGTTATGAAGCATGGAATGCAGGCTGTTAGACCGCGCCATGGGGGAGCTTTTCTCATCATTTTCTCAACTCTTTCTCATTCTTTTCCCACTATGCTTTTGTCTTTCATTGCATTATTTATTTTTTATATTCATTGAGGACAATGTATGATTCGAGTGTGGGGGAAGGTTTACATGTTAGAGTCATAAAATCAAAAAATAAAAACATGATGCAGGATGAAAATAATTGTGTACTATTGAATGATATGAGGGCCTATATATAGGCATTACAAAATCACAATCTCGTAGGATTCAAAAATCCTAATCTATTACGGAGATACTAATCTATCTCCTAACATGAAACCTATTAGGCTAAGACACACAAGGGTAGAATAATAATTCTCGGTGAAAAAAAACAAAATTTGTATTTTTTGTTTTGTTTTGAGTCTTAGGTGGCTTTAGCTATCTAGGATGAGTTGATCTTTGAATGATTGGTTGATCGATGATCACAAGATTGGAAATTGAACTTAATTGCTATTTGATGGTTAATCGATGTGTAGAAATTGTACGAACATGTAATAGATAAGGATTTTGAAACTTAGGTACAGAATGAGCATGTTCCCTACTTGTTGGAATTCATGTAACATTTGTGAGTTTCGAACCATATATGTGCTTTTATTTGGAATGTTTTATTCTATCGTTTTTTTTGGCCATATAACCTCATTATATCTATTTTGATCAATTCATATACCATAGAATTACAATGAACTAGAGAATGATATAACTTACTTTGTGAAACTTTCAAAAAATTTAGCATAATATACTCTGATTTTGAAATGATTGATGAATCTTTTTAGGATTCCACCACTTTATGCCAAAAAAGTTGTATGCCTTATTTGTGCCCTGTTTGGGACACCTTAGTACCAACCTCTTTGAGCCTACGTTAAACATTTTCTTTCATTACCAACATGTTAATATGCTTGCTTTGTATAGTTATATTTCTACCTTATCTTTGAGGCTTGGCAGAGTCGATTCTTGGAGTTAATATGGTGTTAACAAATCCCTAAATCCCTCTTTTCGACATGTTTTGGAACAAAGTTGGAATTTACCGACAGAAGGAAGTCCGATGGTGAAATTGTATAGGAGTTTAAAGGATATGGGCCACTATTTAGTGAATTGGGATTGAACTGTTTTCAATGGAAGGCATCTAGAGATTGAACAAGTTCGGAGGGATCTGGGTAAGCTCCTTTAGAAGCCCTTTGAACCGACTGATCAATTGGAGAAACTTTGTTTGTCCAAAAAGCTGAATTAGTTTCTTACAATAGATGAGACTTATTGGAGACAACGGTCTAGAGCTATTTGGTTGAAGGATGGAGATAGAAACTCGAAGTTTTTTCACAAGAAAACTTCGAACCGTTGAAGAAGGAACAAGCTCAAGGGCTTGTTTGATAGTGAGGGTGTGTGGTAGACCACTCCTCAAGGGATGGAGAATGTGGTTATCCATTATTTTCATGATTTGCTTGGGTACCAGGTACCGAATGTTGATGCTCAGAATCGGGTTCTCCAATCGATTAATCCGAGAGTTACTCCAGCTATGAACCAGGTCTTATTGGCTCCATATACGAAGGATGAGATCCATACTACGTTATTGCTAATGCATCTGTCAAAGGCACCGGCTCCTGATGGTATGTTTCTCTTTTATCAGAAATATTGGGAAAGCAACTATTGCTGGTATATTTTCAAAGACATTCTCGTAATTCCATATTTTTTAGTTGTGGACATATGTTCTCTATTTACCAATGAATTTATGACAACCTTGGTTTTGTTCTGGAGCAATCTTTCTATAAGCAATCTTAATCTGTTTATATTTATTTCGTGATATGAAAGAGAAAATTATTTTGTTTGTTTTATTTCTTAGTTGAAGATATGAGATTGATAATTCATAAATTTGGATTAAGAGTGAAGAAGAACAAAGTGGACAAGAAATAAGAGGTAGATAAGTGAAAAGTGAAGAAGAATGAACATAAGCACTCTTTCAATCTCTAACCTTTTGATTTGGTGTTAGAACCCAGTTTCTGGATCTTTATAATTTGTTATTTGATGTCTAATTTTTTTATCAACTATTTCATGTCTATTTCGGGTCAGAGATTGAGTTTGGATCTCATATAATTAGTTGTAATTGTTTTTTCTTCCTTGATGTTAGATCGAATCCTTTGAAAAAATGATTTAGTTTTTCTGAATGCTTATGGTGGAATATTCATTATGAATGTGGTTCTAATAAAAATCTAAATTCATTTTTGAGACTATTCAATTTTACAGTAAAGCGATCAGTTGAAAATGCTTCAAATATTCTGCTATTATTGAATAAATTGGAAAATAATATATGCTGCTACTTTTAAGAGTGTAAGAACAAAGGTAAAATTTTCGGCATGCCTTTTAAGAAATACAGCACCACTTTTAATATACCATCAAAAAATAGTTTCTTATCTAACGTTTTAGTCTCACTGGTTAATTATGTAGCAGCCTGCCAACTATTAGCTTTGTGTTCAATAATCAGTATCATTCACTCATCAAACTTTTCCTTCAAACTTTTGGTTTGAGTACAAAGCCGCAGCAAAGCGTGGCCTCACTAACTCGTATACTTAATATTATTTTTTGATCCATTGTTCATAAGGCTTATGAAAAGTGCCACTCCAGCGGCTTGGCTTCACTGGGTTAGGCTCGGCTCGGCTCATGTACTTTTTTTGCTTATATACTCGACTGTCACTGAGTATAAATTTTTTTTATCTTATTCTCTCTTATTTTTCTCCTTTGATTGATTTCTCTTTTTGTATCTCGCTTTCTTCACTATTCACTCCACTTAAACCAGTTTTTAAAACTCTAATTCGCTTACAATCATGCCCTAAATTTGGACCATTTGGTGTTGCACTGTTCAACGACTTATGAACATTGTTGGTTCAGCTATGTCCTTTTTTCACTTATTTACACGACTTCTACTAGGTTTAATTTTTTTTTGCCTCATTGTTTCCTCTTCTTCTCCTTCGATTACTCTCTCTCTCTCTCTCTCTCTCTCTCTCTCTCTCTCTCTCTCTCTCTCTCTCTCTCTCGCTTTCTTCACTACTTTCTCTACTTAAACCAGTTCTAAAAAATCTAATTCGCTTATAATCAAACCATAGAATAACAAACTACTATCAAGAAATAGTACAACCCGCGGCTTGGCTCGGCTTATGTCATATTTTTTTGTTTATTTACTCGATTACCACTAGGTATAAAAAAAATTGCCTTATTATCTCCTCTTCTTCTCCTTTGATTTCTCCCTCTCTCTCTCTCTCTCTTTCTCTCTTTCTCTCTTTCTCTCTCTCTCTCTCTCTGTATCTCGCTTTCTTCGTTATTCTCTCCACTTAAACCAGTTCTAAAAACT
This sequence comes from Argentina anserina, assembly GCF_933775445.1. Taxonomy (NCBI): domain Eukaryota; kingdom Viridiplantae; phylum Streptophyta; class Magnoliopsida; order Rosales; family Rosaceae; genus Argentina; species Argentina anserina. The sequence continues at coordinate 16,690,891 of NC_065876.1, forward strand.
CTTATTCGCTTACAATCAGACTCTAAACTAATAGACTATTGTCAAAAAATAGTGCAACCCGTGGTGGCTCAACTTGACTCAGCTTATACCTTGTTTTTTCGCTTATTTACTTGACTACCACTAGTTATTTATTTATTTTCCTCTCTCTCCTCTTCTTCTCCTTCGATTGCTCTCAGAACTCTCTTTCTTCGCTATTCTCTCTATTTAAACCAGTTCTAAAAACTTTAATTCACTTACAATCAGACCATAAACTAATAAACCACTGTAAAAATAATAATGAAGCTTGTGGCAGTGCACATGTATCGTAACCTAGTATAGAGAGTGAGAGGATTATTAGGGAATAGATATGCAAAAGATGAAGGAAAGGATGAGGAGAGAGACGACGGCGACAATAAGATAAGAAAGAAGAAAGAGTTGTAGAACCTAAGAAAGAGTGGGAGAAAGAAAGGACAATATTGAGATTTCACAAAATCCGACAGACTTGGTTAATGATAGTTTTGGTTCAACCCGTACGACTGATGTTTCCCACGGTAAAAAAAGATAGAAAATACTCAAAATAGAAACATAATTATGAATACAGGGTCGGATCTACAGCTATGCATGGAGCATCCCTCAACCAATAAAAAAACAAACTAGAGCTAGTGTTAATTGATTTATTTATTTTACTGTTGGCTCTAGTGAAACATCCCCACACTGAATCCCTACCATTACCAAATGACTTTCTCTCTTCTTTAACTTAATTATTTTAATATTCTTCTTGCTCAATTGATTACCTCAATCCCTCAAAGCCTTGATTCCCCTGATTGAACCATCTTTGCCAAAACAACTAGCGCCCTCCACGGCTGCACCTCTGTCAGCCACCGGCCTGTGTTAACAATTAATGAGGCTAGTTTACAAAAATTGTTGGGTGGGATGTGATGATATGAGGGACTGAGGGATGAATTTCTCAATTGGGATTACTTGCTAGAATTGTTGTCGTTGGGTAACCTAGGTTTGTCTAAGGTTTATTCTAATTTCTCATTCTCCTTGAATGCTTGATTGATGTATCTATCAATCTATGCTTCGTCATTTTAGAATACTAGGTTTTTATTTGCTAATTTATATTGAAAAAAGTGTTGAATTTACAGGGAATGAAGAACATAAGAGGTTAGAGGTCATTAGAGACTAAAGAGTTTAAGAAATCGCAAAATTAGATTTATTTAGTTTAAGCTCTTCTAATGCATTTGAGGGATTAAACTCAATGCATTGCCCTTACTACGTATCAATTTGACTTTCAATTTTTTAAAAAAAAATTATAGCATGGTTGAGGTTAATAAAATTAAACCAAAGAAGAAGTTCAAGCATCCCCTATATAGCAATCTAGATCCGCCACTGGATATATAGGAATTCAGATGCGACAGATATCATCCAACCAATCACAGATTTCGATTGGCAATTAAGTGTTTGTCATTCTGCTAAGGTGAGGATCATGAAAATAATTGAAGGCGTGAACTTCATCCGAAGAATTTGAGGATGAAAAGTAGGAGATCAAGGAATGTAATGGACTATGGACTATGGACTATGGAGCTAGGTTTACATAGCAATGAGGATGCAATAGAGTTCTGCTAATCTCACACCCGATAATCCATTTAGGTAGGGTGTGATATATGGCAGCATATTAAACACTATCATTGCAAAGGAGATAATAACAAAGAACATTCGGATTTTCCAATAATTGTTGGCACAAACCCTTGCATATTAACATCAATGAGAAAACTACGGCACAATTGTTGTTCCTGATGGCTGAATCCCTTGCACTGAGAGACTTCCCAAACAACAACTATACTTATAGACCTTAACATCAGCACAGACATGAAAATGTGGAGTAAAACAATAAAATATACAACAAATATACTCAGCAGAACGCAATGAATAAATAGAACTCGGCGCTTTCTACTACAGTTTTAGTTTTACGTACTTCTTTGCAGATACAGATATAGGCTATATGAAAAAATAATAATAATAATAAGATTAAGGTCACAAGTAATAGACAAAAAAGGGCACTTACTGAATCAATGAAATTATGAAACAGGAACATATACTAAAAGGATTTGGTTTCGGAGTCAGCTGAGCAGGAGTCCAAAAATGATAGGACTTGTCTTCTCATTTCATTTCCTTGCCTCGAGCTATATATTTTCCTTTTCCAGCCAAAAATGGGTCGTCTACATCTTCTATACTTTAGTTGCTGCATGTTCTACATCCTTCACAGTAGTGGCATCCAGTCCTACCTTCAAAAGATTTATTTCCTCCTCTGTCAGGCTGGTTTTTGAATTGCTCAAGGGTTTTCCGGACTGTTTTTCTGCCTCCACAGCCCAACTATAAATCACCATGCCAACCACTGCAATTATCATCCCCATAATGTTCTTGAAGGTAAGCTCTGAATCAAAGAGAAGCCACCCGAGTGTGAGGACGCATACTGTTTTCATGTGACCTAAAACCTGAAATGAAACAGCAGAGAAACGTCCAATGCAGAGGTACTGGCTAATATTGCAGAACACAGCTAAGGAGCATGAAAGAAGAATGAATGCCTGCACACGCTCACGCACCACAGCTTAAATGTCAAAGAATATAAGACCAAACAGAACCAATATAGTAAAGCATGACTTCGACTGAAAGGATAAGTGCTTACAATGACGCCAGAAGACATGTTATAGTTTGTTATGAATGTACCACTAAGGTAGTAATCAATGAACGGGCCGAAAAAGAGAAGTGAAACGGCTTGAATTGGAGCAGTCTTACTCAGCAATTCAAACGATCCAACTGAATGCTTCTTTTGAAGAGATCCAATAGACTGTCAACAGATGAAAAATATAAAAAGATGGAATTAAGATGGTCACTCGACAAATATATACATAATATACAATGATTATTAAACCAAAGTTGTATGTGTAGCAGTGACAAACAGTTAAGACACTAGACAATCAATTACTTGAGCTATAATTTTCATGGAATAATTGACCTCAAATATGCTTCTCCAATCTGATTAGCATATGAATATCAAGTGGTATAACTAAAACTCACAATTTGCTGGAAAGAAGTGGACAAAACTGCCAGGCCGGCGCATATGAAGCCTTTGAGGTTAACTTTCACATCAGTGACCGTGCAAACACCAACACCTATAACCACAACCACAACAGACATTTTGACCTCCTTCGAATACTTCTTGTTGTTAAGCATCCATTCCATCACACAAACCACAGGAATCATGCTCAACTTTGAGATCTGTACCAGAACCACATAGAGGTCATTAGATAACTTCACTGCCAAGTTCGTCCCAAAAAGTAACAGAGAACAAGTGTTCCCGTACATCTAAGCCTAATTTTCCATGCGATCACTGAACGAGGTTGCAAAGAACAACATTATACATCCACCAACACATCATCACAGACAGATGAATTAGCACTAGTGTGGTTATAATTTGGAAATATATATATATATATATATATATATATATATATATATATATCGCGATTAGGGTACCTGGTAAAAGCCGACTGAGTTGAGCATGAGGCTGAAATTCATCCCCGTGATGGAGACATTGGCAACAACAGAGAACCAAAGAAGCTCCCAAAAGGGAACATGCTTGGAGGCAGAATAACCGCTTGCATTGGAGACAAAGCCAACCAGTGCAGTTATAGCGAAATGGAACCCCGTCAATGTGGTGGCTGTTACATCAAAAACAAGAAAACCATACTCATCAATCATTCAATCGAGTTAAACATTATACCCAAATCGGAATGATACATACGTATATACATGCAAAATTTTAATTTTTTTGTCACATTGTGCATTGTATACCACTCCAGTTTACAAGCACTGATGTTCAAATGCATCATATTCTACATGAATACAATTGATCTAAACGGCGAAATATGAGAAATATAACTGCAATGTGATAAGGTGAAGATTGAAGAGAGAGAAAGAGAGAGAGAAAGAGAGAGAGAGAGAGAGAGAGAGAGAGAGAGAGGACCAAAAGAGAAAGCATAGCCGGCGGAGGACATGAGCTGCTTGTTGGCCATGATAATGCCGACGGAACTGATGACGTTCATGGCCCAAGCTCCCACATCAGAAACTGCCGCCGACGATTTCTTCTGGCCGAGGCCTTCCATTCCGCCTTAACCCCACTGACCCCCAATTAAACGACGTCGTCACCTCCCTGCCTAATTAATTCCGGCTAAAAGGGGCTGTGATCCGCTACAGATCTGCAGCGTGCATATATAAACCAAAGACAGGAGTCGATTCAGATAAATAGACACTCTGGTCTCTCATGTATTTGAGACACAGGAGAACAGAAGAGAATGAGCTGCTTTCGGGAATTCGGGTTTTGAATTTTGATTAACCCAAAAAAGTGAAAATTAAAATAATAAAATATTAGCTGAGTATAAAAATGGAAGGAAATTAATTACATTAGCAAAAGGTATAATAGTATTATTTGAAAATCCGTATCTTTATGATACTGAGTGAGTAAGACTGTAAGTAGGCTCGGGGCGCTCGTGTTTGACTCGTGTTCGGCTCGTTTTTAGCCAGTTTGATTCGAGCTCGTAAAATTAAATGAGCCGAGTTTGAGCTTAATATTAAGCCCGATCTTAAAAATGAGGCGAGCTTGAATAATATGTATTCGGCTCGTTCGACTCGTTTAGCTTGCGAGCTCGTTTATTAATTAAGGTTGACTTGCTAACTTTTATAGTATATCTAAAGTATAATTTTTATATAAGAAATAATATTAAAAATATTATATTTATTCGAAAGAACTGAAACGTTTCTTTTGATAATAATTAGTTAAAGACTTTAAGTTAACTAACAATTTTGATTTGTTATTTTTAGATTATTACAAATAAAAAGGTTTTTGTGTGATGCTATGACATTAGATTTTGAATTTTCTTTTTAATTTATTAATTTTAAAACTTTAAATTCATATGATTTAAACCGATTCAATTCGAGTTCGTCCTCATCTAATAAAATGAGCCGGCCCGAGCCCAGCTCGAGATTTTTCAAGCCAAGCCGAGCTTGAACATAAAGCACAAAAATTAAATTTTAGCCCGACTCGAGTTCGTTCGAATGAAAACGAGTCAAATATGAACAACCTAATATTCGGCTTGACTCGGCTCGTTTACACCCCTATGAGTGAGTCAGTGTCAGAAGTTTGAAAATTTACTGCCGCAGTGTTACTATATTAGTGTTAATTGGTACCTTTTGGGAATGCAGGATATTTTAACTACCTAGTATTCTTTGTTGGGAAAAACTTGCGTACAAACTAGTATGTACGTGTGCGTCCAAACTCTCATTTATTTGCACACTTTGAGAATATAAATACATGATTTTAACCGTTCAAAAGTTTAGTTTATTACTAAAGATCATTTCTGTAAAAGATCAACATAAACAAAAATCGTCTTCATAGTCGATTGCATCAAACAAATTGACGGTTGATCATGAGACTACTAACTTTCACCATAACCGTTTATTTGTTTGATGCAATCGACTATGAAGACGATTTTTGTTTATGTTGATCTTTTACATAAATGATCTTTAGTAATAAACTAAACTTTTGAATGGTTAAAATCATGTATTTATATTGTCAAAGTGTGCAAATAAATGAGAGTTTAGACGCTTGCGTACATGCTAGTTTGTACACAAATTTTTTCCTTCTTTGTTTGGGCCAGAACGGTGTCAGGTAACTTGGTATTCTTTCAGTTTGGTCTGGAACATAAAAACGACCAGGTGAATGGAAAGTTGAACACAACACTAGAGCCTCCGTTAACAAACTTGAACTTGATCGGAAAGAACATGAACTTGAACTTCAAGACCACCAAAGGAAATTTGTGGCAAAGTACACAATGCAAATAACCATTGATATGAACTCAAATTTTGAAAATTCTTGCATGCACGGCAGGTTTTTGGGACAAGTGTCTACATCGGAGCCTTCCGTATGAGTTTGAGAAAGAACGGATTTTAGCCATAGGTTTATACTTACTTTTTCAACAGTCAACGTGATTGACTGAGGAGAAAAATTGGCAGATGCTGGTAAAAGATTTAAATTCCCCAACTCGACTATTGGTAGATCGGCGGGAAAAGATGTCGAAAAAAGATGTGCATGATTCCAGGGAAAGAAGGCGAGGAACACAATTTCGTGGCTTCGATAACAAGTAAGGGAATGAGGTGGCATGGCTCACCACTACTCAAATTTAAGCCTCAATCTGTCAATCATGTGGCTTGACAATTTGAGTAAGGATGGGTTTCGTATCTAATTTGATATAAATTTCGTTGATATTCAAGAAATTTGAGAGAAATTTTTTTTATGACTGGTATTGTGATTCTTATATCTATATATATATACCAGCTATTAGTGATGTTCAACACCACATATTAACTGGGGGCTTTAGTATTCTCTCACGATTGTTGGGTTCTGTGTGGTTGAATTACAGATAGAGGTCTGGGGCTGTAACTATATATGATAGGTTGGTTATCAGATTTTATATTAAGATTTCTGGCTAAGCCAGACAAATTGACTCATTCTAGTATAGTTACAAACATATTTCATCTTTCAGGCGTTGTTTGACTATGAACTACCTATGTGCATATCCTTTGAATTAAAATTGCATGATTGTATATATAAATCAAAGTAGTGCTTTATGTGATCAAGCACTGAACAGTAAGTCTGAAGTCCCATCTAAGCTCTTCAGTTTCTTTCAAGAGCAGCATTTTGTTTCCAATCTTTGTTTTTGGCTTAAGATTTCAAGTAATAGAACTGGGGTAGTTAGTACAGATAGGTACCATGGATTTTATTTTCCTAGTTATTGTGGGATCATTCATGAGGATATTGGTCTGGTATGGTGTGAATTCAAGTTTGCTGTCAGTGTACACAGAGTGGTCCTGCACTCCTCCTATTACATTCTCTGGAAAGTAGCAGCTAGTAAACATTTATTCAATGCTTACGAAATTCAGTTGAACGTGAAAGTGATCACTTATTTGTCCGAATCAAATTCATGAAGTTGAAATTGTATTTAGTATTGAATCCACGTTAGAAACAGATGATGGTTTTACTTGTGCTAACATACTAGTTAAACAGAATATCATTGTTATAAAAGGTATTTCTATTTTTTGTAGGCTTCTTGGGATGATTCTAGGGTCTTTCATTATGGTTCTTTGCTGTCGGTTTGCTTCTTACAAGAGCTGCAGCTATGTCACTTATGTGTCCAATTCAATCTCATGAGTTGAATTTCCTTGGAGATGAAAACCAAATTGGACTTTGAAGATGCACCAATCTCTAAAATTGTGTCAAAGTACTGCATCACATCCTAGCGTCACCAGATCACCATGTCTCTCAGCCTGTCCACAATAGCCTAGCGCTGCCTTGCTATGCCAATCCTTATGAGATTTACTCTGCCTCTCCCCCAGCTCAGTTGAATAGTAGTATCTTCTCTGCATCAACTTTTTCAATTGTTGCTAACCTCATTGTTGCAGCTATTAATCACATAACATATGAAAATATTAGTAATCTGCAGTTGCAGAAGAAAACAAATTGTTACATAAAGTACCAATCGACATGTAATATGTTCCAAGTCAATTCTTATTAGTGAAGACAAGAGATAAGCCTATACGACCAACATAAAGAAAAACGCATTCGATGTAAGTATATGCATTGTTCAATCTCATTTATTGCTCTCTTCAGATACTCATATAGTTCAATATCCACAATCAAAGTCTGCACTATCTCAAACCATAATGTGACATGTTAGGCATTTGATTTCAATCCAAACAATATGGCCGTCAACTCCATACCTTTACATGTTCTTCTTCCACAGCTTTGGCGATATCATTCTTCTGTTCAAAGGTTCAATCTAGCTACATCCAACTGTGAAACACTTGCCCTATTAACTAAGCAGAAAAACGATTTCTATGAAATCTGAAGAGTGCATTGTTAAACATCTAAACTATAAATATTTCCTCTCCAAGACAAAGATAAGAATAAATGAATACAAGAATCAGCTAGAGGTTGAGACGTTGAATGCAACTAACAAACAAAATTATTAAATTGCAATCTCCATTCTCACAATTATTTTTCTTTCATTGTAGACAAGACAGTCTCGTTCATGAACAGTTCTAAATTAGATGTAGAGAGAAAAGAGGTATCACCAGCAGTAACCTTGTAACAATTCTAACAAGCTGGACTAGTTATCTTTGTGATTAGAGATAACTCAAAACACAACTGGACTAGCAATCTCCAAATTCGGTATTTTGGCTCTCTTATACCAGGACTTATTTTCTTTTTGGTAATGCTATAACGAGTTCGTCTACAGTGCAGTGTTGTATTATATGTAGCATCAACTATTCACTTATGCATTTTATCTTAGGTACTATTTAAGGTAAATATATATATATATATTTGACGGAGAATAGTGGGCCTTGATCTCTGAGTTTGTTTAGTTACATACCACAAATATATAAATTCATCATATACTCGAAAGTAAACAGTTGTTTCTTTATCATTATTGCAAACTTAATAGCTTCTAGACTTGAACTTTTAGCTTTTGCAAAAATTTCTTTAAAAGAATTGCAAGAAGAAAAATAAAAAAATAAAAAAAATTGTGAGATATAGAGATAACTTTTCTAGAAAAACCATAAATTACTGGGATGTTATCTATAGAGTCCAACGTATAATCTATGAAACTAGAGAAAATATCAAAGTTCTCGAAGAAATTTTCAAAGAAGATCAAAGACCCCTTAATATTTTGAGCATCGGATAAATCTGCCCCTAACTGGTATCAGAGTTTGCTTAGCTCAAAAGCATGTAGGCTAAAAGACTTATGCCACAAAGTTGGCTTCTCTCAACTAACAAGAGAGAATCCAAACTAAAAAATTATCAGTCCTTTTGTATTACAATAGATTCTGATAGGTCGCAAAAGTGTTTCCATTCAAGACATATCCAAGAGGATCAATACTCGATAGAGTACGCCTATAGAATACTGAATACACTCTACGATGAATTCTCTCATCTTTAACAAGAGATAGAAGATGAAGAACTTGACCCAACTCGGCCAAGTTTGATAGAATTTCTAAACCATTTATCCAGCAACAAGGCTGCAGAAAAGCTGCTTGTACAACTTGAGAGATTTCATCTCAAGATCAATCAACTTGAAAAAGTAAACACAAGGATTGGAAGGCTTGAAGTAAAGCTTGACTACCTCAAAGAAAAGCAATATCTGCTAGACATAGAAAAGAAGTTAGTTTGAATAGAAACTATTGCTAATAACATCCAAGAGAAGGCATTTGAACTAAGAAAAGCTCAAGAAACTCTGAAAGAGCATTTAGAAGCCCTTATCGTTCGAATAGGATCAACCAAATGGTTGAGGTAAAAGTCAAGGAAAGACACAAAGAAGCAAAAAGCTTATATCTTCGTACTTCAGAAGCCCTTGCTGAAAACCTGAAAGCAATAATTCATCAGCAAAATTATAATATTACATATCTTCAAGAGATAGGTATGGAGCTGGAAGAACAATTCAGAGAATTGAATCTTAAACTCTCTCATCTGCAAAAAAAGCATAGAAAAGATGAAAGCTGAAGTTGAAACAGAGAAAATCGATGACGACCAACTAGCTCAAAATGTAGCTAAGAAGGGCTCCAAAGGCGTTGAAGAATTCATAGGAAATAAATTTGTAGAGCTGACAACAAAAGAGTTAAAAAATTTAAAAACTAAAAAATAACTGATGCAACAGATAGAGGGAGAGTATTGAGGTGATAAATGTTTTTATCCCAGTATGAATATGATGTGGAAATGATTGCAGGTAACAAGAACTTCTTGCCATACGCTCTTATAAGAGAAATGGCAACATTTAGTAGAGAAGACGGAGATGAAGATGACAAACGAAATCCTAAGAGTAGGAGATCAGAACCTCAGTCCTTGGAACAGATACAAAAAAGGAGACAAGACTGTTGGACCTCTACATGACGGACTAGGCTACCAATTCATTGTGTCTTATGAAGTAGCTGCATCAACTCCGGATAAGAGTGAAGACATGATTCAACCAGGGGGTTGGGATCAAAAGTCTGAGAAAGGTTCTGATGAAAAAGAAAAACTCATAAAAGAGTACTTGTTGTGTCCTAAGGATACAACCTTAACTGATCGGTTTCAGGGTAAAAGGCTAGCCTGTCTCAAACGGCAGACAGTAAAGGCTGATCAAGTCCGTTAAAGGCTGATGCTTTGCCAAAAAAGCAAAATAGCCCCTTTTAGGGGGAAAATGGTTGAAGTCACTGGAAAGAAAAACGTTCATGGCTATCCTTTAAAGATATTTAAAGAACCAGTATTCAAAACAGAGAAGCTATTGGCTTTCAAGCATAAGATCGTTATGGATAATGTTATACAAGCTTTCTATGAGGAAGACGAAGAACATCTGTTGAGAAGTCTCAATGCCCTGACATAAGAATTGAATGGAGTCCATGCAAAAGAAAAGAAAAAGAAAAAGAAAAGGAAAAAGAAAATTCGAAGGAAGGCGGTGCAATGATCAGATATTGGGAAGGTCCTGAAAACGCGCGAGTTCCTATTTCAGCCCAAAATGAATTAGCTTGGTGGGAATTTCACTATAAAATCGGAGACGGTAAAATGCTTCCTTCAACCTTGGCAATAGTTTCTAGCCCATATTATGGGAGATATCTTGTAGATGTTCAAGTTGAACACCCTCAGAAGCAGAAACTATAGCTCATTGAGAATGGATATGTGCATAATATTTGGACTAAGTCAAACGAACACCTGGTAGGTTTTACATAAATCATAACTGAGGCAGTAAGGAACATTCATTCAGATGGATGCATCTTGAGACTGAAATTCATTTCTACCCCTCCGGAATGGGAAGTGTTTGATGGACGCAGAAATTACATTTCTCCATATCACTATGTGAGAATTATTCAGGGTCCGATCAAGAGTTCAAAAGATTCAGGAAAAAATGGTAATCCCAACAATAGCATTCCGTGGATGAAAGTCATGTCCATTATCTGCATCAAAAACATGGTTCGAAGGGATTATGAGTCCAGTCTTTTAGCCAGTGGAGAAAAAATCAAAGTCACATGCTACAATCATCCTCCACCAGATGCGTGTGGTTTCTTCTCTGTCATTATGAGAAATGAAGTAGTTGGAACTCCAGAAACCACCGCATGGCTAAAGAAAGTGGAGAAAGAGAAAGGATACATGATTCCTTATCATTTTCCCTATGGCTCAAATCTAAATGAAAAACAAGACACAGAGCAAGAAAGCGACCATGAAGGCCAAGATTCTTTGGCAAATTATGACTATGCAGATGAGGAATATTGCAATGTCACAAACATGATGGAAAAGTAAAAGCTTCCGACGCATCCAAACAAGAAACGTGAGCTTCCGACACATCCAAACAATAAAAACGTCTCTTTCTGCTTTTGTGAAATAATTTGCCGGCGCATAATGACAACCAGCTTTTAAAAAGGAGAAGATTCTTTGTCGTCCATTTTGAAAGTGAGTTTGGTTTGATGCTTAGAGTTTGAGCTCTATATAAGGAGTAATACCTTCTTTGGGAAGGCAGAGGTTGGAAGAAAGAAAAAATTAGAAGATCGTGGCATAGTCTTATAAAAAAAGAGTGTCATTCTACTAAGTGTTCAAAGAATAAGAGTGTATGGCATAGCTTCAATGTGAGTGTGTTTATTACTGTGTGAAATATCCTTCTACTGTATAAATTTGGTGTGGAGTGCATTTTTTTCAAGTAAGTTTGTATTTTAATTATGAGTGGCTAAATAGTTGTAGTTGTTTACCTAAGAGGAAGACTCTGAGTTTTGTATTTGTATTTATGTTGAATAAATAAACTCTATCTGGTGCCTTAAAATCCGTCGCAAAAACTATCTAGTTTTGCATGAAATTTTCTATCCTTGCATATGCACATTTAGTCAATTTTGCATGTTTCATCTGTGTTCATTTTACACTATTAGAACCCAGGTTTATTATTTTCTAGGATAGCAGTGATTACGCCAAAAGAAAATAACCGTTTAGACAAAAAGGTAGGTGAATTATTGGCATGTTAAAGGCTAGTTCCTAGGAAATTAGATCTAGGTTCATAATAGAACAGTAATAAATATTTACTATTTAGTTTTTACCGTTTTCACTGTTTACTGTTAATTACTGTTCATATTCACTATTCACGTAATCAATGTGTTAGTAGTTATTAGTAAAATTATAGGTTTTGGCACCACCCTGCTTGCTTTCAAGTCTCAAACAAGAATAACACTACTTTGTAAAATTGTCCAACAATACAACAGCTATTTCCTTACCGGCATCACAATTATACTGCATCCAACTAGAAATTGAGTAAGTAAACTGCTGATATACGTTTCTCTACCAAATAATGCTCCTCAAATACCCTTTAAACTGTTGTAAAATATGAAGCTTTTGGGTACTTTGCAAGGTGAACTAGAAGGCTAGGCGAAAAAAATTTAATTAAACCCCTATTGCAAAAAGGCTCCAAGAAGATATAATGAAATAATAGACTTGAATACATCAATGAGTTTACCAGCTACTATGTACAAACGTTTAAGACTACCGAACTGATACGTTTCTCTGGCTAGATATGAGTGATATACTTATGAATCTGCCAAGCTGGGTAGCTCTAGAGATAGGCCTCATCATTTAGCCCGCGGACCCGAAAAGCCCGCGGAGGCCCGCAAGCCCGACGGGCTTTTACCCGGCCTGGCCCGCGAGAAAGCCCGCCAAAGCCCGCTTCCGTGGGTAGAGGGCCGGGCTTAAATTAGAGGTGTGAAACCCGGCCCGGCCCGTGGGCCCGGCCCGCCAAAAGCCCGCATGGCCCGTGAGGCCCGGCCCGTAAAAGCCCGCCAAATAATACAATATTATACATACATATTTTATTAGGTTTAGAATAAAACTATTGCATTATGAAGCAACTATATTAAGGAAACTTCTTGGGATCGATCGACACCAGTAGATATGATCGGTATATATATTTAGTGACCCTGTAAAAATTTCATCCAATTCGGAACTCGTTTGACCGTCGGAATTTCCGGTAAACCGAAAACAACACTAATATGTCATAAGTGAAGACCCATTACCAAAATGCGAACACCAAAAGTCGTTTGCATATCTGAAATCACCTAATTTTTGTCACCGATTGTGTGTGGTCGCACCAAGGAAACCAATTTGGCAAAGCCCCGGTCAAAGAGGATTTTAATATGTCAAAACGTCTTTTTCTTTGTTAACCGTAGGTACGGACGGTCAAACAATATCCAAAACGGACGAAATTTTTACGGGTTCCCTAAATATATATACCGATCACATCTACTGGTGTCGATCGACCATATTTCGAACTAGATTTATTGATCGCCGAAGCGTCAACAAATGTATCATACCCTTTATATTAGGTTTATATTAAAACTAACGCATTATGAATCAACTATATGAAAGAAACTTTTCGGATCGATCGACACCAGCCGATGTGATTGGTATATATATTTAGTGACCCTGTAAAAATTTCATCCAATTCGGACTTCGTTTGATCGTCGGAATTTTTGGTAAATCGAAAACACCACTATTATGGCCTAAGGGAGGACCTATTACAAATATGTGAATGCTGAAAGCTGTTTGCATATATCAAATCACCTAATTTTTGTTACATATCGTGTGCGGTCGAACTGAAGAAATCTATTTGACAAAGCCCCGGTCAATGAGGTTTAAATATGTCAAAACGCCTCTTTTTTAGTTGACCGTTGGTACGAACGGTCAAACCATGTCCAAAACGGACGAAATTTTTACGGGTTCCCTAAATATATATACCGATCACATCTACTGGTGTCGATCGACCATATTTTGAATTTGAGTTGTCGATCGCCGTAGTGTCCACTAATGTATTATAACCTTATATTAGGTTTATAATAAAACTATCACATTATGAAGCGACTATATGAAGGAAACTTCTCGGAATCGATCGACACCATCCGATGTGATCAATATATATATTTAATGATTATTTTAAAATTTCATGCAATTCGGACCTCGTTTAACCGTCGGAATTTCCGGTAAACCAAAACAACACTAATATGCCCTAAGGGGGGACCAATTACCAAGATGCGAATGTGGAAATTTGTTTACATATTTAAAATCACCTAATTTTTGTTACCTATCGTGCGTGGTCGAACTGAAGAAATCTAGTTGGCAAAGCCCGGTCAATGAGGTTTAAATATGTCAAAACGCCTATTTTTTAGTTGACCGTTTGTACGAACGGTCAAACCATGTTCAAAACGAACGAAATTTTTACGGGTTCCCTAAATATATATACCGATCACATCTACTGGTGTCGATCGACCATATTTTGAATTTGAGTTGTCGATCGCCGAAGTGTCCACTAATGTATTATAACCTTATATTAGGTTTATAATAAAACTATCACATTATGAAGCGACTATATGAAGGAAACTTCTCGGAATCGATCGACACCATCCGATGTGATCAATATATATATTTAATGATCATTTTAAAATTTCATGCAATTCGGACCTCGTTTAACCGTCGGAATTTCCGGTAAACCAAAAACAACACTAATATGCCATAAGGGGGGACCAATTACCAAGATGCGAATGTGGAAATTTGTTTACATATTTGAAATCACCTCATTTTTTTTTACCTATCGTGCACGGTCGAACTGAAGAAATCTATTTGACAAAGCCCCGGTCAATGAGGTTTAAATATGTCAAAACGCCTCTTTATTAGTTGACCGTTTGTACGAACGGTCATACCATGTTCAAAACGGACGAAATTTTTACGGTTTCCCTAAATATATATACCGATCACATCTACTGGTGTCGATCGACCATATTTTGAATTTGAGTTGTCGATCCCCGAAGTGTCCACTAATGTATTATAACATTATATTAGGTTTATAATAAAACAATCACATTATGAAGCGACTATATGAAGAAAACTTCTCGGAATCGATCGACACCATCCGATGTGATCAATATATATATTTAATGATCATTTTAAAATTTCATGCAATTCAGACCTCGTTTAACCTCGGAATTTCCGGTAAACCAAAAACAACACTAATATGCCCTAAGGGAGGACCAATTACCAAGATGCGAATGTGGAAATTTGTTTACATATTTGAAATCACCTAATTTTTGTTACCTATCGTGCGCGGTCGAATTGAAGAAATCTATTTGGTAAAGCCCCGGTCAATGAGATTTTATTATGTGAAAACGCCACTTTTTGTTGTTAACCGAAAATTCGGACGGTTAAACGAGGTCCGAATTGGATGAAATTTTTACACGGTCCCTAAATATATATATCGATCACATCTATTGGTGTCGATCGACAATATTTCGAAACTAGAATTTATTTGTGACTTTTATTTTAGAATGTTTTCTAACAATTCTTTTATTATTTCAAACCCTTAAATTATAGTATTATATTGTTTTTCTAATACAAGCCCGTAAGGCCCGGTCCGTAAAAGCCCGCAAGGCCCGGCCCGGCCCGCAAAAGCCCGCCTTAGGTGGGCGGGCTTGGATCTTCGTATTTTTAAAAATACCCGACCCGGCCCGGTCCGCCACTTATTTAAATTTATTAAGGCCCGGCCCGGGCGGTTGACGAGCCCTATCTAGAGATATGATGATAATCATCAAAGTCATAGGCACTGAAACATATTAACAACAATGGGAAAACACAATTGTCGGCTAGAGAAAGAATTGACGATAGGTATATAAAATATTATCATTGAACGTTACCGTCCCCAACGAAGCTAAGATGAATCCTTCAATGGAGGAGACTGAGAGGGTTTGAACTATTGGTTTTACTGTGTTTGGGTTGCCTTTTCTTTTCTTCTGAGCGTGGTTAACGTCCTTTGATTAACGCCATCCCTTTTTTCCTATCACGTATGCCGCACATGTGCACACAAGATACTCCGCTCAAATTTGAACATCAAAACCACAAAATGGGATCTCTCACTCGATCAAAATACAATAAAAAACTGTGCAAACATAAAAGCCAACAGGTGACAAGGGTATATAACATTACCAACTTTCTACAACAATCTATCTCCCTTCCTACGTATATAAATCTGTCTTCCCAAAAAGAATGCAAGGCCTACATAGCTGGAGGTGACGTATCCATTCAAGCATTGCATCACAAGTACAAGCAGTCACATCCAACTAACAAACCTTAGATTCTTCACACGATGACGCACCACGAATTTGATACAAATGAAAGGGTAGAGACGTAGAGTATACTACAAGGAGAGGGAAAAGGAGTAAAACACAGAAGTCAACACCCTTCATCCCTTCACACAGAAGAATGTCTCTGTGCACCAGGTGGGGCAGTTGGCCTAGGGAAGTTGTCGTGCTGCAGTTGCACACCTTCAAGTTCAACATATGGGCTCTGTGGTACCTAATAATGGTATGAAACAAGTTAAGAGAATAATATGGCGCATACCGAAAGAGATATTTATGAAGGGTCGTACGAGTGGTGAGAATTATACCAATATCATGCGATAATTTTTTTTCTCAATTTTAATTCCAATAAAGACTTAGGCCATTGTAAATCCTGAGCTCCAATTTACGAAACCCTACCCAGATAGACATGTCAACCAATATAAATCCTACAGTCCAAACCCAAGCAAACTAGTAATTCATAAATAATAGATAAGACTATTTATTTATAAAAGACAAAAGGAATTGATAAACAACAAAAGTAAAAAAATTTATCCAGAGCTGAAATACCAAATTGAAGCAATTTGAACAGCTTTAATTGTCCTTTGAACAACACTCCAGAGTTAAGACATGCAAATTTATTAAGAGTAGAAAAAAAATTCCTATTTGGGACTGCACACATGAGTATTGTAGTTTATAAGAGCAACTCAAAGAATTTTTAGAAAACAACAATACAAATGACAAATCCTTGTCTCTAATAAAATGATTACCAACACTCATGTGTCTCCAAATCAGGAAAATAGCAAAGGCGAAATCCCTTATAATTGACGGCCCCATCAGATAGCTACTTTGTGAAGTTGTTACTGATCTAACAGGATATGAGGTTATAGCAGAGGTACCTGCGGTGCATATGAGCTTATTGGGGACCTTGGTGTTGTTGAAGGAGAAACGTCGCGGCTTGATTCTATTTGACCATTTGATGTATTTTGACCTTCAACCCCGTTGGTTGACTTGGTTCTCTATATAAATGCAATATTACACATGCATTAGATCAATAACATACAATCTTCACTAAATCAGATTAAAATATTATGAAAATAAGTTACCTGGAAGATTTTGCCAAGAGTTTTCAACCCCTTTGCTCGTGCACGGAGTTCCTCTTTCTTGGCACTGCTGTCTTGAAGGACCTACAACAAACCATGTAAAATCACAATCAGACAGACTGAACTGGACTTCTGTTTATGTTTAAGTTACCGAATGAAACGATGTAATGGCACACAACCATCTGACAAACACGGGAGAGTGTGGCCTCAATATCAGCCACATTGAGCTTCCACAAGGAATCAATCATCAACTTCTTGTTAGCTTGCATGTATTCTTCAAGCTCTTCCTCAGTGTAATTTCCTTCTGCATTCAGTTGCTTTTTCATGTCCTCCTGCAGTTGGATCAAAGCAATCGCACCTGACCAGATAAAAAAATAGATACATAAAGTTGATCGGCCAATGTATGCATTAGTTCAGCCAGCGAACTCGTGTGCATTTCTGAAATTAATACCAAAATATGGACAAATACGAATGAACTGGACTGAACCCTATAAATTTGGGTAGAATCAACCCCCAAACACCTGGAGAACCAGGTCAAAGCCAGAAAGGTTTACTAACCTGTTGCTGCTGTCACTTGGGATTTAATGAAGTGCCCTTTATTCCTAAACCACTCAGCAATAAATGGCACTCCCAGATATATTGCTTTCTTTCCTAGCTCTTTTGCCGACTGTCTGGCATATATGTAGCCAATGGTATTCAACATATCAACACCATAAGCTGTGCAGGAACAGAGACATGATTACACATATGATGCAGACAATCAAAACAGGTACAGTCCATAAGACATTAATGGCATTATCTGAATTAAAACATTGGTTCCTAAACCCTTAATAATGAACTCAGCACTTTCTTTAACCTTAAATAGAGAACAAATTACTAAACATAGCTTCATTGCTTGATTGATGAAAGCTAACATGTAAGAATATAGATAATTGGCTTAATGGCTAATATGCCCCTTAGCGTGTGAGCCAACTGTCAATTTACCCCTCCACAGAATATTGGGAAAATTTAGCACCTGTTAAACAACTTGTGACCACATCCGATTGCCATTTCATATTAAAAATAATACTTGAAGAGTATTCAAGTTTGTAAAAATCTAAACTTAGGTTTCATAGGAAACCGAAGATTAATGAAAACAAAAGAGTACATGCGGTGAGCAAGAAATCCACCCTAAATAAATAGGTAACCTAAAACAGCTAAACTTCTACATCCAGAATAAAGAGAAAAGGTATGCTGCTTGAATGATTGCATCAACAGACATGCAACAATGATACATGGTATGTACTGTGTTGGTAAAAGTAACTGATAATTCATATCTTCTAACAAAAATGAATAAATGTAGATCCTCTATGGATAATTGCATGTGGTTTCAGCTTCCCTCTTTTTTTACAAGTAGATCAAAATGTTTACACAATGGAACATCTCCAAGTAGGTGAAAATTACATTCTCTACCCCTCACCTAAAAACAAATCAAATACCTGCGTTGGAAAGTCTTGCAACTTCAGCTTCAGCATGACGAACAAATTCATCTTTGTTTTCTTGCACATATTGGTTGAGTCTATCTTTAAGTAGTTCTACAAGCTTTTCTTCTCTCTCTCTTTGTACAACCTGTAGAAATAGAAGATTTAACCTTGAGCATTCTTCGATGATAATACTTGTTAGTCAGTCCAGTACAGACAGTAATGAAGAAGAATACAAGTCAGTATTAAGAATACAAGTGAAATCGCTACCCGCATTTTCTCTTGCAACTTTTTGGCGTCAAATTGTTCACCTTCCGTGAAAATATCTAGTGAAGCCATTGATGCCATGGCTAACTGTCCAATATATTCCTCAAAAAGCTCACTACCAAATAGCATAGCAAAGATTGCTGCAGGATCGATAATTCCATCGCTGAAATAAAGCCACCATCATAAACATTCCAAAATGAGTCAGAAGGTTCGATTTTGTATTAATTTCACCAATTATTAAACACATTTCTGGTGCTAGGCACCTTTTCAACCTTAGGATTCAAATATTTAATGGATTAAGAACTAACGTTGAGATTCCTGATTTTCCATGAGCATCATAGGCTTGCCGTTGAGCAGGATCACTTAAAACTTGGTAGGCTTCTCCCAAGACCTAAATCCAATAGATAAACTACTTGTGAGCCTCTCTCTCAGTCTCAAATCACAATCAACAAGAGAAATTACTAATAACTAATAGTACAATGCCCCTGCCCTCAACCTTCCCAAACAAGAGACATTAATAATTATGAAAAAATCAAATGGTTAGGACGCATAAACGAAATCTATTGCTTTGTGAAAAGTGTTTGCAAGTCCACTGCGCAAGTAATCAAATAATGGCATAGCTATCAGCCTAGCAAGTACTTGTTATATGACTTATATCTAACATAGAAGTGAAATACATTTCTCTTTTTTTAATTCCTTTTGTGACATAACTTGTGATCAAACGGTAGTAAACTACACATAAAGCAAGCTGCCTTGCCTGAAAATTTTGCGCCGCGAGAGGATCGTTGGGGTTTTTATCTGGATGAACCTGTCTTGCCTGCAGGTAACAAAAACACACAGTAATTTATCAATTCTAAATTTCATATCAGCAAAAAAAAAAAACTGAGAACCTAATCTCATTTCTGCTTTGTGCTCAGAGTGATGTCAATTACGGATCTACTTTCAACTAGCACTACTGAGCATTCTAATTCAACCTAACCCTGAAATCAACAGAAACGAAATTTCCCGTCCCCTGTTGACCATTGACCTTGTAATCGAAACTTCTCGGTTTCTGATAGCAATCAAACTAGAATTGAAGCAGAATCAGAGAGCAAAACAGTAGAGTGGACAGAATACAATGGGTTTAGCTGAACAGTGGTAAAAAGTAAATTGCAGAGAGGAGGAGAAGAAGAGGGAGGGAGGGGGAACCTTAATGTAATAAGCTTTCTTGATCTCGGCTTCGGTGGCGGTGGGCTTTACTCCTAGGACGTCGTAATATTCCGTCTCCTTCACCATCGTCGTCTCCGATCGGTCAATCTAAAGCTTGGGACCAAAAAACACTGGGAGAAATATAATGCAGAAAATTTTAAAGGAAGAAGAAGAAGATAAAGAGGAAAAATAATATTTTCATATTTGGGATAATAAAGATTCCCCTACGTATCACGCGGTCTTGTCTATTTCAGAGACCCAAATAAAGATAAGTATATATAAAGACCGAAATATAAACAATAAAGGAATTCTATAATTTAATAGCATATTTACTAATTTAGAATTAAACTCATCCGAAATGTAATTCATTGAGAATGAGAGACAAAATAGATTTGTGGGTGGAGATTTCAATTCTATTGAACTGTTTACTTTCAACATGGAATTAGAACATAAACAATACTAATTACGATTGATGTTGTTTATTTACCATCGGAATCAGAATTAAAATTATTTTGATTATTAAAATACTCATATATATATATATCTATGAAGTCGCTTATTTCTTCTAACAATCAATAGAACTAATGTGCACACCAATTTTTACCATCAGAACGACATACAAATGTCACTACACCAATTTTCTTTTCTTTTAACACTCAATAAGACAAATCTAATTCCAATTAAATTTCACTTTTCAATCATAAATTATGTAAACAAAAAAATTAGAGAATATTACTAGAAAAATAGACGAACTAACCTTAAGTACTCATATATAATATATGTGATTGTTTATTTGTGGGTTTAAAAAATATTATTTTTATATATATTCTCAATTTGGGTTGGACAATTTGGAAATATTCTCAATTAAATTAGGGTAGTTTAGGTAATAAAAATTAATATCCGAACTGATGGAGGAATTAATTTTGATACCCACCTCCCCCTTGGCTATCAAGTTAGAGGTTTTGGGAGTAATCGATTCCTGTGAGGAAGTGAGATCCACATTCATTCTAATTCTCTTATGTATTAGTAAACAATAAAATTCTCTTATCCCGTAATCAATTCCTCTATTTTCAATTTCATTCCACATTAGTAAACATGCCATAAGTGGAACGGTACTTGGCATTAACTAGGAATTGGTTATTTTTAATGGAAGGTTGTTTGATTTGTAAGTTACCAGAGCTAATTGTATAGTGTCGAGTTGAGAGATTATAGTGGTGGCGGTGAATTCTGTTATCAAACTAGAGGCATTGCGTAGCCATGTTCAACCATGCCTTGATTGGTTCATATAGTCAGAGCTTAATTACAGATGTATTATATTTGATGTAGTATTGACCCTTCTAAGTTTCTAACTTAAAAAAAATTGACTAAGAACTCATTTAGAAGTGCCTCCATAGAACTTACCCAAAATTAGAACAATGCTAGCGCGATCCAAAACCACTCCAGGTGTAGGTACCATGCCTAAACCTCGACGCCAAGCTAATATCCGTAAATTGCACGGTACTACCAACACTGATGCGACTAGCATCATTGGCACCCGACGGCGCTAATCGGGGGAGACAGCGGGATAGACCAGCGCTTCCCCAAAGAAGTTACGACCAGCATTGGCGGTAGGTAAGCAAAATCTCAATGTTACTACTATAAAGATTGGTTTAACCATGATTGGAAACATAGCTCAAATGAAGAGGAAGCCGGAGACAGCATGGCCAGAGAAACAAACCAAAGACTTAAGTTTCAAAGGAGGAAAAAGGTAGGAAGAATCCAATCTAGAGGAACATGAGGATATAATTTAAGAAGGTTGCGGTGGAAAGAGCTCGATCATGGTAGTGTAAAGGTGTTCTAGTGATGTATGCTTATATGTGTGATGCAATTGTATGACTTTCTTGAGGAGGTTTAGACATGCTTGTACCACAATTGAGTGTAGGCAAATAGGTGTTCTAGATCCATGAGTTCTTACAAGTCGAGGTTGTTCTCTCGCATAGAAGTATTTCTAGATCGACAGCTTTGTTCTTTTTGATTCGTTGTAGGCTTCGTGTAGAAGCGCAGTAGTGTACAAAATTAGTAAATAAAATTACAAATCAATAATGGTATCCGACTATTTTCTTGCCATAAGATTTAACAACCTTCAAAATTACAAACCTTGTTTGATAAATGAGAGGAAAAAACTTGCGTACAAACTAGTATGTACGCGTGCATCCGAACTATCTTTTATTTGTACAATTTGGGAATATAAATAAAAAATTTTAACCGTTCAAAAGTTTAGTTTATTACTAAAGATCATTTATGTAAAAGATCAACATAAACAAAATCATTTGTTTTGTCGATTGCATCAAACAAATGAACGATTATGGTGAAAATTAGTAGTCTCATGATCAACCGTCAATTTGTTTGATGCAATCGACTAGACGATTTTTGTTTACATCATTTTTTTTTTGCAAACATGATCTCTATTAATTTAATTTACTTTTGAACGGTTAAATTTTTTTATTTATATTGTGAAAAGTAGACAAATAAAAGATAGTTCGAATACACACGTACGTACTAGTTTGTACGCAAGTTTTTTCATAAAAGAGATGATGACATCTCTATATAACCATAATATATTCGATCAGGAAGCAACTCTTGGGGTAATCCCTCTTCTCAATATCCCTGATAGCTGCTGCATCTATTACAGGAAAACAACACAGCTACTGCATCTTTGAAATCATTATCTTGACTCTCATCCTTCCTCCTACATTAGATTATGACACCAAAAACTAACTTATCAATATTTAATATGCAGAGAACAACTGAGCATCAAATTGCATGGAATCTTCTTTTTTTTTTTGGGTCAAACCATACCAATTCAGTGATATTGATAGAGATTAGTGCCTCTCTAGCTCCGGCAACAACACCCGAATACAAACCTGGTGAAAATTAACATATGTAGCAAACACAGGGTATACATTGCTAGAAGGGTAACTTAAAAAATAAAGCCATTACTCCTATAGTCCCATTAGACAGGTAACAGGTTCGCTGGACATCAATGTAAATGTTTATTAAAACTTTGAATACATAATTCAAACAAAATTGAAGATATTATAACGGTTACAGTATTGCTAGAGTAGATGCTACAATCTTAAAAGGGTATTTTTATTAACACACTCTTTTTTTTTTTGTTATTAACACACCTTATACAAATTCTTCTTACTGTTTTAATGCAACCTACTACTTTTATTTGGTTCTCATTGGCTCGATGAGGTATGGTGATAACAAAAAAAAGGGTGTGTCAATGACACCACCATTCTAAAAAAGAAAAAAGAAAAAAGGTGTATAATAAAATAAGTTTTTGGGTAAAAGAAGTAATTCAGCATTGGCTTAAAATAAGCAGAGATAATAAAAGCGGCGGTGCACTTGGGGAGTTGGAAAGCTCAGAAGAAATGTCTAACGCTGTGGCGAATGGGCTGGCCGGTGCCGGAGGTGGTATCATTGCCCAGATCATCACTTATCCTCTCCAAACTGTACCTACCTCTCTCTCTCTCTCTCTCTCTCTCTCTCTCTCCCTCTCAAAATCCATGACCGTCTTCTCTTGCTGGTCAACTGCAGGTCAACACGCGCCAACAGACCGAGCGAGTCGCCAAGCAATCCCTAACTACTTCCAAACGCCTCGGCACTCTTCTCCAAATCCTCCAGGTTTTCAGTACAACAAAATCACAATCGCTCTACTACTAGTTTCGTTTCAATTCGTTTTCTTCACCAAGCTTGGTTGTCTGCTCTAATCGTCGTGTTGCCAGGTCATCAGAAGCGACGGTTGGGGAGGACTGTACAGCGGCCTCAAGCCTTCGCTGCTCGGCACCGCCGCTTCCCAGGTTCTTCTTCTTCTTTTTGTTTTAATTTTTGCCTTTTTATTGTTTTATATAATAATCCCTGTTCCCCCTCTTCATTTTTGTCTTACAGTATAATCGGTTCTCGGATTTAGTTAGGTGTTTTGTTTTACGAATTTTTGTAACCGAATCGGTTTGGATTAGAGTAATGGAATCAGCAATGTGCAGCACTGTCTTTGTTTTTTTTGTTTTTATTGTTTTCCAATTGTTGAAAGAGGTTATAACTATTTTTATTTTTCAATGATTTGAGTTAATAAGTGGAGACAAACCAAGGTTATAATTTAATTATGAATTTGTGAACCTGATAAAAGAAATCAAGATGGATGTCATGAACTCCGTTTTACGAAAGTTAGGACATGGTTAGTCCCTGTAATGCTTGCGATGAAAGTTAGGCAGAAGTGAGTTCTGTGTTTTATGTGTTGAAGCTCTCTTCTTCATGATGGCAGGGCATTTATTACTATTTTTATCAAGTGTTTAAAAACAAGGCTGAGGCCATTGCTGCTGCCCGTAAACTCAAAGGACGTGGGGATGGTACTATTGGGATGTTTTCTTGGCTTAGTGTGGCAGCCTTGGCTGGGTAAGCTACATCACTTTTTATAAATAATGCTGATTCTTTCGGTCCTTTATAAACTTATGTTCGAGGGTGTTTGGAAGAATGTGAGAGATGTGCTGCAGCCATCTTTGATCATTTAGTCTAGCTCATTGAAACTGGCATTGAGCTCTTTCCGCTGACAACCTGCAGTGGACTTGGTCTTCTGATTATAGCTCTTTATTCATGTATTACCTTGCAGTTCCTTGAACGTGCTGCTGACAATTCCTATATGGGTTCTGGTGACTCGTATGCAGGTGCGTTTTCATATTGCATACATATAAGCATTTCTTTTTAATAATCTCGGTTGCGTTCTGTAAATGTTCTTAGACCAGCCCTTTTGTTTATTTCATTATCTTTATACTCAGTGTTGTGGAATCAAATCTGCATTTTAAATTGCATACTAGAAGGCAAATATAGCTCACTTCCCTAAGAAAAAATTCTTAGGGTATTTTGACTTTTATATCTTTTTTTCTGAAAGGAATGAATTCATGATCCTCAGAAGCTCTTGTTGTTTTTCATGGGATTTCATTTCCAGTGCAAGTCACTTGATAATTGATATTGTATCCAAGCCTACAAAAACTTACCCCTTTTTTTTCCTTTCTTAAAGACACATACTCAAGCTGAGAGAAAAATCATGGAGGAAAGAAAGGACACTCTTTTGAGGGAAGCTTCTGAAAGCGGCTTAACAGGTTCCGAATTACAACACAAATTGGCTGAACTTGATTCAATAAAACCACGTCCGTACGGAACTTTGCAAGCAGTAAGAAAATGTTCTTCTGTGTATATTCATGAACAATAATAAGTTTCAACACCATTTGGATCCTGAAGTAGATGCATTAAACCTGAATCCATAAATGTTATAGGTGTGAATTCTTCTAGTGTAACATGCCTTTATATATGCATATTAATCTCATGCTGAAATTGAGAATCTCCAATATAAAGTTAAATATACGAGAGGGAAATCTGCTGATACTAATAGCACACACACCACTCGCACGTACATATTCGTATACGTAGCTTACTGTGATCTAATCCTTGTCTTTCAGTAGACAACTATTCTTTAGGATCATCTGACTAAATAACCCTAACAACCCGTGGGGAGATGATGACTAAAATTTGCATTACATGTTTGAGAAAACAGGAGGTAAATGAAAGCAGAGAGCCATTGAGCATAATCTAGAAAAGGTTTTAAATATAATAGAACCCTAAACATATTTAGAAATAATCATGCCTCTAAAAAACTAGGAACTGTATATTTGAGCTGATTTACAATGTCATAATTATTCCATCTATTAACTTGGAAATTTGCAAGGCAGGAACCAAAGTCTGTCCCCTTATAAATTTTTTGAAACATCTCTCTCAAAAGTGAGGCACACACAATGCCTCTCTTTTATATTTCGTGAAGACACATGATGGTGTGTAAAGGGAACATAAAGTTATCTATCTTATAAGTATATGATGCCCAAGTTCTCAGTGAATTCAGTAGTTTTTCAACCATCCAGCATTGAAAAATTCTAAAGTTTGGTTCACAACTGAGATATTGGTCATTTATCGAGTCGGAGTGTTTGGAGTATCGAAGATTATATTCAAAGGATTCAAGGTCAAAAGGCATGATCAAACATTCAAGAAACATAGATAATTAGATGCAGATATATTATTATATTAATTTAGTTGTACTTTTATAGCAAAAAGCTATTCAGGGAGGTTGGGCTGATTGGGGCAAGTTCAGCAGGAAGGGTTGATCATTGTGTATGTAAAGCTTTATGCTTTTGGATAAGGAAAAGAGGCCCCAGAGTCAGTTGGGTTGCAGGCTGTTAACTGTGATGAATTGAGTATGGATGGAAAGAAATAAAAGGATCCCTGAAGCCTATAGTGTGATGCAGAGTTGGAATAATATGGGGAGAGGATTAAGGTGGTGCAGAGTTGGAAGAATTTGGGGAGAGGATTAAGATAGTCTCTTATCTGTTAGATTGGAATGCGGGTGAAGTAAACTGTCTTGTCTGTTTCTTTATTGTGCTGCTTCTTCTGTTGACTCCTTGTTCAACATGTTGTAATTTTCTTGTATAATTTTATCAATTTTAGTTTCTTCTAGTTTTTTTTTGGAATTAAATCACACTTCGAGTTTCTCTTATTTCTTTCCTGTTTAGCTATGGCTATGCATTTCTCTCTCATGTTTTAAAAAAGAATCATATATATAGACAATTTAGTCCCACACAATTTCCTATAATCCGTCATAAAGTCATAATTTAGATCCTGCAAACATCCAGACCATTTGGATAGCAGAATTTTTTTTTGAAACTTTTATAGTATATGTATATATATAATCTCTTAAGAAATGCTTCTATCAAGGGTTAACTTATAAATAAACATGCAAACATGTCATCATAATTCAGATTGGTCCCGTCCTATTTTCTGTGTTGTGCTTGGTCAACTGTGTGCGGCTCTATTGTAATATACTGAAACCAGGTATTTAGCAGGAAAGCATGTTCCTGTTCCTTTTAAGTATTGTTTCTGCTGTGCAATAGAAGACTTTTTTGAATTTTTTTTGCCGTCTTAACTGCGGCTTGGCTCTAGTTAATTCAGTAAATGTGCCAACTTGACATCAATGATTGTAACACATAGAATAAACGGTTAAGTTACTGGTATATAATCCCCAGGACTACCATGATCAGTGGCATTATTTTCAAAAAAAGAAATTATCAGTGGCCATAATATTTTTTGTCTTCTTTTTCTGCTTTTTTTTGCTTCTCATAAATTCGATGTACACATTTACAGGTACATGAAGTTTATACTGAAGCTGGAATTGCTGGATTTTGGAAAGGCATTGTTCCAACACTTATTATGGTTAGATTTTTTGGCAATTGTATACATTATTGATGCATATGACTTATTCTAGAGTAATTAATGTTTCTGCTGGTAGGTTTGCAACCCATCAATACAATTTATGATTTATGAAGGCTCGTTAAAGCGTCTCAAGGAAAAACGTGCTACCAGCAAGCAGGGAAAGAAAAATATAACTGCTTTAGAGGTAGAAGATCTATTTAATGATGGTTCGAAAAACCTATTTAGGTGTTCATTTTCTTTTAATCCTATCAATCTGGCACCAGGAGTCCATATGATTGGTGTCATTATAAAATATCACAACAGTAATCTAATTGAGCCAATTGGAGTTGTTTAGACTCTCTCTCTCTCTCTCTCTCTCTCTCTCTCTCTCTCTCTCCACACACACACACGTAAAATATCTACAATTCTACATACATGGATATAACTATTTCTCATATATATTACATTGTTTTGGTGGATAGGTTTTCTTGCTAGGGGCCTTGGCAAAACTAGGAGCAACTGTCACAACTTATCCTTTGTTAGTTGTCAAGGTAAAATTTACTAGTGTTAATTGCATCCTTTAAAGGACATGAAAATTAAAATAGTTGAATGTTACTGCTCAGTCCCATTTCATGTGAGAAACTTTATATAATTATCAATCACATTAAGACTAGGCCAGGGGAACGTTGGTTCTACTTATTTCCCCCATTATCAAGTCTCTAATTGGTCATATCTCAAAAATTGCTTATTCTAGTCTCAGAAGTCTGTTTTTGTATTTATTAGTGATCTATGTAGCCTCTTCTTGATAAATTTCTGACAAGCTGTGTCCCATGCGCCTATGCAGTCAAGATTGCAAGCAAAACAGGAGATTGGTGGGAATGTTTCACTAAGATACTCAGGTTTGCATTTGATAGTTTATAGAGACATCAATCTTGTCATATGGTTCATCTTTTATTTTTATTTTTCATGATTATGATTATTTCTCCATCATCACACCATCATTACCTTCATTTCTTTGTTGAATTCCTGTCTTTATATATCAGGTGTTCTATTTTGCATGTTTGGCATCCACTATTTCTTACTACAGAGTCTTACAGTATATTTGAAACACAGGTACTTTTGATGCCATATTGAAGATGATCCAGTATGAAGGATTGCCTAGCTTTTACAAAGGGATGAGCACAAAGATAGTGCAGAGTGTTTTTGCTGCTTCTGTACTATTTATGGTTAAGGAGGAATTTGTCAAGGTTTACATGTTGCTGGAAGATAAATGCAATAAAGCTCTATTTAGTTCAGCAAAATGATTATCTTCCCAATGAAAGCTGAGAACTGTGTCCACTAAAATGCACAATATATATAATCTGGTGCAAGTGACCTGATTAGTTCTTTTGAAGATGAATATACGCACACACACACACGGACACACACAATAGTCTTTGTATAACATTTTTAGGACATCACGTGGGTCAAAGATTCATAATGTGATGTTCATACCATTTGATTTTATACATTGGAAAGTGAATTATGTGATATTTAATTTCACAAACCATCATACATTTATCCATTTGAGAGTTTATTCTACTCTGTAAATTCCGATGTTGTTATATTGTTATTGTTATTGTTGTTGTTGTTGTTGTTGTTGTTGTTGTTGTCTGTTGTCTGTTGTCTGGTTTTATTAACTGAGGAACTACTAAATCTCTTCTTTACTGCTTATGATTATAATACAATGCATATGGACAGGACTTTGTATTCTGTTTTCCTTCTTAAGTGGACTGGGATAAAGTTATGCATTCATCAGTTCCAGCATCTCGGAACAATATTGTTATTGTAATATTATACTTGTTTTATTCCTTTTTTATATATTTTAGTATTTTATTTTAGGTATTATACTAAATCTCTTCTATACCAAACTGATGTTTGGTATAGACCCTTCTTTATTTGCTGGTATTTGCTAAAGAGGTTGCCTGAAACTGATGGGCAATGAAACTGTGTTATGAAACAAAAGTGTGACTTGAATGGTCTTTCCCGTTGAGTCAATAAATCAGAAAGAGCATGAGGTACCATTTGTTCTTCCCTGATCATATAAATTAGGAACTCTTGAGGGGTGAAAAGTTGATATTTCTTACTTTTTCGATATTTCAGTATATCCTCTTCTTATTAACAAGGTCCTTTGCATATTTCAAATTGCTCTTTTCTTTCCAACAATTTATTAGAATGGCATAGTTTATTGGAGTGTGTGTGTGTGTAACACTAAATTTGGCAGGTTTTGATTCAATAATTGAATATAACTTGAGTTGCAATAAAAGTTATGCTGGGAATATATACTGAACCATACTTTTGAAAATGCATGTCGAAATAATAGGAACTTGACATTTATACAAGCAACAAGTTTTAATGGATTGAGTTTCACCAAAGTTGTTCTCTATATCTAGTACAGAGAGAAATTGTTAAACTGTATTCACTACTATATGCTATGTTGAACCATAGCCCTTGAAGAACACTAAGTTCACGAGTAATTCCATAATATATGTCATCGAATGAGGATTGGCTCCCATGATTGATTAATCATGCTATGTGATTTTCGGTTTTGACTGTTGCTGACAGGATATATCCTTGCAACTCCAGCTGCAGTGCAGGCCTCTACAAAGTGATATCAGTCTTCCTTAGTGTCTCATAAAAATAATAAGTATAAAAATTAGTTTTTATATGTAGTATATAAGGGAAAGTTTACCTACTGAACTATGAGGTTTTATAGAGATGCCCTTTTAGTTACCATATATTAATTACTACTTTCGTGCTTCTTGGACCATCCTGAGGTTCACAAAGTTCTTTAACATTGAAGTATGCTTTTGGGAGCTTAAGGGATTTTTCACTTCTCTTTTCCTTTGTCTTTGCATTGTCAAACAATATATCTCGACTGTATGGCTCAATGCTTGCATCACTTTGTTGAGCAGAGGATACATGCAACTGCTTCTTCTGGTGCCTTTGTGTTTTAACTGTACAAGTTTTGTCCATCAGAGAACTCAGTGAATCTGTTATCAAATCAATAGAAGCATCCTCTTGATTACCTTGTCCTGTAATATCATTCAATTTTTCTTGTGACTCTTGTCTTTTAGATATCAATTTGCAGCCATCAGCTTTGTTGTAGCCCTCCGTTCAAGGAGATGGTTTTCATCCGACCATGGTGTTGCATGGAAGCTCCAAGATCTGCTTCATAAACAGGTTCAGGAACATATGCTGTTCCATGTTAAAGATCCTGCTGTGTACTAACTGGGTTTTATAACTAGAGGCCAAGTTTTCTTCTGAGATGTTCAAGTCCACAGGCTCTAGGCTCATATTCAGAATAATTGGTCATCCGATAGCGTTCTCTAGAGTATCCAATAGTTGTTCTTCAGACATCTGAGCGATCTGCTTGTCTTCAGGTCTTGTGAACATCAAATGCAAAATTTCATTGGCTGTTGAAGTTAAATAGGCAAGGAACTGTAAACGGTTTACACAGGTACTATTTATATGCTATGTATTTACCAGTAGTTATTGTTAATGATGCTAGCTTCACTTTGTGTCGCAAAAAGTCTTTCAGATATGATTTACGCATCCTGCCCAACATGTTCATCCAAATTTCATCCATTTCACTGATGGAAGTAAAGTGGGTCTCTCCATCAATTGCCTTGTCTCTGAAATCTGTCTTTTTCGAAATGCTTTTGATGGTAGACTTTCGTCTTGTATTGTCCATCTCTTGTTGCTCAGCAATGTTGCTGGTGGCAATGTGGTTCACCACTTCACCGGGTACCTGCTGGGGTTTGGGCTATCCAACTGCATTTCTGCACCAGAGTTGTGATCTGCTACTGTAGACAAAAGTGGTATAGCTTGCAATTTCAGCTCAATGAATGGTACTGTTCTTGTTCACAGATGGAATTATGTCTGCGGATTGAGTATTTTCTGCAGTATCAGTTAAATGAGTCCAATGATGTCAAAATGTTTTCTACTGTCATGTACATGTATATTCATTGTGTGGTTATTTGTGAATCTTTATGTGTAACTGTAATGAAAATTATTGGATGCAGCATACTGAGTTTTTATCCTCCCTGAAGCAGGTTTACCTGTCGATGAGTGAGTAGAAGAAGAGGATTCAGGGAGAGCATCAGCCTCACTGAAAAGTATTTCAGTGATGTGAGAAACCAATTGGGATACAAACATTTGTGGTTCAATACCATTTCCAATCAGCTGCCTTGCACATCTCAGGGTTTGCATAGTGTCTCCGGAAAGAGCCAATGTGAGCAATTCAGTGAGCTTATCTTGTGGAACGAGACCTACCTTCATATGGAACAGAAATTACCGTTAAAAATAATTGCATCTTAGGAGGTTTGCAGCTAGTCAGTTGATCCCATCAGTAAATTGAACCTCGAAAGAGAGTAGAAAGTTTTAAATAAAGGACCACCTCCAAGCTGTTGTACCATGGAACTTGTAATTGTTGGCCTGCAATATCCTTGAGAATTCTGGCTGGTACTTGTTGCTGAGATTTTGGTTCGAGTAGCAGTTTTCTGTAGTGAGGCTCCACCGGGCGCTGCTATTGAATACAACAGAATTTACGCTGAAGTGAAATTTGTTGTCCTGGCTGGTATGATCATTTTCTTCCTTGACTTGTCTTGAA
This sequence comes from Argentina anserina, assembly GCF_933775445.1. Classification (NCBI taxonomy): domain Eukaryota; kingdom Viridiplantae; phylum Streptophyta; class Magnoliopsida; order Rosales; family Rosaceae; genus Argentina; species Argentina anserina. The sequence goes on from NC_065876.1 coordinate 16,723,038, forward strand.
ATTTTCCTCCCCTAAAGTTGTTTCGCTTTGTTCCACCATTTAACTTATTACATAAACTAATTACCTTTACTCGTCTAGAGGCTCTGTGCATTTTGGATGACCGCCAAGATACAATCCCCCCTTTGTGCTCCGATTTCATCATTTTCAATTTTGAAGTATGCCTTTTTGTGGATATTGAAGCTAAAAATGACTGCTGCAGATGCTCCGAATGCTGCTGGGTTGGAGCTAATGAACTTAATGGAGTAGGGCTATATGTGAGCGTGCTAGGTCTATGACAGATTCACAGGGGCATAATTGGTTTGCACACACTACATGGCCTTGATGTGTATTGTTGATTCATCCTTGATTCCTTCTATAAAGCTTGAGCTTGAACATCTCTTCCCAGTATTCTTAGCTTTGCTTTCTCAATACTTGCATTGCTTCAGTAGTCATTTTACTTGTTGCTTTTAATTATAGGCTCCCTCATTAGAGAGTTTATAAGTGGAGGTTTTTGCTGGCCAATCTTATTGGTTGGTGTGCCTAGACCTTGGTGATTTTCAGTTAAGGCCGGCTCTCCCAATTCTCCCTGTCCTACGTAAGATGATGTCTGTGTCCTAATTCCCACAGAGAAAACCCACATAGAAAACATATTCATTAACACAGTCCTCCACTTGGCGATGTCTTTGTACTTGTTTTGGCACCATCCCTCGTTTCCAAAAAGTAGAGATACCTAAGTAGCTAGAGATACCTATTAAGATGCCTGTTAGTACAACGCATGATAGGCTTTGTATTAAGAATGCAAGGCCCCCCATTGTTTCCACTCTAGCTAGCTAGCCTTCAAATGAATACGATGTTCTGATTGACAATTGTTCATTTTCAAATTTCAATCACAAAGTCATTACAAGTGGAACATTAATGTACTCTTGGATAAATGTACATGGATGGGGATTTGAAGTCGAGATATGAGCATATTATGCACCGTTTTGGGTGCTCGTGGGAAGAAAGTTTACTAATAACCATCTTACCAATTTACGTTACAAGGGCTGTTTGTTGGCGAGCATGTTCTATGCGGACAATTAAGTTGAGCACATTTAATTAACGGTGTATATGAGACCTACTACTTAGACACCATTAAATATTTAGAAAATAGTTAAATGCATTTATATATTACGAAAATTTCTTGAAAATGAATGCTTTAAATTTAGTAACATAACTAAGAGTTTCATCCCGCTCTCTATATTTACATATACGCTCACCATTTTAATTTTTACCTATCTCGGTCCTAAATGTAGAGGGTTGTGGAAGCTAAAAAAATGAATTCTGAATTTTTTTTTTTGCAAACTATAGTTTCCCTTATATAAGAGCTAATGCTGGAATAACCCTAGTTATACAGTTATACATCACAGAACCATGCATCACAACATTATTGTACAACGAATAAGTCCGTAAACATTACATATGTGACATAACCACTATATTATGATCATGCAAGACCAAATACTTTTGTCCAAATTAGTCAACTGAGTCTTGAGTAAGCTAAAGGACTCCAGTTTTAGAAAAAAAAAATATCCCGAAAAACCAAGCGATCATGATCGTCTGGAGGAGCTGGAGGCCTTAGAGCAATCAAAGCTAGTGTCAGAGGGTTGATCTGTGTTGGCCGGCAACTGTAAGACATCTGGTCATTTCAGTATTCCAAGTAGTTGATCTTACTGACAATAAAAGAAGACATGTTGAGATTATCGACCAAGATTGGAGGACCACAGATTGCTAGGAGTTGTTTTAGGTGGTGAACCATGGGATGCCTATGAGAGTTATGGAGGAGATGATGAATGCAAACATACCTAGGGTTTCACGAGCTTCCATGGGAGGTCAAGATCGAGTACTATAATTTAGGGTTTTGGAATGTGATAGACTGAAATTTTTTTGAAGCAATTTTTTTTTTATGGTAGATTAAAACACAAACAACAAGATTAAGACTGAATAGAGAAAGCTTAGTCGTCGGCAACTTCAGAAGCCGAGTAGCTAAACTCCACGCTTTTTTAAGGTAATGACAAAAATCGTTCATTCGTAGTATATTTACTTGCTAATTTCCAAGTAGTTGTGATTCTGGAAGAGAGATTCATATGAATAGCGAACGTTTGTATTGCCATTACGGGACAGAATTTGTTAATCTCACACGACTAAGAATACAAGCTATAGAGTATGAAGCCGAAGTGGCCGGACAAACTCTCTAGGTTAAGGACAATTGAAGTCGGTACAGTTATTTAAATGGAAATCCTCATTGGAATTGCTGGCAGTCAGAGGCTCACAATACTCATCTTTGCTAGTCTCATGCCATAGATATATAAATATGTCATATATATACCCAGTACACTATTTGAGTTGTGAAACAGTTGAAACTCGATCAACAAGTTAAAACATCAGCCTCAAGACTCAGGGCATCAAGTCAAAATATTTTTTTGTGTATTTTGTGTACATATATATATATATATATATCTTTGCAATGCATACAGAAAGATATCATTAGTCATCTCTACAACTGTGTTTACGATCGTTCGTGTGGCAAATAATGTTTGGTTGACAAATAATGTCAATGATTCTGGCTTGGGTTGACGACGATCAAGTTAAAATCCTTGCCTAGAGTTTCACAAGATAGGTTTTGAGCTTAGGCTTTTGGAGCTTGGGTCTACCCCAATATTTTTTTTAGTTTAGTATGTTGTATATTGCTATATTCATATAAGTCATAGAATAGGCAAGTCATAGGAATAATTGAGCTTATTATTAAAGAATAGTTTTATACTGCATGTTAACTTTGAGTTTTTGCTCATGACCTCTTACCTGTTATTTTGTCACAGTGGAGGAGTATATAATAGTTATTTAGGTCACATAAAAAAATTATAAAACATAGTATGTTTGTCTTCAAAAAACTGTCCATTGTCTATGGAGATTATATGATCATCTTGTAAACACTTATCAATTGGCTATCATATTACAACCTACTAAGGCAAAGACAGTCACAATATATTTGCTTTTCGACGATTGTTGGGTATGTCAACCTCCAATTCTTTAGGTGGTAATGACACGAACCTTGAATTTCTACATTCTCATCCTTACATATATGAAAGAACAATCCTTGAGAAAATTGAATTATCATATGTTCTATGTAGTTCAATCCTTGATCAATTAGATTTTTATCACAAATCTCTTTAGCCAATTTTGATAAGGTGGTGATCATTTTTTAACAAGTTGTTCATGATGTGAACATGTCCAATGATTGGTTTACACACTTGCAAACCAATTCATAAAGAGACAGTTGAAGATTGCACATAATATTTGGCAATATTTGTTTTAGAGTCTTTAATTGCCTTTTGGTCAATCAAGATCATATGGCATCAGACGTCTTCTATATGATGTTTTTGTATAGTGTTTTCTCTCCATATATGGATACCACTTGTTAAGCTTTGGATCAGTCATGAGAAGTACAAGACTAGACGCATCTAGAAATAGATTAAACAATTCAGCTCCATGAAAATCAACATGATTGTTTTTGTAGAACTAATTTAAAGCATTCACTACCCCAACCTGGCTTCGGTATCATTAATTGCCATTATCTCTGCAAATTTAACCTTTTTTTTCGAATGATGTTTGACTAGTTCATGAAATCAATGGCTCTCTCATGATCTGCCCTCTCACTATTGCCGATATCAAGGTGGAGCTGAGCTGAGCTATGATAGGGTTTCCTTCTTTTCTTCCTAAACTAATAAAATACTTTTCAGTTATAAATGAAGAAGCAATAGTTTTTATCTACAAAACTTAAGAGATACAAACTCTCAAATTAATTAAATGCGACACATTAAACATGTTATAGATCCCTTATTGACAATCTTATTTAATCATCATTGACATGTCTATGAAGGCGCTAGGAAGGTTGGTGTGTTCACTACTAGTCACAATAACACTAATGTGACAGCAAATTTAGAATATTCAAAAATGAGCTTGAATCAACTGTTTGGGTTTCATTTTCTCTAAACAAAACTTTCATCTACCTTCTCTATATCAAAACCAACTTCATGGTTTTCATCTCTCTTTCTTCCTCTTGTCGGAGGATTTTTTGGATATATTTTATGACTTTTAGGGAGAGGGGGCACCTCTCTAGCCATGTCCTCGCCGTCGTTCTCAGATTGCATGACCTCTTCCTCTCCTTCTTAGTAATGTTTATTTGGACTTACCTTTTTTTCCCACCCTTTATTTAAGGTGCATACGATGAAGAAGAGTTTCTACAACTATGTTGGGTTGGAGAGATTTTTGAGGTTGAATGCCTAAAAGTAGATTTTGGAAAATGATGCAACGATTGCGCATATCTGTGGCGGAAATTAATAGTTACTAGGTTACAACGATCATATGAGGTGAGGCTTGACTTTGTTTATCGTTGGTCCTCAGTTGGTTTGGCTTCAAATTTGATAAGGCAAGCAATATACGTCAGGGTGAATCTAATTCGAATAGCGAATGAAGATTTATGTCTAGCTGTTAAGGCCCTACATGTTGAATTGCTTGTTGGACCCAAATTTCATGGTAGACTTTACGGTTGTCACCGAATTCAAAGTTTGAGATCTGAAGGAGTCTTGGGCCTGGTGTCCGGCTCAGTCACCAAGTAAGGCCTTTTATTTCTAGCTTTTATTATTCTCTCTCTCTCTCTCTCTCTCTCTCTCTCTCTCTCTCTCTCTCTCTCTCTCTCTCTCTCTCTCTCTCTCTTTTTTTATCAAAAGCCTTTATTATGTTGTAATATTGGATTCAAGATATTTAATTATGGTCCTTTTGTGAGGAATCATCTGCCAACCAGGGGCGGAGCCACTTACAGGCACCCTATGATTTCACAACCCAATATTATATACACCTATTTTTTTACCATATGCCTTACCAACCCCCCCCAGGTATAGTATAAATTAGTTTAGAGATAGGAAATAAGTAATATAATAATACACCTTATGTAATTGGATTTAGAATTAAAGTAGCCACAAACTCTATATATATATATATATATATACACACGTCCCTAGTCTACATTCAATTTTTTTCTCCTGTGAACAAGCTTCAGCCAAGCATTCATTGTTCGAATAAATTTATTACTATAAAGAAGTCATCGACAAATCAACCTACAATCCACAAGTGGTTTACAAAAAGAAAAACACCTAAGAGTTTTGAATCTACCGCTACTGTATCACAACCAAAAATTGATACTCAAGAGCATGAAAGTCCTGCTAAATTTCCAAGAATTGAAATTAACAAAATTTAGATTGATTCACAAAATGTTGATACTCAGGACCCTGAATCTACTGTTGTTGTAACACAACCATCTATTGGGAGTCAAGAGCCTGAAAATCCTGGTAAATTTCCAAGAACTGAAATTAATGAAATTCAAATTGAGTCACTAGAGCGTGATCCGGGAAAACGTCCGCAAATATGGGAATATCATCCTAACCTTCATGACAAAATTTGACGTGCTTATATGAGTCTTGGTCCATACCAACCTCCACAAGACTCATATCCATAAACAGGAAATATGGGTAAGGATGATAACTCTTTTCATAAGAATTTCGTGAGAGCGTGTGCCAACTTACTGAAGCAACCCTAACATATACAAAATTTTGTTGTAAAGTATTCTTCAAAACAAATTGAAGAGTACCATCTACGAGTCAAAACTTCAATTGATGTTGTTCGATGGCTTGCATTTCAAGGTTGTGCTTTTAGAGGCTACTATGAAAGTCCAAATTCAATCAATCCTGGTAATTTCTTGAGTCTCTTACAATTGATCAGTCATATAATGAAAAGGTTGCTTAAGTTATATAACAGAATGCTCCAAAGAATGCTACTTACACATCACCAATGATTCAAAAATAAATGTTACAAGCATTTTCTGTGCGAGTAAGAAAAGCAATCAGGAATGAAATTGGTGATTCCAAATTTAGCATAATTGTCAATGAAGCTCGTGACAAGTCAAAGAAAAAACATATGGGTACAGTATTGAGATTTTTTGAAAAAATGGACTTATTTGAGAGCGTTTTTTTGGGCTTGTTCATGTCTCTGACACCAAGGCAACAACATTGCAAGCAACAATATATTCAATATTATCTAATCATAATTTAGATATCCAAAGTATTAGAGGTCAAGGATACGATAGTGCTAGTAACATGCAAGGTGAATGGAATCGATTACAAGCTTGATTTTGAAAGATTGTCCATATGCTTACTATGTTCATTGTTTAGCACATAAATTACAATTGGCTTTAGTAGCAGCATCCATAGGAGTCATTCATATTCAAAAGTTTTATACTCAATTGGCTTTTACTGTCAACATTATTGGTGCTTTGACTAAGCATCATGATGAATTTCAAATTGCTCAATCTGAAGGGAATGAAAATTTGATTTCAATTGGTTAAGTCAAGATAGGAAGAAAACTTAACCAATTTGGAACTTTATAGCATGCTAGAGACACTTGATGGAGTTCACACTACATGTCTATTATTAGGTTGAGACAAAAATTTGGTCTAGTTTGTCAGGTACTTATAAACATAATTGATGAAGGAAAAAAAGCTTTGGCAAGAGATGCCGATGCAGCTTATGAGTCAATGACATCGTATCAGTTTGTCTTCATCTTACATCTCTTGGAAGAAATTATGGAGAACACTAATGAACTTTGTCTAGCTTTGCAAAGTAAAATCTCAAGACATCTTGAATGCAATGAGGCTTGTTTATGCTACTAAGGATTTTATTCAGAATATGAGAGATGATGGATGTGATGCTTTATTGACTAAGGTAAATTTGTTTTATGAGGCACGTAACATAGAGATCCCAGATACGAATGCTCCTTATGTTGCAAGAGGAAGTCGAGCTCGTCACCGTAATCATTGGATAATTCTGCGTTTTTACCAGGTAGATATATTTAATGTTGTCATAGATTCTCAATGTCAAGAGTTGAATTATCGATTTAATGAGCATTCTGTAGAGCTACTTACTTTGAGTTCAACTTTAGATCCTGGTGAAATAAGAAAATCATTCAAGATTGATACCGTATGTCAGTTGGTAGAAGAATTTTATCCACATGACTTTGCAGATCATGAGAAGCTGCAACTGAAGAAGCAACTTGAATTGTTTGAGTATGATGCAGTCTGAGATGAAGAGTCAAAAGCTTTTCAACTATTTCCAACATACACTAGGCCAAACACTCAATCAGACAATACATGATAGACAATGCTTGCTAAAAACACCATTGTCTGAAAGTATCAGACAATGGTATCGAAATAAGCATTGTTAGAATTTTAAGGACCGAGAATGGTTTCTTGTTGTTCATTGTCTGAAAGGATCCAGACAATGAGTTTGCTTGTACATCAATACCATTGTTTAGGTAGCGAGATTCCAACAATGATTTTTTAACTACATATTGTCAGATACATAACTATCAACAATGGTTCTTCGTATAAATATAACATTGTCTAAAGTTGTTTATGACAATTGATATGAGACAATTGCAGTTATGTGTTCATATATTTCATTGTCCTAATTTTGAAATGACAATGGTTTTATGAACCAGACAATACTATTAGAAACCCAAATTAATAAAGAAGATATTTGTATAAAAAAAATTAGTATATCATTTTGAGAACTCCCATATATCTCTATCATCTTCTGTTGCTACATCAGCCGTCCATTATTGTACTTATCAATGGCCAAGATTTTCTATCCTCCTTTCTAAACCTAAATCCCCTTAATCAAAGTGCATCCAAATATGTACTAGCTTCTCTCTCTGCGGAGCTCTCTTCTTTTTCCTCCAACCACCTCCAAATCGCTGTCTTCCCCACTTTATTTGAGCTCTCTCTCTCTCTCTCTCTCTCTCTCTCTCTCTCTCTCTCTCTCTCTCTCTCTCTCTCTCTCCCCGCTACTTGACCCTCTCATGGACTCGACAGCTCAACCACCTCCCTTCACAAGTTCGCCGCCTGCTATATCGGCTTCCTCCCACTATGCCAATACTATCTATATACAACACATATCAGACGACATATGTCAAATTAAATGTTGTTCGGAGGTTTAGAGTGACATTTATATATGTATATGTCGTCTGCATAGAGGTCATAAATTCAAAGTTCTTTAAGTTGAAAAGAGGGTGATATTTAGGCGACTTATATATGTCATGTGAGGTTTTACCTGAATTCTAGAGGGATTCTAAAGTTGACCAAAAAATAAAGCAACAATAAGACGACATAAATATGTCGTTTGATTTTGGAGCATAATTTGGAGGAATATCAAAATTTAACTTCTTCAACTCTCTCGCTCAAACACCATTTGTTGACTAATTTAGTGGTGTTAACATATAATGTCATCTGAAACAACCCATAGTTGATTGAAATGATGATGACAATTAGACAACATATATGTGACGTCTGATGGTGTTAGTCAGACGACATATAAATGACGTTTGAAACACCCCATAAGTGGTGACATTGAGACTAGATATATATGTCGCCTGATATTTAAGCTTCATGGACTAAGTTTTCGAGAAATACATTGTTGAAATTTTACTTTATCTTCCTCCTAAATTTTGCCTTAGTTACCTATATATTTGACTTGATAATGTCGTCTAATATTTGACCTCATTGTTTTAAATCAAATAACATTTATATGTCGCCTTATATATAAGAGCAATTTTCCAAACACTTGGAGTAATACTATATATATATATATATTGAAATGAGACTTGATAGAGAACACTCAGTGGTACTCCTCACATGTTATATTTTGACATGTGGATTTATTACACCAAAATTATAATTTTACATAGGATTTCAGGTTTAGAGTTTAGAGTTTAGGGTGTAGGATTTTAGAACGAAACTCAAAATAGTATTTGATAAAATAGCTTAAATATGATTTTTTTAAATCTTACGTGTCAAATTGTAATTAGAAATGAGGACCACTGAATATTGTCATGTGGTTCTCCAAGAGGATTGAAAAATTCCTCCAAATTCTTAACGGGAGACGAATTTCACTTAAGATACAATTCCCTCCACCTTATTTACCAATTCCCTCTCAACTCTATCTCTCACACTCGAGCCCTAAATCCCAATTCCAGTCAACTCTCTTTATCCTTCATCTACGACCTCCGACCCCCGACGATGGCCTTCCTCATTTGTCTCAGACATTTGATCGTATTTTGGGTGAGCACTTACTTCTTCCATTTTCAAATCTTAGATTTCTCTCTCTTCTCTTCTCTCTGCTCCAATGGATCTCCCTGAAAAATACTCTCATAAGTCTCTGATCCCTAGCTTCCTCTACGGATCCTCCTTCGCCAAAAGTTTTAGCCTCGAGAAGATGCTTCATGCCACCCTTCTCCCCGCCGCCAAGGTCGATTTAGATGTACTTGCCGGCCTTCTATGTTGCTTGTACTGCCAGTGGTATCCTGATAGACTGTTGGTTAGAACGTCTATAAAATACCTTGAAAAACATCATCGTTAGTATAGAATAAGCAGGGATCGTTCAGTCCGGGGAATCAAAAGGGTCTCAAAACTTATCATGTTATTGGGGGATTTGATTTGGATTCTAAAACTACTACTTAAAATAAATCCTAAATTACTTATATACAATTGATCTACCACTCATCACATAACCAAAACACGAATTCTACTCAAGAAACATGTATGACACATATAGAATAACATATAGGCAGCAACAATTTTCAATTCTTTCTTAGTCCATTTCAATTCCAATTCTAATTAGAGCCCGAAGTGGTTCATCTAATTGTTAAGACTTCTTAATTATTTAGAATCAACGAAGTGCTCAATCCTAAACATATGCTAAAAATAGTTCAACATAACGAAGCGTACTAGTTAAACAACAAAGAAGCACATAAGCACATTAAGTCGAATTGGAGACATGTAAGCAAGTATGGCGTCACTCATTTTGATTAAGCATGCAAATTCCTAGAACTACACAGCCCTATACAAGTATCCATAATTGAAACACAAAGCGCATAACTCAATTGAAGAACACTTTGGTGAATGCAATCGCAACCCTAGGAGAACCATGGCCTTGGCTTCCTCAAGTATTGATTTAGATGTACAAATTCAAGAAATCAATTGAAATAAAACCTAAAAAGAAATCAGAAACCTACTGCCCCTAGATGCTACACACGGCATACACACATATTTCATGAGTTCATGCAATCAAACATAAAACCAAAGAAGTCTGAAATTATATTCTTCATATATGAAACCAAAAAGATCATCCAAGTATTCATACAATATAATCGAAAATTGCAGAAAACCTAAATAAAAATTACAAGCAATGGATGAATCACACATTATAAACCTTAAAGGATGAAGCAAGGATGATTTCGATTTGGAAGAGGAGGAAGATGAGCACGGTTTGGTGATGATGGATGAAGGTTTTTGGCTTGAATTTTCTGGATGTATTTTGGCAGAGGTTCGGCCTTGTTTGTGAGAGAATGGTGATGCTAAATTGTGAGGGATGCCGTGCCTTATATAGAAGAAGGAGGAAAGGAAAAGCTGCTCGGTTTTGGGCTGATCCATGAAAGATGCACGGCTATGATGGTGATTCAATGATGGGATCAAATGACTCTCATTGTTTCCTTGATTTATTCAGCCTTTATCTCCTTGATTGTCTAGGGTTATACGGCTGGACTCCTTCTCCTTGGCTAAATTGGATAGCACGGCATCTCTTCCTTGTTTATCTATAGATGCACACGACTCTATCTTTAAATGCACAACTGAATTCCCTTCTTTTCCTCTATGAACTTGGACGAAATCATGTCCTTCTCTTCCTCTAATCCGTGTATGTGTGACTCCTTGTAGCTCACGGATCCTTATTTCTCTCATGTGTAGATAGCACGGCTGGACTCTCCTTTTTCTTATTGGATATGGGCTAAAAACATGAGTAGCTTCATCTCCAAACTCTTTGCCGTGCTCTATTCTTTTCCAACATGGAATATGACTCCTTGAAATTCTCCAATTCGTACCTCTTTCTTTTCCCATAAATTATCCCTTTTATCTGAAAATAAAAACCAAAATTAATGAGAAGAAGATAATTCATTCGAAAATAATGTCTTAATCTAGACATTGTTGTCTTAAAAAGACACATGTAATAGATGAGCTCAGCTAGATTAGGAAAGTTTCTAATTTTTAAAAAGGAAACTTACTAAACAAGTAAGTTACTAGAACAAGAAAGTTCATTTAAGAAAGTTTCATAATAAGAGTTTGAGTTCAAGTAGGACTTTCCCAAATGGTACGTTTCCTAGTATAACAAAGATTCCTAATGCAAACATGACTCTCAAGATAACGCCAATGCGACCAAAACGTAGAAAGATGAAGACTCCTAATCCAACTAGGTTTCCTAGTCCTATAAGGATTCCTACTCAAACTAGGACTCTAGACCAATTATTCGTTTTTTACTCGTTTAAGCACATAGACACATCCAATACCATCAAAGACTCATATTGTGACTCAATGAATCGATATTACAACAATAAGGGCTAAGCAAAGTACAAATGGAGGTAAACACATATTAAGAACGTAGCACAAAGTGCTCCTATCATATCCTCAATTTTGCCTCTGCGAGGGTTTGCTGGTGGAGTAAATGTTAGCCCTACCAATAAGGGTAAATGGATTGCTTAAATCTCTTTAGCTCTTTCTTAATTTTACTGGGTACAAATCCTTCTGTTTTACTCTGGATATTATTTGTTGCACGCTAATTGAGGCCCTTAGGTAACGGTAGTATCTTCTATAAGGGTTTAATTGGTAGTTTTAGGTATCTTTGTGCTTTTTATGTAATGAAGGTGTCCATCATATGTTTGATGCTTCTACCATAACTTACTTTGGTACGAGACCTCTTATGTTATAAGTGTTTTTGGCTTGTTAATGGAACTATCTTTTTCTCAAAAAAAAAAAGGGGGGTGTGTGAAGATGAAATTGTAAAATACTATAATCACATAAAAAAAAAAGATTGGACAATCTGAGCAAGAACAACAACAATAGATATGGTAAGAACAAGACCACAAAATGGGCGTCCATTCATCCACAACACCTAGCTACATAGACATTTACTATTATTATAAGTGAGTTAGTTTAGCAACAGTACCCACGGTGAACAATATTTGTTGTTCATATAGAGCAGCATTTTCAACAGTGCGGCTATAGTACGGGCGTATTTGGGCATCGGCAACAATAGCTGCATTTACTATATATTATAGGTGAGTCAGTTTAGCAACAGTAGCTACAATACTTCCGTGATGAACAATATTTACTGTTCATAGAGAGTAGCATTTTCAACAGTGCGGCTACTTGTACGGGCTGGGTATTTGGGCCTCCACCTGTGTTCCTTACTGATTGTGTGTATCGTTGTTAAAACCTAAATAAGACCGAATGGCAAAATTTACTATATATTATATGCAGGTCAGATTAGCAACAATAGCTGAAAATTACTACAATGCTGGGATGGGCCAGGTTGGGGGCTCAATTTTTGGGCTTTGGGTTTTTTTTTTCTCAAAAACAAGGCTTATGTTGTCAGATTTTGTTACTTATTTCAATTACTAGGCCGCACAACTTCTCACTCCGTACTCTATGCAGAACATGGTAGTTTAATCCTTAAAAAAAAGACAACAATTTGGAACTTGAAATTATTCCATAAGTGCATATGTATTATGTTTGTCTTTCTCTGAATGTAAATCATTTTATATTTACCACGATCAATCTTTTTCAAGCATCCCTCTCAGGTTTAAGGAAAGATAAGAAATAACCATGTATTTTCTTTGGTCTTCTCTCTGGAATGTTCAAAAGTGTTATGCTTACATCAAAACAGTATGATAAGAAATTTGGTTTGGTCATCTGGTAGTTTAGGACTATCAAATTCTAAATCATTAAGTTTGACTTTATGTAGTTTGAATAAATGTCGTTTTGTGTGTTGAGAGTTCAATAACAATAATGTAACATAGGTTGAGGAATCATGCCACAACCAAGGCTTTTGTTTCATAAGGAATGGCATGAGAGTGCTTCTAAAGAAGAAGTAAGCAAGGAACAATGAGGAGAAAGTTGATACATGCATGAAAGGAACTCCCCTGAAAAAAGGAGGATGCTAACAAGCAACTATTGCAGGTATATTCTCAAAGACATTCTTGCAATTTTGAATTTTTTAGTTGTGGAACATATGTTCTCTATTTACCAATCAATTTATGACAACCTTGGTTTTGTTCTGGAGCAATCTTTCTACAAGCAATATTTTTATGTTTATATTTGTTTTGTGATATGAAAGAGAAAATTATTTTGTTTGTTTATTTCTTGGTTGAAGATAGTAGATTGATAATTCATAAATTGGGAAATTTGCTCTTGCACAGATCATAATTCACCAATCTTCCCAGATGTATGTATTAAGGAGTGAAAAAGAACAAAGTGGATAAGAAATAAGAGGTAGATAAGTGAAAAGTGAAGAAGAATGAACCTAAGCACTCCTTCAATCTATCACCTTTTGATTTGGTGTTAGAACACAGCCATTTACAATTAGTTATTTCATGTCTAATTTTTTATCACCTATTTCGTGTCTATTTGGGGTCATAGATTGAGTTTGGATCTCATATAATTAGTTGGAATTGTCTTTTCTTCCTTGATGTTAGATCGAATCTTTTGGAAAAATGATTTAGCTTTTCTAAGTGCTTATGGTGAAATATTCATTCTGAGTGTGGTTGTAATAAAAATCTTAATTCATTTTTGAGACCATTCAACTTTACATTAAAGCGATCAGTTAAAAATGCTTCAAATATTCTGCTATTATTGAATGAATTGGAAAACAATATATGCTGCTACTGTTAAGAAATGTAATACCACTTTTAATATACCATCAAAACAGGGTTTCTTATCTGACGTTTTAATCTCAGTGCTTAATTATGTAGCAGCCTGCCAACTATTAGCTTTGTGTTCAATAATTAGTACTATTCACTCATCAAATTTTTGCTTCAAACTTTTAGTTTGAGTACAAAGCAGCAGCAAAGCGCAGCCTCACTAACTCGTTAACGAACAATATTAGAGTTGAAAAATTATCAGCACACGTACGTGATTAACAACACATGACTTACAATCTTACATACTATAGGTGCATGTCTGGATTCTCTCCTCCATTCCTTAGGAGGACACATCCAAGTGATAGATGAGTAAAGCTGACCCGATCACCATTTCCGCATTGTTTTCCTATCGTCTTTTATATGTTTCTATTTTTCATTATTTGGTTCGTTTTGTTTGGCATTAGCCTTTTTCCTAGTTCCATATCACACCAAGCACTGGAAAAATAAAACTCGACAACCCCAAAATTCTATCCATATAGTACTCGAGTTCGTACAAAGACTTGATTGAAACCCTCACCCATTTGTGTGGTGGATTCCTCAACCCACCCAAGTCTATACACCAGTTGAGTAACACGCCACGACTCCACGGCCACGACCAGACAAATTTTTACCCGCCTAATTCAAAACCCGACCCGACACGTCACATATATACACCCACCCAATCACATTCCCCCATTCTTTTCAAAGCTTTCCAGTTTGACTCTTCCTGACAAATTTCTACTGCTAATTTCAGACCAAGAAACGAGGAGGGTAGGCACCACACAGCAGTAGGCACAATTGCAGAGCAAACAGAGCTCGCTACCTAGCCATGGGAGGCGTCGCCGCCGCCGTTCTCCAGCCTTTAACGCTTTCCCGGCCGCGCGGGTGGACTCCGGCGACGAATTTGCCGAGGCCGAATAAGAGAAAGAGCGGCGTCGGAGTGAGGGTGAGGCCGGCGAGGGCGGCTCTAGTGGAGGCGAGACCTGCGGCTATAACAGTTAGAGACGGTGGCGACGGAGGTGATAGGTCGGTGAAGGTGCAGATCTATCGAGCCGGCAACGCCGTAGACCGTGCGGAGGATATTCAGGCGGAGGCGAGGGCCTTCGCACGTGCGGCGAACGCCTCCGTTTACAGCCCGCAGCTTCTGGTCGACAAGTACGGGTCCAAGCCGGTCAAGGTAACCTCCATTTGTTTCATTCTCGACTTGCTTGGCTTTGTGTCGTGATTAGTTCTGAAGATTCAAGATTTGCGTAGTTTTGAGATTTTATGGCTGAATTTGTATGTAGGTGGTTCGGAGGACTCTGAAGATTTTGACAGCGTTAGGTTCGTTTGGATTGAATTTGTTTATTGATCAACAGAAAGGCGTGCTTGATCAGAACAAAAGACGGCGAGCTGTGGAGCTCCGGCAAATCTTCACTCGTTTGGGACCTACCTTTGTCAAATTAGGCCAGGGCTTGTCGACAAGGCCTGACGTCTGTCCGTCGGAGTATCTGGAGGAGCTCTCTGAGCTTCAGGTACATTCTGATTTTTTTCATGCTCGCTGACAATTGACAATTGAAAACGATAGACAAAAAATTGGCTCGTTTTCTATGATATTATGTATCGGTATGATATTGATCCAAATTTTACATGCTTCATATCTGGACAGGATTCTTTGCCGACATTTCCCGATGCAGAAGCATTTGCGTGCATTGAGAGGGAGTTGGGAGTACCGCTTGACTCTATTTACTCGTCCATATCTCCATCTCCAATTGCAGCAGCTAGTTTAGGTCAAGTCTACAAAGCTCGACTGAAGTCCACTGGGCAGGTTGTTGCTGTTAAGGTCCAGCGCCCTGGTATTGAGGAGGCTATAGGACTAGACTTCTTTCTCATAAGGAATCTTGGATTTTTCATTAACAAATATGTTGACATCGTGACCACGGATGTTGTGGCCCTTATTGACGAATTTGCACGCAGAGTTTATCAGGAGCTCAACTATGTGCAGGTACGTTAGTGTTCTTACCCACATATTTGTATACAAATGACAAATGTCAGGCATGCTTGATAATCACTAGTCATTTTAAAAAACATGCTGCTATTATAAGGTGTATAACTAATTAACTATCCACTGTGCTACTAAAAAAGGAAGACCTGTGCCAAATATAGAAGTTGTTACATAATTTGTATAAGAGTCTTTTGGGTTTGAATGTTAATTTTTACAGGTGCCTGCAGGAGGGACAAAATGCAAGGAGATTTAAGAAATTGTATGCTGACAAGAAAGATGTTTTCGTCCCCGACATTTTCTGGGATTATACCAGCACGAAAGTGTTGACAATGGAGTGGGTAGAAGGAGTCAAATTGAATGAGCAAGCAGCCATTGAGAGTCAAGGATTGAAAGTATTAGATCTAGTGAACACTGGCATACAGTGCAGCCTCAGACAGCTACTTGAGTATGGATATTTTCATGCAGATCCTCATCCTGGGAATCTGTTGGCAACACCTGAAGGAAAGCTTGCCTTTCTTGATTTTGGAATGATGAGTGAAACACCTGAAGAAGCTAGATTTGCTATTATTGGTCATGTTGTTCACATGGTTAATCGGGATTATGAAGCTATGGCTAATGACTACTATGCTTTAGATTTCTTATCGCCTGATGTAGATGTTTCTCCAATTGTACCAGCACTCCGGAACTTCTTTGATGATGCACTGAATTCCACTGTTAGTGAACTTAATTTTAAAACACTGGTGGATGGTCTAGGTGCTGTGTTGTATGAGTATCCATTCAATGGTGAGTCGTACTACAATTATGTTGTGAACTTTGGCCAATTCTATGTTCTGCAATACCTCTGTACAACTAGTTATTCTTACCTGTCTTGTGTAGTTCCATCTTAAGTGTTAGATTGTGTTTTGTTAGTGATTTAGTTATATAGTTTTCATCGGCATTCTTTGTTTTTTCTTCATTTTTTGGTTTTTGGCATTTCCTCTGGATAAGCACAAGTACTATTGAACTATTAACGGTGAAGAAAAACAATTGAGTCCTTTAGATTTCTGAAATTTCTTAATATATGTTGTTGTCATACAACTGTAAAACTGATGTGGTTTATAAAAGTATTCTGTGATTAGAGTCTAATGATTTGACATTTCATTTTGCTCTTGCAGTTCCTGCTTATTATGCATTGATATTAAGGTCACTCACAGTCCTAGAAGGTCTAGCACTTTATGCTGATCCTAATTTCAAGGTGCTGGCTGCTTCATACCCGTACTTTGCTAAACGGCTTCTGACAGATCCAAATCCATATCTCAGAGATGCTTTGATTGAGTTGCTTTTCCAGGATGGGAAGTTCAGGCATGGACACTGTCTCTCTTTCTACTTCTATATGTTGTTGGTTGATCTCGATGACAGAACTACCTGTTAATCCTTTTTTGCGGTTCATTGCAGGTGGAACCGACTAGAAAACTTGCTCGATCAAGGAAGCAAAGATAGCGATTTCTCTGCAAACGATGCTTTACAGCCTGTTTTGAAGTTATTATTGGGTCCGGATGGTGAAGAACTGCGGACTTTAGTTGTAAAGGAGGCTGTGCGTGTAACTGAAGCCTTTATTTGGGGCACAGCTATTGACACATACAGTATAATGCCGGATTTTATGAAGGGTTTGATTGTTAATGGCAATGTTACCGGACCTCTCGCAATGAGTGTTGCTGAACAAGAAAGCATGATAGCACTCCGAGATCAAGTAATCAGGATTTGGGGACTTTTAAGGACCTCTGAAAGCTTTGATCCTGCCATTTTACTGCCCATTGTACAAGTAAGAACCTTGTTTGCTTTCGGCATCCTTCCTTCACTATGTTAGAACATTTCTGCATTACCTTTCCAAATGTGTTTCTATTTCCGTGAGACCAAGCTGTCTTGTTTTGAGTGAACTATTAGCTCAACCTAAAGGATTATTGGTTGAATTATTAAATTACGGATTTTTTTCAAACAACTATTCAATTTTTCTTTCTAGCGTTTCCTTCTGTTTACACAGCTGTTCAATTTTGTTGACAAATTTGGATGGGCTAGAATGAATCCCAAATATTTTAATTCATTGTATCTTTCAAATGGAAACAATTATTGGTGTTTATATTTTCTGTACTTTTAGCAACATGATTGGTCACATTATGTGCTTGTGAATTGTTAGAATTCTTCATGGCATTTTTCACGCCAGGTCATTCTTCGCTTTTAGCTGGTATCCTTTTGCAGTCTTTTTTATTCTTCGGACAACAGATTGTGTTGTTCAACTAGCAAAAAGTCTCAACTTCTGTTTTAATCGCTTAACAAGTAAAGTATCATTTATCACCAGGTCCTTCAACAACCTGAAGCGCGCAGCCTTGGGGGCCAAGTTATTGGTGGGATAACACAACGACTTGCGGCACGGTTGTTGCAACAAGTTCTTCGTGTGCCACCACCAGTTCCTGCCTCGTTTTTGTGACCAGTAGATTGAAGACACTCGGGTAAAGCAAATATTTGTTGTAATGATACTTTCAAGTTGAAGAAAACAGGGAAAGATCAAGAATAATACTTGAACCGTTTTACCATTTTTGTCTCCATCACTTGGTTTGGAAGAAATGTACGTGTGCCTGTGTGTGTCAAAACATGCATAGAACCGACAGTTCAATCTGTAGGGTCGTATAGAAGCTTCTGAAACTAACTTTTACAGTGTATATATTACTGTTGCTTCAAATGTTTTATACAAGTGACATAAATCCTAGAAGTCCATCAGTTCATTCATATATTACATAGCATATGAACACAAGTAACTGACTTGTTGGCTGTTGGTGGTTTCATCTCCTTTTTTGTTTTCATGGTCTAACATTTGTTAACCTTATAAGCTTGTATATATTGGAAACATGATGCTAGCTTGTACACCAGTATTGATGCACACCATATATAAATATATGAGGTATGAAGCAAATTTTAATAAAAGAAGGGCAATACGGATAGATGCATGGTGCAGCGCTTGTACACCAGTATTGATGCACACCATATATAAATATATGCAGGTATGAAGCAAATTTTAATAAAAGAAGGGCAATACGGATAGATGCATGGTGCAGCCCCTAAGATGTTTTAGTTCTAAGCATAGGTAGCAATGTAGCATATTAGAACGTTAAATAAGATGAATGATATCCAGGGACGTAAGTTCCATCATTGTATAGGAAATATGACCTCTTAATCTCTTTCAAGTTCTTCAGCCCAGATGTTGCCTCGTCGATATCATCACTAGGCAAGTATGTAGACCCATACACATCCAAGTACTCAAGTTTCAGACACCTTGCACATATCAAACCAAGGCCTTTAGCTGTCACCCGGGAGAACCTTAGTTCAAGGTGCTTCAGATTCGGCATGGATATCCCAATTGCATCAGCTTCTTGAGGGCATGTTAGTAGATAACCAAAAGGAATCCCATCTCCAGCTTCTTAATAAAAATAATGAAATTCCGACGTGTTCCGTTTAAGAATCGTTAGATTAGGGCAACTCCTCCCAATCAACAAAAGAGATTGATGAGATATTCCACAGCAATAACTGATGTCAGGTTCGTTGATCATGGGGCACCAGAATACTATGTCAGCCATGGACGCACCGATCACATTTGGGGAGCTCTTGATCAAAACAACCTCAAGGTTAGGGCACCTATCAGCGACGAAAGAGAGAGATGCATTGGAGCAGTTGCTGGTGCGGATCTCCCTCAGCGACCCCTAGCTCCATTCGGCAACCGATTGGAGAATGGAATCGATCTTTCTCCCGACTTCGGGGGTGCACCACCGAGTCGACTCGGCCACGGAATTGAGCTCGAGGACGAAGGCTGAGTTGAGATGAGGGTCTTTGCAGGCGAGCAGTCATGGCTTGCAGAAGAGCATCGCACGCCATCGGTGCTCGAAGATGAGGCGGAGGATGATGTTGGCGAGGCAATCGTGGGTCAACTTGGCCCAGCTGGACTCAGACTCGGGTGGTGACTCCTTGGTCTCTTCGTTATTGGTTTGGTCCATTATTGACGACTAGATGGTTGATGCGGTTTGGATGAGATTCCTCAATTGAAGGAGATTAATTTAGGTTTAGGATGCCGATCGATCGTATTGATAAGTAGCAAATATATAGAGAGCTTACTTATCGTACAAACTACAGTGTCCAACAAATTACGAGACAAAGAAGGTAATTACGTAATTGAAACGTGATAGTATGATACTATTTACGCGAGCAGTTAGGGTTAGGGTTGCTAGCTCAACTTGTATAATTAGGCCGCCTCCGATCACTCTAGGTTAAGATCAAGCATGTCTCTGGTCGAGCCGTGGATGAGACTTGGTTGTATAGCTAAGCAACCTAGTGTTATCGTCCCGCGGCGAGTCCGGAGTTAGAAACAGATCTGCATGCGCAACGTTCGATCTCATATACAGTCTATAATGATTTGAACTAGTAGAAAATGGCCTCGCGAGTCATACTCTTAGGGGATGATCAAAATTTCTCTTTCAGCACCTATGAGGTGACTAAAGCTTATCGGCTTATCGGCCAGAGAGAGCTAGTGATGATGAGATCCACCCACCTCCAACCCCCCGTCGTCTCCTACAACTCAATCTGCCAATGATATGAAGATGCTGGCATGATTGAACAAATGCCCGTGTGCGCTATATTGTGGAAGGAGTTTGCAATCGAACTTGTTGTTACTCGGATGCCCTGATCATTCTATTATCAAGCATGGAGATTGCATCGATCACTACGAGCATGGTTGCACGTAATCATCGATGTCCTCCTGCTAAATGCTGCTTGTTGTCATGAGTTCGTCTTCTCAATCAACAATTACGAACCTTCTATATATTGTTATTGATTGATTTTTACCGTACCACTATATATGTTTAATCAACTAGTTGGTCATCACTTGATTGCTTAATTTTGTTGAATTGTAGTTTGAGTGCATGCCCAACAGATGCTATTGCTTCTTACTCTTGTCTTCTCTATCAATCTATTGAAATACCATTCATCATATTGATCTACTAGTTTTTCGTTAAAAGAAATAATTTATTCATACCAATATCCAAGTTGAATATCCTAGTTGAATATCCAGCTTGAGTGAATGTCAGGAACTCGCAACTTGCACAGCAGTGAAATGTATTTTTTTCCCAAGGTTAGTTTTTGCGGGAAAATTCTAGAGTGCGCTGCTATATGCTATACAACAACTGCATCCACCACATATTCACACTACCACCCCACGTGCATAAACATCTTCCCCCTCTATCCACTTTCAGATCCTGCTATATGGCATACAACAATTGTACAGCAGATGAACCCGCTTCTGTGAACGTACACATGCATCTACTATTTTAGTGAAATAATGACATGTCGTGTCCATAATTTCAATCACTCTTGTATTTCATGAAAGGATCTGCCACAATATGCAAGCAGATTGCTTGATTGTCGTTCACCATATAAAATATGTAGATCTGCAAATAGATCGATGTCGTAAGCAAATAAGTTCAAATGCATGTGTTATTGACTTCTTGTCGTTACCAAATAAGTCGTGAAATGTCTTTTGGCTCTGTGTCCTTAGGGCTATAAATAGGCTCGAGCCGCTCGTGTTTGACTCGTGTTTGACTCGTTTTTAGCTCATTCGGCTCGAACTCATAAAATTAAATGAGCCGAGTTTAAACTCAATATTTAGCCCGACCTTGAAAATAAGCCGAGCTTGAAC
The DNA here is from genome assembly GCF_933775445.1 of Argentina anserina. Taxonomy (NCBI): domain Eukaryota; kingdom Viridiplantae; phylum Streptophyta; class Magnoliopsida; order Rosales; family Rosaceae; genus Argentina; species Argentina anserina. The sequence continues at coordinate 16,744,589 of NC_065876.1, forward strand.
AACAAATATTCGGCTCGTTCGACTCGTTAAGCTCGCGAGCTAGTTCGGACTTGTTAAAAGTTAGACTCGTTTATTAATTAAGATTGACTTATTGACTTTTATAGTATATATAAAGTAAAAATTTTACATGAAAAATAATATTAAAAATATAATATTAGTTCGAAATAGCTGAAATGTTTATTTCTAGAATAATTAGTTAAAACTTTAAGTTCTATAACGAGTTTGATTTGTTATTTTTAGTTTATTACAAATAAAATGGATTTTGTGTGATGCAATGACATTAGATTTTGAATTTTCTTTTTAATTTCTAAATTTTAAAATTTTATTTTCGTATGAATTAAACCAACTCGATTCAAGTTTGATCTCATTTAATAAAATGAGCCGGCCCGAGCTCAGTTCGAGCTTTTTCAAGCCGAGCTGAGCTTGAACATGAAACACAAAAATCAAATTTTGACCCGGCTCGAGCTTGATCGAATGAAAATGAGCCAAACATGAACAACCTAGTATTCGGCTCAACTCGGCTCATTTACACCCCTATGTGTCCTCCACAAAATTAGACACATAGAGTGTCCTCAATTTTGGGCCGATTAATCCCCGATTAATCATCTGGGCGCTGGTTTTTAGCTGTCCGCCCGATTAACGCCTAGCATTTTTTAGAACCTTGGTTATGCATAAGCCAAGTAACAAAAATCATAATCCGCCCAATCAGAGTCAGAAAAAAGCTTTGAACATTACATTATGAGAATAGTTTAAATAATGAGCAACTCGAAGAGGATGCCATGCGAGGTTGACATGGTTATGCATAAGCCAAGTAGCCGGCTAAGAACAAACTACGAAGTATGTAATATCATGTATGGCGATTGTTAGGTGTGTGTATTAATCGACGAACTAAACGCTGATATGTAGTCGGATCTTTGCAGTTCTCCATCGTTCCAAAGCTTGCATTTTAATTTCCATAGGAAATTCACTATGCTTAGCACCCAAATAACCACTATATATCTTAGACAATTTCCAAGGTGTTTTAGTTTGTATATATGTAAATCCCTTTCTTTGAAAGCCTATTATCTCTATGCTATCTCTAAATATATTTATGTCACTAAGGACTTTGATCTGAATTACTAAAACGAGACTGAACGAACTATTTGAGAGTAGTCAGAGCACTAATGGAGTCCATCCCCCTAGTACGTGATGATTGAGATCGAGTAGTGAGCTCTGGATTGAGAAAGACAACAACGAGTATATATAGTTTCTATGACTTGGAGAATCATTGATGACAGGCTTGTAAGAACAAGCCTCCAATAACTTTATGTTTCGTTAGAACATTTCTAACAGCTCCTCTAAAATTCAAATAATCTATATCATAGAGGAAAAACATAAATTTTTATCTTCAATAGCTCATCTAAACCGTTCTCTATAATATAAAAAGTGGGAAGACAGAAATAAAATCTCTAGATTCGTAGAATTTTCAAAACAATCTCTAAACTTTATTTCTTACTAAAACAAATTCAATTTTTATCCTAAAAAATAACCAAAAAAGAAAGGAATGATTTATCATTTATTCCCTTTGAAATAACCCGAATTTTCGAGTTTAATTTCTTTTAATTTATTGTAAATTATTATGCTTGGTAATTCGAGTAAATTCACATTCTACACCTTCTCGTTGATATCTTTACGAATTGAAAGTGATTTCGGGAATTAAATGTTGAAAAACGTTATGTTTCCAGTGGCTCAAGAGTTGACTTTTAATCCATCGCTTCTCTCTGAAAACTTATATTCACAAAAGTCGTAGAGCTCGTCAATACGAGTCATAGACACGCGGTATGCCTTAATCGAATGTCGTATGTAAAAGTTATTAGTAACAGAAGTTTAGTTTCCATTTTTGAAAGGGTATAAAATGACATTTTTGAAAACCAAAAATCAAAATTCAGAAAATTAGAAACAAAGCCGTGTGACTTCGCACAACCCCATCTCAGCTCCGATTTTTCTCCTCTTGCAATCTCCTTCCTCCGGCCGCCGTGTTCGACACCGCCAATGTCATTAGAACAGCATGGCCAGGCCGTATCGACCGGTGTCATTAGAACCGCAGCGCACATGGACACCGATCCGCCGCAGTGATTTCAGCAAGTTTCGTTGTCGTCGCCATCTCCGTCGTCGATGAGTTCTAAGTTTAAAGTCTCTTGATTTCGACCTTCCGGTTTGTTTATCACTGATTTAGAACTCAAATCGAAGGTTTAATTGACGGAGATGACGCTTGGATCTGCCAGAACTTTTCAGCGACATTCCGACCACTTCCCGACAATCTGGGTCTTGACGCAGGTATGAGCATGTACTACTCCTTGTGATATATATTTTTGATGTTGGAAGTTTTGGGTAGAAGAGATTGTGGTGCGTGTGGGAGGAAGTGGGGCGGCAGAGAGTAAGTAACTGAGTATTAGGCCCTAGGTGTGTTGTAGGTAGAAAATTAGATGGTTTTAATGGCTGCAAGTGAGGTCACGTGTGGCTGCCTTGGGCGGCGCGTGAGCATCACATGCGGCCATCTAGGACGGCGCATGAACAGTGTTTAGTGAACAATGTTTTAACTGTAATTAATATCCTCCTGTATTTTATGCAGGTCGTTTCTGTAATATTCTGAAATTTAGTATTTACTATTTAATACTCTAAGGTTATATTAACTCAGAATTAATTCAATTTTTCTTCTAATATTTCTCTTTAGAAACCAATGATGCTAAGGTCATACTTTCAAAGATAGAAAATATCTTTTTTGTAAGTATTCGACCACAATTTGAGTACATTAGCTCATATTCTTGCGTATACTCGATACTTTGTAATCGAGTTTAAGACTAATATTAATAGTATTATCTTTTATGCATTATATTAGTATTAGACAGTGCAAATATATTGAAAACCTTATGAAAGGAATATACTAAATTCCTTTACTTTTTAGAATAACACATATAAATGTGTTTGTTATATCTATATATATATATATATATAATCCTTATGCTAATATATTTTGAACCTAGCTGATTTATTTTTATGTTTTACCACATCACACTATTTTTTTTCTTTGCCAACAACCACACTAACTAGCTAGACTATCACTCAATATTAATTATTGAGAATGGTATGTGAGAATTGAACGTTTGTGTTCCTTCTTGGCCTATTTATAGTTGTGAGCTGCCTCAAGTTTTCTTCACACTTCAAAATCAGAAATTATGCAAGTCTAGAGTTCCCTTAGTTGATAGAAAACTCAACCATCCAATGTTTCTCAAGCTAAAATTCTAGCATTTACTCTTTCTCTCTTAAATAAGTTTATTCTTTACTAAAGTAATCTAACTTTCGATCCACATTAAAACCTTTTATTTTACCCCTGAAACTTCAAGGTAAGTACATCTTACATTCTTATAATCTTTTGCCTCTTTAGATTTATCAAAGTGCATAACTAAGGATAAAATGGAAAAGACCATGTTTTGGTACGAGATATATTTTCGTATTTTATACCATCTGCGTTTGTCCAAGGTAACAATAGCATTAAATGAATCATAAAAAATGCTTTAATTTTGGCTTTTGAATCACTCAAAAATGTTTAGAAATTGAGAAGTTATGACTAATCAAAGTTAGAGTTAATAAACTCACTCAAAATCTGTTGTAGCATTCACAACTTTAAAAACTCATATCTCACTCATTTCTTAACCATTTTCCACAAACTTTATATCAAATTAAAGTATAAGTCCTCTACTTTTAATCTGGAAAGTTTAAGAAGAAATAATAAAAAATTTGTTACAAGTAGAATATGTAGACAACTAAGATGATAACTTGATGATCGGTTTCTGCACTGCTATTGTGTTTGAACTTTTTGGACTCAATTACTTTGAACTGGTCTATATGACTTATCCTATTGGATTCTTTACTAAAAATTCTTGAATTTAGACTCTTCACTTGTCTAATTTGGACGTTTATTGATTGAGTTATCGATACAGAAAGTTGACGGACTTTGACACTATTATTTGAATGATAATTGCTACTTTGGATAAAGATTTTCCTTATTATGAGAAAAATGACTACTAATCCTTTGACTACTAACTAATATTATCTAATTAATTTTAATTTAAAGTACATTTACTTTATTTGCACATTTACTTTCAAGGTAATTAACTTATTTATTTCATGCATACATTGAGTTATTGATAAGTATTTTTATCTTGGTGTAAGATTATTTTTTTAGTATTTAAATATTATCTTAATCACTAAACTTTGTAATATTCTATTGACGTTATTGAGTTGGAGGTGTGAAGCCGGGTGATTAGTACTACCGCGTGCTTAAGTGAATTGGTGGTAAAATTGTTTTGTGCTTTGTGAGTTAGCCTTGGGCCCTAGTCCCTACAGATAGTGCACTATTATACTTATAGGAAAATTGACCTTGAGTATACATACTTTGGTGTTAGCCTCGATATGCTGAGACTTATCTGTGTTTTGGGTAAACGTGAACCCTAAGCTAACATGTGACATTGTGATTAATTACCAGTTTTCTTGAAAATTCACACAATTGATTAAATATATTGATGCTGATATGTATATCTATATACATAAGTAAGAATTCGTGTGACCAAATACACTTGGTTCTTGATACATTTTACTTGATTGCTCATATTTGAATTTTTCATTAGCCAAATTATTATAAAAATGTATTATGTACTTACTGGGTCTGTGTTACTCATGATGCTACATAATCTTATTTTCAGGTAATGTGTAGATGCTTGGGGAATGAGATGAATCTACTAAATAAAATGATAGTTTTTCTTCACTTATTATTTCAAGACAATAAATGCGAGACTCATGTATTTTCGCTAAATTTTAGTATTTCTAAATCCGCTGTATTGAAAAATAACTCTGATTTTGTTCCATAATAAAAGTTATTCAAACATATTTCTATCAGTTTTATTGATGAAATTTTATTGGTTTTTTAAGGTCACACCTCTAATTCGGGAACCATATTTCCATATAATAGTGGTCTCGGATTTGGGGGCGTGACAGTTTTTAAGCACGTGTTATGTCACTAGGTGACCGACGAAACGAGTGAGAGAATCTCACTTAGTGTTGTAGAAGTTGCACATAGGATATAAGGTGAGTAAATCTCACTATGATAAGTCTACCATTGGCGGTGACTTGCATTTTTGTTAAGATGCATTTAAGTTAATGAAATGAGTGAATTGTGACGTTGATATAATATACTGAGTTGTGTATGTGTACAAAATGGTAAATACAATACATATATATGGTTTGCTATATTATATATGTTACGGTTTTATTTAAATTATGCGTGTTCGATTAAATGTGGCAGATGAGACCAGAAGGGAAGAAAATGTACCTTCCGGTAAATTGGAGGATTATTGTGGCGGATGGGGCGGAAGGAAAGAAAATGTACCTTCCGGTATAATAGATTATTGGTGTGACTTGTTATATGTTGATGTGTAAGAGTTGCTTGGTTTTAGTACATGAACATGTGTGGATTGTTATATTATATGTTGTTTTAACATTGAGTCTTGTTAAAACGTTTTCTGATCTTCAGACTTGGTGATGACATTTAAATCGGGAATCAAGCCTTTGGGCGAGTGTTGGTTACGATCAGTTAAAACTCTAGTTTGTTTGCCGTTGTACGGCATGAGGGGTAACCAGATGGGATGCCCGGGTCTCATTAGTACACATGTTTTAAAAATGTTATTTGTTACATTTCCTTTGTATGTGATGTATGTTTAAATGTTGGTTTACTCATATGGGCTGAAAAACTTACCGGGTTTGTGTTTGCAATCCCGATGCACCAAGTCGATGGTGTAGAAGATAGTTTTACAGGTGGGGATTAGCAGGCTCGGAGAGCTTACACGGAGGATTACTGAGGGTTCCCCTCTTCCGTTTTTTTGGTGAAGATCGAGTGAATATTACATTTTCCAATTATTTTGATACGTGTGTATATAAATTAGTGATATATTATTCAAGTCGACTGAGTCGTACTTTGAACTCAGTTTCGATACATTGTTGCTGTAAGATGATTTCAATATATTTGAGATTCTTTTAGAGTTTTTCATGGCTTCAAATTTGATTTTTTAGCATTCAAATTTCCGGTCTGTGACACCCTTGTCTTGGTATAAATTATGACATTATGAGATTCAATTTGATTTTCATTTAATTATACACATTTACATTTAATTCTATACAATATAATAGATGAGTTGTTGGAGTTGTTGCCTTTTTTGTTTTGAGATTTAGCGTTTTCATCATCTATAATAGAGAATTTTAAGAGGAGCTGTTACAGATGCTTTTAGGAAAACTTTCCTAAAAGCCTCGTTTGTTTCAGGAAATTGAGGACTTGGGAAAGGAAGTTCATTCATTCATTCATTTCCAATGTTTGGTATGCACAAGGAAATGAACTACATTCCTACATGAAGAGAAAATGTGGGGGAAAACACTTCCTTTCATGAACCTATGGAACTAACTTCTTTCCTCAATTCCTTGCATTTATAACTCACTATATATTATTTTATTACATAATTACACAATTTTAAACAAGTTTCCTCCTAACTTCGCTTGTGTTACCAAACTCTGGGGAAAGAAGAATTCACTTCCCACTTAAATTCCATTCTCATGAGAATTCTAAAGGTACACTTTCCTTTCTGGGTAAAGTAGTTTAAAAAAGTTTTTTTTCTTCACTTGGGCAGTAATTAGCCGTGTAAAAAATAACTGTAAAAGCGTGTATGATATTTTTACCTCTCCGACCACCCCACTTGCATCTTTCGACTTGAAAACATATCTTTCGTTCTTCCAGAACTGAAGTGTGAACTGAGTTCTGTCCTTCTTCCTACTTACCCTTCTTCACTTATTCCATATGGAAATCGAAAAACGAGTCGATGATCTAGGTGAGTAAGACCGACCCTTTCAAGGCTCTACTACTTCTATAGCCGTAATCTGGGTTTTTCGCACTCTTCAATTCCCAATTCTCAGCATTGCGTTTCATGTCTAATTAACCTTGCTTTATCGCTTTCTTATTGATTCTCAGGTCCCAAGGCCATGGAGGACAAATACAATGTTGAAGCCACTGAAAACCAAGCCAATGAAGCATTGGTGTGCTGCTCTTCTAATTCTGCCTTGTTGTAGTTTTGAGTCCAAAGCTAAAAGTTAACTCTTGATTGTATATATGTTCCGAAACAGCGTTTGCCTATCACAGAGGCAGCAGCCATATATGAGCAGATTCTGACGGTGTTTCCCACTGCTGTGAGTGCCTTCTAACTGATATATACTATATATATGCACACACACACACACACACACATCTATTTTCACCCAATTCTGTTTCATAAATTCTAGAGCAGTGTTTAGGGCTGTTGTGTTTAATTTGATTAGAGATATTTGTTGCCTTACGATGTTGAATGAATATTCAAACGGTCTATTGCTAGATGGAGTGTTATGGTTTTGTTTATTAATGTAGTTTGAGGTGGTGGCTGCTGGGTTTTGATTCCTTGCTAGTGACAAGTTGGCTACGATGGTGTTAGTGGTGGGTGCATTTGGTTGTGAGTTGGGAGTGTGTGGATGTTCTAAAGTTGGAATTTTGTGACATCCAAGTAAAACTCTGTTCTTCTAAAGGTTTTTTGGTGAGCATTATGAGTCATTTCAATCCCATGTTTAGACTCATTATGTGGTTGAGGGCACCAGGTAGAGGCAAGCTAAAACCCTTTGGGTTTGTTGTGCAGAAGGATTTTCGAACAGTATTCGGCGGGTATTTGTCGATGAGCTTTTGGGAACAAGATAGTTCTTGTCTGGAGTTGGGATGTTGCGTCATTCTCTGCCACCCTTATTGAAATATGAGACCTGCAGTGAGTTGAAGTGGTGTTAGATTGGAAGTATGCTCCCTCTAGTAATGTATCCCTTAGCGTTACCAACATGGGGTTAGTAGTAATGGTGTCGGCCCCATGGTTTGCTTTGATGTGATCTGGAGTTCGAACCCTCTCATGGTACAAACCTAGCTGTTTTCTAGAGTTTGCTGCCTTCTAAAAATTGGTTTGGCAGGAGGCTCAGTTTAGAGCCTGGGTCTGCAAAAAGTGGATGTAGGGCATTTCTGGGAATAGAAAAACATGTGTCCCTTAGCCTTAAAAGAGTTTCTGCCATTGTTCTTTGAGATTGTACTTCGTGGTGGGCGTGTGCGAGCTTTTAACATGAAATAGTTTTTGTGGTGTACTATCAGTTACTGTACATTTTAGGTAATAGTCGCTATTATCTACATTGGAGAGCTGCAGTGAAGAATTTGAGTTCAATTGGGAGTCGTTGTTGCCTTGGCTTTACTAGAGAATTTGCTGTTAGTCGAAAGACTGCAGGCCATTATTGGAAAGCTGCAGTTTCTACTCTAAAATTTAAGTAAAAAAGAGAAGGGCAAAAAGGCAAAACACTAAGGAAAATCACTTGAAAACTTCTGCAAAATTGTATAGGAATCTAAATAAGCTGCAACCAATTTCAACTTATCAACTTAATAAATAATAATGAGACTTATCTTTAGCATTTCAAGGAGCACTGGACAGAGATTCACATGATTGTGCCAGTATTTCCATTGTATAATCACTGTTTATGTTAACCTGATTAGTTATTCTCTTCTCTCCAGGCAAAGTATTGGAAGCAATATGTGGAGGCCCAGATTGCTGTTAATAATGATGATGCTACAAAACAGATATTTAGCCGGTGTTTGTTGATTTGTCTTCAGGTTCCACTTTGGTATATTCTTCTGCAGCCAAAACTTGTCAGCAAAATCTTACAATGTTTTTATTGTGGAGTTGCTATATTATCATCATCTATTGATATGTCGTAAAGCTTTTCTTGGTTTTACTTTTGTTTCTTTGCAAATGTCTTTTGTGTTGTCAAATGGTTTGGTTCTCTTAAAGGTGTAGGGACTTTGATGAAACTTTTTCATAGTTGTCTAGTCATCAGAATGGTGCCACAAATTACCTCTAGAATCAACCTCTAGAATCATTTATCCTAAAATTTACATCATTTATTTGAGTTGACTTCATGAACAAATATGGGAAACACTTAAAACTATGGAAAAATTCATAGCCCCTTTGACTCGGCATATTCTGAAATTTATACCTTCCCGCTCAAATGATCTGAAGTTTCAAACTACAAATTGAGTTAACTGTAAAGTTTGTTGGCTTTAACAATCAGCAAGGTGCTCTCTCATCTAAATGAATGGCAGAGTTAGATAGTTTATGAAGTAGCTAGTTTTCTTTCTGGCACCTTGTTCACATGTTCAAATTTCGTTGGTTAGACCAAACTAGAATCAAGTCCATTGCAGTTGAACTTGTAAAAGCTCTAGAGGTTTATATGGTGTAGGTCTTGTGGTACGCTTAAGCTGAATATTCGTTAAATAAAATTTACATGTTTAATTGATGCATCATGTTTTGTTGAACATTTCACGAAGTTTGATTCAAACTTTCCATGATTAAAGTGAATTAGCTGTGGTTATAATTCTCGTGGATATCAAGATTTTTTTTGGTACGGGTGGACCTTGTGTCTATAAACGTGTTCCTTTCTACAATGCTACAAGAGTTGAATAGCTTCAACCAATAGAATAACAGTGACTTTACCCTCTAAAGCATGATAAACTTTATCTTATCATAAGAAAAAGACACCTTTTTCTTTTCATTATCTTATGGAACAATACTTTTCGTTAATCAGTAACTGAAAAGAACAGAAATCATGATGGAGGATGATGGGCAGACTGTCTGAATATTCGCTTGTCCTTAATTGAAGAATCTCCATATTCCACTAAATCTTTATTGCTTCATACGATTTTTGAACTTTGTATTACTTAGTCTTTTGTACAAACATGTTTTTCTCTTGCTTTTGAGTTTGAAAAATGCTCAACTTTGTTGATCACATTGGAATTGCAGGCGATGCTACATTCGTTTCATCAGAAAGGTCAATGACAAGAGGGGGGTAGAGGGTCAAGAAGAGACTAGAAAAGCTTTTGATTTTATGCTCAGTTATGTTGGTATGTCCTTTCACCTGAGCCCGTTTGGGGATGCTTGCTAATGTTTTTTCATTTTGCCACTTTTGAGTTATAAATGTTATTAGTTTGTTGAGCTTAAATTATATGTAGGAAGCGGATTAGGTTATGAAGTTGTTCTAAATTTGCTTACGTAACTGTTCTGTGTATTCTTCAATATGTTTGGTAGTAAAATAACATGTCTATAAGAATAAGGTTAACTCAAAATACATCTGTAAGCTGATTGTTAAACTGCATCCCCTCCCATTCAGATGGCTCTTACTTTACTGATTGAATGATAGATTAATATCGGGATTCCTCCTTCGAGGCCTAGATTTCTGGCTTCTGCTTCATGATTTTGGGGTAGTTACCTCTTTAAACCCGAGCCTTTATAGCTACTCTGTAATAATAATAAAATAAGGGGTACACACACCCAAATGAGTAGGATTATGAATCCTATACAGAAGGAAGGACTTGAGTTTCAAACCACATTGTCTGAGAATCCCCCAGGATATACATTCATCATACATATTAATTTTATACTGTTTTGTGATCTGAACTATTAACTGCTTGTACATGCATTGTATAACATATGGATCAACTATTGAATGAAAGTATGTACCTTATCCTGTCAAAATTGAAAGTGCTTAATCCTTTTGCGTTTGCTACCAGGAGCAGATATAGCATCTGGCCCTGTATGGATGGAGTACATCGCATTCTTAAAGTCTTTGCAGGTCTCTCATTTTCTTCCTACATTGATTGGCTATTAAAGCGGTGAACAGTGATTTAGCAGAAGAAGGTTATTTCATGGATTAGGGTTTCTCTTATAGTTTTGACCTTCTTAAGGTAAAATGTGGGAAAAATAAGTAATTAGGAGGTTCCCAAATTCAGGATATTACTAAAAATTAGGATATTAGTAAAATAATAGTTTTCTTGTATTTTCAGGATTAAAGAGCAAAAGTAGTTCAGGACCTTTTGATTCTTGGGAGCCTGTTCAGGGGTTTTCGGTTTTTGGTGTGTTTCTTTTTAGCTTCTACTGCTTCTCTGTTTAGTGGACTCCTTGTCCACATTTTATATATTATTTTCCCTTGTATCAGAATTTGTTTCTTTTTAAAGAAAACTAACTGTATTCAGAAGTGGTCTAATGCTATCCGTATCTATAACCTATCTAGTTTCCTGAAACAATTATTTGCTGCCTCCCCAACAAAATCTTTCCGCAGAAGCCACTCCATGACGGCACATGGCCTAGAGGCCTAGCATTGCTTCCATGGACATGGCTGCAAGGGTTTAGGACTACTTGACAGACTTATTCGATTATGAATAAAAGCATGGGGTCATAATAATGATTCTCATATATCTTCCCGTTTCAAAAAACTGTAATCGTCTGGATGTTCTGTTATTCTTATGGTTGAATGTGGTGCTTGCAGGCTCTAAGCACACAGGAAGAGTCACAACGGATGACTGCTGTACGGAAAGCATACCAGAGAGCCATTATCACTCCCATCCATCACATTGAACAACTATGGAAGGATTATGAAAGTTTTGAAAATTCTGTCAGCCGCCATCTGGTAATATTTTAGTTTGGGATTGCAAATGAAATCTGAATTAGTGAAAATATATATTGCCTATCTCTGTGTGCCTGTGGGTGTTGCAAGAAATTATTTTACAATGTTTTTAATCTGATGATATTGCATTAAGCAGGCAAAAGGACTGTTATCTGAATATCAACCAAAATTTAACAGTGCCAGGGCCGTTTATAGGGAGCGGAAGAAGTATGTGGACGAAATTGACTTGAATATGCTTGCTGTACCACCAACTGGCTCTTACAAGGCAACTTTCTGCCTTTTGTGCTCTGATGTGTCAATGATTGTCTCACAGATGTTTATTTCTGAGCTGGTTTCCTCTTACACTAGCATGCAGTTAGCGTGCTTTTATAGTCTGTCTTGCTCCGTTCTTTGGCAACCAAAAATTTTAAGTTGTAGCCAAGTGTTCTTCTGCCGCTGACATATTCCTAAATCTAATTTGAAATGACTGTCAGCCCATGTTAGAAATTTCCTGTATCTACCTGTAATATCAGTAGTCTTAACAGACATGGTAGTGAGGTAGTCTTAACCTCTGTGTGACACTTGTCTGTCTTCCAGTTAGGTGGTCCATTTATGAGAGTCATGCCTTTGTTCTGTTGATAGATTAATTGTTACTTATATATGTTCTATGGAAAATAAAATTTTATGTTTTGCTCTCACAGGAAGAATTGCAGTGGATAGCGTGGAAAAAGTTGCTCGGTTTTGAAAAGTAAGAATAATTGAAATACTTTTTTGTACCTCTCAGGGGTGCATCTTGATAGTATCAGACATGATAGACTAATTTGAAATTGGAAGATCACTTAAGTCTCTCTCTTTTCTACTCTTTAATTCTCCTCTGGAATCTGCTAGTTTATTTTCTTTAACTGTTGTCTTATGCATTTTCTGCATATTAACCTTTATATGTAAGTTTGAGAACGTACCCATCAATATCTAAAAGTGAAAATGGTTGAAGACCCATGAGATAGAAAGTTCAGAGTAGATGACTGACAAACAAAGTTCTTGGCAGCTATCTTTGTATTAATGTGATGTTGCACCTTTAAATTTCTGTTTCGGATTCAAAAACAATTCCTTGTGTACTTATTATAATTAGTATTATTGCGTTGTTATAATAGTTTTCGTTTCTTTCCTGTCATGCTGTGTTTATTTTACCATGCATTTGACAGTGTTGCATATTGTGTCCTAATTTCTTGTAATTGCATTTCAGAGGAAATCCACAAAGGATAGACAATGGATCATCCAACAAGCGAATAATATTCACATATGAGCAGGTGGTTGAATATACAAAAATATAATGTTTTCATTTTATTCCTTTTCTCATTTCAATTTATAAAAGTAGTAAATATATATTTGCCTCTGAGTTTGTTGGATAAATAGATTGTTTGAATCTTGTCAGTCTATGATCATTGAAGAATATCTTTAGTATGTCCTTGGATATGTTTCTTGCATGCATGGACTAATGCAAACTTTTTTCGATGATGAACTAATGCAGACTATGTAAATATATATTTGCCTCTGAGTTTGTTGGATAAATAGATTGTTTGAATCTTGTCAGTCTATGATCATTGAAGAATATCTTTAGTATGTCCTTGGATATGTTTCTTGCATGCATGAACTAATGCAAACTTTTTTTGATGATGAACTAATGCAGACTATGTGTTTCTAATGATAATTATAGTTTTAAACTTTACCCATTTATTAAGATGTAATGATCTGTATAGTATTGTTGTCAATATTGCAATTAGCTTTAGGGGCATTATGTGTGTTGTATCTATACCTTTTCATTTAATTAGGCTTTATCATTATGTGCTTACGTAAGGACTCAAATGGTATCTGGGAATTTATTGAGTCCTCTTCTAGATCTGATGTTGGTGCTTCTCGATTTTGGAAATTCACTGGGACCTTCAGGATAAAACATATACTGGGAGTTTGTTGTAGGACTGTATACAGTTATCTTTTTTGGGTTATAAAATTCTGTACTTTCCTGAACTCCTATCTGATTTTTTTGCCAGTGTCTAATGTATCTATACCATTATCCTGATATATGGTACGATTATGCGATGTGGCATGCGAACAGTGGATCAATAGATGCTGCAATTAAAGTATTTCAAAGAGCATTGAAGGCTCTTCCTGGTAATCATTATACTTTCTCGTCTCTTTGTCTTCAAAATTCTTAGGTAGTTCTACATTGCCTGATTGTCTTACACCATGAGCTTGGAGTTCTTCAGCATTTTTCTATGTCATAGCTCGAAGTCTCCCTGATCTCTCTCTCTCTCTCTCTCTCTCTCAGACTCAGAAATGCTTAGGTATGCTTATGCAGAGCTGGAAGAATCCCGTGGAGCAATTCAGGTATTATGGTGACAACTCTTTTTTGTTTTTGTGTTTGTTTTTATTTTTTATTTTTTATTTCTTTTTTGATAGATTATGAATTATTAGCTCTTAATGTTCAGTTGATTTGTTTAGAGCAGGATATATTTCTGTTGCATTTTTTATAACCATTATGCCTTTTGCAGCCTACAAAGAAAATTTATGAGAACCTTTTGGGAGATGGTGTTAACACAACAGCCCTTGCTCATATACAGGTATTTATTTTCCCTTGTTCTTTCGGATTGTTTGTTAATATATTTTTCCAATCGATTTCTGTATCTGGGGTTTTTTCATGCAAGTTATCTCTACATTACAAACTACATAATTTCTTGGTCAGCGAATATAATTTCCAACTAATTACTGCACCATGAAATATAATTGGATTGATATTTCAGCTGCTTAATCAAACCTAGTCCCATTCTGATAGATTCTCATGTTAGTACATTTTAGTGCAGTTTATTCGCTTTTTGAGGAGAACTGAAGGACTTGAAGCAGCTCGCAAGTATTTTTTAGAAGCGCGCAAATCTCCAAACTGCACATATCATGTATATGTTGCCTATGCAATGGTGGCGTTATGTCTTGACAAAGATCCCAAGGTTTTTCATGATTAGCTCAAAACTCAGTGCTGGTTGTTCAATAGTACTTGTTGGTGCTTGGATTATATGATCAATAAAAATCCATCACCTCTGTAAAAGAAGGCCACTATGGGTGTCACTGATCAACGTCTGATGTCAAGTGTGAAACACTTGATATAACTATCTTGAGGGCTGGAAAAAATATTATAGCCATAAAGACGTCTGATTACCTTTTTCTTTCAATTATGCAGATGGCGCACAATGTTTTCGAAGCTGGGCTGAAACACTTTATGCATGAGCCTGTATACATTCTTGAGTGAGTTGATGTTCTGGTTAAAAGTCATGAATACTATATTGGTTTAGTGATGTTTATCGCAAGTGAAATGCTGTAAGATGATCCTCTAGGACATATCCAAGAGTAACAATCCCCCAAACGTTTTCTCAGAAGCTGAAGGGTCTTGTTTGATACAATTTCACCCAATATGTCTTCCATCCCATTTGCACAATAATGTCCCCCATAGCAACGTATTAAAATTATAGCAGACTACGCGATCATATTTTTTATAATTATTTGTTTTCTTATATAAGAAACAGCATATATTGGAGAAGATATGTTCTCCAATGATCACATGCGTGCCAAAGTTCAAAAATGTCGAACAACATAGGAAGTCCATAGGTCTAACACAGCTGTATTCATGCTTGTGGGATGTGGCTCCACTGTTTGAGTTGTGAATAGCCATCTGGAGAATCTCTTTGTCTCTACTATGGTTTTTTAAAAGCACCAAACTATCCTTTTCATATTGTGACATTTTGATATGATATCTATACTTAATACTTTTTGGCTTAGAACCAATCTGTCCTATTGAAAGATTATTGTTGTATTCTTATTTCCATGTCCTTAATGTTGCAGATATGCAGATTTTCTAACTCGTTTGAATGATGATAGAAATATCCGGGCCCTGTTTGAGAGGGCATTAAGCTCGCTACCACCAGAAAAATCTGTTGAGGTAGACACATACTTGATATAAAATCTTATATTACGAAAGGCATCATAATATTTTGAGCTTCTCCATTGGTTTTTTATAACTTTTAATTTGATGCATGCTTTAATTTGAACATGGTATCAGCGGGAAATTCTTTGAATGTGTCTGACCCAATTTTTTCACATGCTCCGTTTTGCCCAATATTACATGTTTGACTCAGTCTGCCAGACGCATTACCATCCCACCTTGGGAAGTTTCCACATTCTATAGTATCTGGGACCTCTCCACGAAATGAACTCTCCACTCATTCTTATTTTGTTTTGCCTATAGTATTAAATAAGGATACTGTGCTCTTGTGCAGCTGTGTGTATTACTGATACGAATGAATATATGAAAGTTTTTTAGAATCTTCCTTACTTCCATCACCTTGCTGGTGTCTCTTATGCAAAAAGTAGGGAGAAATTGCAAATAATATTTTTCTGCTTTGTGAGAAGATGGCGTCCTACCTTTGGTAGAAGTTGTATAGAATCTGTGGCACATATTTCTGCTCTGTTTGGTTATAACTGTTCCAAGGGAAGACCTCCAAAGTGCTATCTTTTCTGGGTGCCGTGGTTGAAGAGAAATAGATGATTTTTTAGGGGCTGAGGTTTTTCAGGAGAGAGTAAGATTTTGGCTGGTCTCTGGACTTCGGCATCTGAGTCTGTTAGAGATTATTGAAATACTTTTATTTTGAGGGATTGGGAAACCCTAAATAAAGGATACTATGTTTCTATGTTCGGAGTTTCATTGAGGAGTCTTTGGATTATGTTGCTTTTGTGTGAGTTATAGATCCAACTATGCTTTGTGGACCCCTTTGTCCACTGTATGTCTTCTTCCTTTTAGTAACTTCTAAGTGGTGGTGGGGTGGTCGAAGTAGAATCCTTGTTTTTTTTTTATTTTTAATTTTTTTAAATATTTTTTTTACATCTCAATGATTTCATGTTCTGTTTACATTATTTTCCTTATGCAATTTATGGTTACTTGGAATATCCCCCTTTGGTGTTCTTTCATGAACTTATTTCAGTTGTTTAAAATATGGACAAAACAAAATACAGATATGACGGGATTGGAATATGGATCTTCAGGGCTTCTTTTGTTTAGGAAAGTTATACAACTGAATCCTACGGCCTTCATTACTCTAAAGCTTAAGATTTATATACCTCAAACTGGTGTCTTGTATAACATTTGTTATGCTACATTCTCCTCTTATATTATCCACGTGTTCAACTTCCCTTCTGAGCTGTGATGGATCTTCCTTCTCAGGTATGGAAGCAATTCGCCAAATTTGAGCAAACTTATGGAGATTTGGCTAGCATGTTGAAGGTAATAAATAACCGGAGACTTTTTTTGTTTGGTTTCCAATATACAATAAAACCTCTATAAATGAATAATGTCAGGACCGGAAAAAATTATTATTTTAGTGTGATCATTATATTATCGATGAGTAATTTATTCATTTATTGATAAATTAATAAATTATTATTTTATAGAGAGTTTTGTTGTTTTTTTTTATGGGGAGTGTTGTTAGTTCAGCTGAATGATAATAATTGTTTAGTTTGACTATGTCTATTACTAGCTAATATTCTATATTTATTCACTTTTAAATTTGGTATAATTCAATGCCTAAAAGTAACTGTAAAATGATAAGTTTAAATAATTACTTTCCTTAATTTATATTATGAATTTTATTCACTATTTCTTTTAATATTTGAACAATTATTAAGCATTTTAACTAATTTTTTAAATTTTATTATATTAATTATTATGTTGTATATTGAATGAGACCTAAAGAGATTTCAAAAAATTAATATCTTATGCATTTAGCGAGGTTCCTAATAATATACACTGGTCCCGAGTCGGGACCGGAGAAAATTATTATTTAATCGAGGTTATTAATTTATCGAACATTCATTTATTGAGTTTCAATTGTAGTATCCATTTCCGTCCTAAGTTTCACTCAGAACTGTGTAATCTTTTGAACCAATAATTGGTAATAACTAAAAAGAATGTGTGCCCCAGTTTCAAACCAGGGACCTTTAATGTGCGAGACTAACACGATACCAACTACACCACCAGACTGTCTTGTAAACATTACGAAAATGATTTCTTTATCATAGTTTGTTGAAGGAAGAGATGATGAAAGGTGGTGCCTTTCACGGGTGGGTAGTTTGGGTTTCTGATGGACTTGCCTTAGAATATTCTGAGCATGAAAAAGAGAAGAGTCATCTCCAACATTTGTTTCCTTAAAAAAAAAAAAGAGAAGAGGGATAGAAAGAGAAAGAGTAATGAACTTTTGAAGGTCAAGATGATATATAGAAAAATTATCTTTGTTTAAGCTATTCTGGAGGAAGAGAGCATAACTGTAATATATAGAGTGAGAGACAGAAACTGGAAATTTTCTTATGGGAGGCTCATCTAAACTGGTAAAAGCAGCGAGTGTTTCTTCTTAGCAGTACTTTTCATTTTAGACACCATAATACCTAACAATTGTGTTACATGCATCTGCAATTTCATTAGTCCTTGGATTGTTAAACAAAAAGTAATTGTGAATGTCTGGTGATGAATTTCTACATTCTCTGTGACTGAAGTCAGGAGTTATTATTATTATTGTTTTTTTAAAATCTATTTATACTTTCTTAAGTGAATATAAGATGACAATAAAACTGGTTTGACCACTTCAAATATAAATACCCTATATATATAATTAGCTTCTCAATTCTTGAGTTTTGAGCGGCACCCTAGTTGATACATATCTCTATATAACATTATATCATTTATGTGGCATCTTGTGAACTTTCTTTATTACATACGGAGAAATCTCCAAAAAAGGTTGATAAAAACTCCAAATGGAAGTCAATAGTAATTTCTAAATTACAATAATGTGTTACTTACTCTGTCGTAATCCTGAATCTTATTATATTACATATTTACATGTCTTTGTAAATTGATCTCTTAGAAAAGTTTCTTTTAGATTATTTCACAAACTTTTATCACCATCTTCTACAAGAAGCACTGATTTCTGGATTTCTAATATATGTAGGTTGAGCAAAGAAAGAAAGAAGCACTTTCTACAACTGATGATGAAGGACCCTCATCTTTAGAAAGTTCTTTACAAGAGGTTGCATCTCGATATAGTTTCATGGATCTTTGGCCCTGCTCTACAAAGGATTTGGACCATTTAGCCCGGCAAGAGGTATATTTAGCGAAATTATAATTGCTGTGCATTATTTTCATATGTTTGTATGCTTCTATCACCACATTTTATCACCCACACTTTTACCATTTATTGAAAATTTGAAGTCAAAGTTGGACAAAGTGTTACTACATATGTATTAATATTGTCATAAACTTTTAAGCATAATCGTGGTTGTGTATTACTCCAGTTGATAAATTTATTTTCACAAACTTGGAGGTTATTGGTGTTATGGTGGTTCAGGTTTAAGATGATGTCTCCTTGATTTTTTGATAGGGAGGTGATATTCACACTCCACTTTCACTTTAAAACATCATTGTGTCACAATTGGAGTGTGAATAGTATTTTTAAGAGGAAAAAGCAATTACCCTGTTTGATGTTGGTACACATGTATCCAAGTATTTTATGTTCAAGGGTTGGGGGAAAAAGTAAGTAATGAAGTTAGCAATTTGGACCCTGCATTTTACTAGTAAAAGTTTAGCTAAATTTTAACACAAAGTATAGTGTATAATTCGTTTTTGTCCGCGTGCAGAAGGTCATGTGTAATTCAGCTTGTTTTGTTTTCACCCTATGAATTTGTACAACTGTATGCATTCTATGTTTCTAGACATCTTTGGTGTATAAAACAAAAGGAAAGACAATTTAAAAATATATAGTAAAAATAATTGGGTCAACCAAACAGAACATAATTCTAAATTCTTGGGGGTTAGATCTGACTATCTGAGACATGAACGGGAAACGGGTTTACTTAGGTTACCCAATAATTAACATGTTACAGTACATGAACACGGCCTCTTTAAACATGTAGTTTTACTGAAGCTTCAATTTTGTTTTTCTCCTAAGCATCCCAGTTCAGTTTTCTGCTTATATGTCATTCTGCTTCTTTTTCAGTGGCTTGCTAAAAATATTAATAAGAAAGGGGAGAAGTCAGCTATGCTAAGTGGACCTGAACGTACAGGTAGTATTGTTATGTTTATTCATTAATTGGTGTCTTGGTACGACTCTCAGACCTAAAAACATTGTTTGTATTGTTTGGTGAGTGACTCACTGCTTGGCAATTTGTGGGTTTTCTGTGCAGACAAGGGTTCTACTGGCCTGACAAGCAATTCATCAGTGTCTGCGAAAGTAGTTTATCCAGATACTAATCAAATGGTTATCTATGATCCAAGGCAGAAACCTGGTAGAGAATCCATTTTATCTCCATTTTATAGTATAAATATAAGTTCTGACTAAATAATGAACTTGAGTTTTGGAGGCATTTCAGCAAGTTTTTAGTTAAAAAGTCAAAGCTGTTGAGAGGGTTTAACTAGTCTTGCTGTTTTTGCTCACATTTACAGTTTGTTAACTTTTCATAAAATATCTAGTATACAGTTCTGTACATGGTTACCACCCTCTGCTATCCTTTTCTTTTTTTAAAACGATTCTGTTTTGCCACTAAAAAGGGTAATAAAATTGGAGATGATCAACAAAAGATGGTTTTAGTTTCTTTTCATCACTCTAAATTTTGTTTTTGTTTGTGGCCTTTGACATGAAGGAATCTAAAACACCTTCCAATGTCTAACATGGGGGATCTTTGTTGAACTGGTTTGATAAATAACAATCTCTGTTAAAATCATAAGTTGTTCTGAAGAGCAGGTTCTCAGCATAGAACTCGTAGTAACAATGAGTGCAAACATGATGATCTTATCTTATTCAATATGGTTTTTCCTGTGCATTGTTTTTACTGATTATGAAGTTAAATAAATATCAATTCTGGCTATTTGTCTAATTATTATTATTATTATTATTATTATTTAGATAGTGGCCATTTGTGACCTCCAGACTCCAGTAGTATGGGCAATCTCAATTTAATTTAATTGACAAATCAACTCATTACATTCTTTCTCGCAATTTGAATTCCATTGACATATTTTCCTTAAATGGTACGTAAGGAAATTACTAATGATTGTTTCTTGTGTGTACTGTGGATCAGTTTATAGTAATTGCTATACATTTTCTTTAACAAGTCCATAGCAATGAGGCTTCCGGAATGTCCAAAGCTATACAGTTTTTTTTGTGCTAACTGTAGGTTGATTTAGTTCAATTGCTCAATGGTTGATTTTCCGTCTTTGATGATTCATTTTTGCATTTTCCTTTCCTTAGGGGTTGTAAATTTTCAGACCACAACAGCAGCTGGTGTTCTTGCTGCTTCTAGCACCTTGTCAAATCCAGTTGTTGCAGCAGTAGGCGGTCAAACAACGGGTGCCTTTGATGAAATATTAAAGGTGACACCACCTGCTGTGGTAGCCTTCTTGGCAAGTTTACCGATCATTGAAGGTAAACTTTGAAATCGTTTATTCAGTTCAATAAATATGAGTTGCTTCATACAAATGCAAGTGTAGTGTATCTTAATAACTTCGTAGCTCAGTTCGTTTAGAGAGGCATCTTTATCTAATGTTGTAGGGGGTGTTATTCTTGAGAGGTCTAGTTGTGTTGAGCATCTTGGGTGTTTAAACCAAGAATGGTGCTGTGGTGCTATGATAACAATATTTTAATATTTTATGTATGAAGAGAAACAGGAGGGTCTTTGATTATGTAAAGGGAGAGGTAGTTGAGTGTCTACTTGATGGAATATTATCGGTGTTTCCTTCCTCCTAAGGAGCATTTTGTTTCATCACTTTCATTGGATGGGAATGCAGTGGTGATGTAATGCCCTATTAAGTTTTCAAGTTGTATTCATCTTCTTTGTGCAGCAGCCGAGATGGTTCTTGTTCTTTTTTCCTTCAAGTGTTTCTATGGAAAGTTTATAAAATTGAGAATATGCATTCATGGAAAGTCAATGGTGATGGAGTTTTATTGCCATATCAACCTGTTTAGTCATTTATGCTGTTCTTGATTGGAATTTTTCAGGTCCAATCCCAGATGTGGATGTTGTGCTATCAATTTGTTTGCAAAGTGACATACCAACACCACAGCCTGCAAAGTCAGGGACTGCCCCTCTGCAATTTCCATCAGTACCTGCACCTTCTACGAGTGACCTTTCTGTTTCAAGCAAGTCTCATCCCGTCCCAAGTGGGTCATCTTTCAAGCCAGCCAGGGGGAAGCGGAAAATTATAGACAGTACGTGTTTCCTCTTCACTATCATGATAGATAAGTTCAAAATATATTGCATTATTTCTAGATATGAGTATTTTTGTAATACCATAAAGTTCTGGTGAACACTGTAAACAGTTTTTATACTTTTGGCCATTCATTAGTGAAGTTGAGCTAATCTTTCAGTTAGTGCTGTTGGATTTTATTGACTGTGTTACTGTCCTGGTTGAATATGTTTATGGTTTCCAAAATTTGAAGTGCTTGGCCCTGGTTTCATTTGTCCCTTAATTTTGTGAATTTTCCTAGTATGATAGTTGCATGGACATTGATACCATACACCTCTGTTAATGAAATCAGTATTTTGAGTTCTGGTTTTGATCAAGTTATGATCAACTGAAAGTGAAGTTGTCTTAATGTGTGTATACAGTTCCTGGCTTATCTATGAGGAAATATTGAAAAGCTAAAAAATTTAATATCGTATTATGATAGGGAAAGACGATGATGAAACCACAGTCCAGAGCCAGCCACTCCCGACAGATGCTTTCAGGATGCGGCAAATCCAGAAGGCAAGCCGTTCTGTTTCGGCTAGCCGTACAGCTTCTCAAACAGGATCAGCTTCTTATGGAAGCGCACTTTCTGGAGATTTTTCCGGTAGCACTGGGTAATATAAGATTCTGCTTTCCCCACTTGGTTTACTTTGATGTATACTATCAATTATAATGATTTCTTCAATAAAAGTTCCAATTTGCATTTCTCTTCTACTCTCCAATGATATTTGTTTCTTCTTCTCCTCAATTCAGAAGATGATCTCCAGTCTCTTCACCTTATTCTTTTTGGTGAAAGGATGTATATTATTAGATCCATTTTAAAAAAATATAGCAATTAGTACGTTATGCAGGGTCCAAGATGAAGTACATATAAAAATTGTGTTAGAATAAGTGTTGCTGTTTAGTAATGGAGCAGCAGACTCGGGAGAAGTTTTCCTCAATCAACAGACAAAAATGAACGTCCGTAGATTTACAACATTGGGACTGAGTTTGGAAAACTTGTATGGCATTAGCTTTAGTTTAGTCTTTCCACACAGGAATGATTCCTTGAGCTGCCAAACGCTTTTCAACCCAAAAGATAATGTGTCTTGCCGTGATCTTCTTCTCGTCAACGAGAAAAGGTTCAACGGTGCTTGCTCCTAAGCCGCAGACGGATAGAGAAAATCCTTTTGGACCTGAACGATTCAGACATGGAATCATCAACGGCATATTTTTGGGTTGTCCGATTGTGATCTGAACTTTAATTCTGAATATCACATGTACCTGTTAGGACTCCATTGGGAAAGAATGCCCAAAATGTATACGAACTGCCTTCCTTCAGAAACGAACCTTCAAGCTATCGACCGGAGTATCAGATAGTTTTGTAGTAAGTGAACTGAACGGCATTAGGTGTGCATCAAGAAAAAATGAAGATGAGCAGACCAACCTTATCGTCTTCAAAAAAGAGTTCAAGATCCGAGAGCTCATTTTGAGGAGTTCCGAGTATTTCTTTCAGTGATGGGATGATATCCTCTTCCATCATTTGTGGTAGCGGCTTGACAGGAGCTTTCGCCGGAGCTTTAGGTTTTGCTGGAGCTGCTTTTACCTCTTTTGTTTCAGCGGCAACTATTATGCAGAAGGAGGCAGAAGAGTTCACGTTTTAACATTGCTGCTACGTAATGTTAGATAAACCAGAAGACAATGAATCCCTGCGATGCATTGTGAAAACGGAGCAACTTACCAGTAGAAGTAGATGAAGTGGATGATTCTTGAAGGGCAGAGCAGGCAATAGTTCTCTTAGGTGCTACCGGTTTACTTACCATATTCTGCTAATGTAGATGAAAACCGAATAAGAGAAAACAATAGCTAAGCTTCATAAAATTGGAAGGTGTAGAATGTAAGAGTTTAGTGAGAATAAGAAGTTCAGAAGGCATTTCAGGATCGAGTATTGGCAGCTGATTTAAAGAAAAAAGGATGACTTGAGTTACTTGTACTACTCACAGCAGAGGAACTATGGAAGGATTGGAAGGCAACAACCGAGATACAATCATCCGAGTTTTTCCTTCCAAACTGAAGGCAATTAGCTGATGTGTAGCGTAGAGTACCTGAGAATTCTGCAAACCCCTTCCCGTTTTCCTGGGAAGTAAATACCTTTGTCGGTTATATTTAGAGAAAGAGCTAGCATTCATACTATTATTAGTACATAAATGATTAAGAGGTTGCATGAACCTGAGCAGATGGTTTGGCCATGGAAAGAATATTAGCCGAAGCCATGCTTGCTTGCTTCGTTTCACAACAACAGTTGGCAAGGTCTGAGCAACTCTGGTGCTGGGAGTGACTCAGATTAGACGATCTAAGAGACGCGCAAGAGAGTAGGGCGGGGACTATTACTCCAAATATTTGTCTTTGGTAGACGATGAGGTAATGGACGATAGCCTATCACTCAACGACTGGCTAACATTTAGTATAAGCTCACTGCCAGTCATTGATCCATTTGGACAATAAACCTCAGCCTCATTCTGTTCCAACTTGCAACCCTGACGACTGACGTTATTATATTTTTGCACAATTTAGGCCTATGGTAAGGCATGTTCAATTTCGACCGTGGATATGTGAATTTTTTTTATGCCCGTAGATATAAAATGTCAATATCAGGTGAACGAAATTAGGAATTCAGATCGTGATTTGGGAATCGAAGGCTACTCTTATATAAGAAAATTAATGATTAATATAATAATTTTTCATGGACGAGAATTAAAAAAAAAACGTCTTAATAATAACTTTCCTAGTAGTAGTCCATCTCTATTCTATAAAGCCAATCGTCACCACATGGGGGGGGGGGGGGGGGTTACAGACTAAGTCGACTAAGGTACACACCTTAATGTTTCCATCTGAATTCTAATCCTTTTTTTCGTTGTATTGTACTATTGTAGGGCACGGGCCGGGCTGAGTGACCGACCTTAGTAAATTTAAATAAGTGACGGGTCGGGTTGAGCCGTTCACCTAAATTTTGCGGGCCGGGCCGAATCGGGCCTTGCGGGCTTGCATTAGAAAAAAATATATAATACTCTAATTCAAGGGTTTGAAATAATAAAATAATTATTAGAAAAAATTCTTAAAAAAAATCACAAATAAATTTTAGTTTCGAAATATTGTCGATTGACACCAATAGATGTGATCGATATATATATATATATATATATATATATATATATATATATTTAGAGACCCTGTAAAAATTTCATCTGTTTAGAACATGGTTTGACCATCCGTATACCTACGGTCAACTAAAAAAGAGACGTTTTTATATAATAAAACCTCTTTGACCGGGGTTTTGCTAAATGAGTTTTCTCGTTGCGACCACGCACGATTGGTGACAAAAACCTCATTCGCATCTTGGTAATGGATCCCCCTTTAGGGCATATTAGTGTTGTTTTTGGTTTACCGGAAATTCTGACGGTTAAACGAGGTCCAAATTGGATGAAATTAAAAAATGATCACTAAATATATATACTAATCACATCGGATGGTATCGATCGATTCCGAGAATTTCCCTTCATATAGTCACTTCATAATGTGATAGTTTTATTCTAAATCTAATATAAAGGTTATGATACATTAGTTGACACTTAGGCGATCGCCAACTCTAAGGTACACACCTAAATGTTTCCATATGAATTCTGATCCTTTTTTTCGTTGTATTGTACTATTGTAGGGCTCGGGCCGGGCCTTAGCAAATTTAAATAAGTGACGGGTCGGGTTGAGCCGTCCACCTAAATTTTGCGGGCCGGGCCGAACCGGGCCTTGCGGGATTTTATGGGCCGGGCCTTGCGGGCTTGTATTAGAAAAAATATATAATACTCTAATTTAAGGGTTTGAAATAATAAAATAATTATTAGAAAACATTCTTAAAAAATGTCACATATGAATTCTAGTTCCGAAATATTGTCGATCGACACCAATAGATGTGATCGATATATATATTTAGAGACCCTGTAAAAATTTCATATGTTGAGAACATGGTTTGACCATCCGTATACCTACGGTCAACAAAAAAATAGACGTTTTCACATAATAAAATCTCATTGACCGAGGCTTTGCCAAATGAGTTTTCTCGTTGCGACCACGCACGATTAGTGACAAAAACCTCATTCGCATCTTGGTAATAGGTCCCCTTTTAGGGCATATTAGTGTTGTTTTTGGTTTAGCGGAAACTCTGACGGTTAAACGAGGTCCAAATTGGATAAAATTTAAAAATGATCACTAAATATATATACTTATCACATCGGATGGTATCGATCGATTCCGAGAAGTTCCCTTCATATAGTCGCTTCATAATGTGATAGTTTTATTATAAATCTAATATAAAGGTTATGATACATTAGTTGACACTTAGGCGATCGCCAACTCTAGTTCAAAATATGGTCGATCGACACTAGTAGATGTGATCCGTATATATATTTAGGGACCCCGTAAACGTTTTGTTCGTTTTGGACATGGTTTGACCGTTCGTACCTACGGTCAACAAAAAAAGAGGCGTTTTGACATATTAAAATCCTCATTGAACGGGGCTTTGCCAAATGGGTTTCCTTGGTGCGACTGCACACAATCGTTGACAAAAAATAGGTGATTTCAGATATGCAAACAACTTTCTGTGTTCGCATTTTAGTAATGGGTCTTCTCTTATGACATACTAGTGTTGTTTTCGGTTTACCGGAAATTCCGACAGTGAAATGAGGTTCGAATTGGATAAATTTTTTACAGGGTTACTAAATATATATACCGATCATATCGACTGGTGTCGATCGATCCCGAGAAGTTTCTTTCATATAATTGCTTCATAATGCGAGAAGTTTTATTTTAAACTTAATAAAATATGTATGTATAATATTTTATTATTTGACGGGCTTTTACCGGCCGGGCCGGGTTTCACAACTCTAATCTAAGCCCGGTCCTCTACCCACGGAAGCACGCTTTCTCGCGAGTCGGATCAGGTAAAAGTCCATCGAGCTTGCGGGTCTCCGCGGGCTAAACCCTATACTTTTTTTAGAATATAATTACATGTATTCAGTTTATGTTCTAGATTGGTTGTGGCTGAAGTGATTTTGGTTTAGGGCCGGCTTTTGTGCGGAAAAACAATTTTTCTCGTAGTTCAAGCCTCTTCAAAGCAGTAATCTGTGTCTTTCGTTGTTTTTTTTTTTGTTATATATTTAGCGTTTCAATCAACCAAATTTGGAAGTATATATGGACCCTCAACGAAAGATACAACCATTGTCGTCTAGTAAGAGTGATCGTAAAAAGGTGAGGGATCGAAAAAAGAATATCATGAAGAAAGCTGAGGAGCTTTCAAAACTTTGTGATATTGATGTATGTTTGATCCTCTACCAACGTCAAAGCACTATAGCAGAAACTTGGCCGGAAGATCCTGAACGAGTCAATCACATTCTCACTGGGTACAAGGCAGGCCGAGCAAGAGATGCTAGCAGTCCATCATCCCTCACTTCTGGAAAAACGAAGGCTCGAAAGTCGGATGGTAGTTGTGAGAATGTTGTTGATTTGCAGAAGGAGATGTTGCACCCGACATGGGAGGATCGATTAGACGGCTATTCTGAGGAAGAACTGATTTAACTGGTGGCTTCTTTGGATGCAAAGCTAGAAGCTTCAACAAAGAGGATTGATTCACTATCGATGAAAAGCAGCAAAACTGGTGGACTTGATCATCATCACTTAGTAAATGCAAACATGAACTCGGCCCCTTTTCGTGAACTCAATGATCTTAATGATCCCCGATAATCCGGAAACTATTTTTCAGGGAAATTCTGGGTCTAACCCTTGTACTCAGGTTTTATTTATGTCATCCATCAACCCCTTGTACTCAGTTTTTTTTTCTCATGTTTAATTGACTACTTTTTGTTTTATAATTATGAATATAGAGTCGTACGAGTGAAATTCTTGTTCAGAATTTATAATCTGTGTCCAAGTAGAAAAAGGATACTAGAAATTCGTGATGAGAGTTGAGTTTATTTCCTAGCAAAAATCAAACGGAAATCCTGCTTCAACCTTTCAAGCAAATACGGTTTACTGCATAATACGAGAAGCATCACCAAGTGTGGATAGATCGGAGTAGATATAATTCATTCCGATAAACTGTTGTGGTTGAATATCTGTCTCAAGTGAGTCAAGTGTGGATCCATTAATAATTTGACCAGGCTTTCATTTTGGCATTTTCACATACACTAGTTAGAGAAGTAAAGATGATCGTAGCAAAGAAACTAAATGTCCATATATGATGGAATGGGAAGGAAGATGAGCATATAAGAGAGGAGGAAACAAATTTTTGCCGACCACCATTTTTGTGTCCACCATTTCCTCACCGGGACTACTCAAGGAAGATGAGAATATATATTAGAATGTGAAAATGTGAAAATGAGTGTGTACGTTCCTTGTGTAATGTGTACTACACATATACTCCTACTTGTCTCAAAAAGAAGAGAAATACGAGCGTGGACATAATGACGTACCATATGATCAAATAGATTGAAAGGTATATGCTATTCATACGGGTACATAAAACCCTAACTCTCACTTGCAAATACAAATGAGAGGTTATGCCACCGTACTGACCTACCAATAATTGTTTTTTTTAAACTCAATTCATGTATATATGCCTTTTTTAATCTCTAATAATAATCTTTTTTTATACGACTCTAATAATAATTTAATCTTAGCCGTTCATCAACGGATTTTGGCTTATAAAAAGACAAAACCAAGTATGCCATTCGACCAATCATATTCTTCTCTCATGAATTTCTAATTATCTATATATATGCGAGCGACGCACCAGCTTCACATTCTCCGATTCTCGTAGTCCCGGTGAGTCTCTTCTCATTCTCCTCCTCTTCCTCTTCTTTCCCATTCCGTCATGGATGTTTAGTTTCTTTCCTATACGTGTTCATACCTCTTGTAATGAACTAATGGTCCTTTAGTTTCGTCTTACTATCACATCTCCATTGTGATTTGTTCTTTGAGTACGTACTACATGGTTAAAATTTTTTTATCTTGGTGCTTGCTTCACAGGTTTTTTTTATCTGCAAGGTTCTCCAGTTCAATCTATCCTAGCTATCGATCAGGTGGTAGTTTATCAGTAATTTCTGGTGATTCGACATGGTAATTAAAACTTTCACCGTCCCTTCGGTCAGTTGCTATAAATTGAAAATTTGAGTCTTTGGGGTTGAATAAAATCGATATCTTTCGGTAGTACTTCTCCAACGATTTAGAGGCTCACATTATGAGCTCAGTATTTAAATATCAAAACACTTGAACACTCTTGTAATAACCCGATTTTTTCGGAAACCAATTATTGGATTGTTTTTAGAATTTATTAAGTCTGTAAAATTTATTAAACGCGTTTGTTTCGCTTTCCAACATTGGAAAACGGAAACGGAACTGTTATCGGAAATCTTAATTAGAAAAATGTTACGTTTCCGTGACGCGAGAATCGACTTTTACTCCGTCGCTCGTTTGCGAAAACTTCCTTCACGAAAGTTCGTGGACACGTCACGCGTTCTAATCGGATGTCGTACGTGAAAGTTATTAACGACGGAAGTCAGTTTCCGATTTTGGAAATGAGTATAAAAGGGAATTAATTGGAGCTAGGGTTTCCATTTTCGGAAACCCTCACCCCGCCTCTCTCTTCTCTCTCTCTCTCTCTCTCTCTCTCTCTCTCTCTCTCTGTTCTCTCTCCTTCCCTCTCTACGCCGGCGATCTCACCTCACCGGCCACCGTGGGTCTCACTGCCTATCCCAAAGGCGCAACGCGACCTCCAGCTTCCATCCTTGAACGTGACACGCCGCCGTTCGCCGCACCGAAGCTCCTCCGACAATTCCAAGCTCCTGCAACTCGTCGCCGCCCAACCCTCCGTCTCCGGCGACCCAAATGCTCAGAGGAGAGCATCTCGACGCCGATCCTCACCCTTGGTACCATCTGCAATCGAATTGGGGCCAAATCACATCGCGATTCGAATCCACCACGAAATCGAACGCCGGCGACTTCTCGAGCTTCTTCGACGACTTCCCGGCAGCCCTAGGGCTCGATTTAGGTACGAAAACATTCCTCTCCTTGCGTGCTACGATTTTGATGTTGGAATTATTGTAATCGGAGTTGGTTTTGGAGGAGGAGGTGGACGGCCCGTGTCGCCGTATGTGGCGGCGTGTGGGAGGTTGTGGTGGAGCTGAGAGGCGGCAGGAGGCTGTGGAAGGAAGGAGGAGGAGGAAAGGAAGGTTTTGGGCGACTGTGGGCGAGCTACGCGCCTATTTTAAGAGAGGCGTGTGGGGCCCACGCGCTGTCGCCGGAGGTGGCGCGTGAACATTGATTTTAAACAGTAATTTTTGTAAAAATTATTTTTACGTACGGTGAATGTAAAAAGTAATTTACGTATAGTAAATGTGAATTTATTTTACGTACGGTAAATATAAATTACGTACAATAATTGTATAAGTAATTTCTGAAGGGTAAATTAATAATTATTATTTACTGAGTCAATATATACGATTGAATAGTACATGGATGTACATATATACGTAAATACTATGTACTCCTACAGAAATACGTAAATAGTATGTACTCGTACATGAATACGTAATTGATATGTATTTGTACAGTAATACGTGAATAGTAACTACATGAACAATAATTTCGTAAAAATCAGGAATTGCTGAACTGTAAAAAATTATTACTGTTTCGGCATTTAAGGTTTTACGTAACGATTCTAAATTCACTTCTTATCTATTCTAGATGATCGATACATCAAGTAAATGATTCACTTTCGGAATCGTGGAAATTACGCTCAGGATTATAAGGTGAGTAAAATCTCACAGTGACGAGTCTACCCTTAGCGGAGATTGATAGGAGCACTTTGTGCTACGTTCTTAATATGTTTTTACCTCCATTTGTACTTTGCTTAACCCTTATTGTTGTAATATCGAGTCATCGAGTCACAATAGGAGTCTTGGATGGTTATGGATGTGTTTTTGTGCTTAAACGAGTTTAAAACGAAGAATTGGTCTAGAGTCCTAGTTTGAGTAGGAATCCTTATAGGACTAGGAAACCTAGTTGAATTAGGAGTCTTCATCTTTCTACGTTTTGGTCGCATTGGCGATATCTTGAGAGTCATGTTTGCATTAGGAATCCTTGTTAGACTAGGAAACGTACCATTTTGGAAAGTCCTACTTGAACTCAAACTCTTATTACGAAACTTTCCTAAATGAACTTCCTTGTTCTAGTAACTTACTTATTCTAGTAAGTTTCCTTTTTGCAAATTAGAAACTTTCCTAATCTAGTTGAGCTCATCTATTACATGTGTCTTTTTAAGACAACTAATGTCTAGATTAGGACATGATTTTCGAAATACATTATCTCTTACTATTGATTTTCTTTTCTTAATTTCAGAATTGAAGAGATAATTCAAAGAGATAAATAAGGAGTTCAAATCCGAGTTATACAAGGGGAAGAGGTGTTCAGCCGTGCCTTATCAATTCAGCAACTAAAAAGGAGCCCATGCCGTGCAGCCCATGAGAGAATCAAGGAGATAAGAGCTTGTTCTACAAGGAAAACAAGGAGAGCCATTCGATCCAATTAAGGAGAAGAAATCCCAGCCGTGCATACATGGATCAGCCCATCCTAAACCCTAGCAGCCTCCTCTCCTCCTTCCTCTATATATAGCTCGGCCTCCCTTCATATTTTTGATCTCCATTCTCTCATAAACACAGCCGAAATTCTGCCAAAATCCATCCAGAAAATTCAAGCCAAAAACCTTCATCCATCATCACCAAACCGTGCTCATCTTCCTCCTCTCCCAAATCGAATCCATTCTTGCCGAATCCTAGAAGGTTTCTAAAGTGTGATTCATCCATGGCTTGTAATTTTTCTTTTGGTTTTCTGCAATTTTCGATTTCATTGTATGAATTCTTGGATGTGATTTTCGGTTTTATATATGAAGAACATAAATCCAGACTTCTTTGGTTTTATGTTTTGATTGTATGAATTCATGAGATTTGTATGTTTGCTGTGTATAATGACATAGGGGCAGTAGGTTTCGAAATAATTTTAGGTTTTATTTCAATTAGTTCCTTGAACTTGTACATCTAAATCAATGCTTGAGGAAGCCAAGGCCATGGTTCTCCTAGGGTTGCGATTTAATTCACCAAAGTGTTCTTCGATTGAATATGCGCTTCGTGTTTCAATTATGGATACTTATATAGGGCTGTGATAGTTCTAGGAATTTGCATGCTTAATCAAGATGAGTGACGCCATGCTTGCTTACATGTCTCCAATTCGACTTAATGTGCTTATGTGCTACTTTGTGTTTAACTAGTACGCTTCGTTATGTTGAACTCTTTTTAGCATATGTTTAGGATTGAACGCTTCGTTGATTCTAGATAAATAAGAAGTCTTAACGATTAGATGAACCGCTTCGGACTCTAATTAGAATTGGAATTGAAATGGACTTAGAAAGAATCGAAATAATTTGCTGCCTATATGTTGTTCTATACGTGTCATATATGGTTCTTGAGTGAAATTCGTGTTTTGGTTATGTGATGAATGGTTGATCAATTGTATATAAGTAATTTAGGATTTATTTTAAGTTGTAGATTTAGAATCCAAATCAAATCCCCCAATAACATGATAAGTGTTGAGGCCCTTTTGATTCCCCGGACTGAACGATCCCTGCTTATTCTATACTAACGATGATGTTTTTCAGGGTATTTTATAGACGTCTTAACAAAACGCTCTATCAGAGATTCATAATAACATTTTTTTTAAAAGATCGAACTATGATATGTATATAATATAGTGAGTTGTGTATGTGTATAAAATGGTAAATACGATACATATATATGAGTTGCTATATTATATACTGTTATGTTCTTATTTTAAAATGAATTATATTGTGGCAACTATATTTATTTTATTTGAGTAAGAGTTGCTTGTTGTAGTACAATAACATGAGTGGATTGTTATTGTACGTGGTTTTAATATTGAGTTTTGTTAAAACGTTTTCTGTCTTCGGACGTGTTTTTCTGTCTTCGGACGTGTTGGCATGTCAGAACCTAGCCTTGGCCGGTGCACATATTCGATGGTGTAGGGAATAATTTCGCAGGTGTGGATTAACGGAATTGGAGGGCTTACTCTGAAGATTGTCGAAGTTTATTTTTTTTATTTGTGGTGAGAATTGAGAGAATTTTACATTTCCATTTGTTATAATATTTGAATTGCAAACTGGTTATGTATTAATCAAGACGACTAAGTCGTACTATGAACTCAGTTTCGATACACTGTTACTATAAAATGATTTTAATGTATTTGAGATCGTTTTAGAGTTTTCATGGCTTTGATTTTGATTTTTATCATTCGAAATTTTTGGGCTGTGACATGACAACTCTAGTTTTATTGGGATCAGCGTGTACTTGTTTTGGGGTTTACACCAGTCAGAGAGGTGCTCACTTTTAGGCCATATTTGTTTCATGGAATCATTACATTGGGAAAGGATTCATTTCACTTATTTGCAAACCAAATGAAAAGAAGAGGGAAAGGAAAGTAATTTTCATAGCATTGGAAAATTGGTGGGAAAATGGTTCCCTCCACACACACCCCATGGAATCACTTTCCCATCCAAACATAAAACTTATTAAACCAAACTAACCCTACGTTTTGTATTAATATGAAGGTATTATGGAAAAAAATATAGAATTTTTGTTTACATTCCTTAATCTTTACAAACACAAGTAAAGAAAGTTGATGGGAATTCAAATTTCCCATGGCAATGGAAAGAGGAAGGAATTAATTTCCTTTCCTTTCAATTCCGTGAAGCAAACGAGACCTTAGTGCGACATTGTGCTTTACATAGTTTTAATTTCCTTTTCAAAGTACTCTACCAATTATTGGACAGATCTTGTCATCTTCGGTCATATGTTTTGCAAGTTGATCAGTGCTTTAGGGCTGTAAGTCTGAAACCGATTGCTGATGAAGACCTTGTCTCCTATGGGCATAAAGCTACTCCCTCTACAGACAAGGATTTCAACTCAGTAGACATGTTTGCACTATAATACAATCAAAGAAACATAGTGAGATAAATAGTTATTAAGTTGAAAATTATGAACACAACAAACAAATTAACATAAAAATGTAGAAAAACCTAGTAATTAATTAGGATAATGTTGATTAACCAAGAGAAATGAGCTAGTTAGGTTAATTATAAAATTAATAAACTTCATTGGGGAAACACATACCTCTAATTGTTTAAACTTAGTGTTCATATTGGTTAAAATATAGCAGCAAGCTAATCTAATATAGCACTAGCAAGTTCCGTATCTATGCCCTTTTTATAGTCTTTGTTGTAAATAATTTTAACTTCCATTTTTATCTGCTAACTACTACCTAGCAGGCATTGAATGTAAATTTTACCGGCCACATACATCCTACAAATGTTACATATGGGCACAACTAAAAATCTTTTATTATTTGTAATAGAAACATAAATAAACATTGTCAACGTTTTAGGAATTCAAACAGAAAATACTACCATTAGGTATAGAGTATTTTGGAAGTTCATACAATGCAATTAATCGGTCATAATTACACACATGTTGGAAAAAAGGTACTTTATGGAATTACCCTATCAAAATCAAATCTAGTTCTTGAGAGTTGTAAAAGAACATGAACACTCCATTGGATAAATAAGCTGATTTTATTAGGGTAATTTCATAAGCTCTTGAGGAAATGTCTTTTTTTTTTTCTCAATTTTTGATCAAAGTTTTTTTTTCAAGATTGTATAAGACATTACATCGACATGTTATGTGAAATTGTATATTCTTAGGACTAATCAATTTCATACACACCCTAGAAATATATGTACATGTCACCATTATTGGTACAATCATCAATAAATCATGCATTTATACTAGTTATTGGCTCTTTGATATCATAAGAATCTAACCCATTTAAACAGGTGTTCATCACTACATTTACATGGTTAGTGGAATGTGTTCATCTTCTATTGTATAAGATTCGACCCTTTACGAATCATCTTATATGTATTAGGTTGTAATAGACATATATCTTAGAAATATTAATCCACAACAACTCTGATTTATTGTACTCAACAACTCTAGAGCTCTCTCTTAACTTCCTTATATACATCTTGGAAATATTAATCCACCACCATATCATGCCTTCTATGCTCATTAAAATTTCTCAAGTACTTAATATATGTTTCTACATCATAATCTCTAAATTTGGACATTGTCTTTAGCTTATCTCACCAGGTAAATACTTCTTCAAATTCTTTGCATCGTTGTCCCTAAGTCTTCTCATCCAACCTCAATATTGTTTTAATAAATGACACTTTATAACCACATTGAGAGGAGAAAGAAACCAAAACGTCTTATTCATCCAACATATATGTGTCATGAAACTCACTCATGCATTTCCTAAAAGTTTTTGTCATATGGATGAGTGATTAACTTGTGGACGTAGACCTCATATTCCATATTATCAGTCTAACAACTTGAAAAATGCATCTTCATCACAAGTAAGGTCTGAACCTTTCTCTCCATAAATTTAATCCTCATTAAGTCCCTAAGACTTTTGAAATTGTTCCTCTTGATTATCTCTCCATTAGTGTCTAGATGCGCATTTAGGTATTCTTTCAGAGTTAATGTAGTGTCTATCATCTTTAATTTTTTTATCTTTAATTGCATTGTTACTTGGATTACTAAGCCATGTGTGGATGAAATCTTTGACATGCAAATATTTGTTGGCCCCAATTTGTTGTTGTATGGCTTACTGCCGCTAGGTGTTATTTCATTTTTCCCAATCAGCTAAAAAACACTCATATCTCTCGTAGAATATGAATATTCTACTATTATGTTTATTGTATCCCTTAACTAGACGCGTTAAAATAGATAGTTGACTTCACAAGTTGCTTTAAAACAACTCTTTGCTTTCCCCTTGTCATATACCATTCTAGAACTGCATGTTTTCTTCTATAATCTGTTATTTTATACCCAATAATTTAAATGTCACAAACTTGATTCTCATCACCCATGTTCACATTTCTTTCTTCAACCTTGACATGTCTGGAGATAAATTTGTTGATCTTGACATCTCTCCAAATAACTATCGGATGGGCTTGCTTAACCAGCTTCTTTACTAAGAGTTTCTCATAGTTTCACTATTGAGAGCGTCTAGGTCTCCAGAATGTTGTTGATACATAAATTACACTCATTGGGAATGAACAAGTATAATTCATTGTATGGAAGTTGAAATTCATCAAGGACCTTAGACTATATTTATACTATATTTATAAGTTGTGTACTATATTTATAAATAAATTAAATAACCAGGTAATTACTAAATAATTTGAAGAAAAAATGATATACAAGTAAAGACAATTGTCTGCGTATACCTAGATGAAGACCTTAAAACCAAAATATTTTACTGTCCCACAAATTCTTGTAGTACATAGTCGTATACCATTTAGAGAGTGTGAAGTTTCTTTTTTGATGTCTGAAATTGCTTTGATAGTTGTCATTTCTTCTTGAATTTACGTCTCGGAAGCTAAGCTACTACCACGAAGACTCTACTTTCCTTTCCTTGATGAAGAAGTTTTTAGCTAAAAGTACCAACCAGCCTAAGTGGATTTGACAACTCTAGAAACTTTGTCATTGTTTTCCTTCAACATCGTTCTTAATGCCTTTTATTGCAATCGACACTATTTTGCGTTCAATCATGGCAATCTCAAGGCCTAGAATACGAATTAAGCCAATTTTAGCATAATCAAAGATCTTTGAACATATATCATAGATTATAGACAAAATTGCCAAAATACACTCTGAACTTGGCTCAAATTCTCAATTTAGACCATATACTTGTAAATGCGAAAATTTGCCTCCTCAATATAGCAAAAATTGTCGATTTTCCCCCTCACCGTTAAATTTCACATTTTTCATTCAATTTGTGGTCACATGCCATTCACATGATGGACATTTTTGTCATTTAATATTTATTTTATTTTTTAATAATAAAATTGTACAAGGAATCTAAGTTTTTGAGAATTATATTTACTCAGTCATTCACTTCACGAACTTTTTTCTTTCTTGATAATATTTTTTTTCCAAAATAACGATACAAAATTACGACCCTAAGTGAAGAACTAAAACTAATTATGTCTATACTCTCTAGCAATCGTCAAGTCTACTTCCAAGGTTTTGTCGTTTAAGAGATTTGAATTTTGTCTTGTGTCGTCACTTAATTACCTGATGATGAATATTTAGTGTATTAGAGGGAAAAAAATATATTAAGAAAGAATGAATATTATGAAGTAAATGAGTGAACAAATATAATTGTACAAATATTAGATTCCTTGTGTTTTTTGTTATTAAAATTAAATAATATCAAATAGCAAAAATGTAATTATGTGCATGACATGTGATCACAAATTAGATAAACAATGTTAATTTTAACGGTGAGGGTGCAAACCAACAGTTTTTGCGAAGCTGAGGAGGCAAATTTTCGCATTTACAAGTTTTAGGTGTAAATTGATAATTTGAGCCAAATTCATGGTGTATTTTAGCAATTTTACCTAGATTATAATACAAGAAAACCAAGATAGATTATCATTGACTTGTTTGAGTAAGCTGGGAATCCTAATCGTATGTATTTAACTAAATGTTAAATAAAAAAACCATATTATCTTTCAAATATGAAGAGAGGTGAAATTTATTTTAAAAGTTGAAATTGCACTCCCAATTTTACAATCATTCTCACTTTCCTTTTTCGATAAACCTTTAATTTTTTTTGAAAGGGGTTAATCGAGGCCTCCTCAAGCCTTTTTCATTAATGAGATCACAGAATAACACATACAAAAAACATCTCGAGATACAACGAGACCCTCCACGGATATAATGTATGACGAGACCCATTTTGGATTTCATCATGAATTTTGAGGAAGCCTTGCGGGGACCATCTTAAGAATGACTCTACCAAAAAATCGGTTAAGTAATTAACCCTAAGGTGGACTACCCTAAACCTGAGGAGTCATAAATACACTCCTACTTTGCAAAAATTAATACACTCCTAATATCAAATACTAACCTCAACTCTTGGAGCCATATGCTCCCCCAAGGTGACAACCACCTCAACACGTCACATCATAATTCTCAACTGAACTAAATGGCTCATAGGCAATCAAAGCAATCTAATACAATGATTTGAAAAAGAATATGAAATAGAAAGGTAAAGGATCGATAGATCCAACCATGTGGAAGTAATAGTGAGTTAGCGATTATGCCTCAACTCTATGTACACCCTTAACCTCCAACTATCTAGTATGCACATTGGGTATATGAAAACGAAAGGTATATGAAAAAACAGTTTAATTAATACGTTAGTGTGAGACTCTGAGTGGACAAAAATAATCAAATAACATACTTTAAATAAAAAGTATTATTATACTTTCCCACAAGTTAATATTTTTAAAACCTGATGCATGCACATTGTATAACATGAAACTGAAATTTAAAATCTCATGGAAAACATTTAGTTTGCTAGTTTGCGAATAAATAACATGGGGATTTGCGACTACATAACATAGGGAAGATACAAGTCGATCACCATACAACATAGGAGCCTCACAAAGCCAAGAAGTTCCGGTAGCAATTTTGAGAAATTTTAGGACAATTTCCAAAAATGGCAGGTTACCATTTTCAGATATTTCCCGAAATAGAAAGTTTCTATTTATAGGTGTAGGGTTTTGAATCAAGTTGCTAAAATGTCCCTTCACTTCAAACTCTTATAACTTGTTCATACGAACTCTGATTTAAGCGTGTCACGTGTCCACGAAGTCGGTTTAACATCCTTTTTTGAGCACATTAAAAGCTCTTCTAAACTGTAAAACGAGTTCCAACAACTATAAAATTTATCACTTCGGTAAAAATTAATTGATAAGTAGGTGATTTGGTTCAGGATGTCTCAATGTATTCTCACAAGCACCGAATATCAAAGAGTGCATCATCGGCTACTCTATTTATTTACTTTACAATTTATTGCCATGACTCAGTAACAAAAAAAGACAAGCCTATGACATCTAGGTGCTTGATTTCTCTCATCATCTTTCATTCCCAACATCTTGAAAAGTACTATTTCCAACAAGGACAATGAAGACATGAACCTCCTAACCATTTCAAAAGTATCAAGAAGCTGTTTGTGAATTGATATGATACTGATTGTCAAACAAGCAGTTTCTAGGAAATTAGCAAGCTCAATCTCTTTAGCTGACCTTGTGTCAAATGAAACAATGATATCACCATTCCTTTTCTGACTTTTCTCATCATGAAGCAAATTTTCTGCTCTAACATTACAGTTCAATGGACTATGATCTCAAAGTTTATGCACATCAGACAAGAAACTACTAGAGGCTTCTCTAACATCTTAGATATTTAAATTTAGAGTAATGAAAACCTGAGACAATGAGGGTTGAGCCATTAGACCAACTATGTCGAATGCATTCTTGAGAAAAAGTCTCATCTCTCTTTCCTTTGTAACACACTGATAAAGCTGCAAACAACCAATTAACCATGGCACTAAGTTTGATTGATATTGTGTTTCAGTAGTGGCTTTAGATTTTTACTTCTCTCGTATTATCTCCAACAACCTCTTAGAAACCACCTATATTTTTTATACTGTTCTCCAACAACCCAACTCACTTCACCAATAGCATCATTCAAGAATCCATTATCAGAATTCATGGAAGACCCAAAGTAACGTGTAATTGAATCATTGACTTCGACCTTGTATGCAGACCATGGTTTGGCTTGAATGAAACTCCACTCTTGTTTCAATTTTTCAGAGACAAACTCTTGTCCTTCACTCATAGAGTTGACATTGACATCTATCTTTGAATCATAAAATCTATCACTATGCTCCTTTTTGGACAGATCAACTTCCTCAACTTGCACATGTTTAATTCCAAACACAATATCCAAGGGTTGGTGAGCAACTCCCCCACCTTTGTCTCGAATATTTGTAAGAACTGTATCAGTCTTCCCAATATAGTCATCCAATGTGTTATCTCTGAAATTCAAAATTCCAAATGTATTTGTGAAAACTTCACTCAACACCAGAACATCTTCAACTATTTCTTCTTCGGAACTCAAGTCTTCAGAAACCGAGAAGGCTTGTAGTCCAATTTTATCTTCACATGAGTAGCATCATCGATTTCATGATAATACACATACCCAATAGATTCATCAAAACCTTCATCCACTTCTTATGTATTAATTTCCCCTGCAAATTCTAAAAAGCTATGGGCGAGCCCCCCACCTACAGTAGCAACTGTATTTCCTACACAACCCATTTGAGTTAGACATTTCATCAAGCAGGTAGAGTGCATCAGTTTCTCTCCCTTTTTGACAAAAATTTGGTCTTTGAATATCATGCTTAACACCAAGACACCCAAGCCTAATCATCTCTCTACCATTTCCACTCTCAAAATTTTCATCACTACCAAGCACAAAATCAATTTCAACACACACATTGTCTATGAAACTAAGATTAGAGACATTGGTGGCAACATTAGTTACTAAACAAAAGGGTGCAAAGGTGTGGTTCGACTGACCTGAATTGCTGCTCTCCTGCAGATGAGGAACTTGTTGTGACTTTTTCACTCCTCCCGTAGTTGCAGTGAACTTGAGAGAAATTTGTTTCAATGAGCCTTCCAGAGATGAGAGTGAATTTGTGGTTCATGTGAAGGGTTTTGTGAAATTACTGGTTGTGGTGGTGGTGATGTCAATTGAGAGGTCCGCTTCAATCAGGATTGCTCAAATTTTTGCATTGCATTTTGCATTTTCAACTCAAACGATGACAAGGATGCTAGGGATTCTCCAGTGCATGGTTCAAAGCAAGTTGAAACGCTGCTTCTTGTTCTCTTGCAATGTGTAGCCTCTTTTTCCTCCATTAAGAGTCTCCTCCTTAAATCACTTGGATCTAGTGGACACAACAGTGGTGATGAATGTGACAGAGGAATATGATTTGGCAATGGCAGAGGATAAGAATTCATCGGGGAAATTGGTTGATACTAATGTTGCAACTGCTGTGGGTGCCCCATATCAATGCCATACGACAGAGATGGAAACCACTTTGCGGTAGCGTGATAGGAGCACAAAGTGTGACGTTCTTAATGTGTTTATGCCCTATACTTACTCTTTGTTGCCTCTTATGTATTATATTTTAATTTCTTTTGTATGAATAAGTGTCTAGGTAGAGCTTATATCAATTATGAATGAATTGATGATGAAATCGTGCTAAGTGTTAAAAATCCTTGTTGAAATATGATTCCTTGTTCGAGTATGATTCATCCTTTCGTATTTCTTTATTTCTAACGTACTTATTATTATTAGGAAATACAAATCCATGTTGGAGAAGGAAAGAAATCCTAGTTCCACAAGGAAAGAGAAGAAGATACACTTAAAAGCCCAATCCATGCTAGAATTAAAATGCTGTCAAGATTCATAGTCCAACTTCGAAGGGGTCCCCTGGATAGCTCCGATCGAGTTACAAGATGTACCTTATATGGATAGAAATTTGAGTGAGTCTAGTTTCTGTAGGATTTGGAATCAAATCAATATCTTATTCCTACAGGGAGATATGACTGAATCATTACTCGGAGGTCCAGTGAGCTCGGCGGAATTATCTCAGCCATTGATTTGCTTTTGATCCAAGGGCTATGAGAGAAACTTGAGACCTTGTTTCTCCTGCATATAGAGCAAAAATATGTATCATAATCTCCATAAATCCCTGCACCAAAGAATGTCAAAGAAGGCATGCAGTAAATTAATGAGAAGAGGTAAGAAAGTCAAAGAAGACATGCAGCAAATTAAATGAGGAAATGTAAGAAAAAGCAAACATGGCTGCAACAATTAAGACTTTTACTGCCTCCCTCATTCAAAGGAAGAAATTTGTGCAAAATAAATAAGCATTGAAGCACGAAGAAGATATGCAATTAATGCAAAAGATATGCAATGCTTATAGAAATCAGAATTCTGGCAGTGTAGATCATCCAACTTTGACGGGCTCCCCTGGACAGCTCAAAATGATTGAGAAAATGCATGATTTATGGATGCAAAGCCACGGAAGTCTAGTTGAAATTTCCAGTTTAAATCATCTCAATATCTATTTTCTAGAGAAAGTTATGGCCACAACAAGGGACAAAGGTCAGATCTGCCGAATCTAGGAAACTTCAACCAATTTAGTTTCAACTTTGTGGACTTTGTGGTCAGCTTCCCTTGGGTTTCACAGAAAAAACATCATCAACCTTGCTCACAAGACTTGTCAAAGCTCTGCTCAAACACTTTCATTTACCAAGCACCATAGAATCCGAATTCACCACCCTTCACCATATTTTCTGTCCAAAGCTTGGGAGCCTAGGATACCATACTCTTGAAGATCTCGTGCTATCTCTATAAGGAACCTTGGAGGAAATTATAAAGTGTAACTCTATGATCTTCATGTTTAGTTTTCGGGTTTTTATGTTCTTATTCTTGGATGATTTATGTTTAGGTTTTGTTAAAGTTATTTTTATTCTTATTTATGAGATATTTGTAATTTTCGAATGACATGATGAATTAAGGTTTTCGATTTTTATTCAATGATTTTAGGTTTTATGCCATGAGTTTCAATTTATGTTCTTAATTAATTTTCCGTGTGTTCTTATATTGCATGTGTGATTAAGACAAGTAGTTGATGTCGCATATGTTAATCATTCGAAGTTAAAAACAATTTTGATACAAGTAGTTGATTAATCGTTTGTCCCCTTTGTTCCTCCACCGATTATGATCTTAAGTTCGACATTGGATATGTGCTTTAAACATGTTGATTTCTCTTTGTGATACATAATTGCACGATTAATTGGTATGTTAGATTTCGTAGCAAGACAAGTAGTTGAGCTCGATAATTAATATCCATGTATTAGGAACCAAGTAGGAACTTGATGCATGATCGAATTTAAGATGAACTATGATACTTACGGCATGAATATGATTGACAGTAGATTTCGTTATCTTTGTTCTTATGTTATTTGTTTGGTAATTGCTTATGTGTTGGTTGGTTGATCACATGTATATGTTAGTTTAGGTTTATTTTATGTTTGATCCGAAATACATCCCGAAATCCTCAAACTCTTATGAATTCGTTGTTAAATATTTGTGATTCTTACCCTGGATGGATCCCCGATTTGTAAACGATACCCTCTTACTTTATACTACTAACGATGCTTACAGGGTTAATATTGATCTCGAGTAATCGAACCGATTATAGCGCTGGGTACCAAAGATGAACGCCATACGGCTGACAGAGACGTTGATTGCCCAACCAGATTCATGGCTTTGGATACCAGTTGTTAGAGTTTTGTCCCTAAGCTAAAGACTATAGTTAAAAGAGAAAGGAAATGAACTAAAACTTCAATATTTTCTTTGATAGATTGAAATAAGAATACATCATATTATATAAAGGCATTATAAGTTGGTCATGTGACGAGCACGTGACTAAATGACACTAGAATCATAACAAAGGAGGTGTATCTTATTGACTAGAACAGCCAACATCTACTCTTCTTGGTTTCAAGAAGATCTATACCTATAAGAACAAAGGATCTAAACATCATGGCCACTGGATCACGTAGAATTTGAACTTGATGAGTCTCAAATCCAGCGCAAAAAACAAGTACATCATATTATATAAAGGCCCTATAGGTTGGTCATGTGCCTAGGACACTAGAATCATTATAAAGGAGGTGTATCTTGTTGATCAAAATCAGCAGAAAATATCTACTTCTTGGTTTCAAGATCTATACCTACAAGAACAAAGGATCTAACCATCATGGCCGCTGGATCGTACGAATTTGAACCTGATGAGTCTCAAATCCTGCGCAAAAAACAAGTAAACAATGATTACGTTCTTTGTATGCTTAGGAAGAATGACGTGCATGCTTCTGAAAAAAAGAGAGGAGAAGGCAATAAGAAGATGAGATTCTTGAAGACTGTCGAGATCGACGAAGATGCAGGTAAAATCGATCTTGCTGAATCGGTTATTGAGGAGCCCCAAAAGAAGAGACAATGTCCTGATGTGCCAACATCGTCATTGGAAGCCGAACAAGAACAACTCGCGGTAAGCGATCAAGAAGATGGTGAACCACTTTTGGCGATGGATGAGAATGTGGGATTGCCAATACCACCGATGTTGGATGAGGCTGAACTAGAACAGTTGTTCAACGACGAAGAGTACTTCTTGTAGCCAGCTGGACCTCCATTAGAAGCTGAAGCGTCATGGGAAGTCGATGTGAGTGGAGGGGGCTTCAGTGACGCTATGGTTGGTGAAGACTAGTTTAGGGCTTTGATGGAAGGTCTGACTAATGAAGAGCAGCGAAATGCCATGGGAGTCGGAGACAGAATGTTACAGATCTCTTAAACATCTGTCAACCTTGTAAAA
Source organism: Argentina anserina (assembly GCF_933775445.1). Taxonomy (NCBI): domain Eukaryota; kingdom Viridiplantae; phylum Streptophyta; class Magnoliopsida; order Rosales; family Rosaceae; genus Argentina; species Argentina anserina. Next base: position 16,788,987 of record NC_065876.1, read on the forward strand.
GCAAAGAACATGAATGAAATATTTTCGAGTAGCAAAGATACAGAACTGGCCTGTTATCCTGACTCCAAAAGAATCATATATATAGCCTAAGCGGATGCAGCTTAGTAACTTTAACTTGCAAGTTTTTTTTTTTTTGGAAATGTTTAACTTGCAAGCTAGCACAAAAGGGACAGTGTAATTTGAGGCTTGAATTATCACATGAGGTCTATTGGTACAGTCAATTAATCATCTTTTTAAGTTGAAGATGCTGGAACGTAAACGTGATGGTAATAGAAAATTGCTATGACATGAAGGGAAAGATAGTAATTATAAGACATAGAAATGAACATCATCGTATATATTGCTAATAGATTGAGCTGATATATAAAACTACACATGGAAAGTACGTTTTCACTAAAGCTTCAACTTGTAGAATAATTTTAACTATCTGAATATCACACGATAAAGCCATTTCAAGTCCACCACCTAGTGCAGCCCCTTTCTGTTAAAGCCAATAATTCATCAGTTATTTGGTGTACGTACATAATAAAAGTCTCGATGCAGCATGAGTTAAGAATTTGAATATTCGATGTTTATTTGGTGTACGTACATATCAGTTTTGATATGCTGTAAATACCCTTTATCTCTCTTTGTCACAGTAGCATAGAGGTAGCACAAATGCTGCTATATAATTTGTAAACTTGTATCCAAAGGGTGAATAAAATCACCTTATACACCTTCAATAACATCAACTAGTAATAGAGAATTCACTACACCATAAGACATCATTCATAGCGGCTGAAAATCGCTATGAGACAGTCTCATAGCGTTTTAAGAAGCGCTATGTCAGCGCCCGTTATAATAGGTTTGCGGCTTTACATAGCGTTTCGGGAATCGCTATTAAAAGACATCCAATAATAGCGTTTTCATGTTGCTATAAAAAAGTCTACAATAGCGTTTGTGTACAGCTATGAAAAATATCTTCCATAGCAATTCGTAAAACGCTGTAAGTTTGTTTCTATTCATAGAGTTTAACCAGTGATATTGTCTTACATTCGATAGCGTTTTGATTCCTATAATAGCATTTCAACAAATGTCGTCATTCAACTGTCAATTTTAAGCAATATATTCTTCACTTCTTATAGCTCTTTTCAGTTATGTCATATAAACCTTCAAGATTGAACCAAAATCAGCTTCACCCATACAAGCACATACTTCATTTAAAGGTTCAAAATGATACATAACCAATTCAACACAAATGTTCCACCTGAGAATAGAGTTTTAATATATTCCAACATGGACAACTAGAAATTAAACATAGTACACAACAACAACAACAACAACAACAACAACAACAACAACAACAACAACAACAACAAAACCCAACTTTGCTGCATTACATGACTTGAAGGAGCTGATCATCTTCAACTATAGACTAGTGCAGTATGCTGCAAAAACAGAAAACAACAGCACCAATAATCAGAGCAAATCCTAGAACCATGAATATATGACATAATACAGAAAACAACAACACCAATAATGGGAAATCCTATTTATAGACATGAATATATGGACTGAAAACAAAACTGAACAATCATAATGTAAACAATAGTCCCAACCATCTTAACTTTTGTTAGATGAACAACACAAAATCATTACATGTAATCCTACATCAAGTGCAAGTGCAATATGTGAAATAAAGAGTTTGATAATATAAAGTCATGCATAAGAGAGTTTTGGCACTTTCTTGACCACAACAACAACAACATTTAAAGTTATCACTAATTGTGATCAAATATGTAAAACATACCAGTTAATATATTTTCAAAGCATAACAACTTTGTCCAATGACCAAGCAATTATAGTACCAACAGCATCTTCGATATATTCTAACTCAGATGTTTGCCTCCAAAGTGATGCATCAGGGATCTTAGCGATATCAACCCAAACTCGTATAGCATTAGGAACTAAAGGAACGAAATGAACAAGCTGGTTCAGATCACTTGAAGACCAACGACCTTCAGCAACTACCTTTCCCGAGCCACTCAAATCTAACAAGTTGCACTTTTTCGTTGTGTTGTTCACACTCTAGCAACAATATAAACATAATGATATCAGTTACATAAAATAACCAAATACAATCAAATATCAAAACAATGATAGTAATATCAGCAAAAAGGATTACCGAAGGAGATGATATGGTTGCAGCTTCCTCAGTATTAATTGAGATATTTTCCAAAACAACCTTGTCAGTAGGCCATGCTACTTTAGAGCCAACAACATCTCCAATATATATCATGTGAGGCGCAGGCCTCCATAAAAATGTTTTAGGACTTGTTGGGATATCAACCCAAATCATCATGGCATTAGGTCCAAGAGAAATATCATTAACAAGTATTTTTGGATCATTAGAAACCCAACGACCTTTAGCAACTATTTCATTCTTTCCAGTCCAATCGAACACTTTGCACTTAATCTACTAATTAATGAAAACAAGAGAAAATGACTTCAGGACATGTAAAAACTCTCACAACAAGTAAAAAATCAGTTGTGAAAAATTCATTACCAAATGCATAGATATATTGTCTTCATTCTTAGATTGTTGATTGATTTGCAAGACCACCTTATCAGCTGGCCACGCTATAGTCTTACCCTCAGCTTGTTGCATGGAGAACATATTAGTTGCAGGCCTCCAAAGAAAAGCTTATGGTTTCTTTGGAATGTCTACCCTCACTTTCACTGCATTAGGTCCAACAGGAATATCATTTACAAGCTCATTTGGGTCACTGGAACACCAACATCCTTCGGCTACAATCTCATCTTTTCCACACCAATTTAAAAGCTTGCACTTGTCATGAGGTTTAGGGCTCATACTCTACAACGGATCAGAACATAATTACTGATACAACTCTATCTTGATCATAACACATTTAATTTAAAGGTGCTAAACATAACAACAAACCAAATAATAATAATAATAATGACATGCAATATAATTGACTTGGTTACCAAAGGACTGGTCTTATTAGCTTGAGGCCTATTCTACTCATTTTCAGCTTCCTCACTCTGCATTGTCTAAGGACAATAGACAAAAACAAAAAAAACAAAACTAAGTTAATTACAGCAAAGTTATTTAATGTTGTATCACATTTTAACTTTAAAACATAAATCTACATTCTTATTTACCTGATTATTTGCAATTAATTTATGGACTACGGTTTCCAAATCCAGTATTCTATTTTGAAATTCAGAGTTTTCTTCTTTCAGCTGAAGCACATGCTTGTCCCTAGACTGTAAGAAGGAAACTTTGCTTATAGTAACTCCTCTTCCCATTCCTCTTAATCGTCCAGGTCTATTTTTTCCTAAGACTCGAGAAAGAGTATCTTCTCTCACATTAGTTGATGAGGATGAAGGTGTAACACTTTCAATTTTGTTTATCTGATCCTGAAAGAAGCAACATACATGTATAAAAATTTTATACAGTCTATTATAAAAAGGTTCATTAATAAATATGCAATCATATACAAAATTAGTGTCCTTACAATTGTTTCACCAACTACTGTATTCACAGGTGTACCATCTTTTTTTATGTGAGCTTTAACCCAAATTTTAACCCTTGACACAGAAGATGGGTTGGCACTACTTCCTTTCTATAATCATCATATACACAAAAATAAAAATAAAAATTGATGAAATAATCCTATATTTAACTACTTTATGTAAATAAAAGAATTAAAAACTAACGCGTTACCATTTCAGCTGTTAATCGAACCAAACCCTTACGACTGCATGTGTGTGGCAATTGTCTACGCCTCAATACCCGATACTTTTCACTTTTAGCCTGGATTCATTGTTAATTTATCACAATAATATCTCTTAATAGAAGCTTGTAATCAACTATTTCATAAATACATACCTTGAACTCTGGACTTGTTTTTTCCTTGATAAACTTCTTCCAAATTGCTAGAGATGGGATGTTGTCTGGTTTCAGTTGAAGCCTTTGTTCTTTCTGCCTTGCTGCTCGTATTTGAACAACTAATCTTGATTTTGAGGCCCGCCAAAGACATCCCATTTGTTTGAAGATGACATCCTTTTGCCATTCTTCCTCCAGTATGAACCTTTCCTGCTTTTTATATGGAAGTATTAATAACTGAAGAACGATATATTTAAACTGACAGTAAGTTATTAATTACTTGAACTTCTTCCCATAATGCAACTTTCAAATCATCACCAAGGTTTCTCCAATCATCGAGAGTTACAGGTACATGCTCTCGTACAAGAGAGCCCAAAAACGATGAAAAGCATACTGACCCCGGTCCATATGGATCACCAAAATCAGTAAATTGAATCTGAATCTGGTTTGCAGGGTCCTTTGCAACTTTCTTCATTTTTGTTGGACCTCTTTTCTTTTTTCATTCCTCTTGCATGTCCAGTTGTGTCTTCTGTTGGTGCATCTTCTTGGATCAAATCTTTATCAAGACTAGAAATATTTGGAACAGGACTATCTTGAAGATCTTCTTGATCAACTTGTGTAAGACCTTCCATGTCATGCACCCTGGCATCCTCAAAGTCTTGTGACATTCCACCATTTGCATTTGCATTCTTCCTCTTACGGCGACATACTTTTGTAGTATCACCCACCATTATTGTTTATCTGTCCTAGAAAAAAATAACCTTATCAGCATATATACAGTTTAACATGGTTTAATATATGAAACTAAAGATGCATGTATCCAAATAACATATAAGTACTATAAGACACGACTAAAGCATGAACAATAAGACAAGACACATAAAACACCTTTAAAGTGTGACAAACAATAAAACTCCTTACTGACAAGACAAAAATCACATAACAGTCACATACCAATTAGACGAATCATCTTCTCTTGAATAAAAAACTTGTTTTGCTTGAGATGCTAGAATATATGGATCTCTAGCAAATGATACTTGACTCTGATGTAAGTTCACAAGTGTAAATCCATCTTCTTCCTTGACACCATTTCCTTTATTGGCCCAATGACACTTAAAAACTGGAACATAAAATAGATGGTAATCTAATAAAATAATATCTGTCAGTATCCCATAATAGGAAACTAGATCAGCCACTTGTGAAGTATCTTTTGCACTTGCTCTGCACATGGTTACTGCATCATAAGTCACCCCACTATTTTGAGTTTCCCTGTCAACATCCTTTGTGTGAAACCGCTGCCCATTGATAATGTATCTGTTACATGATAATGCACTCTTTTTAGGACCATATGCCAACCATCTTAATGTCTTTGAATGATTCTTCGAGTCAATAGGAATCTGTCAAACATTTAATAGTTAAATGATACTGTGTTGCTCAGCTAAATAATAAATAGAAGGAAAGGAAATATGACTGTATGAGATGATCAATTTTAAGAAACCTTATTTTTGTCCATTCTGCAATTTTCTCAGTATGCCGTTTCCAAAGTAAGGTCTGATTTTTTCCAAGCCGTTTGTCCATTGCTTACAACTCCTCCAAATGCATACTGACGTAACACATAACCATATGAATATAAAATTCATCTAGTAAATATAAGTATACTACATAAGTTAGCAAATATCAATGTACTTACTATAAAAATGGATCCATTATTGCTATGTTCAGTAGCACCGAACGATGTGCAATATCTCTCTCTTTATCAATCAGTGTGATCGATGTAGTCTTAGATATAGGACGACCTTCAAGAATTTTGATATCACTTTCAAAATCTTCATTTCGAATGTCTTTTTCCTTCACATGTATGGACTGTTTCATAAACTCACTGAAGAAAGCAATGCACTCTTGAGCTAGGCATGCCTCTGCAATACACCCCTCAGGTCTTGCAGGATTTCGCACACATTGTTTTAATGTCTTCATGTACCTGAATAAAAGAATAAAAAATAGTACATTAACTAACTCTAATTGCATAACGAAATTCGGTATGAAACAAAAAAATAACATTATTCTTACCTCTCAAACGGATACATCCAACGAAAATGAACTGGACTACATAAGCGTGCCTCTCTTGCTAGATGAACCGGTAAATGTACCATGATATCAAAGAATGAAGGTGGAAAGAACCGTTCAAGTTGACACAATGTTTCGATGATCTAATTTTCAAGGACCAGCGACTTGTCTCTATCAATAGCACGCTGACATAATATATTGAAAAATCTACATAACCGAAGTATTGCTTTTCTAGGCCCTTTCGGTAGCAACCATCTGATAGCAACAACCAATAACTGTTGCATTAAAACATGATAATCATGAGATTTGAGCCCTGTAACCTTGAAATCATACTGATATGCAGTTCTCAATATTTTAGCAATAACCATCAGGCCCTTTGAAATCATTTAATCTCTTGCAAAATCATTTTTTTTTCAGACCTTGAAAATGTATGGGTGCTGGTCGAAGGTACATTCTGTTTCCACGCTGTTCTGGATGCAAATCTTTCCTAATTCCAATATCTTCCATGTCTTTACGAGCATTGATCCCATCTTTTGATTTCCCACAATGCAACATCGTGCTTATTATGCTTTCACAAATGTTTTTCTCTATGTGCATTACGTCCAAATTATGACGTAATAAAAGCTCCTACACACATAAAAATACAGAATAATAGAAAGTAATTAAAATGTTAAAACAAAAAATTTAAAAGGAAAATATATCAAGAAAATGAAAAAAAAAACACTAACCTCCCAATACGGTAAAGAAAAAAAATCGATCTTTTCCTCCAGCTGGAAAGCTCATCCTGATTATCAATGTCACTTGTGCCATCCTCATCATCACTACCATTCTCATTGTTGTTCCTTCTCCTCTTTTTGTCTCCGCCTTTTCCAAAGTCATTTGGAAAATCTTTTAGAACAAGAGAAATATTGCGTCCAGTTAAGACTCTAGGCTGGCTGCCATGCTCCACACTATTATCAAACCAAGACTTCTTTCTTCGATATGGATGTGAGGGTGGAGAAATCTTCTATGACCCATGTACGAAAACTTCTTGCTGAACCGTAACCATCTGTGATGTGTATTTTTTCCACATATAGGACACACCTTTTTTCCTTTCTTACTACATCTAGCTAGATTCCCATAAGTTGGAAAGTCATTTATGGTCCACATCAGCATTGCTTTCATTGAAAGTTGATTTGATGAATGCATCATAAACCTCCACTCCATTCTCCCACAACAATTGCAAATCTTCTACAAGTGGTTCCAGATAGACATCTATGTCGTTTCCTGGTTGCTTTGGGCCAGGAATCAACAATGTTAACATTAAGTTCTCCTTCTTCATGCACAACATTGGGGGCAAATTATAATTGACAAGCATAACCGGCCAACAACTATACTTGGTGCTTAAGATGGAAAAAGGGTTAAAACCATCAGTAGCAAGTCCAAGTCTGAGATTGCGTGGATCAGATGAAAATGATGGCCATTTATCATTTACCATGTCCCAAGCTAAAGAATCCACTGGGTGACGCATCTTCCCATCAGTGCTTTTGTTACTAAAATGCCACCTTAAATCTTCTTCCATTTTTGAAGACCTAAACATCCATCTCAATCTTGGAATTATAGGAAAATATCTCAAAACCTTAACTCGGACACCTTTTCTGATCTCCTTAGTACGCTTATTTAAGCATCGCAATAATACTATGGACCATTTACATAGGCCACAAATAGACCATGCCAATTACTCAATACCAGCAAAGTTAGTAACACAGTTACCAAACAGTTACTTATATAGTTACATAGAAAGTTACCAAATGATTGAATGTCAATACAAGTACTGAGACCGTTACTTAATGCCAATATAGATACAAGAGTAATAATCACATAACTACTCAGATAACTGATCATGACTAGTTTGAGACAGTTTCTCAATCCCCATACAGTTATCAGAACAATTACTTAATGTCAATATATTTACTAAGATAGTTACTTAATGCCAATATAGTTACCGGAACAGTTACTAAAATAACTACTATGTTACTACTCAAGTAACTGGTCATATAACTATGTTAGTAACTAATTATATAATCGACCATGTGACTAATCAAGTAACTTACAACTCATAACGTCTGGAAGACTGGAACAATTACCGAAGTACTATTATATAACTACTAAAGTAATTGGTCATACAAGTACTCAAACTAATGCGGTTACTACGTAATTAAACAATCATGTAATCAACCATGTAACTATTTCAAGTATGGTAACTACTAAAATAACTCGCAATGTGACTAATCAAGTAACTCGTGATGTAACTACTAAAATAACTGATCATAAAGCTAAAAACTATTCAAGTTACTGGCAATGTAGCTGTTGAAGTAACATGTAACTACTCAAGTAACTCATTAGGTAACTAAAAGTTGACTTTTTTTATTGCATTATCATTTGAAATACTAACTTTATGCACCTTCAAATCAACCTCACTAACAACTCCCTTCTCTCTTTTTTCTCGTTGTCCATAACCCCACGCCCAAACACTTCCTCCAAACTTCCTTAAATCGATTTCCTTTCACATTCAACTTTCTCACTATCAATAACCTCATCCACCGATTCTACCTTCCCACCTGAACATTGTTCACTCACTTCACCACCACCATGCTTGTCGATGTGGATGTAATAGTCAATGACGACACCGGAAGAGACACAACAACATAAAAGGATTTGAGATCGCCGCGTTAAAGGGAGAGAGGGCATCGTTGGCATCATCCTTGTAGATTTGACGTCGGTGTCGTCCTCGTCGACCCAACATCAGCGTCCTATGTTACTTTTCGGTGTGTGCCTCATTGACCGCGACATCAAGACCGCGGCGAGAGACCAGAACCAGAATCTAGTTTTGGAAGAGAGAGAGAGAGAGAGATGATTTAGAAAACTTGTTAGATAGGAGTGAAGCAGGTAAAATAAGAAGAAATGGTATAAAAGTCAAACTAAAAATTACAAACAACCCTATTTGATCATTTTGTAAAAAAGATATGGACCTTTTATTATTGACACCCTTTAGTAAGGAACCTTTTTATCCAATGATAAACAAGAGTCTTTTTTAAACATTTTGACCTTGAAGTAGCCCTTTTCAATAGTTTCTTCATAATTCTATGATGTGGTCGACATATAAATTTGAATAAAAAGTGACCCAATGCCTATTAGGTGATTTCAAAGATCAAATTAGAATGAGATCAAGGTATTCTAGTTTTGTATCCTAATTTTTGAGTTACACATTGGCTGGTTAGTTAATTAGATCTATGTACATGGTAGTGCGACACTAAAGTTGTTGCTCTATTTTACGGTAGTGAGATGGAGGTTGAGCAATTACGCAACAATGCTATCCTGACAACAATGGTGGGATAGTACAATGGCGGCTGTCTAACCAGACGTTGGTGTTTTGACGAAGGTGGTACGATAATGTGATGATGGTTTGTCCGTGATGGGTCAACAACATTATGTGGTATGGCTCCTATTGTTAATGAGTTTTTATCTAATTGGTTAGGGTACACTACGTGTGAGTGTGACTTTGTTTCAATCTATACCCTTAATGTACCTTGCCCAATCTAGCGTGCCGGCAAGTCATTCTTTAATGGATGCAACCTTCTAGGTTTGAAATGAAACCTAACATTGGTGAATTTGTGAGAAAACTAATCATATGACAATGCGTGTCTTAGTTTTTTTTTTAGTATGTCACCGTTGTAAAATAAATTTATTTAATCCGATCATTTATAAGAGAAAATCAATTTAACAATGCATTTACTTATGTATTAAGTTGTGGGGGAATGAGGGTGTTATATCATTTTTTGTTGTTGAAGATTTCCAAAATAAAAGAGATAATGTGCAACAAAAATAAAAAGAAGGGGAAGATTAAACAAACTTAACCACTAGGGGGGACTTCAGTGCAAAAAAGGCTAATACATTCAATTATATAGAAAAAATGCCTACTGTTTGAAAAACAGTGTGAGGTATTTGTGCAAAATCAAGAGAAGGAAGAAAGACAGAAAGAAAGAAATGGGAAGCAGCAAGCCGCTGGGAACGACCGGAGAGTTTTTCAGGAGGAGGGACGAGTGGAGGAAGCACCCGATGCTCTCGAATCAGCTCCGCCACGCCACTCCCGGCCTCGGCATCGCTCTCGTCGCCTTCGGCGTCTACTTGGTCGGCGAGCAGTTCTACAACCGCGTCATCTCTCCTCCTCCCTCCTCTTCTCACTGAGGTAACTCAGATCCCCCAACCTCCTCTCCCTTTCCCGGTTTCAATTCATTCCTTGATTTGTTCTTTGCGTTTTATTTTTATCTTAATATACTCATGTTTGAATTAAGAGGTACATTTTTTGTTTGAATCACTACAATAGTAATTGTATCGTTAGCATACCTGAAATCTATAACTTATATAGTTTAGAGTTTAGAATTAAGCAAAAGACCAACTTCTGGTTGTGTAGCTGATTCGTGAAGATGTACAGTAGTTTCAAAAAATAGTCACGAGTATAAGATTTCCTCAAATTAGTTGCCAAGCACAAAGCTTGACTTAAGTTTGATTTTTTAATGTCTGCATTTTCATATGTAACACGGATCGGGTGCCGCAGTTTTATAGTAATCAAATCGCAGGCAGACTCAACTGTAAGCATTCCATAACCAGTAGGATTCCCAAATAAGCTGATCGTTAGTCCATTACAATGGTAGTGGGGCAAAGGTAAGGCATAGATCTGTGAAATTGTATCAAGGTGTTGTAAACCATTCATAAAATCTAAATGCCACGAACTATTTTCAATGTCTACAGTTTGGGATGGCTCCAATTGAAAAGCCAGAAGTTAATTTCAGAACCTTTTCTGACAATCCAACACATCCCGCCCTGTAGAAAATTGTAGTTTGTAAGATCCATTACCAAGCAGTTGAGAACTAAGAGGTTCAACACATTAAAAATTTAACTTCTTATCCTATATTTGAACTGATGAATTAAACCAGAAGGTTATCAGGTTGTTTCATAAGTTCTGAACCAAACTTTGCAAGAGCAGCCTTATTGAAATTAACAGCAGCTCTAACTCTGAGTCTTCATTTATGTTTAGAGTGCAACTAGCAGACCAGGAAATGGGATTAGAACAATCAGAGCCCCAAAAAGAATTCAGAAGCAAGTTCATTTGGACACTTGAAGAAAGAGAAAATGTGATTTTATTATACCTGATCAGTCGGCTTTAAGAAGAGCAAGTCTGCCACCTGTGTACAAAGTTCGCTAATGATGTTGTTTGACCCTAAATACTTGCCTATAATAGAACGGAATTAGATTTGCAAAATAATTGAAATAGCAGTCTTTGAATGATTACTGACATGGTAAAAGAAGAGTGTGGACTTGTTATAGCAAATTTTCTGTCCGAAGCCGAAGAAAAAAGAGAGAATTAATATTAGTTGAATTAATATAAATATTAATATTAGTTGAATTAATAGGTTGTAGACTAGTATTTTTCATTGAATTCAAAAATCTGGGAATGTATGTCCTGCCAAGAAGTCTGCTAGAAAGCTGCACGGTACACTTATCACTGCATGCGACTTAATTGTAGTATTGATCTTATGATTTTTACCACTGCAGTTTAGCTCCAGTTTGTTTCTTTTTATCTATTCATTTTTATTTAGTCCTCTTTCACTTTACCAGTGTGGCAATGTTCAATAGTCTCACTGTAGTCATTTATGTAATTTAAGCATGTGACATAGTTCGGTTCCAACTTTACCAGTGTGACATAGTTGTTTCCTTTGGTTTGTCAATTTTCTATTGAAATCTTTGGTTTAGCAAGTTCTCTTTTTGATGTTGGCTTCTCGTGCAGATCGGCTGCTCGGCAAGAGGAATCGAGTCTGGAGTTTCATCCTTCAGTGCTTCTTTCTGGTTTTGAAATTCAATAAAAAGTAATCAGTTAACTTTAGCCTAAAAGAACTTGAAGGCTGGGAATTTTATTATGTAGTGGTTTGTCATGTTTCTACTCTCCCCTGAATGGCTACATTTGAAAGTTGCATAAGTTGAAGCATGTGTTATCTTCTGTTTTCCCCAAAGAGTTTTGAATGTTGACAAGTTATGTTATTCTTTTTGGCTTGCTTCATTGTCGGGGAAAAACTTTCATCAGAACTCTGAACTGGAAAACTAACAAATCGAGGGGCAAGTAGTGGCTATGTTAAAACCTTCTGTTGATGTTCTGAAAGGAAAAGAGTTCCACCACCCCATTCTACAGATTTCTCAACTCCTCAGAGTGAGACTGTGAGATAGCCAAAGAAGCCCCAGTTCCCATCATAAAGCCAATCGACACTCTCTTTACACTTGGTATATTCAACTTTCAAGGATGATTGCTTCTCATCGGCTCCTTCGCTTTCTTTGTTTGATATTTCGGCCACAACTTTGGTACGATCATTTCTGAGGGCACGACCTTGAGAACTCGGAAGTCGATTGTCGCTTTGAACGCTGGGGCAAAATTCTGTTTTCTTCCACAGACGGGGAATTATGCTTCATGTGTGAAGATTGCATCAAAGCACTCTCATGTATAGTTGCAAAGTGCATCGCCATAGAAACTTACATCATCAAGGGCCAATGATGTATCTCAATAAAAGTTAGAGATATCTGAATCCGGGAAAACACAAACAAAAATAATCAAAAAAGAGGATCAGAACTAATCCACATATTCGAAACAAAAAATTAAACTAATAAAAGCCCAGGCTTTTTTAAGAGAAAAGCAGAAGTAAGGGGACTTGATGACGTGACATGTTAGGATTGAGAAGTAACTCATTTTGACTGTTGGAGTAAATTTTCCAACCGTCAACGTTAGGTAATTATTCCATGTTATTATCTGTCTGAAGTTGACCAATACATTGATAGTGGCCGGCAACTATTCTTCACTGCCATGGCGCTCTTGGTTCACAGACTTCACTTCACCCTCTCCTCCTCCTCTTCTTCTTCTCTCTTCTTCTCAAACGAAACTCACCTCCGCAGAATCTCACCGTCCTCCAACCTAAGCTTCACAGGCAAACTCCTCCTCCTTTTCTCAATTCTCTTCTTCTACTCCCTTACTGTTATCTCATACTTCATCGTCTTTCAGGTCATCGATTCAATTCCAGGGAGAAAAAGCACCATGACGCCGGAATCGCAACCTCCCGCTTCACTTGCTTCTCCGCACGGCAAAATGTATGTATCAGGGACAGGGCGCTTGTTCTTGTTTCAAATTTCAATTGTGTACAATTTGATCATCTGAGTTTGTTTTGTGTGTGGCTATACGATGCAGAAACCGGAGACGGTGATAGTGAAGGAGAAGAGCGTTTCGGTGATTCTTTTGGCTGGTGGCAAGGGTAAAAGGATGGGCGTAAGTTCCTCCATATTTGTCACCATTTTTCGTGTTTCGATTGATGATCAATTTGTTGTGTGATGATGTCTTTATGCTGTGTTTGTGCAACTAGGCCAGTATGCCGAAACAATATCTACCGCTGTTGAGCCAGCCGATTGCATTGTACAGGTTAACTTATTCAACAAATGCTTTTTGTTTGATTTTACATCGCGTCGATTGAACTCATGGATCCTGCTGTTTAGTTCAATGAAATGCTGATTTAGGTAGTTTTTCGTGTCTAGTTTTAGGACCTAATCACAGGGAACCTTTTTTTTTACTGTGCAGCTTCTATACTTTCTCGCGGATGCCTGAAGTGAAGGAAATCATTGTAGTTTGTGATCCTTCCTACAGGGATGTGTTTGAAGGTTCTGTTACCGTCTTTTCTTTTTTTATGGCTATTGTTGTAGTGTGAGTTTGTCTCTTTGGAGATGTTTGTCTGGTGGGTGTAGCGCTGTTGGACTACATTTATTCTGATTTGGTTTTGGTCGTGTTCTCAGATGCCAGGGATAAGATCCAGAAGGAACTTAAATTCACGTTGCCTGGGAAGGAAAGACAAGATTCTGTTTACAGTGGACTGCAGGTGTGTGCACATCCTTGTTTTTTCCCATAATTTAAGAAACAATAGTCACCTTGATCCGGAAGAATTCTACTTGTTATTCTTCCAAGGAAAGGTCTTTCAGTTTTAGCCTAGTATTAGCCTGAAGTCCTTCATCTGCTTTATCTCAAAGTCTTGTTTCAAAATTTCACAATATTTGAAAATGAGATGGCTGTCTGGTTTTGTTTCTTGGATTATACTATTTTTTTTATTGTTAAAAATTACTCATCCGTATGATGGTGGTATCTGTCCTGTCTTATTGAGCAGTTGAAAAAACAACGAAAATAGTTTAATTCCGTATGTATGAGCACATTGTATGACACACGCTTACTCCTTTTCTAAAACATTAAAGGGGAGTGGGGGGGGGGGGGGGGTGTGAAAATTACTGAAATTTAGTGTGAAAATCACAGTTTTTCTTTCTTGCTATAATGTCTAAGCATCTTCACATGCCCCTGCTCACCTAGTAGTGGCACAAGTCGACTGAAGTTCTTAAATTTTTGTATGGAATAGAAATAGTATCTTCAATTGTTGATTTTATTTTTCCAAACTGTATTACTGTAAGTATGATTGCATAACTTATCATCATATTCAACTTCCATGTACAGGCTATTGATTTGGCCTCTGAGCTTGTTTGCATCCATGATTCTGCAAGACCTCTGGTATCAACAGCAGATGTTGAGAAGGTCAGACTTTTAGATCTAATATATTCACGTTTTTCTGTTTTGAGTTTTCACATTATATAAATAGATCACCATGTTTCGTATTAGAGTCATGCACTGTGTCTTAGGTATAGAGCAATACATTTTTCTTTTAAGTGAAGCCATCACAATATGAAGCTATTACATAAATGTTGTTCTCTCTACACATCCTGAGTGTTGAAGTGAACATTTTTAGGTGCAGAGACCAAATTATAGGTGTTTGCATGGAACCAGACATGTTTAAAATTGCTTGAGAAAAATGACTTCCCAGAAAGGGAGAAGAGGATGAAAGTTTTCGATAATGTTGTAATATAAGTAATTTCTAGCCATGACATAGACGATGAGAATTTGGAAGTCTTTAGCCGTAAAAATTATCCAAATCAACTTGGTCATCCCTTGATGTCAGGTGGTGTATATCTGTATATCCAACAAATGATAAAAATATAATCAAAGTTTCACCGTCAAGATTTATCTGCTGCTCTTCTGTTTAAGTAGGCTAATTGTTGGCAAAAATAAAGAAGAATAGTATAGGATAGAGCAATTTAGGTATAGTACCAATATCCACTCTTGATCATTGAATTGCTGCCAAATGACCTCGAAGTTTGTGTAACTATTTGTTAGCATTTAAAGATCATACGTTACCTCTGCTAATAAGTTGTTTCGTTTAACATTTTTGCTGTCAGTCAATATGTCAAAAGAATGTATATGGAATACATAAACATAGAAATCAAAGGTATTTGCGCACATATGTTTTTCCTTGAGTAGGGGTAAGTCAAAGCACACACACTTCCAAGTTACAACAAATGCAAAATGGATGGGCTGGTGTTGTTCCAGTTATATAGGTTTCTCTGTGGAGGTTTTGTGAAATTTTTTTTTGAATGTCTGATTTGTTCTATGACTATTCAAGAGAATAATCCAAGCAAGAATTTAATGCTTTTAGGTCATTCAAGATGGTTGGTTAAATGGAGCAGCTGTACTAGGGGTTCCAGTAAAAGCGACCATCAAAGAGGTATGTATTAATCATAATGACTTGCTTTCATATTTATACTACTTGCGTTTGATGAATACTTAAAATACAGCCAATTTAAATGATGCAATTGGTTTGGTTTCTCCTTGTTTTCCCTTTATGTGTGTTTATTAGGATATCATGTAGCTGCTCATTTTCCTGTTTCCTCTTAGTTGTGTTAACATTTATGTACCCTTCCCAGAAAAACTTGAGTAGTTCTCAGTAAAGTCCGTCTGTCTGCTGTTTTTGTCTTGAACACATATCAGGGGGCTTTAAACCTATCTTCAGATCTTGAATTCTGCATATAGACCTTGTAACAAAAATTCCTGTATTTATATGCAGGCAAACAATGAGTCTTTTGTAGTCCAAACTTTGGACAGGAAAACACTTTGGGAAATGCAAACACCACAGGTTGACTGACTATAGAGTTTACATCTCTTAATTCATGAATTTCGAATATTCTAATAGTATCAGTCTATCAATTTTTACAGGTCATCAAACCTGAGTTGCTTAAAAAGGGCTTTGAGCTTGTTAACAGGTACATAGAATTTCATATTGATTTGTCGTACACTTGTACCATGTTAAATGCAAACTGCTGTAAAACTAAAAAAGGAAAAGAAAAAGGTAATGAGTTGATGATGATAACGGATGTGAGTAATTCAGAACCTGCCCAAATCAGAATCCTTTCATCAGCTAGTTATCTCTTGCGAGTCTGATCCTTGTTTTGGATGTTACAAAAAAAATAAAAGCAAGAAACTAATCTTGAGAGTTGACTCATAATGCTGTTAGATATATATCTAGTGAGACAAAAGTCTGAGTTTTGTAATGTAATTTTCGATTAAAACAATGTTGGACACCAATAAGTGATTCCATCTTTCTCATGTCTTAATAATTGTAATGTTCACAGAGAGGGCCTTGAGGTGACTGATGACGTGTCTATTGTTGAGCACCTTCCACATCCTGTCTACATCACTGAAGGATCTTACACCAACATCAAGGTAGTTAAATATCATACCCTCTCTATCTTTTTGCAACTAACACAAATGCGAACCAATGCTCAGCACCCCATTGAATTAGAGTTGTATTTCAAAGTTCCATCTGTAACAAAAAAAGTCTCATTTCATTGCACTACAAATTTGCAGGTTACAACCCCAGATGATTTATTACTTGCAGAGAGAATATTGAGTATGGACACTAAAAAGTCTTCCTGATGATATTCTTGACATTTTCTTTGAATCATTTCAAAGTGCCATGATTTATTCAACAGACTGCCCTTGCTGTAGTTGCTGAGATGTGCCCATTGCAAATCTGCAGTTAAACTATTTATGTAGGTAGCTTGGCTATAAGGACCAATTTTTGTCGAGTCAATCATAAATTTATGCAAAAAAGTACATAAAATGGAAAATTTGATGAATGGTTTTTTTATTTTATTGAAAACAATGGGTTTACATGAACAAAAGTTTAAAAGATGATCAACTGACTGTTAAAAACCACTACGGTGTTTGCCTCTTTGGCACGGTAAGTTTAACTTTTTGTTTTCTTTTTTGGAACATATCAAATCTCCAAGCATTTCCCCTTGCATTTTTTTTCACCATAAGCAAGATCTCGTGGGCTCTCTCTCTTGATGGGGTCTTCTTTCTCTCATTAACATGTATGGAATATTTTTCTCTTGGGACTGCCAGCGACTTATTTGATGAAAAGTGTTCACCGGAACCTTGTTGTGAAGAACGCTGTGTTTTGTTTTTATGTCGGAAATGCTGATATGCTTGTTTGCCTACTTATATTGCCCATATTATGGCCTGAATGCCAGCTATCGAGTTCCAGCTTCCACCTTTGAAGACACTACTTAGCTCTATTGCAATCTTTTGTAGCAGCTATAAGATTCCAAAGCTCCCTCGACGGCGGGATTTGGGTTCCGGCTGCTGCTGAGAGGCCTTGACCCGCTTGGCGCGTGTGGCGGTGGCTTTGGGTTTTGCCCCTCTTTGAGGGAAGTGGGGTTAAATTTAAACGAAGTCAATAGGATATAAATGAATAAATAAAAACAGGAAATAAATAGGACGAGCCCAAAAACTTAATTAATACAGCTAATTAATAGAGATAAGTTTTGTTTACTTTCGACGCAGTTATTACCCAACGGTCATATTGCAGACCATAAATCTAATCTATATAATCATCATCATCTCCCCACTTCGCCACTCTTCTCTCTCTCTCTCTCTCTTTCACTTCCATTTGAATCTCTGTCATTTCAGTTTCTCTCGATCGATCTAACCGAGGAAAAATTCCCACCGCTGGGCTTTCATAGTTGCAGTTCTACACAATTCAGATCTTCTCAGATCAAATTCCAATCGGCGGGGGACAGCTGAGATTTCTCCGATCTCATTCCAATTTCCGACGATCAATATTTGTTTGATCGGATCGGGGTTTCAGTTGTGGTAGTATTTCAATTTTAGTAATATATAAAAGAGCCTATATTAGGTCGTTGATTGGTTCAAGAAAGAAAAGAGATTAAGAAAAAAATGAGATTGATTGTGTCAAAGTTGGTGTGGTGTTTGAATATCAATTTGATTGGGAAAAACCCTATAAGCAGATCGTGATGGGTGATCCAGTCAAAGAGGCTCTCCAGGCCTGGAGAAAGAGCAGCCACTATCAACATTACTCGACTAAATTGTCTGATCAGACCAAACATAATGTTGATAGTAATAAGCTCCGTCAGGCTGAGCTACAACAAAGACAGATAGACCGAGAAAATGCTCGGCTGGCTCTTGAGAACATGAAACCAACACTCGATTTGGAGCCGAGTTGGTGCACTCTACTCACCCAGCTTCAAACCTTACCTGGTTTTGATGCTTCTGCTTGGGGCTGGGGTGTTCTCAACTACACCCCTTACTACCGTCGCCACTGCACATAAGGCCTAAGCAACCAGTCGTAATTAACAAAGGCATAAACTTGATGCTTCTGTTGAAACTGAACAATAAAAAACAACTACCTTCAATTGGAAACAAAATTATAACTTGAATGGACACAGATTAACTAGTTCAAAGGAGAAAAGGAGCAACTTGAATCCATTCAAGATTTTACCAATTTATTCGATCAAATAAAAATGGACACAGATCAACAACTAGTCCCAAAGAAACCAATTTGAAGGGAGAAGACATGTTTACAATTGATTGGAAAAAAATAGACTTTCAGAAATGGAGAAGACTCAGAAAGGATTATAATTTTTCAATAATCTGGTTATATTATTCACCTACAGACTAAAGCCATGACAAAGATGATGAACATTTTGTAAGAACTTGGTCATCACACAGAAACGGAAGGTATTTACACACCTATCCTTTACCTAAGCTAAGGTATACTACTTGCAGTTGATGAATACTTAAAAGTTAAAACTACAGCCAATTTATATGATGCATTTGGTTTAGTTACTCCATGTTTTCCCGCAAGGGAAACGTGTGTATAAGACTATTAAGATACCATGTAGTAGCTCATTTCTATTATTTTCTTGTACTTCAAGGTGTATCAATAGGTATGTATCCTCGCAAGAGGTAGTTGAGCAATTTGTGTCCCCACTTAAACACATATCAGGGATCTCTTAACCTGTTTGCAGATCATAAATTACTACATATAGATCCAGGCAAACAATGAGTCTTTTGTCATTTTGAGAAATGCAGACACCACAGGTTTACTGCTTACAGAATTTACACCTCTCAATTCAAACCTGAGTTGTTAACATATCGAAACCTGAGTTGCTCAGAAACTCTGCCTTGTGGTAATCAAGCTCAGACATCCAGCCAGAAGCATATCAGGTTCTCCATTTCTGTAATCTGATTGATGGTATTACAATGTTGCTTCAAAGATGAGTAGGAATTTCTATTGCTTGTGGTCCACATACTGCTGATGTAGCAGTACATAAGCTTGGCTGGGTCATCATAAGCTTAGCCTTACGCACTCACGAACCGCCTCATGTAGAGCGATAATCTCTGAGTGGTTCGAAGAGGTAGCCACAAGGGTTTGCTTGGTTGATCTCCAAGATATTGCCGTTTTTCCAATAGTGAATACATAACCAGTTTGAGAACGGCCTTTATGTGGGTCAGAAAGATACCCAGCATCAGCGAAACCAACCAAAATATTATTTGGGGTTTCAGAGTAGGGGATAGTAATTTTGTCATCGACCTTTTCTTTAGGAACTACAATTCCATTCTCGGATCCTCCTGTCTTACTATAAGGAAAGAATAAACCCAAGTCAATGGTTCCTTTTAGGTATCGAAATATGTTCTTGACACCACTCCAATGACGCTGCGTAGGTGCTGAGCTAAATCTAGCTAACAAGTTCACTGAGAATGCAATATCTGGTCGAGTACATTGGGCCAAGTACAATAATGCGCCTATTGCACTTAGGTAGGGAGTTTCAGCTCCTAATACCTCTTCGTCCTCTTCTAGTGGGCGAAACGGATCTTTCTTTACATCCAAACTTCGACCGATCATGGGAGTGCTAACAGGGTGCACTTTGTCCATGTTAAATCGCCTGAGCATCTTTTGGACATATGCAGACTGATGGATTAGAATTCCACAAGCTCGGTGCTCTAGCTCAAGGCCTAGACAAAACCGAGTTTTCCCAAGATCTTTCATCTCAAATTCGGATTTCAAATAGCTCGTGGTTTCTCTTATTTCATCAAGAGTGCCTATTATGTTCATGTCATCAACATATACAGCTACAATAGCAAATCCGAAACTTGTTTTCTTTATAAATACGTAGGGGCACAATTCATTATTCTTATATCCTTTCCCAATCAAGTAGTCACTTAGACGGGTATACCACATCCGCCCAGATTGCTTTAGTCCGTAAAGTGAGCGTTTCAACCTGATTGCAAACGCACTCCGTGGTTTAGAGTCACTTGATTTGGGCAATTGAAGGCCATCAGGCACTTTCATATATATCTCTGAATCTAGATCCCCATAGAGATATGCTGTAACCACATCCATAAGCTGCATGTCCAGTCCTTCGGAAACTACCAAACTAACAAGGTAGCGAAACGTTATGATGTCCATTACGGGAGAGTATGTCTCCTCGTAGTCAATTCCAGGGCGTTGTGAGAAACCTTGCGCCACAAGGCGAGCCTTGTACCTTAGGACTCCGTTCTTCTCATTACGCTTTCTGACAAAAACTCATTTATGTCCTACAGGCTTTACACTTGGTGGGGTTAGCACTACCGGACCAAATACCTGTCTTTTTGCCAGTGAATCTAATTCTACCTGGATTGCGTCTTTCCATTTAGGCCAATCTGCTCTTTGTTGACATTCTACAACAGAGCGTGGTTTGATATCATCATGCTCTATTATTTCATGAGCAACGTTATATGCAAATGCATCATCAATGTGTATGGAAGATCTTTCCATCAACTCATGTGCACTCTCATAATTCATTGAGATTTCTTGTTCTCTAGAATCATACCAAACATCGGAGTGTCCTCCAGTAATGATTCATGGACATAACTATAATCAGAGATAATCTCATGAGAGGGATTCTCCACATCGATGATTAATGGATCTGGTTGTGCCTTAGTCGCCCTTTTCTTCCTTGGGCGAGTATCAGTCGAACCAAGTGGCCTCCCCTTCTTCCTTTGAGGAGCCACGGCCTCAACCACACCTCCACTAAGTGTGGTTGCAGTGCCTCCTACTACGACACCATGCCCTTTTTAGGGATTTCTAACCTTGCAGGCACATTTGCAGCTGGTATATGTGATCTTGTCACTTTAGCGATATCAGAAAACGCATCAGGCATCGAATCTGCTACGTTATGAAGATCGATTATTCTTTTCACTTCACTTTCACATTGTGGAGTGCGGGGATCAAAATGAGATTGAGTGGGGACAAACCATGACAATTCCTGTCGTTCCCTTTGAAAATCTTTTTTCTTATCTCCCCCTAACGACGGGAAGACTGTCTCATCAAAATGACAATCCGCAAATCTAGCAGTAAAACGATCGCCTGTCAAAGGTTCCAAATAGCAAATAATTGTTGGGGATTCATATCCAACATAAATACCTACTCGTCTCTGGGGACCCATTTTTGTGCGCTGTGGGGGCGCAATAGGCACATATACAGCACAACCAAATATGCGTAAGTGTGAAATGTCAGGCTCATATCCAGTAACCAACTGGTACGCAGAAAATGGTTGGCTAGCAGTAGGTCTGAAACGAATAAACAAGGCTGCGTGCAATATTGCATAACCCCATGCACTTATAGGTAAATTGGTGCGCATAATAAGTGCCCTAGCCACCATTTGTAATCTTTTGATGGTGGCTTCAGCGAGACCATTTTGTGTATGCACATGGGGAACATGATGCTCTACATCGATCCCAATAGACATGCAATAATCATCAAATGCTTTTGATGTAAACTCTCCAGCGTTATCAAGCCTTATAGACTTAATATGGTGATCAGGGTGGTGAGCCCTTAAACGAATAATCTGTGCTAGAAGTTTTGCAAATGCAGCGTTTCGTGTGGACAATAATGCAACATGTGACCAGCGAGTTAAAGCATCTACCAGAACCATAAAATACTTAAATGGCCCGCATTCTAGATGGATAGGTCCACAAATATCACCATGTATCCTTTGTAAGAATGGAATATTTTGTTTAGTATCTTTAGCATAGGAAGGTCTCGATCCTGTTTTTGCCAAAGAACAGGCTTGGCAAAATGACTGATGTGTCTTGGAAATAGTCATTGAGGCAGAGGGAGGGAACACTTCTATTACTTTAGAAGGTAATGACTGCATTGGAGCAGTGTAACGAGCACTGTGCATCGTATTTGGTTGCTGTCCCATTTTATTTTTCCCTCGAAAGAAAGGATGTCCGTGTGAATTCTTTAAAATATGGACCATCATGTCCCGACCAGGATGTCCTAATCGGTCATGCCAAAGCCTGTATAAGTTAGTGTCCCAAATTTCATCATTGGTGACAGCATAAGATTCAATAATCCGAATGGTAGTAAGATATAGTCCATTGTCTTGACTCTTCATCTTCTCTAAAACGCGTGTCCGTCCACATTCAAGAGAAGTAAGACACAAATATTCACTTCCATTCTCACAATAAGTGTTCAGATGATAACCGTTGGTGCGAATATCTTTGAAGCTTAACAAGGTTCGAGGGGCTCTAGGTGCATATAGAGCATTGGTGATTTTTAACAATGTGCCATTTGGCAAGAAAAATTGGGCAGTTCCTCGCCCTTTTATTATTTGGTCTGATCCAGTCATAGTAGACAAACATGAATTATAAGGAATTAATTCAACAAATAATTGTCGATTCCTTAATATAGTGTGGGTAGTCGCACAATCTGCTAAGCACTCTATTTCTCCTCGATTCATTCCTACAAATAAATTTTGATATGATCATTAAATATATATCTCATATGCAGTAGAGTCTTCTAGTATAGGTCGAATGATATACTTTTCATTCCAAAAATTTTTTTTATGGATGTATTGCTTTACATCATTAATAGTGCTATTTCCGAACCATGTATAATAATTTTAAAAACTTGAGCAACCTCAAATACTTCAGAATAAAATCTGAAACTTTATTAATAATTCAACGGTAATCAAAATAAGTCTCATACATAGAAATCCAATTTCAACAAATCATTATTGAAAAAATAAACTTTAAGACCAAACCAATAGTCTAATTAAAATAAGGCATTACGCCTTCACACTTAACTTGGAAATAAATGAAAAAGATTAATCAAAATCTGGAGTATCGCTTGACTTGGCATGGTCCATCTTGCCATTAAAATCCGAGATTGTGAGGTTGACATTAGGTTCAGGACCTTCTTCCTATATATAGTGAGCCTCTTGTTCTCTAGACTCTCTATACCTCTTGTAATTGGCTGCGACTCTGTTACTTGCCTGGCAGTTCTTATACCAATGAGCAGTGTCTCCACACCTATAGCAAGGTTCATTGCCAACTCTTTCCCTTTTGCTTGGGGGTTTTTCGGTGCCTTTTGCACTTTGTGACCACTAGGTCCAGTGCCACCATGGCCACTAGAACCTGCACCACCATCTCTGCGCCATACATTAGGAGGACGTCCACGGCCCATTCCACGGCCCATACTACGGCCTCCATATCCTTTTCCACGTGGGGTATTGCCCCCACGTGTGTAAGGGTCAGCACGTCCAATCCCCTTTACTTTAGGGTTCTTTCCATCCTTCACCTTGCCATAGTTAGCCTCGGGAATTTTCTTTGTCCCAATAGGTCTGACATTATTGTTCAAAAGAACTTGATCATGACGCTCAGATACTTGCAACATAGAGATCAGTTTATGGAAGGTAGTGATTCTTTTGTTGTCATACTCCAACCTATACTGGTTTGCTAGTATAAGGGCCGAAGTAGGGAAAGTGGATAGAGTTTTCTGGATCATATCATCTTCTGTGAGTTCCTTGCCACAGAAATTGAGACGTGCTTTCAGGCGCAACATATCACTGTTGAAGTCATTAACCCTTTTGTAGTCAAGTAAGCGGATTTCATTCCACTGGACAGTTAATTTTGGGAGCAAAGTGTCATGAATATTCCCAAAACGTCCCTTTAGGGCATCCCACAGTTCTTTGAGTGTTTTCAACTGAAGGTACTCCCATACCAAGCTTTGATCAATATGCCGCCTCAAGAACATTAGGGCATTGGCTTTGGTTTTTGCCGACGGTTCATCTTTTTTGTCGGTGGGAGGATAAATGGTGGTTGTGTAGTCTTTTCCCACAAACGTGGTTTCAACATTAGAAACCCAACGATGGTACTCAATTCCTTCTGAGTCCAAAATGGCGAATTCGGGTCGAGTTTGGTCAGCCATCTACAAACACAAGAGTAAATGTTTATTAATTTCCAAGAGTGTGCATTGGATTTCGAGACCAAATTTCATGGTGGTCACATATTTTCTTTCGATGCTTTTTGTGAAAATGCTTTATCACATAGTTACGTTATAAAAACTTTGTAAAGCGCATGATTTTCATTATCATGAAAATAATATATATAAATCGTGCTAAAATAATAATATTGATGTTAAGAACCTATGAAACATGCATGTATTTAATTATTAAGCACGTTATAAAGTATAACACATTGATCAAATATGCCACAATCGTAAAAATAAAAATGAAATAAAATAATAATGGCAAAATATTTTACCATGCATAATTGAAAACATTACAATATAGCATATCCGCGTGTAGTAAACCCGACAAACAAATCATCTTGTAGACATGTGTATTTACGTACTTTAAAATAAATAACACATATGGTAAAAAAACAAACAAACAAAAATTGTAAAAAAAACTAACCTTAATTTACCATAATGGTAAATATTTCAGTTTTTTTTTCTTCGAAACGGGTCGCGGGTCGTAGGTCGCGGGTCGCCGGGCGGAGATCGCAGATCGCGAATCGGAGATCGCGGATCGGAGCGTCGCCGAGCTTGCTTGCGGCGTGTATCCTGTCGCGTCGGAGATCGGGGATCGGTGATCTGGAGGCGATGTCGCGGCCGGGAAGAGAGGCTAGCGCGCGGCGGGGGCGGGGTGCGAGCGCGCGGCGGGAGCGGGAGGCGTGTCGTTCCGATCTGGGCTGCTGGTCTCGCCGATCGTAGGCGAGCGGTTGGTCACGCCGATCGGAGGCGCAGGTGCTGCTAGGGAGCGGCGACGAGGAGGGAGCGGCCACGAGGAGGGAGCGGCCACGGGGGGAAAAAAAACTAGGGTTTTCAATTTATTTTTTTTGTGTGTTTTGGCCAGAATACTTAGAGGAAAGCTATCATGCTGATAACGTGTTGTAGGGAAAATGGAATGGTATACTCGTATTATTACGAACCCCTTTATATAGGGGAAATATTACATGGAAAGATATCAATCAGTTTAATGGCAATGAATAAGAATTGTCCGTTACATAATTCATATCCATAATTAACTATATATTAAATACTGATTGCTCAATTGCCTCCGTCAGTTACTTTGACGAGGGCACACTAATAAAGAAATAATGTTTTTCCTTTAACAAAATGATAATTATCTACATTTGTATTTTATAGTAGATTAGTAAATAATTATTTCCCTTCTTGTATTTTTATTTTCATATGTTTTTTTGACAATTTCATATGTATTGACTAAGTCAAAATTATATAAGAAAAAAATAGATGTGTAAATGCCATTTTAGAATGTATGAATAAAAGTAAGACGTGTGTTAAAATTAAAAAATAAATTTAGTGATTCAGTGCAAATATTACTCCCCGATATATATTGATGGTTTTCTTTTTCACGGGGTTCCCGACAGATAATAGCTCCCAGTCACCTCTGTGAGAGAGTCTCCGATTGGGTTTTGCACCGGAAAGCATAATCACATCCCGCAATGGCAGGCAGAGAAGTTCGAGAATACACCAATCTCACAGACCCAAAAGGTAGTTTCTCTGCTTCTCTGAAATTTCTTATCGGGTTTTAGTTACGAGAACCAAATTGAAACGTTGTTTGAATCGATTTTGACAGATAAAAAATGGGGCAAAGGGAAAGACAAGATAGACGACGAAGACATCACCTTCCAACGCATGGTTGCAAAGGTTAGCGCATTTTTGCCTCTTTCACTTTGTGTGTTTTTGTGACTTATGTTCTATGACTATGTTATATCACCAAAAAATGTTATATGAACATGAATATTTTTGTCTCGAGTATCGAATTGGGTTAAAAATTTCAGTTATTATTGAATTTGTTGGATTTTAGAGTAATTCGAACTTAACATGATAAGAATTAATTGGCTTGGCAGCAAATACGACTTTGATTCACACTTTCATACTATTGTTTTTTTTTGTTTTTGTTTTTTTTTATGATTAATCATGTCATGTCTATGTAGAAATAGAAAACAATGAGAATTGTATAAGCTATCAACATAAAAGAAACCGATTTCTTTATAGCTGAACTGTGTCAGTCCCATACCCATGAACGTGTTTTGGTGTGGTTGCGTAGTTCTTGCAATTGTGAGTTCTTATACGTTAGTAGTGTACTTCTTTCTGTACAGGATATTTTGTACTGGTGATAGTAATTGGAATGAGTTAGTGATTTATATTGATTATGAACTTGAAAGTGGTTGGATTTTTGATGGTATGTTGTTGTTTTGATCTCACTTGTGTCTATGATTGTGTAATTGTCTGAGACCTTGTGGGGAGATTTCTAATAACATGCCCTGACAGGGATCCTGGCTTCTTCTACTGGGTTGTTGATGCATGCAGATGCAAGAGGTTGCAGGAGAACGTGGTGGTTACCTTCATGGCCGAGGCGGTACACCCCTCTCTTTTTCTCTCTGAATTTTTTCTTTGTGGTGCAAACTTAAACTCCATTAGTGCATTGAGACCAAGTGTGCATTCATGGAATGTATCTGCTGCTTTAACTATCTCTTTCTCTGTTTCTATGTGTGCACTTTGAGTCATGCGCAAGTTCACCACTTTCTTAGTTTTTTTTTTAGCTCTTTACTTTGTTGCCATCTGTGTAAGTTTGAGTATGCAGCCTTGGACAGTGATGACCTATTATATCTCAAGGAGCAGATGGAAGCTGAGGAGGATGCAGAACGCCTCCTTCGTCGCACTGAGAAACGAGCATTTGCTGCATTTAAGATATCCTTTTATGAAATTGCTTCTAGTTTATTGGCATGCAATAACTAGCTGGTAACAAGCATTTTTTTTCCTGTACTTCACTGTCAATCTTGATGCATTGATATGCTTCTTATGTGTGTTCTTCCTTCAAATTAAATCGTCATGTACCATATATCTGCAGTCGTACTGAGTACCTCATTTGAAACCAAGTGTATCTTATTTTCTTGGCTGGTAGCTCACAAACTAAAAAATTGTGGGCTTCTATTTGATTTTTTCTAGTAAATTTAAGTGTTGTGGACTGTATTTCACAAGATGTGTTTTTTTAAGTCTTTTTCAGTACTGTGGACTAGCTGCTGATGATAGGAATTGGGGAACCCATTAGGATAAGATAGAAAGCTGTCCTTACTATATTCTCTTTTCTTTTTTCATTAAATATTTTTACTCTATCTGTGGTAACTGCCTCTTTTATTCGTACTGAGGTACTTCCTAAAGTTTTTGCTGGAGGATGTATATTATTAAAATATCTTGATCATTTTTAAGTTGGGTGGTATCTTTGAATCCCTTGCAGCTGTTCTGATGTCATGAGTGATAACAGGCTTTTGCCTTAACACTGGTAAAGTTGAACTGTGATACTTTTCTTATGGATAGCGGACATCTTGCTGGTATTGAGCTTTATTTGACCAACAAAACAAGATTGTATATTTCTGTCTATCCTGAATTCCTTAGTGCATGCTTTTGTTGTTCAAGTTTCATATTTTCCCCTCTTCTATCTTGGTTTACTTAACCAATGCACACAAAGCTGCAAGTCTGGCAGATTCGTCACCTGCATCAGCTCCCTTGACACTTCGTGTAGAGCCCAAACCAAAAAGTGGGATTAGGTATGGATCTATCTTGAAACCTATCTTATGTATAGTGACTCCATGATTGATCTGTTTGAGTTCTCTTTGATAAAGTACATGTATAATGGATTGTATTTTGTGACGCAGACAGCAAGATCTACTGAAAAAAGTGGTTGAAATAAAACCGAAAAAGCAGAAAGTTGCTAGTCCATCTAGTGGCACTCAGTTGTCCCTCAACCAAAAGAATGGTGGTGCTATTTCAGCGAATTCGAAGCCTGAATCTAACCAGGACAAGGACAAAGTGCAATTGTCATTGCCATCTATTAAAACAGATGGCGAGTCCAAGGTGGAAGCTACTTCACAAAGCTTGTTAGGCTTAGCATATGACAGTTCTGATGATGAAGATTAAAGAAAAATAAAGGCATGCTCCTGTGAACAATAACTCAGTCTTCGTATTGTATGCGCAGTTATTAGTACAAAAGCTCGCTCACTACTTAGATCACTTTTATTGAATACAATGCTTTTAAAGTTGGTACAGTTATGTATTAACCATTTACAGCGGGTGATTTATTTTCTATTGGCCGAGATGTTTGTTGCCATTGATGCTCCATTTTCTTGATGTATCTCCCTGAGCGTGTCACTTAGCATATAGATTGTTTGATGCATGTTAGAGCACCTGATGCCCTTGTCCATGACCGGACAGATTTGGCATCGACAACTTGGAAATTTTGTTCCTTGTTCTAGTGTGGCTCTGCTCCACCTTGACCTGTTTGGATGAAGGAAGCTCCATTTTCGAAAATATCGCCTTTGGAGTAAAATTTCCAGGATCCGTTAGAAATGTTCTTCCTCCAAGTGACCTGTAGAAATTGTTTGCTAGGAGTTAGGAAACTTTCGTGCCATCTTTGATAGTTTGATTTAAATGTCTTCCTTAATTAATTCTTGTGTTCTTACCTCCTTATTTTGTTGTGATGCAATGAAGAGGTTGGATTCGCTTTTAACACTAGGATTCATGCTTCCCCAATTGCATACTGTATCCACTCCTTGTACAAGTTGTTTTCGACATGTGCATATCCATGGCGAATCCTGAAACAATTGTAGACCTTTTGGTTAGGGAAAAGAATGTCTTGGATAAGTCATACACAGATGAGCAAACCAATGGTTACATACCTTGGCATTCTTTGGTTGCAGCGCGGTCCAAAATGGTTATACACCACTGTAACTTTCATGTTCTTGTCCCGGAAGAAGCCATCGTCGTGTCCGAGAAGCATGACCTTGTCCTGGTCTCTGAACCAATTGTTGGAGATGGTAGCATCGGTTGATCCACGAGTGACATCGAGAAGACCATCCTCACACTCGTACAGTGTACAGTCCATCCAAACCTTTGATGCAGTAACCAACCTTATTGCGTCTCCATCCACCCCGCCTAGTGAAACTATTCCGTTCGGACCTATGACACTGCTTGGTGGCTGCGACTTGCAGTGGTGGATTCGAAGGCCATGGATGATTACATCGGTTGCTCTGAACACTCTCAAGCACGCGTTACCTGCTATGTGTACATTGGCACCTCTTCCATCAATTGCAGTGAAACTACTAATTAGCAACGGTTTCGAGCTTAATTTTCATGTCCCTCTTGAATGTGATCCATTTTTTGTCTTTGATCACAGAAGCCCCATATCTCAGAGTCCCTGGTTGAGGATTTAATGCATTGTCACTAGGGATAGAGATTATATATATATATAAGTCTCCTTCTATGATCGTTAATTAAAGATGCAGACGTTTATATATATTGGAGGGGCAGAAATTAAAGTGCGGAATTCTTTATTTAACTAAATTTTCGGTCACTTTTTTACATTTTCACCATTCAGTAATTAGGTACCTAATTTAGTGATTGTTAATATATATATATATATGTAGAGTGGTTTGTTTTGTTCGTTTATGATGCAGCTGTGATAGGGAAGTGAAATGTTTAAACAAATAGATGCTATCGAATGTTATGCTGTTTTGAACTTTTGATTCTCCACCCAAATTTAGTTGCTATTAACTCGTTATCTATTTATGTCTACGAACTAGTGAAATAATTAAAATTATGATTCGAGTGCATATCCTGTTTCATTGATGAAACGGATTCCATGCACAATGGAGTGCAGTCATCGGCGAATATTTTAATACCAATAACCAATCGCAGCCATATATTTGGCTTTTTAAACCTTGAGCCATTTTTCCATTATTAACGTCGTCATCTTTTTTAGATTGAATCCAACCAAAAAATGAAGCGAAGAAGGTAAATCAGAATAAGTTCTGAGAATAGGAGGAAGGAGGGAGTAGACGCGACTCGATTCGATGGATAGCGAGCTGGGTCGAAGGAGGGAGGGAGGTATCATTGAGTCTGCGTGAGACACCAAGTCTGTGAGTGCATAGGATCTCGTCGGGATTGAGGCTCGCAGCTTGTTGATGACTACAAATCTATTGGTCTGATAGATCTTTAAATATGAACATAATAATCGAATGTGGGATACTGGGATATATGGGATCTAATTCACAAAACAATTACAAGGAATAAAACTTTTGCTAAGTTGGGGTTTTGGTGAGGGTGATATGCGTCTGAGTAACGAATGGCTATCAATAGGAACTGGGTTTGATCTTGTTTGAACTTTGAAGGAATGAAATTAAAGAATTGGATCAAGTAGATATGTTCCAGAGATTCAAAACCACCTTCCCATGATGGAAGAAAAAGAAAAAAAAAACAGAAAATTGGTTTTGTTTTTTAACTGGCTCTTAACATCTGACCAAGTCAATTAACTGTCATGTCACCAATCCTTGATGGTGGTCATGCTCTGATAGAACATGAAATAGACGCCCTTGATGAAGTACTATGCATTAATCCGAATATTCATTTCTATTTTTTGTAATTCTCGGAGTTTAATGGAATGAATAAAGTGGTTATAAAGTAGCCATATTTAAAGTAGAAATTTGTTCGAGAAATATTAAGTCGTTATTTGATTAAATTCAATCGACTCAAGAGTTGACTTTTAATTCGTCACTCGTTTCAGAAAACTTCATTTACGAAAGTTTTAGAACTCGTCAAAACAACTTCGTAGACATTCAGCAAGTAATTTTTAAGAATCGGAGGAGTGAGATTTATTTTGTAGAAATTAGTTAGCCGTTTTAAGGGACGGTAAAAATGGAAATTGGAAACTGGATATTTCCCAATTTCCCCCCTTCTTATCCAACCAACCCTTTCTCTTTTCTTCTTCATTTTCTCTTCTTCCTCCACCTACTCATCTCTTCCGAATCCATTTTCTTCCTTCCTCCTTTTCAGATCGGCAAACACTTCATTTCTTCCTATCTCTTTCATTCAGTGGTTGTTGCTGCCACTAATGCTCTTCCTAGAACCTTGCCGACAACATCTTCAAGCTTTGGGAACCCACCTCTGCCACTGGGAGGTGCACCTACAGCTTGGAGGTTTGGCAACTGCTGGAACAAAGGGACAAGGGCGGCTAAAAGGTCATGGTGGTTGTGCAAACAGCCTTTTGGTCTGCTGGGTTTCTATTGTTGTTGGTAAAGCCATCCCTTTCTTGTATTTTCTTGCAAGTCTTTGGTGTAGAGATAATGAGTTTAGGAGTGGAGTTTGGGTGTGTTTTGCTCGGCTGTGTTTTGTGTGTTTGTTTAGAAGTGGGTTTTGGGTGGTTTGGGAAAGAGGGTGTTGACAGTGAGGAGCCACTGAATTGGTGTTTTGGTAGTCAAGTTTGAGGTTTTGATTTTGGGTGGTTGTTTGTTTTGTTAGGAAGCTTGCAACCATGAGTTTTTTTTAGCTTTTTTTAGTTAAGGTGAGTTTGGGATTATTGTGGTGTAAAAGGAGGGTGTGTGTGTGTGCGTTAGTGTTGGCCGGTTGGTTGGGCCACTGTGAAGTGGAAGGAGAAGTCGGTAGGAGTTAGTTGTTGGCTTTGTGTTGCTTAGAGGAAGTGAGTGTAGTCCTTCAATTTCCAGCAAAGTTACCTATACATGTTTCTCGATCACCAAGCTATATATACCGTGTCATCGATCATGGAAACATCATCATTAATCTTTATCGTGGCATATACGTATCATTTTTGTTGCTCTGCTAAGCCACGTAATTTTGCTTTTTGCCAAGTCAGTATCCGAAGTGATATATAATTATATATTGCTATTAGAATAATGGCAACATGTTTTTGAATCTTACAACAGTTAAACAGTGTCAAAATCAATTATAGTAGAAAGATTTTGACAAGTCATAAACACGCAACCTGATTAGAAATAGCTTACATAAAAAGGATGATAAGCAACAAATTATAACAACATTAGCCGAGCAATAATGAACAAGTACATATTTAAAAGGCATGACATCCAGCCAGTGGTGCGGTGCAGCTTATCCTTCCCGTTTCACAAGCAATTTGTCTTGACTTCTGTGCTTACAGCACAAAGCAACCACCAAAGGCGGGATTGACTTCACTTGAAGATTGTGTGTAGTTGTACTTGGAATGGAAACAACCCAGGGCTCTGGCAGAGAATGATCCACGATAGGAGATACAAGATCGAGAATGATCCACGATAGGAGATACAAGATCGAGGGCGTGCACCACTGCTACGTACTTCTGAATGGATCAGTGTCGTTTAAAGCGCCAGGAGGTTTGCTCGAATAAGCGAATTCGAGAGTCCATCAGTCCCTCTTCTCACAATCATGACATCAATGCAGCAAAGTCAATCCCAAATCAAGAAGTAAATGCAGCACAGTCAAAGCACAGATCAAGGATGATTTCAGGTTTCCTAAAATAAACGATCTGATTATGTTTTAGCAAGAATCATTGATTGTAATTGATCTTGTAGCTATGTAATCTCCAAGACTTCTGGATCTAAATTGTGTAATCATCTATATAAATTTATGCAATTCATGAATGAAATGATTAAGTTTTACATCTCAATATTGAATTCTTCATGGTCATCAGAGTCTCTGTCTAACGACAAGCTTCTCCTTTTCCAATCCCTCCCCAAGCAGTCCCTCCTCCCCAATGGCCGCTGCCATCATCCCCCCCACTGATTCCAATCCACCACCTCCTCCTCCTACCGAAACACACACTGCCCACACCACCGCTCCCACCCCCACTCAGACCACCACCACCACCATCTCCAATTTCCTCACCATTAAACTAGACCGAACAAATTATTCCCTATGGCTTGCCCAGATCACCCATCTTTTGAAAAGTAGAAATCTCATGGGTTTTGTGGATGTCACACGTCCCTGCCCGGCTGCTTTTTTCCGAAATCCCGACGGCACCCTCACCGATCGCGTCAATCCGGCGTATGAAGAATGGCTCGCTACGGATCAGATGATCCTTGGGTGGATCAACGGGTCGCTCACACCCTCTGTTCTGTCCACAGTGGCGTGATCTTACTCCGCCCACACTACCTGGACCTCCCTGGCTCGCAGATATGCCTCCACAAATCAGAACCGCATCCTTCAGCTTCGGAGTCAACTTCTTCGCACCACCCGCGGTGATTTGTCCATTTCTGACTATCTAGACAGGATCAACCAAATTGCTGATACTTTGGCTCTCTCTGGACATCCGATTGATGACTCTGATCTTATATCTATTATTATGAATAATGTTGGTCCTGTTTATGAGAATACTATCAGTGCAGCACAAGCCAGGGACACCCCTATCTCATATGATGGTCTTGAAGCTCTTTTGTTAAGTGCAGAGACGCGGATTACCAGTCACAATGCTGCAGGTCTAGATGCTACTCCTACTGCTCTTGTGTCCCAACTACAACGCACCTCTATTAGTGGCACTCGGGGCCGAGGAAACAATTCTAGAGGTCGTGGCCGCCCCAACAATTCTGCTAGGCCCTCTTTTTCTGGACCATCTACTTACTTACGTGGATCCAGTTCACGCACTCCATCCCGCGGTGGTTCGATCTTGGGTCCAGCTCCATTTAATCGCACTGATTCCAGGGGTCCTTGCCAAATTTGTAATAATGGCCATATTGCTTTGGATTGTTTCCAGAGAATGAACCTTGCATATGAAGGCCGCACTCCTACCTCCAGACTTTCTGCCATGGCTGCTGGTACAACTTCTCCCCACAATTCTTCGGCTTGGCTGCTTGATACCGGTTCCAATACCCACATCACCAACAACTCTCAGGCCCTCACTGATGCTCGTCACTATCAGGGCAATGATACAATCAGCGGTGTTGTCACTGGTCAAGGTTTACAAATTTCCAAAATTGGCAATCTTACCCTTCCCTCATACTCATCTCCTATTACTTTGCATGATGTCCTTTATTGTCCTAATGCCTCTGCCAATATTCTCTCTGCTCACAAGTTATTATCAGATCATTCTTGTTATATACTAATGTTTCCCGATTTTTTCCTTGTGAAGGACATGCAAACCGGGAGGACGCTTTTGGAGGGGTGGAGTAGTAATGGTTTCTATCCGGTCGTCTCTAGTCCATCGTCATCACATAAATCCAGAGTCCTTCAGTCTTTGTTAGTCACCCGGGTCACTGCCGATGTGTGGCACACTCGTTTAAGTCATCGATCCACCGATGTTTTTCGTCGTTTAGCATCTAGTCTTTCCTTCAAAAATAAACGATTGCCTAATTGTCATGCTTGCCCATTAGGCAAATCACACAAGTTACCTTTTTTCTTGTCAGAGTCAGTCTCTCTTTCTCCATTTGAAATAATGCATAGTGACGTTTGGACTTCCCCACAACTTTCACTCCATGGATTTAAATATTATGTGATTTTTATTGATCAGTTCACGCGATATAGTTGGCTTTTTCCAATGAAATGCAAATCTGAAGTCTATACCAACTTTGTTGCCTTTTCCAATTATGTGGAAAATCAATTATCATCCACTATCAAACAATTCCAATATGATGGTGGGGGTGAATTTAACAATCATAACTTCACCAAGTTCTTTTCTCATAAGGGTATTCATCATCGTCTTTCATGTCCTCATACTCCAGAACAAAATGGGTTGGCCGAACGGAAACATCGTCATCTTGTTGAAACCGCTCTCACACTTCTTGCTCACTATTTTGTGCCCAAATCATATTCGGTAGAAGCTCTCACTACGTCACTTTATCTCATCAATCGTTTACCCACACGTGTCCTCCAATTTAGTTCTCCATATGAAAAACTCTTTTGATGTCCTCCAGATTATTCCTCTCTACGTACTTTTGGATGTGTCTGTTTTCCTTATCTGCGTCCTTATAATAAAACCAAACTTGACTTCTGTTCTTCTAAGTGTGTCTTCATTGGTTACTCATTAAATCACAAGGGTTATAGATGTTTAGATTTATCCACTGGTCGGGTCTATCTCTCTCGTCATGTTGTGTTTGACGAGTCTTCGTTTCCGTTTCAGGAGTCAGTCGCTACTTCTCCTCCTCCGGCATCCTCACAAAACCTCTCCCAAACACTTGCCATCACCACCACTTCTACATCAACACCAGTCCAACCTTCAGCCTGTAATCCCAGTCCACCTTCTCCTTCTTCTTATCCTCTTCAATCGGCACCAACACCACAGCCTCCGCCAAATTTACCCGATCCCAGATTCATCAACACATACTCACGCCGTCCCCATCCTCCGCACCCCCAACCGGCCGACGCATCACCGCCAGCTGACCAACCCCAATCACCACAGCCGGCCCTTAACCCTCCTTCTCTACCACCACACAATCCCAATCCTCTACCGCTACAACATCCTCCACCGCAAATCCCTCAGCCCCCTCGTCCTCTCACCCGTAGCCGCAATGGAATTGTAAAACCAAATCCCAAATATGCCATGCTTGTAACCTCTGTCACTCATGATATTGAGCCCTCATGCTACACCCAGGCCGTAAAACAGAAGGAATGGCGTGATGCCATGGCTGTGGAGTTCAACTCTTTACTCCAAGCTGGGACCTGGCAGCTTGTACCACGCACTTCTCATATGAATGTTCTTCCTAACAAATGGGTCTATCGTATCAAGAAACGGCCTGATGGTTCGGTGGAACGATATAAAGCCCGATTGGTGGACAAGGGATTTCGGCAACAAGAAGGCATTGATTATGGTGAGACTTTCAGTCCAGTGATCAAACACTCTTCTATTCGGTTGATTTTAGCTATTGTTGTTTCTTATGGGTGGTCTATTCGACAATTGGATGTTCAAAATGCTTTTTTGCATGGTTATCTATCAGAGGATGTTTATATGCTACAACCGAAAAGGTTTGTTAATTCTGATTTTCCAGAGCATGTCTGTAAGCTGCGCCGTTCTTTATATGGTCTTAAACAGGCTCCAAGGACTTGGTTTTCATGTTTTTGGAACTATTTGGAAGACTTGGGATTCATTGCTTCTCAGGCTGACTCATCTTTTTGTTCATCTACATGTCCAATAGTGTCAAGTTATTCTTGCTCATCTATGTTTATGACATCTTGATCACTGGTACTCATCCTACTCACGTTCAAACTCTTATTGGTAATCTGAACAAGTTGTTTTCCATGAAAGATTTAGGTCCCTTGCACTATTTCTTGGGCATTGAGGCAGAGCGTACACAACAAGGTTTGTCACTTTCTCAGACCAAATATACAATGGATCTCCTTCATCGAACTCAAATGACAGATGCTAGTCCTGTTTCAACTCCGTCCAGTGGTAAGCGGCTTAGTATCAAAGATGGGGCTCCCTTGGCTGATGGAACTCAATATCGTAGTGTTGTTGGTGCCTTGCAGTATCTTACCCTCACTCGTCCAGACATTTCTTATGTGGTCAATCAAGTCTGTCAGTTCTTGCATTCTCCTACTAGTGTGCATTGGGTTGTTGTGAAACGGATTTTACGGTATCTCAAACATACTCCCACTTATGGTTTGTTCTATGCTCCTAGCTCCATTCGCTTGGTTGCTTATTGTGATTCTGATTATGCTGGTGATCCTGATAATCGTATCTCCATCGGTGGCACTTGCATCTATTTGGGTTCTAATCTTATCTCATGGAGCTCAAAGAAACAGATTGGGGTTTCTCGATCTCGTACAGAAGCTGAATATCGTCAATTGGCCTATATTGCTGCTCATCTTTCTTGGTTTCGAATTTTGTTTCGTGATCTTGGTATCCCTCTTACAGCTCCTTTGTTATGGTGTGACAACATTAGTGCCATCTCTCTTGCCTCTAATCCTGTCTTTCACACTAGGACTCATCACGTTGAAGTGGATTATCATTATATCCGTGAAAAGGTGACTCGGAAGGAGCTTACCGTTGGCTATGTCTCTACTGAGGATCAACTTGTTGATATCTTCACTAAGGGTCCTTCCAAACAGCGCTTCCAACGCATTCTTGCCAAGCTTCCTGTCCATCGTAGGCCCATTAGCTTGTGGGGGGGGGGGGGGGTATTAACCATATCAGTCCCTCTTCTCACAATCATGACATCAATGCAGCAAAGTCAATCCCGAATCAAGAAGTAAATGCAGCACAGTCAAAGCACAGATCAAGGATGATTTCAGGTTTCCTAATATAAACGATCTGATTATGTTTTAGCAAGAATCATTGATTGTAATTGATCTTGTAGCTATGTAATCTCCAAGACTTTTGGATCTAAATTGTGTAATCATCTGTATAAATTTGTGCAATTCATGAATGAAATGATTAAGTTTTACCTCTCAATATTGAATTCTTCACCTAATAGGGATTAAGTACCTTTACTTCCCCATGGGGAGACAATACCTTACTGTAGGGAAAAACTATGGAAGCGACATGTTGAATATCATTAGGTTCAACTTCTCTTACAACAGTGGTCTCGGACTTGAGTTTAGATTTGGAAGAATATAGAATGATCGGGTGAGCGGGAAAGGAGAACACGGTAGCGATGGAATATATCAGCATCTATAAGGGACTCCACATACAGATATACAAGGATCTGTCGTCGACATCTGCCTCCGTCTACCCCACCCTCTCCCTCGAGAATTCACCAAATCTACTCATCCTTCTTTTTCTTGACAAGCCCTAACCTCCTAATAATAATGGCAATATTGGATCCCAAGTATTGCTGCTAGGTTAATGAAAACAAATAGGGTATATCCGTATTGATATTTGGCATGCAAGAAATAATCTTTATGACTTCAGACCTCCAAATTTACTCGACTTTTCCAATTTATTTCCTCTAGGTCTTACTTTGTCAGGCTCGTATGGATCAAGTCTAAACTTTCTATCATGCCCAAAAATTTAGCAATGTAAAATATTTTGTCGTTCATGGTATGCGAATAAATCTCATATAAGCATTTCAGAAGTAATGCTCGTAACCGCTAAGTTGGTACCATTAATTTAGTCATTTATATATCAGACGTTACAAACATGAAATATTTATTGTGCCTGAATTTAATATACATTTCTCTTATGAGGTTGAAATAACTGCTACGATATAACATTGATTATCTATTTTATTCCTAATTCAATCATGTATTATGTCAATTACTAATTTAATATAATTGTATCATTTAAGGACATATAATGCCGGAAACATTTACATTATTTGTAACTTATACGTTATGATCCATGAATCATGAAAATTAATTTGGTAACCATTACCAAATTGTTATAACAGAATCATTATGGGATTTAATTATGCAATCATTCTGCCTGAAGCATTTAGGTAATTAAATTAAAATATATGTAAATGCCATAATCATTGATGGGATTTCATCTCATTCACTTATTTACGTAACCATTGCACAAGTAATATTTATTTGGTCATTTATACGTACCATTTAATATTTATATTACGTCGGTTATCAAATTTAAATCGCAACGGTTTTATTTCAATTAATATTTATATTACGTCGTTTATCAAATTTAAATCGCAACGGTTTTATTTTAATTAATTATGAATTTATGGACATGCCAGAAGCAATGCAAAATAAATTAATTATACATGTAACTATCAATATATTCATTTATTGGTTCAATAAATACCACTATGAATACATGTTTGTTATATATGTCAAGGAAAATTACTTTATTTTGGATTCAATAATAATTACTTTCACATAAATTACCTTTGGTATGGTTGAATAACATTAACTAAATTTATTTATGTTATATTGATAATATTAAATGAGACTGTGTCAAAAGCTCTAATAAGGTTCAAAGTCGAATTAATTAAATTGAGTCAGAAGCTCAAGCTCAAGCTATAAGGCTAGCACAAAAGCTTGCCATTAGTCACCATGACAATACTTATGAATCTTATCAAGCTAGGCTCATCCACTCAGATGCAATGTCTAGGCTTATGAGGTTGTGTATTTAAGCGAGCCTCGCTCCACCCTCCTCATCTTCTACCTGGTCGTATTCAATTGGAGTTACCGAAAGGGTTGATAAATAATGTTTTAGTTCTTGGCGAACCTACTTGAGCCCTATAGCCCCATCTCACTCTACTAAAAATAACATTTTAGGAGACCTCATATACTCTATAAACTCACACATGAAATACCCAGGTTATCGAGTTACTATCAAGCCAATTTCCTCTTTGGTGTAATAAAATCAAATAAAAAGGAAGAGTAATTTGATCACGATAGTTTGGACCTATAGTTTGTAAATGAACATGTACGGTATTCGTACATACATG
This sequence comes from Argentina anserina, assembly GCF_933775445.1. NCBI lineage: Eukaryota > Viridiplantae > Streptophyta > Magnoliopsida > Rosales > Rosaceae > Argentina > Argentina anserina. Next base: position 16,828,658 of record NC_065876.1, read on the forward strand.
AATCAAACTTGAAATTTTGATAATATCATTTAAGAAACTCAAAGTTTCCTAATAATTTACGATACATGATAGAGCTAGTAGATTATTTAACTGGTCCACATTTTGCAATTGGTTGAATATGTATCATCGATATTAAGGTATTAGTTATCGTTGATGTGCAAATATGTAAGCTAACAAGTATTTTTGCCAATCGCGAAATTTGAAATATCAACTTTTATTACAGATTTTATCTTCAACTCATATATTGTGATTTATGAGCTTATAGTTATGTTCGAATATATTTACTTCAATCAACTATATTATGCATGTGATCCATTGAATTAAATGGATGAGTAGTGAACTTGCCATTAAAGATGTTTAATATCTTAACGTTTCATAATAACGTTATTAAGTATTAAGAATATTCGAACTAACATTTATCACGTTGAAACTACTAAAGAAAATGAGTGAATTATATTTTCATACTCCTAGTGTATTGATAGGAGCACAAAGTGTGACGTTTTTAATGTGATTATGCCCTATTCTTACTCTTTGTTACCTCTTATTTAGTATGTTTTAGTTTCTTTTGTATGAATAAGTGTCTAGGTAGAGCTTATATGAATTATAAGTAAATTGATGATGAAATCGTGCTAAGTGTTAATAATCCTTGTTGAGATACGATTCCTTGTTCGAGTAGGATTCATCCTTTCATATTTCTTTGTTTCTAACATACTTATTCTTATTAGGAAATACAAATCCATGTTGGAGAAGGAAAGCAATCCTAGTTCCACAAGGAAAGAGAAGATTTGCACTTAAAAGCCCAATCAATGCAAGAATGAAAATGCTGTCAAGATTCGTAGTCCAACTTCGACGGGCTCCCCTGGATAGCTCCGATTGCGTTAGAAGACGTACCTTATATGGATAAAACGGATTTTGAGTCTAGTTTCTGTAGGATTTGTAATCAAATCAATATCTTATTCCTACAGGGAGATATGACCAAATCATTACTCGGAGATCCAGTGAACTCGGCGGAATTATCTCAGCCATTGATTTGCTTTTGATCCAAGGGCTATGAGGGAAACTTGGGACTTTGTTCCTCCTACATATAGAGAAAAAATATGATCAAAATCTCCATAAATCCCTACACCAAAGAATGTCAAAGAAGACATGCAGCAAATTAAATGAGAAGAGGCAAGAAAGTCAAAGAAGGCATGCAGCAAATTTAATGAGGAGATGTAAGAAAAATCAAACATGGCTGCAACAATTAAGACTTTTGCTGCCTCCCTAATTCAAAGGAAGAAATTTGTGCAAAAGAAATCAGCATTAAAGAAGGAAGAAGATATGCAATTAATGCAAAAGATATGCAATCCTTATAGAAATCAGAATTCTGGCACTGCAGATCATCCAACTTTGACGAGCTCCCCTGAACAGCTCAGAATGATTGAGAAAGTGCATGATATATGGATGAAAATCCACGGAAGTCTAGTTGAAATTGCCAGTTGGAATCATCTCAATATCTATTTTCTAGAGAAAGTTATGGCCACAACAAGGGACAAAGGTCAGATCTGCCGAATCTAGGAAACCTCAACCAATTTGGTTTCAACTTTGTGGACTTTGTGGCCATCCTCCCTTGGGTTTCTTCCTCTATATATAGCATCTCAATTCCACAGAAAAACATGATCAACCTTGCTCACAAGACTAGCCAAAGCTCTGCCTTAAACACTACTCATCATCCTCAAAGCCATTCAAGGCGAAAACACCATCTTCCCTTCATTCCATTCGATCCAAAGCGCTACGCCTAGGATTGCCATTCAAGTTGAAGCCGTGCTGCCTTGTTTTGATACCGCTAAGGAGATTTACAAAGTGTAACTCGTTACTTCTTCACTTATGTTTTCGGTTTGGATTCTTTGTGTGATGTTGTGTTTATGTTTTTGGCTAGTTCCGAATTTGTGGAATACTCTTATGTAGTTTACGATTTTGCAAGATGTTATAAAGTAGTTCTGATTTTGTTTTCTATGATTTCTATGTAGATGTCGTGAGTTTATAATTCAATGATTTAATGATTCTCTTTCCTGTGCGTTAACTATATGTGATTCAAGGCGCTAAGTTAGTTTTGCATATAGGATTCTTAAGTGTTTTGTTAACTTGTTAAAGTAAGTGACATGCTTGACTTGTTAGTAATCACTAGGAATTAACCATGATCCGTTTGTTATCTAAGATGCGCTAAGTAATTAGATAAGAGATGAATCAATAAAGTGGTAAGATTGAGATTGACATGTTACCTTGTAATTTCTAAGCGCTATGATAGGATTACCAGGCCATGTTTCGAGTTAGGGATGCGCTAAGTAACCTAGTTCGGCATTAGGTTGTTGTTTGTTCACTCAATACTTGTCCGCTAAGGCTCGGTGATTGCATAGGATGAGATTACGATTTTGAAGCTACTTGTGACGTTTTGTTTGGTGGTGTTTATGTGTTGGTTGGTTGATCACATGTATATATTAGTTTAGGTTTTATTTTCTGTTTTTATCTTTCAACCCGATCCTATATATCAAACTCTTTTAAACTCGTATGAATTCGTTATTAAATGTTTGTGATTCTTTACCCTGGTTGGATCCCCGGTTTGTGAACGATACCCTCTTGCTTTATACTACTAACGATGCTTACAGGGTTAATATTGATCTCGAGTAATCGAACAGATCAAATGGCGCCGTTGCCAGGGATCCATCTTTATGGATCTCTAATCTTTTAATTTCGAATTCATTGTTCATATTGTAAATTTATATATATATTTTTTTTCTTTTTGTAAACATATAGTAAATATATCTTAGGTTGTTGTTTTGGTGATTGAGTGTATGATTGTTGTAGGTTGTAAATCGAACGGAATAGGTAAAGTCCCTTTTGTTAATATTAGCCTTAACCCCTCATGTTTTCTTCCAAAGTTTTTGCATGAGGTTGAGGGCGGCTTTTATTAACACTTGGAGGTTTGTCTAACACCCAAGTTTCAGTCCAGCTGAGTAAGGGGCACGCTCTTTTATTACCCTGGTGCATGGGACCAAAATTGGATCTCAGAGAACTATTGACTGACATACATCTCGGTGATGGAGTCGATAGGGAGTTCGCTCTCCGTAGTTCAACAAATGAGTCCTACCATGTTCACTATCTCTAATTGAGCTATACGGCCTTCTGAAACAAAGACTTGATCTTGTGTCTAGACATCCATACTTAGGCCGCACGTCCACCTCGGTTTACAACTCAGAATCAATTGATCATTCAATCATTGAAATAGCAAAAAGAACTTGTGAATTGTATGAACTTTGTAAACGTAAAGAACTAACTTTGTAACATGACAACATAGTTGTCGTGCCTCTTCCATAAGTGTGCTGCGTATATGACCAAGGAAGGGCACGATTCATGTCTTCATTTTGTATCCTTCAATGCTAACCCTTTAACTTTTGTATTACAGGAATTATGCATGTCCGAAATATCTAAGAGAACACAAGAGCTCAAAGATCGAATTCAAGCACTTAGAGATTTAAACAACTCTTTCACAAGTAGACCCTTAGATTTCAAATCATCTCCAAGCAATTCAATCTTGAACTCTTCACCTAGATCAGAAGAAGAGGAGGATCCTTTCTTTCCCTTCATCTTCAATTCAGAGATAGACACAATTGCGGACCGTGCATTAGTTCTTGTTGGTGCTCCAATGGCACTCAAGAATGCTTTCATCCCCACCACCCCTGAATCACCTTCATGCATTGCTTTCACTGCACCTAATGAAGCCAACTTCTCCATTCCGGTTCAATTGCTTGGGCAGCTGCCTAAGTATTCTGGTTCCTCAATGGAAGACCCTAATGTTCACCTTAGGGAGTTCTTGGACATTTGCAAGCTCCAATCGATTCATCATCTGTCTCAAGAAGGCTTGAGGTTGCTTTTGTTTACATTTACCCTTAAGGATGATGCTAAACGTTGGTTATACTCTCTGCCTCCGGGAATCATCACCACATGGGATGAAATGACTAGGAAGTTCTTGAAACAATTCTTCCCTGCTCAACTCACGAAAAGACTAAGGAGGGAGATTCAGAACTTCACTCAAAAGGATGGTGATTCACTCTACGAGGCATGGGAGGAATTTCAAGAACTACAAAGAAAGTGCCCTCACCATGGTATTTCGTTGGATGACTTGGTGCAATTCTTCTATGAAGGACTCGACACCATTAACAAGAGTATGGGGGATTCGGCATGTGGCTGCACATTCATGAACAAGACCAGTCAAGAAGCTTATACCTTGATTGATGACTTGGCAGACAACAATCGCCAATTTAGTTCTAAGGAAAAGAGAGGAAGCAAGAGCCGTGGAGTGTATGACGTTGATACAAGGAATCAAATGGCTACTTTAGAAAGAAAGCTTGATGTTCTAGTTAAGGCATTCAATGGTTCGACCATCAACACTCAAGCGTGTGGCATTTGTTCATTCAAGGACCACACCACCGAGAATTGTCCAAATGGTGCAATAACTGAAGAGGAGTTGAACTTCATGGGGCAACAAAGGCCTAGGTACGATCCTTACTCGAACACATACAATCCTGGACTTAGAGACCATCCCAACAATGCTCAACCGTCCAATGCTCAAGGTCAAGGACCTCGTCCTTCAGGTTTGTTTGTGAGGCCTCAGGTACCTCAAGGTTCTGTTCCCTTTAACTCTAACGTTCATGGTTCAAATAATGCATCTGCACCTAACTATGATGAACTTTTGAAGTCCCTTGCTCAAGGGCAACAAAATTTAAACTCTGCTACTCAAGCTTTAGTTACAGGTCAACAAGCTCATTCTAAAGACATAACCGAGCTTAAGAAGCAGATGGGACAAGTGATCGACTTCATGGGAAAGATTCATGAAGGAGGTAAGTTGCCGAGCCAAACTGAGCCAAATCCTAACGTGAAGGCCATGATGACAAGAAGTGGGAGGATCTTGGATGCTCAATTGCAGCAAAACAAGAAGGCCGTGCCTTCTAAAGGAAAAGAGGCCGAGAGTTTCAATGCTAATGACATAGAGAAAGACCCTGCCTCCTCTAAAGCAAATGATGTCGTGCCTCTTCCCACAAGTGATCATGACGCACATGACAAAGGTAAGGATCCTAACTCTAGTGGTTTAGTTTCAACTAATGCTCTTCCTCGTGTTCCCTTCCCCAATAGATTTGCAAAGCAAAAGAAGAATGACTCTGATCAAGTCATGCTCGACATTTTCAAAAAGGTGGAAGTGAATATGCCTCTTATTGAATGCATACAACAGAATCCTAGGTATGCTAAGTTTTTGAAAGAATTGTGCACTAATAAGAGGATGACTCGAGAGAATGAGGTTGTCACAATGAGTGAGACGGTTTCTGCCGTGCTCCAACGGAAGCTACCACCAAAGCTTAAGGATCCAGTGAGTTTTTCTATCCCTTGTACAATCGGAAACATGACATTTGAAAAGATAATGTTAGACTTAGGTGCATCGATCAATGTAATGCCTTACTATATTTATGAGGATCTAGGTCTAGGTGATTTGAAACGAGATAATGTTGTGATTCGATTGGCAGATTATTCCAACAAAGTCCCTTTGGGCTATGTTGAAGATGTTCTTGTGCAGGTTTCGAGCTTGATATTCCCTGCGGACTTCTATGTCCTTGACATGGAGCCGACTGAAGGAGATGACAAGGAGGTCCCTATTTTGTTGGGGCGTCCCTTTATGAGGACTGCAAGAACGAAGATTGATGTGTTTAGTGGATCACTCACCTTTGAGTTCGACGGTGAAGTGATTAGCTTCAACATCTTTGAAGCTATGAGGTATCCCCTTTCGGAATTAAGTGATTGTTTTTCAGTTGACATTCTTGATTCTCTTGCAGATAACTATCTAGATACCTTGGCACATGACGAGTTGGCACTCACCATTGCCCAAGGGGCCGGATTTGCAAGTGATGGCTCCAACGTTTCTGAGTTGGAAGCCAATGATGCCGTGCCATCATTTGTACTAGAGAATGTGGCCTCTTTTGAGTTTTCGCCACGTGAGGTAAGTTATGTCTCTCCTAGTCCAATTCTCTTAACCACTAATAAGAATCTTCCTTCTGTGGTGCAAGCCCCAAAGCTTGATCTTAAGGTTCTTCCGGACCACTTGAAGTATGCATTTTTGGGAGATGAGGATACATTGCCCGTGATCATTTCATCTACACTCAACGAGGATCAAGAGGAGAGATTGATTGAAGTGTTAAAGAAACACAAGACGGCAATAGGATGGACCCTAGCCGACATCAAAGGAATCAGCCCTACCATGTGTGTGCACCGAATTTTGCTTGAAGATGGTGCCAAACCAACCAAGGAATGTCAAAGACGCCTTCATCCACCAATGATGCAAGTTGTAAAGGATGAAATCACTAAGTTGCACGATTGTGGCGTGATCTACCCCATCTCGGATAGTAGGTGGATCTCTCCCATTCAAGTTGTGCCAAAGAAGTCAGGAATCACGGTGGTAAAGAACAAAGATAATGAGTTAGTGCCTCAAAGGACGGTGACTGGTCACCGTGTGTGTATCGACTATAGAAAGCTCAATGCCACAACAAGGAAGGATCACATGCCGTTGCCATTCATTGATCAAATGCTTGAGAGATTGGTGGGTCATTCTTTCTATTGTTTCCTTGATGGATATAGTGGATACAATCAGATTAGTGTTGCGGAGGAAGATCAAGAAAAGACGACATTCACATGCCCTTTTGGTACGTTTGCGTATCGTCGCATGCCTTTTGGTTTATGCAACGCTCCAGGTACGTTTCAACGTTGTATGTATCACATTTTCTCTGAGTATATTGGTTCTAAAATTGAAGTTTTCATGGATGATTTCTCTGTTTATGGTGAGAATTTCGATGCATGTTTAGAGAATGTGGAACTTGTGCTTAAACGTTGTGAAGAAACTAACTTGGTTTTGAATTGGGAAAAATGTCATTTCATGGTTACGCAAGGCATTGTCTTAGGCCATATTGTTTCATCTAGAGGAATTGAGGTTGATAAGTCTAAAATAGATCTTGTGCGTCACTTACCCCTCCCCACAAGTGTGAGGGATGTTCGATCGTTTCTTGGACATGCAGGTTTCTATCGTAGGTTTATCAAGGACTTTTCCAAGATTGCGAGACCAATGAGTTCATTGCTTCAAAAAGACGTTCCCTTTCACTTTGATGATGATTGCAAGCTTGCATTCGAGACTTTGAAGAAGCTCTTAACTTCGGCACCAATCATGGCACCGCCGAATTGGTCCTTGCCATTTGAGTTGATGTGTGATGCCTCCGACTATGCAGTTGGAACCGTGCTAGGGCAGAGGAAGGATAAGCAGCCCTATGCCATCTATTATGCCTCACGAACGCTCAATGATGCTCAACAAAACTACACCACAACTGAAAAAGAACTTCTTGTCGTGATCTTTGCTCTAGATAAGTTTCGTTCTTACTTACTTCAATCCAAAGTTATTGTTTACACTGACCATGCAGCTTTGAAGTACTTAATGACGAAGAAGGATGCCAAACCAAGATTGATTCGATGGATTCTCTTACTCCAAGAGTTCGATCTCGAGATCAAGGACAAGAAGGGCAGTGACAATGTTGTGGCGGATCATTTGAGTCGTTTGGTGAGAGATGCCGAGCCCTTGGCTATCCAAGAGAGTTTCCCGGATGAGCAACTCTTTCGAGTTGAGGTAAGTGAGCCATGGTATGCAGATATTGTGAATTATCTAGTTTCTAAGCAATTTCCGGATACTTTATCGCATGCTCAAAAGAATAGACTCAAGGCATTAGCTAAGTATTATGTTTGGGATGAACCATACTTGTGGAAACATTGTGTTGATCAAATCATTAGGAGGTGTGTCCCTGAATCTGAACATCATTCTATACTTACTTTTTGCCATTCTGAGTCTGGTGGAGGACATTTTGGTTCACGTAGGACTGCTCTTAAGGTGTTGGAATGTGGTTTCTTTTGGCCTACGATCTTTAAAGATGCATACCAGTTTTGCATGACTTGTGATAGATGCCAACGCATGGGAAACATAGGTTCTAGAGATCAAATGCCGATGCATCCTATCTTGACTGTTGAACTATTTGATTGTTGGGGTATCGATTTCATGGGACCTTTTCCAAACTCTAATGGTTTCTTGTACATACTCGTTTGTGTTGATTATGTTTCGAAATGGGTGGAAGCAAAAGCCACCCGGACTAATGATTCTCGAGTTGTTGCAGATTTTGCTTCGTTCTAACATTTTCTCTAGGTTTGGTATGCCAAGAGCAATCATTAGTGATGGAGGATCTCATTTTTGCAACCGGACCATTGAGGCGTTGTTGAGGAAGTATGGTATCAAGCATAAGGTTGCTACGCCTTATCACCCCCAAACAAGTGGACAAGTTGAGCTTTCTAATCGAGAGATCAAGATAATTTTAGAGAAATCAGTTGGACCATCACGCAAAGATTGGTCTCAAAGATTGGATGATGCTCTTTGGGCTTATAGAACCGCATACAAGACTCCTCTTGGAATGTCACCGTTTCGATTAGTTTATGGCAAGGCATGCCATCTACCCGTGGAGCTTGAGCATCGTGCATGGTGGGCTGTGAAGAATCTTAACATGGACATTGACGAGGCCGGATTGCATAGGAAATTGCAATTGCATGAGCTTGAAGAGATTCGAAATGAGGCCTATGATTCGGCTATGATTTACAAGGAGAAGCCCAAATCGTTCCATGACCGTATGATTAGGAAGAAACACTTTGTCGTTGGGCAAAAAGTTCTTTTGTTTCATTCTCGACTTAAGTTGTTTCCAGGCAAGCTTCGTTCAAGGTGGCTTGGCCCATTTGTTATTACTCACATTTTTCCTTCTGGTGCTATCAGGATTAAGAGTGCAATAAATGGAAAGGAATTTCAGGTTAGTGGACATCGCTTGAAGCCATACTATGAGAACTTTGTGGAGCATAACGTGGAGGAGACTTCTCTCTTTGAACCTACGGCAAGCAAGTGAAATTCTGGAGATAGTCTAGGCTTTGGACTATAAATTTAAGCCAATGAAGGAGCCATCAATGAGTGTTTGCATTTTCTTATCCCTTATCTCTTTTTAATTTTCATTGCTTATCATATTGTACATTGAGGGCAATGTAAGTTTTAAGTGTGGGGTGGGGTATACATCATTCGGTGTATTTATTGCTTTGATTTTTATTTTGTTGTTTTGATTTTGTCTTGAGTCTTAGGTATGCCTTTAACTGTCTATGATGAGTTGATCTCTGAATTTATGGTTGATAGATGATCACAATATTGAATTGAACTTAATTGCTATTTGATGGTTAATCGATGTGTAGAGATTGTACGAACATGTAATAGATGAGGATTTTGAAACTTAGGTACATAATGAGCATGTTCCCTACTTGTTTGAATTCATGTAACCTATGTGAGTTTCGAGCCATATATGTGCTTTTCTGGAGAGTTTAATCTATCGTTTATTGGCTATATAACCTCATTACATCTATTTTGATTAATTCATATGCCATAGAATTGCAATGAACTAGAGAATGCTAGAACTTACTTTGTGAAACTTTCAAAACTTTTATCATAATATACTCTGATTTTGAAAAGGATTGTTGGATCTTTTTAGGAATTCCACCACTTATACCAAAAAGCCGTATGCCTTATTTGTGCCCTGCTTGGGACACCTTAGTATGAACCCCTTTGAGACTATGTTAAGCCTTTTATTTCATTACCAACATGTTAATATCCTTGCTTAGTATAGTTGTATCTCTACCCTTGTCTTTAAGGCTTGGCCAAGCCGATTGTTGGATGTTAATATGGAGTGATGATTCGATTCAAGTGTGGGCTTGTGCAATGTATGTATTTATGCCGTATGAAAAGAGTGAAAAGAATGAAGAAAAAATAGAAAGATGCCGTAAGAAGAAAAAGAGAAAAATACATGAACACGGCTTGAATAAAAAAATATAAAGAAGTTACGGCATAGCTACGTTTGATGTGAATTTGGAGTTGTGATGTATTTGTTGAAGGCTCAATAATGTTGTATTTTAGCCTTTGTTTGTTTTCACAATGTTTAGAGTGAAGAATGGGTCCAACATGATAAAATTGGCCCTTGTTTTATGAAGTATGGCGACATAAGGTGGATGATTATTGCTCTGCTAAGTCTTAAGGATGACCTTTGTGATTCCTTTTCCCTGAAAAATGATATCCTTACCGAGCCTAAGCCTACCTTTTATAAAGATCCGCATGATTCTTAAAATGAGTAGCTCTTGATCTGTGGAGTTTGTTTCATGAGTAAGCATATGGTTTTGGTTCATTTGTGCATATGATTGGTATCTTTCATGAGGTTTTCGAATTCACTATGTGCTCATAACTCTTATGTGTGAAAAGCTTTTAAGCATATGCCATGTTCTTGAGAGAAAATATTTGGAGTGCATATCCCTTGTGAGTTGAATTTGAACTTGTTTTGAACATGTTGAGCTTACAATCACCTATGTTTCTGCCATGTCTTACTTGTTATGTGAGATCTCATGTTTATTAACCATTGAATTCATTCTATCTATTTCGATTAATTGTTATTCTTGATGCTATGAGTTTGAAGATCTCTGAGACAAAATGTTGAAGGCATTATAGTTGAGTCGTTAGTTTAATTGTATTGATTTTTTGTTTTATATTTTTGTTTCCCTTTTCTAGTATTTGCTAAGGGACTAGCAAAGTTTAAGTGTGGGGTTGTTGTCCATAAAGTCCTGAAAGCTTGATAATACCAAACTTTTTACATCGAAGTCATTCGATGATTATTGCATATCCCTTAAGATTGATGTTAAATATACTTTTTCCTATGTTCACACCCAAGATGGTCTCGTAGATAGAATCTTGGTTATGCGCACTAAGTTTCTAATTTATGCGTGGGATTATGCAATATTGCATGCATCAATGTTGGTCTAGTTGAGGTCCACGACTACCCTATCATTACGTTACAGCTAGTGACTGGGTATGAATATGATGTTTCGTACTTAGGCATATTTAGATTTGCAGTTATAGTGCTAATTGTGCTACCACAACATACAAAATTGGGTCCTCAACAAAGGATGGACATACATGTCGATTATGAATTTCATCCATTATTTGCTTTAGAGATGCCTTGACAGACGATCTCGTTACCGTTGTATTTGCGAATTGTCACTATAATGAGACAGTATTCCCATTGTAAAGAGGAGATAAGAACATCACCGTTCCTGATGAACGACATGAGTGATGTGATACATCCCCACAATGTCTCATCTTGATCCCCAAAAATCGCACATGTAATATGAAAGTGCAAAGAATTCTAGATACATAATGTTGCACATAATATGCATGATGCTCGTTTCATCTGATCTAGCTAAAGTGACGAGATCATATACTTGCTTCAAATGTTCCTGCAAGGATAAACGTTACAGTAGGACATGTCATCCTAATTGTGAAGTACGGCCATGACAACTAACCATTTATGTCCCTGCCCAGAAGCGAGGTAGATCATTTGGTTCGAATGATTCTTATCCACTAAAGAGGGTAAACTTGGCACAAATGAATTTGTTTTAACATCACAATCTCAAACCAACTCATCTCACGAGATAAATCTGGATTATGGGTTCGTCCTTAATTGAGAATTCTTGATAAATTAAGTGAGATTGGTATTGGAATGAGATTAGCATCGATGAATGTATATTTACAGTGGCCACCGAAACTATAACAAAGCAATGATGTCGAACCTTACTCTTTTGATGAATGTCAACAAAGAGATAATTGGTCAATAGGAAACAAATAATCTAGGTCTAGTTAGAATCCTTAACTAAGATAAAGGTGTTTTTGGCATGTTGTCCCAATATTATACATGTAGAACTTAAATGGATACTTGTAAGGTAGCATAGTGAGAAAAACGAGATACTGATATACAAATCTCATATAGTGGCGCAATATTTTTTCTCAACGCCCTGTGATTGGTTACAAGGAAAACGTATTATATAACGTTCTGCTACTTTATCAGTTGGTAGTTTTCCGAAAAACTGATTATGCAGCTTATGAACGTAGTCATATCTTATTTCTATGGGGATCATAATACAGCGATATAAAATGAAAGTTCTTGAAGGACTTATGATACGCGATGCAAATAGTTCTTGACCACAAAACATGCTCGGTGTAGGAAATTTGAACAAGCTAGAAATTATGTTTATAATGATGACATGAATTTAATTGATACTCCTAAAGATATTAAATAAATCACAAAGCACATGAGGTCCGAATTTTATTGAAATATCATAAGATATCAAATGATTACATGAGCGAGTTTGACCTAGAGGTGAGTTTTTTATAATCAGCTTCAGCTGAGATGTGAGAATAATCAGTTATGAGTACTTGAAGTGTTTGGTGAATATTGGTATAAAAGTGTGGTGAGTTTAGAAAAGTGTGGTAGTAAGATAATATACAGATTATAATCTCTCCCCTCCAGAATCAAAAATTCCAATTTGTAGCTTTCAGAATTTGCCCTAGTGTATGTGAAATTATCATATAATCACCTACAATTTCTATTTGTCAAACACCTCAATCAGATTATTTTAGAATTTAAGCCCATAATTTGACAAAAACTCGGGGCCAAACTCGCCCATATCGACCTAGAGTTAAAGTAAAGTGTAGAATAAGCTTTTGATTTATCAATCAAATTACATGTATAAGATGTTAAGATACTCTAATAAAGATAAAACATATATAGTGTGGTTGATAATAGTATGTAAAGACTCTTATTGTCATGTAGATGATAATAATAAGATATTGGTGTCAGAAGTACCATATCTAATTCACTGCAATAAAGCGTTTTATTTCACCACACTCAATTCCTTAAAATAGACAAATATGTGCCAACACGCTGCCTATGTAAATGGCATAAAAGACATTTTCCGCTACTTTAAATGTATGACGGAAATTAAAGAGACACATCAAGAAATGGATCTCGTTTTGATCCTCATAATGATGTCAATAATTTTTTAATCGTGCTAACTTTTCAGGGAGCATGTTTAAGGTATTAATTTTACCTATATTGTAGTTTTCAGGGGGAGTATCTTAAATCATATATACTCAATTGATCATTGTGTACTCTTTTATCCTTTGTCCAGAATTATTTTATCCCAATGGGTTTTGTAACCTGGCAAGGTTTTGATGAGGCACACCTTGAAGATGAATTTAATTCACGTATAAATATGCATTTACTCATCTTTTCCCTTCGATCACGGGTTTTTCCTATTGGGTTTGCTTGGCAAGGATTTGGTGTGGCAACTATTATGCATTTATCTCCCACAGACGCATAGCTTATGGTCAAGATAAAACTACTTCACAATAAATTAGGGGTCCTGATTGCCACCTCTATATGTGCGTTGTACTATTATCTCATTCGATTATAATTGTTTTTATCCCACTGGGTTTTTATTTTTTGACAATGTTTCTGACGAGACAACACCGAAGCACACACATTGGAGAAGACTAATGACGAAAAATATCCAAAAGGAAGTGTTGTAAATATATTATTAGTGTGCATTCTTGTAATTAGTCGACTAGGATTATTTCTGTAATTTTTACTCTAATATCATCTCTATTAATAATAGACAATTTATTCTCTGTGTAATTCTCTATTTTCTCAATCTCTTTTACTTTCATTGTATGACATTAGCTAAATACGTATAAGCTGCTTAGTGCTTTAGACCATTCTATTATAGACATGCATAAGACTAACTAAGACGCACTATAATATATTATTAATTAAGCTAACAGATATTTTTAGATATAAGTAGAGTTGTAAAGAAAGGATATTAATTCCAACACATAGTGCCGGGATGAGATGTTGACTTCAGACGGGAGAAGATAATTGGCAAAAAGGTCTATTGGATTCTAATGATTTTTAACGACTAACCAATAGATTCCTCTGTTCCTTCCTGTTTTACTCAAGTTCTAATGCATCACAGATTCTGAACTCGTCAACAATTCCTGACTGGGAAGTTTTTCGATACCCAACAGCTGATATCACAACACGCAACTAGAAAGGTGTAGTAAATTTAGCCATATAGTCAGAGTAACAAGAGAACTGCGCGCAGCATCAGAAAGCCCCCACATCTGAAAGCTTTTGTTTTCGACAATAATGTCTTTGGGCATTTGTAAGAGACCTATGAAGGGTCGACTTAGAGATTTTGAGGAATTAATTATATTAGGGTTGATCTAGAAGCACGCGCGACAGTTTGGCTACTTGTAAGCCCTAACACTAAAAGAGGTTCCCCACTCCGGTTTCGTGAACGCATTGAGGGCCATGTTATGATATACTCAGGTAAGCGATTTGTTTTTGGTTTATGTATGGCAATCATAACTCCTGTGGGTCGATCATCTAGTCAAATCACCCTTATGCAAATTGATCACTCAAGGTACAGCTTTTCTAGTTATGAATTTTTGCATCCTATAATATAGCCATTTTTAGTTACGGAGGTCCGCACTAAAATAGTGCGGATTTCTATTTTTGTACCATTTTTGATTGAAATTCTTCATCTGTACTATTTAGTATCTAGATAATATTGTGTAGATCATCTATGCAAAATTTCAGCCAATGTGGTGATTGTTAAGGCCCACAAAATTGTGTTTTTCTGTTAAAACATGAACGGTTCATGTTTGACAGAATTCAGTCTATCCATTTGTTTTTTGATTTTGAGGACCTTAACGATTACCAAATTGGCTGAAATTTTACAGAGACGATCTACACTATTATCTAAATATTAGACGGTGAAAATGAGGAAATTCGACCTAAAAGTTGTTTAAAATGGAAATCCGCACCAAAACCATCGGTGCGGACCTCCTTATTTAAGAAAATATGTATGTAGATATATATATATATATATATATATATATGCATTACTTTTGCTTGATAAACACTAATAAGTGAGAGATATCTCTATATGAATCCAGTTTTGGTCATTATGTATCAACAACTCATATACCCAATAGTCTCAATAAACTCGAGACCGTCCCTGGTTATGCATGCTTAACATATCCAAGTAACCAAGTTTAATGATGAACATACAATAAATGGCATACGTACTGTAGTGTCGTGAAGTTTTTTTTTTTCCGGTCGATCAATTGGCGCGCAGTTATCTTTGAATGGTATTATATAGTGCGCTCGGTTATTACTTATGTACTTTATTAGTACAAAACTCGTTGTTTAACACAGACACGAAAGTACAGACTACAGATCGAGCTTGTTATATACTTCTACAGTAGGTGTGAGTTACTATTTGTAGTTTGAAATGGCCATTGATGCTCCATTATCCTGTCGTATCTCCTTGAGCCTGTGACTTAGCATCTAGACTGTTTAGTGCATGTTAGAGCACCTGAAGCCCTCGTCAATGACCGAACAGATTTGGCATCGACAACTTGGAAAGTTTGTTCCTTGTTATAGTGTGGTTTGGCTCCACCTTTACCTGTTTGAATAAAAGAAGCTCCATTTTCAAAAATGTCGCCTTTGGAGTAAAATTTCCAGGAATAGTTAACAATGTCATTCCTCCAGGTGATCTGTAGAAATTGTTTGTCAGGAGTTAGGAAACTTAATTTCTTGCTTACATGTATCTTGTGGCCTGCATCAATTAAATTTGGCAAATTTACCTCTTTGTTTTGCTGTGATGCAATAAAGACGTTGGCTTCGCTTTTAACACTAGGATTCATGCTTCCCCCAATTGCATATTTCGTCCATTCCTGGTACAAGTTGTTTACGACATGTGCATATCCATGGCGAATCCTGAAACAATGTAAGCCCTTTTGCTTAGGAGAACAAATGCCTTAGATAGTCACAGACAGACGAGCAAGCCAATTGGTTACATACCTTGGCATTCTTTGGTTGCAACGTGGTCCAAAATGGTTATACACTACTGTCACTTTCATGTTCTTGTCCCGGATGAAGCCATCGTCGTGTCCGAGAAGCATTACCTTGTCCTGGTCTCTGAACCAATTGTTTGAGATGGTAACATCGGTCGATCCACGAGTGACATCGAGAAGACCATCTTCACTCTCGTACAGTGTATTGTGGTCTATCCAAACCTTTGATGCTGTAACCAATCTTATTGCGTCTCCGTCCACCTCACCTAGAGAAACTAGTCCGTCCGGACCTATGACTGTGCTTGGTGGCTGTGACTTGCAGTGGTGGATTCGAAGGCCATGGATGATTACATCGGTTGCTCTGAACACTCTCAAGCACGCGTTACCTGCTATGTGTACATTTGCACCTCTTCCATCAATTGCAGTGAAACTACTAATTAGCAACGGTTTATCGAGCTTAATTTTCATGTCCCTCTTGAATGTGATCCATTTTTTGCCTTTGATCACAGTAGCCCCATATCTCAAAGTCCCTGGTTGAGGATTTAAGGCATTGTCACTAGGGTCTGTAACTTCATAGTTTACAACATGTTTTCCTATGTTGTTACTCATTTTCCCAGCAAATCCTACGGAACACATTGCGAGTTGTGGGCGGTTGCTTCTCCAATTAGGGTTCCATCTCCAACAACCATCAATTGCGTTCATTTTCAAGCCTTGGACTTTTATTTCATTTGCCCAACTGAGGTTCGAACCAAAGCTGAAAAGAAGAATGATGGCATTAAGCAAAACAAAGCAGTATTGAGAAGCCATGATTTTGTTAACACTGAAAATAAACTGAAGGAGGGAAGACGTTTATATATGGGTAGTGGTTAATTTGTTTGGTTGTTTTTGAAGTTTCTGTGGCTATTTGTGAAGGGTGAATTAAACGAAAAGGCTATGACTGGTAGTCTGGTAGAAGCAATAGAAGGTATGCTGTGTTGATTCTGCACCCTAAATTTAGTAGCTTTAGCTCATTAGCTATTTTTGCATGTGCATGTAGCAGCTAACCAACCCTGTGAATCCGATCCATTCAATTGCATGTATATATATACTGTTCATTCTTGAATCACTGGAGACCTGGAGTCCTACGATTATCGGTTAATTAAGTAACCTACGTAATGCTAGTGCTAGTACGAGTACATACGTTTTACGTTTATCAAGTACGTTGATCTGATATACCTGTTTCTGTTTGAGACTTTGAGCCCAGTGTAAACATCTATATACCACGTCGTCGTGCTAAATCATAGGAACACTTTTCATTTTTTTGATCAAGCAGATTCTTGATACATAGTATAAACGTATAAACTATCCAATTGTGAATGTTTGTAAATTGTATAGTTGTATGCTACGCCACATATCCAAAGTTATATATAAGCGATAGACCCCTAGTTTGATTATGCAAGTTTGATTCAGAATGTTCGAGAACATTTAGAGTTAACGGTTTCAACTGTCATATATAGTAGACTGACCCTGACGAAGTTTGTTTTTTGATCAGATCCTCTTAATTACATCCTTTATGTTAAAATGATGCTCTGGAATCGTTACTTGAACATGGACCGGAGCCATGATTTTTAAATAAGCTGGGCTAAATATTTATTTAATAAAAATTTCAAATAAAAATTGATAAATTCAAACATACAAAAATAGATAAAATAGATACAATTTAACTACCTAATCTTAAGTTTGACTCTACAATTTTTTATTGCAAATTCATCAATTATTGATTCATTGTGGACACCATCAGCAAATTGTCTTTCAATGTGAACTATCATGCAGTCCAATATTTTAAAAGGCTATAAGGCTAAGACATAGCCGATGCGTTTTCGAGAGAGCTTGCAGGCTTGTGTCTTCAGACGCATAAGGCGTAAGTTTTGCGATATAAATTTTTATTAATATATATATATATATATATAAATCTATAATCAAATACATAGAAACATAACATATAAAATCCACAAACCATTTATATATGTACATGAAATTCAATTTTAAAAGTTTATAGTTAGTACATGTAATACATATCATGTTTGTACAACTAATTTTATGATATATATGGATAATTACTCAATAGCTATAGTTGTTATCCACCTAATAGTTGTTATTTATTAGATAGGCTCTTCTATATCTTCAAACAATCAATGACAAACCTATGCTATAATGTGGATGTTTAGAGTATTACTTCCCTAGATAAGTGGTGGGAAAGTCTACCTCGTCTGGCTAGGCAAAATAAAGCGGCGAGGGATCACATTATGCCCTCAGTTGCTTTTGCCCTCACATCCTAATCCCATTCATACTGCTGTCGTAGCCGGAGACAGCCTCTTCGAGTACCTGCAAGCAAAAACCACTGTATGTCCTCTTTCATCTTCTTCTCCCTCTTCTATTCCCACCACCACATCAGATAGCCCTCCCTCTCTCCCAAGAATACATTTTCACTACAATCCCTCCACTAATACAAATGTTGCCCATCTCCAAATGCCTATCCACACAAATTCCAACATTACATCCATTCCCAACATTCCTATCTCTAATTGCTTTGCTCTGCTTCAAATTGAGAGTGAAAGCCTCCCTCCTGCCTCAATTTTGGATCAGAACCATAACCACATTCATTCCTGTCTTCCCCATCCAAACTCTTCCAATTCACACACTCATCTAGCCATTTCCAACATGCAACCCCACCTTTCTACAATAGAACCTACTCACCCCATCGTTATGGACAACATTTCATGGCAACCTCCTCCTAATGGATCTATCAAGATAAATTTCGATGGGGCTTAGGAAAAACTCACCTCTGCAATGGGAACTGGTGTGATCGTTTGATTCAAGTCTCTTTTCAGTGTTGGAGAAGTGTTCTGCTGACACTCGTTGTAGAGAAGTCGAATCGTAGTGCCTTTTCTAATGTTGTCTTATTATCGTTGTATTTTGTAGTTTCTTATAGGATCTTTCGACCAAAAAAAAAACTAATCAGTGACAAAGACGTGATCAGTTTCTCTTCCCTTCCTCGACTCCTCGTCTCTTCCCTTGCTGTTTCACGACCAGCGTTTTGTGTAGTGCCTTTTCTAATGTTGTCTTATTAGCACGTCTTCTCTTCCTCCTAACGATCAAACACACACGTAAGCTCTCTCTCTCTCTCTCTCTCTCTCTCTCTCTCTCTCTCTCTCTCTCTCTCTCTCTCAAGTTTCATTCTTAAAAAAAAAAATTTATAGACCATTCGATCTGAATGCCTTTTGCGCACCTTTAACGCCTTAACTGGACACCTTGTGCAGTGCCTTTGGCGACTCTGCGCCTTGCGCTTTTTGAGCCTTAAGGTGCGCCCGAGGCATGTTTTTTAAAACATTGATGCAGTCATCAAGGATTTTTTTTCTATTTGCTCCAAAGTCAATTTTTAATAATGTCTTATTGAAAAAGCTTGTTCAGTCGTTGCTGTAGAGGTTTGGTATTAAGAACCAGTCTAAGAATTAAGTGGTAATCTTTTGCTAATCTTGTTTCAACCAATTTCACACATAAATTAGAAAAGATTATGAATATTTTGGACATCGTCTTGAGCATGAATAACTTCACCATATTTTGGTACGGTTTGGTTTGGTAGCTTGATAAGGAGAATTTTACTTTTTTGACATTGTTTACACTTAAATTATTATGATAATACAAGTTGCATGAGCTAGGTATATGTGGAAGTAGGCTTTATGTTTAAATAATCTATAAATAATGAATGAAAGTGTAAAAAAAACCCGCAGCCCATGGCATGCAGTACCATCCTCCGTCGCTGTACTTGAAGTCACAAAATGACTTTAGGCCAACTACAACAATTGTGCTAAACTTTAGTTTTGGTCTTAAAATAAAACTTTCAATTTCCAACATCTTGTTTTAAGGGGTTTTAGTTTTGGTTTAATAGGATTTGGACTTAAACTAAGTCTTATATCTAGTGATTTTTCAAGCCCAAGACTTTAATAGTGCATGAGTCCACATCAATTCAATTATGTCATAACACTTTCATATAACACTCAAAATCATATTTTAATCAATAAATGTGTATATAGCACCCCATATAGCACATAATTGTTGGAGATTGAGAAATGAGTCCTATATGAATAATGCAATAAGGGTTGATAAAATAAAAAATAGCACTCCAAATAGAGCTTATGGTTGGAGTTGCCCTTAGTTTTAGACAATCGACCACATACGTATCTTTACTTGCAATGGCGGCCGAGCTAAGAGTAACAGCTTGGAGGCTGGACATGACGGCAGGGGTTTGGGGAGATTTGTGAGGTTGGCGGAGGAAAGAGGGGAAAGGCTCAGGAACCACGAGGTGGCCGAGATAGATTAGAAGAAATTCTAGGTTATAGAGCTAACGCTAGGGTTTTTTGTTGTTCATATTGCAGCAACTGTTAAAAAATATATTCTTCTCATATAATCCCAAAACACTACTAGGGTCATCCATTATTCAATTTATTCTAACAATAAGAGTAACATCTCTAAAGATATGGCATCCGCGCCCAACTCATTCCCAGCAATCAGCAAACATGTCTTCTCCAAAATCTTTGCAAGCCCCATCATCAGTATCCATTTCAAACATCTAGGCAAGCAGAACGTTCATCGATGTCTATGGAGTAGTAATATGTATCTCTTGAAACGAAGAAGTTAGCTTTGCACACCCAGTATAGTAGTAGCATAAGAGAATTATATCATCATAATTAAGTTGCCTCATGCATTAAGTTAACGTAGGTGAAAGGTTCTTTGTTCTGATAATTGGCTGCTAGCCTGCAACCATATAATTCCAAAAAGAAAATCTAATTCTTGCATATTGGTAGTGTTAATCCATATATATATATATATATATATATATATATATGTTTTACCTCAATGTGTCTTCATGATGATATAGGCAAGAGGGTATACTGGTATATATAGCATTCCACTTTCTATGTCACAAGAGTTGCCATACATGATACAGGCTAATTCACATTCCAAAAGTTGGGCACTAAGTTCATGCATACTAGCTAGCACATATCTTGTCAGATGCAGTTGTGAAATTTTCACAGGGACAATGCCACCAATTGAGGTACATATATGCAAAACGATAGCTAGCTAGTATAGTGGCCTTTATGTATATCTTGTCAGAAGTAACGGACTTTCTGTACGTTAAGGGATCAGAGGTGTCATATTAATTGAATCAGTATCACTTGCCAAACCAGTAGCAACTAGGAAACTATCAACTATCAAGTTTATTGACATCCCCATTCATCTTGAACCTACCATCAAGAGAGACCAAAAAGGTTCAAGTCAGTTCACCAATACCGTCAAATGCTTCTTACAAAAAACAAAAACAAAAGATCTCCTTTCTCTTGAAAATTAAGTTGCCACAGAGAATTATATCATCATAATTGCCTCATGCATGAAAGTAGGGCTGGGCATATATCGGTTCGGTTCGGTTTTTGGTACAAACCAAAATCGAACCATTTTAATCGGTTTTCTAGAAACTCAAATCATTCACCGAATTAAATTATTTTAAACTGAAACAATCGGTTTTTCAAGAGGTGTGACTCGAACTCCTACTCAAAGATGATGCCACAGATCACTACATCACATACACTTCTCATTAATAACTATGTAAAGATTATATTTATTCTCATTTTGATAGATATTTTTAATAAAACATCAAAATATTAATGTTGGGATTCAAACTCCTGACGTAGAATATAATAATCATGCGGTTTACCAATTGTGCTAGACAACTTTTTATGTTATGTTTTGTTATTTTTTGTACTAATACCCATTATTCATTATTTTTTAAATCATTAAATTAAATTCGGTCGGTTCGGTTTTAAATATGTTGGTTTGATCACGCAAGTCATTTTCAAACTGTTTAAACCGGTTTTGGTTTGGTTTTCTTCATTTTCTAAAACTACATATCTTCGGTTCGGTTATCCGGACTACATTTTCGGTTAAGTTCGGTCGGTTTTTCTTGTGTAATTAGGTTTATGCCCACCCCTAGATGAAAGTTAAGTTGCCTCATTAGATGAAAAAAGTTTTCATCCACAAGAAAATTGTTCAAGATCGGAAATACATAAATAAGATTGAAGAGATCAATCTATTATTAAAATCCATTACTATTACATAGATTAAATTGAAATGATCAATTGTTTATTATTCTTAAAGCAAGTGCAATTACGAAATTAGAGACCAGAGAAAGCGTCCTTACAATGTGGTCGCACTGGAGGTTACGGGTCGACACATCGTACTCGTCATATATACCAACAACGAACACAATCCGAGCCTTTTTTTATGGTAATCCGTTTAGTGTCCAAATCAATCATATTAGACATTAATTAGCTCAAATGATGCTAAATATACATGAGTTTATTCAAAACAAAAACAAAATATACATGATTAGTTATGTAGATAGATAAATTTGGTATATAATAGATGCTCACGTACAGAGACTCCACGAATGATGTTCTCCTCATCATCTTCAGCTGGCATGATACTGTAAGTTTTTCCCCCAAATGATAAACCGTTTGACAAGGTCTGTGGAACTTCAAATCCATCTAGAACAGCCTTCACCTCATCAATTTCAAACTATGCATGAAACAAAAGACATTAATCAGTATCACTCTTACCTTCAAGTTGAAGTAACGTAGGGATCGGATGAAGTGGATTCAAGAAATTGTAGCTAAAAATTGCATGAAGAACAAAAACACAAATGAAGATTGAGAAGGAGAAGAGAGCTAACCTCTGGGAAAGCAGCACTCGCAGCACGAGTGGCATAATCATGTCCGATTATGGCCGCTGCCTTGAGTTTACCAGTCGCTGCAGAACCTTGTTCCATTAAGTGGTCTGAGACAAAATCATTCCACTGCACCATCGGGTAAAATGAGGAAAAATACTTGAAGAGATATTACTTTGATAAAATGAAAACCCACAAGATTGATCGAGTTCCCTCTCTTTCTCTAACCAGTTATGTAGCTTAGTATCACTATATTTCAATGAGCAAAACTAACCAAATTTTCATGATCTCCTGTCATGCATTTCCAAACTAGTCGTCTATCATAAACTTCAAGCCGGTCAAAATATATATGAAACTGCATGACACGAGATCTTATGAAACAACTATGGAGTATGCAAATAAATTTGAAATTATAATTTGATGCAAAATATTTTCTCATTTCATTTTGTCTTCGAGTTACTTATCAAAATGTATAATGAATCATGCAAATTCTTACTTCCAGCACTTGTGTTATTTTTACTAGATGCATGCTATTAAATTTTAGTTACTACTAGTAGTTCTCTCGTCATCACTAAAAAAGAAGGTAGTATTTGCATTTTTATTGGAAGCAGGATACTTCATATATACTTGAGTTTAGGGTGTTTCATTTGCACTATGGTCATTCGTGTTCGTGCTAGATTACCACTCTTCCAGTAATTGCAACATTAAACCCTGAAATCCTGAAGGGTTGTTACTCATTACACTAATTTTGCTTGAGATTTTGTTCTGGCGCGCAGCAACTTTCGATTTCCCTATCCAATATCATCCAGCACTCCCCTTTAGAGTTGGCCTTGAATTTTCTCATATTTGTCATCCGCACAATATCTTCACGACTTCACTTCACCAATGTCATCGCATATCTCTTCCTAATATAAAAGATGGCCTGTAGATATTGATTTTTATCCTACTTCAATGTCAAAACCTTGACACAGAAATTTCTTGAAACTCAAGTGTAAGAATATATATGGGTTTTTGGTTATATTTTAGTAGCTTCTTCTTTTATTTTATTTCTGAAACGAGTTAGTAGCTTCTTTAAGAAATGATATTCTCATATAGCACAGGATTTTTGCTTATATGTAACACTGTAGCTGTATCTCATATACCAAAACTTTGAACCAGACAAAAAGAGAAGATTCCAAAAATGTAGAGCTTCTCAGATTGCACAAGTGTTTATCTTATATGTGACTAGCTACTGCTACTACAAATCAAGGATGCACATAAAAGATTACTACCATTTGCAAGTTACGCAGTGAAAACATCCAAGTTGTTCCATAACCTACTTTAAAGATCGACATTGTTTTTACTATCAACACCTACTCTGTGGCAACGTAAAAATTCACCAGAAAACATAACACCATCTCCTCAAGATTCCTACCTTATGTGACAAAGATCTACTGTTGTCTGAAGATACTGATAATTCCATTTGCAAAAGATTTCATGGCACCCCAAAGAGTTGTTGGTTTTGGAGGTTCTGCATCATCAGCTGGCCTACCAGAGAGGACTCTGCAAAATGATTCAGCTTAGGGGAATAAGCAACAAAAGCTTTAAACAAATTAAATTTAGTTGAAACATCATGTCTATTACAAGTGCTTTTAACTTAAAGTCTAAGCATATCAGATACAGTTCCAAGGGGATTGCATTATTAAGGCTTCAACTACACATAATTCAACTACAAATAGTTTCACCATAAGCAAAAGAAAACAGGATTAAATAAATCAATGATGTGACAAGACTAGGTTCATTGCTTTGCAAATTCCAGTGTAGGAAATAGTATACCAGGATCAGAGTCAAACTGAACCTGCTTTTTTTCCCCTTTAAACAAAAGGAAAGATAGATACCAGCAACAGATCTTGATATCAAATTGTTTGTGTATATTCTGGAGAAACCAGAAAAATTACCCACTCATATCTCTGTATTACATTGGCCACTGCTGAAGCATGAAGCTCAAAAATCCAAAGGGAAGAGTGATCCCAGCTAGTGGTATCAATAGAGTTTTCTTATCCAGAAACAAAGGATAAAAATATTAATTACTTACTGGTTAAAATATAAGAATAACAAGAACTGTGTTCTTTGCAATACAATCAAGATGTCACAGCAAAGAAAAACAACAAGACTACTCTAGTAGCACCAAGACAAAAGACAAACATCGTATTTGAGAACATTAATTGCACGTGAATAACTAGTGTGTTCTGTTCAGAAAACTGATTCAGGCATGATCTTTGACAGCATGTTATAGAAAGTCAAATTTATTTGTTTTTATCAAAACCTAATTGCAGAGCATCGAAGGTATTTTCTAATCCATGATTTGCATGAGGATCTAAATTATAAGTTACAGTTATTCATTCTTGGAACCAATTCAAAAACTCCAACATATAAAAGTTACAGTTAAACCTCAGCTGACCAAAAGAAAAGTAAAGTAAGCTGAAGGGATTAAGCAAACTTCTCAGCTTTGTTTTAGAATAATAAGAGTGTTAGATATATGGTCAAATAAGTTGATTCAGGTGAATTTCGTAGTAATCCAAATTCTTAGCAACCGAATTTATACCCAATGTCAATTTTGTACACATTTATATATATAACAAATGTCACTTTTCTTGTCTGTGGTGCAAGCAATCCAAATGTTTACATGTATAATATGTGCTTTAGCTATTTTGTCAAATTGACAATCACTGTCTATGGCAATACATGATCACTAAATAACAGAAATATTATAATGCCGTTTGGAATGATAACAATGAGATTATGAACACTAGCACACAATATGAAACTTACTCAGATGTTTTGTCTGCCTCTTGAGGTATATTTTTCTCTGCAGCAGTGGAATCAAATCTATCAGCCTGAGGGATCTCTTCTTCATGTTGCTTCATTTTACACTCTGAATCATCAAGAATCAGTTTAGTAACATCCTCCGTATCATCAGAACATGGAGTGGCTGTATTAGTGTCCCCTATCTGTAAATGCTTTTCTTTAGATATATTATTAGCCTGAGCTTCCTCTAATTTACTATCCTGAGATTTGTCATGTGAATGAGAAGAGATCTCAAATCCTCGTAACTCAACTATATCAGGGTCTATAAATGAAGATTCCTCAGATTTCACCTTCCCAATATTATGTGTGACATCCAGATCAGAACCTTGCCCCTGTAAATGCTTTTCTTTAGAGATACTTTCAGCGTGAGCTTCCTCCATTTTACTATCCCCAGATTTGTCATGTGAATTAGATGAGATCTCAGATCCTCGGAACATCTCAACTATATCAGGGTGAAATTTTAAAGATCCCTCAGATTTCACCTTCCCAATATTGTGTGTGACATCCAGATCAGAACCTCGCCCCTGCAAGAGCATAATAATTAAAGTTATAAAAAAAACACAAGCATGATCAGTATGGGAACAGAAAAATTAAGAATAAACCAAGATGCCTTTCAAACATGCTAGAAGTGATCCCTTGTAAAAGAAATTACTAGAAAATTACTCAATTGAAGAATCAAGATGCCTTATTAAATGATGCATTGAAACTGTAAAAGACACAATAACAATGAATGAACCAAGATTAGCGAGGTAATCAAGAATTCACCGATTTGAAGAACTCCTATGGAAGTGGACTACGTCTAGTCATGAATCTCAATCAGGAAAATATGCAGATGGGGAAGAAGTAAACGTTTGTTATCATGAATATCACACAGCAACATGATGAAAGACCCTTAAAGCATAGCCTTTTATATTTTCCACTTCATTAAATAAGTTACTACATCTGTTAAGTATAATCAAAATGTGAAGGGAAATTAAGAGGATATGTGATCAAAGTAACTAGGCACCCATTCAATTACCTTCTAAGGCTATGATCTCGTCTTGATAATTCTCTCAAATAATTTCCAGCCAACTAAGTGGAAACTTACATAAGTCTTTATCATGTCGCAATTTTGAAAATAAAATAGTAGTGGTGTGGTACTTTTTACCCATGTATATAACATATCATGGCCAACCAGAATGAAAGATGCCAACCAGGAGATTCACATATTCCACAAGAGTAATGTTAATGGTAGGACTAGCAGGACCGGCCATAATAAACCTTCTGTGACTTTGATTTAAGCTTGCAAATTTCAAATCTCATAATCCATATCGGTTACCAAAATCATTACAAAACACAACCATAGTAAAAATACATTGACAAACAATGATCATGTCTAATACTTACTGGAGTGATAACCTCCTTGGACAAGATCTCAACTGATGATGATGCCTGCAACTCTTCCTTAGCTTCCAAGTACTCGTTACCGGCAACACTGAGATCCGTGTCATTTTCCACCTCCGAAACAGTTCGACCGCTGACAACTCCATCTTCAGTCAAAGCCTCACTTCCCCTTACTCCCTCTCGTGCCAAAGAATGCTCAATCCCACCACACGAGGGCGATGTCTTATCTCTGTACTGCAGCTCCTGTAGGATCCCCCTAACTCTATAGTAACTACCACCCACTTGTTGCTGAGTATACACGAAAGGAGGGAACCTTCCAGCATTCATTGCCCTGTACCTGCAAAACATTAAAATGACCCAAATACTTTCATCTACTTCCCAACTAATCGAAACACGAAATGAAACACCCAATTCCTACAATCTACAACACTATCTAAACAACAAATTGCCCCCGAAAACAACTGAACCAAAACAACCCAGTAAGCATTTCATCACAGAAAAGAGTTTACAAACACACTTACTCATTGACAAACGTTTCCACAAGAGCTTGGAGGTCCTTCTTGCTACGCCTCCTTCCACGGACTTTGTTGCCATCTGGGTTTCGTTCCTCTGCGGCAGACGCAGCACTATTCGCATAGGGCCTTCTTCCTCGCTGCCCATTGAGTCGTACTGGAAAAACCCACAATCATAATCACACAAAAAAAACTGGGATTTCAGGTCTGGGTGGTTTTGAGAGAGGAGATCATACCGGATTTGGGGAGGTGAGTGAAGGTGAGGGCTCTTCGTAACATGCTAGGTGGACTCATTCAGTCGATCATTACCGGAAACATTTGTGCTCTCTCAAGGGGCAGAAGCAAGTGAGACAGAAGAGAGTCCCAAGGGTTTTAGGGTGTCTTGACTCTTCAGTTTCCAAAACAAATATGACGAAAAGAGAATCAAAGGGTTTTATAAAGATTCACTTCCTTAATGAAATCGAAGCATACATAGTGTGACATACTGACACAAGGTCTGATTTGTACCCGGTGACATGAGGTAAAATTTGTGCATATCTTTTTATTTTTCGATTTGATCCGATCAAATATATTTACCCACGGCAGACATTTCTATGTGAGAAAAAATAGTCAGGTTTGAAAGTACTTATTGTCAACCCCTTTCAGTCATGAGTTTGTTTGTTCTAAGCTTAGGGCAACATGATTGCTTCGGACTTAAAGGCAATATGATTATCTTCGGAGTTAATAATCAGGTTGGTTCACAGATTACATGGAGATCCATCTTGATACCAGGATCATAAGAAGCGTAAGTAGAAATTTGAAAGGACAAGCCTACAAATGCAGAGTAAGAAGCGATCTCACAATCTCAAAATCATAACAAGCGTGCATACCTCTAAAAACACACACGCCTATCTAAGAATTATATCTAGCATAACCGTGATGTTCTACGAAACTGATTTACTATGTATAAAATTTAAATACCAGTCGTCAATGAATGAGTTTATTTAACACGGAATGGTATTTAGTGTAAGTAAACTCAAACTACAATTTTAATCATCAAGAGATAACCCAAAGAAAGGCTCCTATAAAAGCAAAATCACGAATGACAAGTGCTCACAATAGCTCCAAGTATATCAAGTGAAAGCCTCCCTGGTCTACAATGAGCAATTATCTTATTTCGCATTTTAAGTCGCGTAACTTATGAAACACGGATACAGACATAAGTGTCTATATGGGACACAATACGATACACGGAGTGAGGGAGGGAGTGAGGTATATTTAGGCTTTTTTGAAAGTTAAAAGAAGATGGAAAGTGTATTAAGCAATGGAGGAGAAGCCTCTCTAGAGTCATAGTGGTTCTAGAAGGTAAGGGATACAGAAAGGTTGAGCAAAGAGATAGAAAGTCGTGTTGGGTTGGCGGACTATCCATGGTCCAAAATCCCCGTCCGCTCAAAAGCATTTTCGTCATGAAAATATAAACACCCAAAAATTAAAAACAAAATTTGATTCTTGAATTCTTCTCTTCTCTCTCTCTGTGCTGGAAAGAGCGCACCAAGGTTGTTGAGAAAAAGAGCCAACACTTTCGGAACAAACCAAGCAAGCAAAGCATCTCCGACTCCTGGCCGCCGACCACCAGCTCCGGTGGCCCACCGCAGCCTCCTCCGCTCCTCTCCACCGTTGAAATTCATCAGGTGAACTTAGCCGACACTCCTCTTATCTGTTCTCACTGATTTCCTCTCCAACCCAAAACCCTAGCTAGCTATCAGTCTTTGATTCGGAAAAACTAGCTTAATTATTCTACGCGTCTCTCCGCTGTCGCTGTTGATTTCTGCGCTTATTACTTTAATTTCGTCCAACTCTGCTGTTTTCATTTCGAGTCTGACGAAGTAAATGTGTGCTTGAAATTCGGAGGTTATCACAAATTTTGTGGCATGTGGATGTTTCTGGAACTTGGTTTGTGTAATTTGACTAATGGGATCGGCGTTAGTGTAAGTGGGAAACTGATGTCGGGGATGTCTTTGAAAGAATGATAGTAGTTGGTTGTCGGACTAGTTTCCATCCCTGGAAGGGATAAATGTGAGTCATGAGGCGTAGAGTGATGTTTCTCTTATAGTTGTTCGTCCTCAGCTATACAAATGTAAGGAGGGGCGGGATACAAAGTGTGAGAGCTGGGGAATAATGTAAGAATTATTTTAGGGAAGGACTTAGTGGTTTGTTGGTTAAATTCGATTTCTATCTATCTGTCCGTCCTCTTATCATAAACACCTCTTGCTTACTTTTTTTTTTTTTTTCTGTAGACTCTTTTGAAATAATAAATATAAAAGCTATTATCACCTTAGTGCCATATTAGCTAATTTTTTTTTTTGGTTGAAACCATGGTAACTAACTTGATGGATGGCAAGGGGAGTGATTTATTGGAACACCATAAGTTATGAGGTTTCTCCTTTCTTAGCTTCCCCACAAAAACTCTCTTGGAAAAATTGAGGGTTGTAAATCAGTAAAATCATCCTATTAGGCACTTCAATCAATACACGCATTAGGTGTCAAACTGGGAACCTGGGGTTCATATACTGGGAACGTGGTTGCCTAGAGAGGACGTGTCCCCCCAGCTTCGTGTCAGATATACTTCTTAAATTCTTAAATTGCTGTAAATCTCATATAGATTATACTCATAATGGTATCGCGAGAATATTACGAATTTCAATCCATATCCTCAGTGAAGTGTAGGGCTAGAAGTCTTTGAAATACTTGGAATCAGTGACACATTTATTGACTGGACTAAATGCCCACCAAATATTACAAAATCCCTTGAGTTTCTTATAATCCTCAAAGTCTAGTCGACAGAAGCCATCATACATGATTGCTCATTCAGCATAAAGTTAGAAGTGACAATGAATGCCACTTTGAAATGATAATTTTTATTTCAATATTCACAACATTCCATTAGGATGTGTAGTACTTACTTCTATGATGACCTGTGACTCAGAGGATGTTCTTGGCTCGAATTTGTTCTTGATATGATGAAACTGAAGACTGGAAACATATCTATTAATCTGGCCTGTATCGAAAGAGTGCTTTTCCCTTAATTAATCTTATTCGTTAAAGCTGGTTGATGGTGGTTGTGAGCATAACAGGATCAAATCAGGTATGTATCAGGTTAAGGTAATTTCATCAAGAATTGTGCGTAACTAGCGGAAAAAACGTTAGCTGATATGGAGTAGGTTGTTGACAACCACGATGTTGGGGAGGTGTAGACAGCCCATTTGTCAGTCCAATGATGCATTTGGTTGATCTAAATGGGGTGTAGAGAAGTGCAGAAAGTCTTAGACCTGTGGCTCAATAAAAGATATACTTGGCAGTCCCTGATGTTATGCAATAGAAATGGTGGCTTGCATCCAAGTTAATACGCCAAGCATGTTGCTGGCAGGTACTGTCACCTGTAGTGGATGCACTTGCAGCGGAATTGGTTGTGGCACATGGTCTTGCATATCCTTTGTGCAAATTAATAATGAGATGGGGCTTTGACACAGTGGTCATTGAGGTTTAAGATGTTGAACTAATATAGGGCAAAGAGAAACTCAGGGAGGGAGAAAGGGAGGGAAAGAAGCTGAAAGAGATAGAAAAAGATGAAGAGAGAGCCAAGTATAATACATATGAGTCTGTTCTCTATTCAGTATTCCAAGACCTCGAAATTCCCATTTTGATCTGGATTTGTTTGATATAGGCAATACCAACATAGTAGAGTCCCTTTTTTTCTCTTTTTTTTTCTTTTGTTTTTCTTTTTATACTAGAATACTTGAAGTTAATTAAATGCCGCAAAACTATAAATTTACACGCAGTATAAAATATTTAAATTGTGATTAGAAAACTAGTTAAGTTTGAAATTGTTTCCCTTCTTGCATGTCATAATTCTCATTGCGTATCAGGTGTATGAGTGAGGTATAGTCATGCATTAGTAAGTATCTTCCTGGCTTATACAATTCAGGAGAGCTTCTGGAAAAGTGGTCCACCTTTTACTCTTCTAACTTTTGCTGATATGGAAATGTAGATTATGCCAAGTGCAAAGAATTTAGTTGTGTCTTACCGTATTATTGCTTTTATCAATTTCAGTTGAATACAAAGCATTCTGCTTCTGGGGGTCATAAAAGATGATGAGCTCTTCTGAAGAGTCAGAGAAGAATGCCAACTCAGTGCATCATGTGAGAGAAGACAGTGAATATGTTAGGCTGGTTATATCCAACGAAACAAACACGGTAGAAGCAGATGTCTTGCAGACTCATTCTGAATCATGGATTAAATCATTTTCATGGTGGATTAAAGCCTTAGGCTGGTGCCTTGTCACCACTGTATTGCTTCTGCTTTTCTTGAAATGGGGTGTTCCGTTTCTTTTCGAAAAGGTACTTCATATTAACTCTTCTTCTTGGGGTTTTTGCATGTTACTGGTACATATTAGTCATTCATGTTTAATATTTATATTTTACTCAATTATTGGGCTGATTCAGTTGCTAAACATTATGAAACCTCCTTGATAGCAAATTCTGTCTGTTCATTGCCAATTTGATGTAGTTTGGATAATCTATCACAACTGTGTTTTAATCTTGTTTTTTATATATATGTACATGTATATGTGTAAGGGCATGTGCACTAACTTCAGATTACTCAATAATTTCCCAGTTTTGTGTTACCTGAAGTCCTTAATGATCTTTTTTTCTCAAGGTTCTGTTGCCAATAATGCGATGGGAAGCCACAGCCTTTGGCCGTCCGGTTCTTGCCATTGTTCTTGTTGCTTCTCTGGCATTGTTCCCTGTATTATTCATCCCGTCTGGTCCTTCAATGTGGTTGGCTGGCATGATTTTTGGTTATGGCTTTGGATTTGTTATAATCATGGTTGGAACAACTATTGGGATGATCCTGCCATATTTGATTGGTCTGTATTTCCGTGAGCGCATTCATGTAAGTTTTTCATTCTTTGTAAACTAATTTTGACTATCATAGAGTGTTTTCTGTCTCTTTTGAAGCATTTCCAATTCTAGGTTTTTGATACTCCTAATTTGGGCAGCAATGGTTAAAGAGATGGCCTCGAGAAGCTGCAATGATCCGACTTGCTGGGGAAGGGAGTTGGCTACATCAATTTCGAGTGGTGGCTCTCTTTAGGGTTTCACCCTTCCCATATACAATTTTCAACTATGCGATCGTGGTTACAAGTATGAGATTTTGGCCTTACTTGTGGGGATCCATTGCTGGGATGGTGCCAGAAGCTTTTATTTACATCTACAGGTCTGTTCTCCGTGAATATTTTTATGTTCCTTTTTATTTGATGTGCTCAGCAGCGGAAACTTCTCACAACTCCATCTTTAAGAGTGCAAAAGAATGTATATACCAACTCCCTTTCCATCTTAACCATGAATATCTCTGTACAGTCTACATCTGATTATCTCATGCCTATTTTAGCTAGCTTGGCTGTATTCTCATGCCTACTTTAGCCAGTCCTAGGCAGCTCTTTTAGATTTGTTAGAATAGTCTGTCAACCCTTTTTCTTTTCTTTTTTTGTGCAGTGGTCGCTTATTAAGGACATTTGCAGATATCAAGTATGGGAACTATCACTTGACTACAGTGGAAATTGTATACAACACTCTATCCTTAATTGTTGCAATTGTAACCACAGTTGCTTTTACCGTTTATGCGAAAAATGCTTTAAATGAGCTGAAGAGGGCAGAATCTAGTGGTGCGGAAGCTGTTGCTTCGGATCATATCAGCTTACAGATGGAGAAGCTTCCACTTGAAAAGCCACATATTTTTACTTTGTAGAAACCTAGGGTTCCACTTGGGAATATATCAGGCAGATAATTGAATTTACTGGTCACTCTATTTTTTCCCTCATTGGGGAGGAGTTGAAGTCTTATGTTTTTTGTTAACCATGTAAAGTATGCAACAGACAAAAAAGTTAAAATAGAAATATTGGCAATATCTTGTATAAAGCTTTAGAAAATTCGGAGCGTAGTATGTGTTTGGGGAGGTAACATACTTTTGTTTAGCTCAATGCTTGGAGCACTATTGTATATAGCAATAATCAAATAATACCAAAGCTCCTGTGTTCTTTCTTGTTTGTATTAGTCGTTACCAGAATTATTGTTTGTACGAGTCTACAAGACCCTGTGCTGTATGCTTATTTATGAACTTTAAGAATTCAGGTATTCATAAACAAAGCTAAGAGGATGAAGGTGGCTGGACTCGATCTGGGAGTACATTTATAGTTCTATCCATGGCAACCATTTCTTGTTCTGAAACATCGACATTTTGGGTCGATTCGTTGTTGATCATTTTGTGCATACTCTGCGAGGAGGATCGCCCGCTGCGCTCACGTCTACTGATTACATCTCCCGCCCATACATTGATCGCACTCTGTACCATTTGATCGAACATTCCTTCCTTGAACATACTGCCCATCTTCATCCCATAATGTTCAAGCACACGAAGATCAGTTCGTCGAAATCACTTGGTAATACAAGAAAAATGTATGTAGGAGAAAGAAAATCTCCGGAGTGAGAGAGAGACCTCACCTGAGTGACAATTGCATACAGTGGAAGGGTGCTATAACTGCAAAGCACTTGAACTATCACCCTGCATAGCAAGAGGAAGTACTACGAGTGAGTAGATGTAAAATGATATGTGGCTGCTTATCAGAACCAAGCAATAATCAACAAGAGAAGGCAGTTGATAAAACTAGAGTCATCCTTAGGACCTTAGGTAACATCTTTCATCATTGAATGATTGAATCTATGTTATTTTTTATCAGCAATGCATTTACCTATATCATAGCAAGTACTAATATTCTTATGATGAATCAAATGTGGCATGTCACAACTTAAATGAAAAATGATGAATGTTGAAAGTTGAAACCCTGGCTTCTTTGCGTGAATAAATAGGACTAGGAATATTACCCCATAATAAGTCTTGCGATGATGTATCCCAACTTTTCCATGATGCATGAGTGAATTCCATAGGTGCTCTGGGAAGTTCAAAGGCAAAGCAGTGACTAATCATTCACACTCGAAATTATAGGATAGATATATTAATCCAATACCAGAAAGACGTACCCAAATCCAGAAGAAGAAAGCAATCTCAAATGAATTTTGGAACAGAATGAAGTGGATTAAAATGAGAACGATTCTAGGATTGCCAAACCAGAAATGTTCATCAGAAGGCCTCACTCTTGTAGCTGATTCATTAGCATGGACTCCAGATTGGGTAACATCCTGAGCCAAACGGCTTATTATGTGTTCCAGTTTGGCTCCCACTAGAAGCAGAAGCTGTTATGCAGCACCAATGTCATTTATCAATTGGCAAATTTTATGTTCTTTTTCACATCATTTTGTAAGCAACTTTGGTAAGTCTAACTTTTTCTTTAATGCACTTGATTTACAAGCTGAGGTACACTCACAATTAGCGGTAAAAATGCTAACCAGAAGTATGTATTCCATCCTGCATAAGTGTAAAATCCATTAAGTTCATTTCGTCATGGTGTCAGAAAATATATAAGAGCTCAAACTGAGATTTAGGAATTACCATCCACATTCAGCAACAAAAACAGCACAACAAAGAGCCACAGGTACCAGCTACGTATTGTTGATCACATTAGTTTAGTTAAGAGTAAAGAGTCAATCTACAGATATACACTACTTAATACTAAGAACATGTAACTGATGTGAGGTACAATGCTGTCAATTCTTGCGGGTAACAATGTGTTTCATTCATCCTTTAGTACATACTCCGCATCATTTAGTGAGTTAGCGGAACTGATCATTGGATTGTGTGTGGTTTTTTCTTGCTAAATGCACTTGAAAATTGAAATCCTACTGTGTCTGTGACCCTCTTTTCCCATTATCATGAATTGGTCCTGGGTTACATGCTCTAATATTGACAAAGATAACACATGCTTACTTTCTAATATTACCTTATCCCAACAATCTTTTTAAAATCAATTTCAAGCGTCCGCATCATGTATTTGTGAAAATCAAAATTAGGATTTCCAGGGCAGTGCTCCTGAAAGGAAAATCAGGATCATTTATTTGTAATATAAAAAAACGCAACAGAATTGTATGAGAACTGCATTGCAGTAAGTATCAGATAATCAACCTTGATGAACCCTTGCCGCAGTGCAATGTAGTCTGACTTGGTGACAGAGCCATAAAATTGTTTACAGAATGCTATCTACCAGGATATATCAAATCAGTGTTATAACATCTTGTTGAAAATTATAGAGAGTTCCCAAGCAAACTGGAGAAGAACAAAGACGAGCTAGCTAATAATCAACTCACCATCCAACCAATAATAGCCGCTCTTCTCCAATATCCGTCTGCACGCTCTTTCAAGAATTCATGATGGTGACGACGAACGTGAGCAGCTTGGCCACTTTTTCTTTCTACAGAAAACATTAAATTCACCCATCTAATTCGATCAAAAGGATGTACTACACTAATCACTTTGTCTATCAATCAACTAAACTAGCTTGTAGACTTGAGAGATTATAAGTTCATATTACCCTTCTGGACGGAATCCTCCCAGGTCTTCCATTGTCGTATCTACAGATGATAAACCATATAACATAAGTGAAGATTAGTGCTTGAAATGATGTCCATATTTAGCAAGTATGGTGAAAGATACATTACTCTTGCCCCTCCAAGAACCATTGTTGAGACACAAAAGATCACATGAACAACTGCTAATACAAAGATGAAGATGTGTAGATGATGTAATCCCTCCAATGATAACAATGGAACCTTCCCCTAAAGGAAACCAAAAAAGACGAGCATTATATGTAACTGTTATAGTATTGTTCTTGTTTCCTGTAATAGTAATATTGTCACTAGAAAGTTCCACAGTGGAAGCATTGTCGTACTGAAGTCACTAAAGTGTACTATGATTGAGGTACCTTGAGCTGACAGTGATCCGAAGTGGCTTCTGACAGAAGGCGTCGACCATTGTTTGTGGATTGATAATGTGCAGGGATGTTGTGCTCAGCAGTTTCCCTCTTACATGGCAACATGTGAGTTGCGACATGGGCAGGGATGCATATGCGGCTTATGGAACGTTGAAATACAGTTAACAGAAGGGAAATGAACCCTAAAAGCATCAACTCTGTTCCAACATAGGAGAAGCACAGAGGTTAGGCTAGACAAATGAAAGGCGGTGCCAATTGCAGCTCATTACATATCATGTACCAGGCAAGGGCATAGAATAATTTAAGCAAAAACATGAAACGAAAAAGAGAGAGAGAGAGAAGAGAGAAACGACCTTCTTTTAATTTTTGCAAGGCTTCATTTAGTGCATCTTGTTTCTCATGCCGCAAGCACTGAGTTTCCAAATCCCATGAAAGCAAAACAAACAGAATTACTAGAGTCTAGTAATGGAGTCTTTACACAATCATCCTACAACAAACAAAGCTAAGAATGCAATGTAATTTTAAGTTGGAATCCTGAAGATCGAAGTACTCGTATTCCTTATTCCCATGCAGTCTGTTTTGTTTGCATCGAATGCAGTTGCTTAACTATATTCTTTAGTCACATGTGTCAATTATCAAGACTTTCAAGTTATTTTTTCTCCGAGCATTATTCATTAATATGGAGCTGATTACATAGTGCCAGTTTGAAGCTCCCAGATTTGAATAGTTTTGATGTCCTTAATGCAAAAGATTTATGAATAACAAAAATGGAGCTAATAAAAGGGTAGGGAGCGTCGGACATCCCTACTACGAAAGTCGAAGAAGTAAATACTTTAGAATGCTTGTAAGTTGTAACTAGGATTACAGAAAGAGGGCACATAGTTTGATTACCTTTCCAAGTTTATGAAGACCGCGCTCGGCACAAAGAGATAGCAGAACAATGACAAAGCAAACACCTGCCACAACCCATGTCGGAGTAAACTCTAAAGAACTGTTGAGCTCTTCTGCCATGTCTCTCTTCCTTCACACCAAAACCAGCAATGTCATCAATCGACAGAACAGATCTTATATCAAAGCCTTTTTTATTAAACATCCCTTCTAACTGGACGAATATGTACAGCAAAAATGTTGGTGTTGGGGCAAGGAATAACATATTCTTAAGCAAAGCAGAAGGAAGAAGAATAAAGAGGAAGAAAACAGCACATTAGATTAGCTTATAGATGGCCGTGTATTTTAAGTAACGAACAGAATGTGTCTGCTGGTGTTAATAGAGCATGTGAAAAGAACCATGAAAAGCCAGCATTCATCTACAAGTTCTCTACTATTGACAATGTTACAGCCAACCGAAAAACGACAGATGGTAAGGAACCTAAGCATGAGCTAAATTTCTTTGCTGAATATGCCATAACCGAATAAATTGGGTAAAAGATAGCAGAAGCGTGTCAAAGATGTTTGAATTTATTGTCAACATTTATCAAACTGTTCACTTTCCATGTTTTAAAGAATACATGATCACTTTGTTCCATACATATATACCGTATATATCACAAAATCCAATCAAAGGGACATGTATCAATTCGTAGCGCTTGTATGAGTCTCCCTGATTTGGCCCCAGCCCAATAATCTCTTCAAAATCTGTCGACTGCTCCTTGCCAACATCTATTGAGATCTTCATGTTACCCAGTTACTGTTTATGATGGGATTTAAGCTTCAAAGTCTAACACTGCAGCAAAATCATCTACATGTCACACAACACGCAAGAACATTGGAGACTGCTTGGCCACATTATGGTTTCCAGGGTGCCGGAGGAGGTGGTGGAGTTGGAAACATTGGGGGAACCGCAGAGAAAATGGTATTTTTGTCAATACCGGCAGACTTCTCTCCAGACAAACCAATAAGCGCAAATACCAAACCTGCATTTCCAGCAAGAGTTGGCTCTGTGTAATTGTAATTCATACGAACATCATGGAAACCATCTTTTTTGTCGGGGCCAGCCACCATGGCACCTTCAATAATATTTGGGTTTGCCTTTTTCGAGTCCCTCCATTTCCAACCCCCTTTGCAATTGTACTTGATCTTATTCTTGGGAATCGATGCACCTCTATGGTGCACTTGTTTCGGGTAATGATTGCCAAAGCCTGCAATATAGCTCATTTTCCGGGGATTCTTACCAAGAATATAATCAATCTGCAAATCAGTATAGTTAAGTTAGTAACCCTCTCTATGCTTGAACAGATAGTGTTGCTTCATTAAACAGTTCTCTTATCGGGTTGATTGCTGTGTTTGGGTAGGTTGCACCATAAATGGTTAAGGAAAAGAAAGGAAAAGACACATGACATACCTGAAACTTAGCAAAATCACGCAAGACATCAGTGGAATAGAAGTTGGGTCCACAATACCATCCAGGGGTATCGGCAGCATCAAGGTAATCACTGAACAAGGTTGCTAAGAAGGCTGCATTGACCACATATTGAAGCGGTTGAGGCCTTCCATGATTCAACTGGATCAAGCCTCCTGCAACATTGACATGTAAGTCAAATCTTAGATTGGAATCCCACACATTGTTGAATACATATGTAGATCACAATGATGACTAAGTAACCAAGCAGATAAATAAATGTAAATGGAGTATGAAACACTGCACCTCTGGTTCTATTAAAGGATGTGAATATTGGCAGGTATGAGCACATGACTATGCTAGTCTGATTATGGAACGTCCTCAAGATTTCTTCATATGGGTAACCAGGGCTCAAGAATAACCTCAAACGGCTCAGAAGCACCTAATCAAAAAAATATAAAGATGTGTTGGCTAATGTTGGTGATGAAACATATAAAGTAACAAACAGGAATCACCCAGATAACCTAAATGTGTGACATTAAACTGATCAGTGGTTTCTAAGTGTTTGTAATTCTTTTCATCCAATGGAGATAATTACTTAGCAATCACTATGAGCATGACTGAATTATGAAGATAAATTAACTATAGACCATAATACCATATAAATCATTTATGGAATCTTGCAGGTATCATATTAAGTAAATCTAGTCACAACAAAATTTCTTAGCTTGCTTAGTTTAGCATAGCTTAGCTAACCTGAGCACCGGCAAGCTTGTTGTCCCAACTGAATACTCCGTAGTCAGGGCCTCCCCAGAAGGCACCAGCATGCTTGGCAAGGGTGGGATGTGTTGCAAGAGTAAGATAAGAGTTATTCCCAGTGGCATAATACATCCAAGCTGCACCCCACACGTATTCGTCCCAGTACGCCGAAGAATTGTAAAACTTGGCAGCCTCTGAACCAGTACTATACAAACCCCTTCCCCTTCCCCTTCCGAACGTGAACAGCGTCGTGGCACCGTGCACAAGTTTCTGCGAGTAGGCCTTGTTGTCCTTAAACACAATGGATGCAGCAGCCAGAGCCGCAGCCATCTCAGATGCCAGATCACCGCAACTACTGCACTTAGTCACAGGGCGCTCATAGTCTATGTCTTCGGGCCGAGTCCAGCAGTAGTGATCGTTCGGAATAGTACTTCCTCCAGATGTATCCCCCGATCCAACCTGTGTCACAATTAAAAAAAACACAGCAACCAAATCCTCAATATAAAAACACTCATCAAACATGGAAACAAATCAAGGGAGCAGCGGATA
Organism: Argentina anserina; assembly: GCF_933775445.1. Lineage (NCBI taxonomy): Eukaryota > Viridiplantae > Streptophyta > Magnoliopsida > Rosales > Rosaceae > Argentina > Argentina anserina. Next base: position 16,868,606 of record NC_065876.1, read on the forward strand.
CAGACCTGTGAAACGAGCTGGTCAATTGTATCGGCAGTATGGTTGAACGTCTTGAGGAAGTAATCGGCTCCCCATTTGATAAGCTCCTTGACATGAGCAAGCTCCCCAGCCGCTTCATACTTAGCGCTGTACTCGATGACGCTCCAGCTCAGCAAAGTCATAGCAAACGACTGAGGGAAGTTGAACTTGATGGCGTCTCCGGCATCGTAGTACCCACCCGACAGATCTTTAAAGATTGTGTTGGGCTCGCCGTCCTTGGTGCACGAGTTTCCCCTCCACGACACATTGTTGTGCTTCGGAAGCTTACCAGCTGAAACATCGGAACTCAATTCAGTTCACCAAATCAAACGAATTAGTCGAAATCAAAATTGATATATAAAAAAAAACAAGTGGAACTACATTTCTGAGCGTTGAAGAACATGAGGGCCTTGTGGAGAGCGAGGGTGTAGTTATCGGGAGGAGGCTTGGCGGGGTGGTGACGCGGCACGGTCTTGACGATGAGGACGATGAGACCGGCGAGGAGGCCGGAGACGAGGAGAGTCCCGACGGTCCAGACAAAGATCTTGCGGCTGACGATGACGCATCCCAGATCCACGTACTTCTTCTTCTTCTGCTCCCCGCTCGGCCCCAGCAGCCAGCTCTGCTGCGTCTCGTCCAACGGCCGGGACGACAGCGCCGCCCGGTCGAGGTCCTGCAGGTTGCGGCTGCGGTCGTCGTCGGTGGCGGAGTCCGCCGCGATCTCGAGCGGCCCTCCCCACGGATCCCTGCCGTACATTTCTGAGGAGGATACAGTAAAAACTCACCGACAGAGATTTGAGTGATCCACCGACAGTGGCTCAGATCTGCTGAGAGAGAGAATGTGGACTGGGTGGAATTAGAAGAAGAGGAAGAAGTCCAAGTGGAGTCTACTAAGTGAGATGAAGCTAAATAATTGAAAGCTTTTTTTTTTTTTGAGTGGTGACGGTGGTGGTGGTGGTGGTGGTGGTGGTGGCGGATGCGGCTCAATTACAGACTCATTACAGTTGTATTTGCTTTCTCTCTCTTCTCCAGTGTTCTCTAATCATGTGGGTTGTGATTTTCTTTTAGATCTTTGATTTTTTCTTGTTCTTTTGTTTTGTTTTTTGATTTTAAAAAAGGGTATTTGGTTTGGTGATAGAGACAGCTCCACTAATTGGAGAGCGACAGTCTGCCTAATTTTGACGGTGGGGGATACCAAAGCACCAACCAATGTGCTTCATTTTGCTTCACACTTGAGACTCCCCCCGGAACTAGAAACACACAGACCAAAAGTGCCTTGCTTTGCTTGGTTTATACTTCACATTTCACAACTGCGACAACGTCTTTTTTTTAATTGAAACTACAGCAACGTGTTAAGATGAAATCTTTATCCTTTTCAAGAAAAGATAAAATAAAATCATTATAAAATAAAATGTTATGATGGTGGATTAATCTTATCGTTCAATAATGATTCAATTTGATCGCTATGAATTGTGACTATTGGAAACAAAATGATACCGGAAGTTTCCTACTTACATATATGTTACTCAATGAAAATTATATCAGCCCCGTGTTAGATTTACTGGGTTCTTATTTAAAAAAAAAAGGTAAATTATAAAAATGTATCATCTCCTAATTTATATTAGAAAAAAGAAAATACTTATGAATCAATTATAAAAAGTCATCACATTTAAGTGGAAATTATAAAAAGCTTAACAAAATTAGAAAAAAGTCACTTTAAAAATATTTTATGAACTATTTTGTCATTTCTTACTCTTTTTCTTCTTCTTTTTTCATTCTTTTTCCAATTCCGGCCATAACTTTCTCGTCCGGCGATAGATTTTGATGAAATTGGTACCGTTAGAAAGATCTCGCTCTCATCTTTCATTTAATATACTACCCACTCCGAATACAAAGCGCAACAACCATCACAAAGGGTTGCCGCCATCAATGGCGTGCTTCAAGCAATTCCGGCGAAACCGAAGGTCAAGGTTCCCTAATTCCTGCTATTCTCTTCATTTTGAGCATAATTATACCAATCTCATTTGAATTTTAACAAAATTTCACATATTTCCACATTTCCTCTCGGCATGTCACATCTCTTGTCACAGACGCTGTCACATACACTGTCACATCTACTGTCACAACAGCTATCACACTATCTATTTACACTCACTGTCACAACCTCTGTCACACTACCTGTCACAACCACTATCACACTACCTATTACACTAACTGTCACACCACCTGTCACACCTCCTATCACACCCACTGTCACATAAGTTGTCACACTATCTATTTACACTAACGATCACACCTACTGTCATACCAATCTCATTTGAATTTTAACAAAATTTCACATATTTCCACATTTTCTCTCGGCATGTCACAGCTCATGTCACATACGTTATCACAGACGTCAGACACTATCACACCTACTGTCACAACCGCTATCACAGTGAGTAACAGCGAGAATTAAAGCTGAAACAAGATTTAATCCTGCTTTGGGTTCCTGAAGAAGAACATTCTCTTCAGAATAACCAATCTATTCTAAAAACAAAGGAAACAACTTCTTCAAAAAATGCCAACATAATGTTAATAAATTCAATAGGGACTTAAGTTCCTCCAAAATTTCAAGCCTTGTTAACTGTTGGTTGTCTTCTCCACCGAATACACCATCAACCAGTAAGTTTCCCTACAACAATAATCATCAGGCATCACTCTTCCATACAAAAATAATCAGCATTGCCTTGGTCTAACCACGCAACTCAAATATCATCCACCGATTCAAATATCATTAGAGTTGGAACCGAATGGAGAGGAGAGATGGGAAACAGAGAGGAAGACGATGGTTTTGCCACTGGATGATCATGTCTAGTTGGAACCGGAGGCCGAGAGGTGTAGGGTGGCGGTGGTCTTCCATGGATTGAATTCAAAGAGAGAGATGAAATGACGATGGTGTGGTCGGTGGGTGATGTTGTGGTGGCATTCTTGTAAATAGTAAAAACTGTAGTGGCAACGCTTTAAGAATTTAAGATCCTAACTTTTATATAATTTTGAAAACTTACATGATTTTTTTCTAATTTCATAGGTGAAAATTGACTTTTTTATAAGAAGTCCAAAAAAAATTGGTCAAGTTGGTAAGTTGTAAGAGTTGCTTTTGAATTGGTGAATCTCTCATAATTTTATTCAATCATTAAATTACAAGTTACACTTATAAAAAAAATTAATTTTCACTCTTGATACAATTTAGCTAACGCAGACTCGGATAATAATATTGTTTATTTTTTATACCATAATTTGTATAGATAGGAGGTTTGGTGGATGCACCTTAATCACTCATTATTTATTATATCAAAATAGTGCAAAATTATTTTGATTGGATGAGCTCATTGTCATATGGCGAGCCCATCCTGGAAATGTAGATGGTCGAATGTATTTTTATTTTCAATAATTGTGTTTTGAGCAGAAATAATTACTATTAATCTTACTGGGGGAGTTGTGGTGTCTTAGGTCAAAAGCCAACAACCGTCAGATTTGATTGCGTTTTCGACGCGTCCACATTGGGTTTGGCATTAACATTCCAACCTCCCTCTGCTAGACAAAATGCCCCATGCCGTCGTTACCAAAACAAAACACAAGTTGTTACAAACTTACAATCACGAATATGTCATGTGCTTCTTCTTTTTTAGTATTTTCATTCACTTTCATAATAGCCTCTCTACTTATATAATGCTGGGAAAATAATGTTATATATACAAATGTTATTAGACTCATTCCAATTATATTTACCTATTGGAGAGTGATTAAAATCGTAGAGTGTTGCTGTTAGACCAAATGATACGTACCAAGCATTTCATGCTCATGTTTTGTAACGTCTTTATTTATTTGTGCATTAATTTAGTTGTTTCTTAAAAAAATGATTTGAATTTCACCAATGAGCTTTAGCTGCAATCTGAATTTCAAATCAATTGGCAAAGAAGACCTTGATTCACTGTGATTCTCAAGTTTTTTAGTGAATGGAGCGATGATCATCGATCTCAGATGTTCTTATTCAGTGATGCTTTCCATTCCTCCAGAAAATCATCATATGATTCATATCTACTTGGACCAACAAAATCTTATATGTCATCGATGTTTATAAAATTCGTCTATCAAGCTCGAGTATTTTGTCCAAAAATCCTGCTTCAATATTAATACAGGCTGCTGCTCATTTCTATATCAGCAGATTCAAGTGTTTCAATTTATCCTAAAATAGGAAACTTCATGAGGAATCATCAAAACAGTGTCAAACACCACATTTTGATGATGACCCTACAAGTCAAAACTATGGCTGTTGTAATGGAAGATAGGGCTGTCGCCTTTTCTTCTTCTTCCTAGATTCTGTGACATACATTCCTTAGCAATGCTGGACTGAAGAGTTGTGACAATCATCAAAACAACGCTGAATGTTCTGCTAAAGATCTGAAAATTTCTGCAGATGGAAAGATGGTTCAAAAGATTAGAGATGAAGGATTTGTGTACAAGAAACTATAACCACTACAACATATTCAAGGAAGATATATGCTTTTGGTCTGATATGCATTGTTGAATCATTCTTAAATAGGTCCTTTCTGAAAACATACCTGCAAAGTCTGGTCGGCGGCCATACCGAACGGTGGCCACACTGATCAGAGTTTTCTCATATTCATTCTCGTCTGTCAGTGTTCCATTATTCTGCACCATTTCATTGTTCCCATTTTCTGCACTTTCCTGGGATGTGGTTTTTCTTTCCCAAAGATGCCATAATCCAATTGTGAGACCTCCAAAAATGAGAACACTTGCAACCATAATTATCACATCAAGAAGGCCTAAATACCACCAGATGTCTACGCTGTAAGGGTTTATGTATAATATGTCTAGCAGACCCAAAACGATAACAAAACCAATTGTAGATACAATGACATATGTTCCGGTCCATATCTTGTTTCCTGTTCCAGTCAAAATTGACATGGTCGCTCCCTTGGAAACCAAGAAGACAGAAGAAATAGGAGCATTGTAAAACCTACCATCCTCCTGCAGTTTTAGGAAGTGAAATGTAAGCTACAATTATGCTTAAAAGATAAACTGAAGATCATACGGGACAAATAGACCTACCACTGGACATTCTGATTCACGTGTGACATAGGCTTGTATATCAATATGCAATTTATCAGAAAAATCAATGGTTCCCATGGTAACTGTGGAAAGAAGAGAGAGCTCGTTTGATGTTTTGATAGCCCAAACAAGCACTACATGTTGCGGTTGACATGGTTTGTTCATCTTAGTTCGATGGAGAATGTCGCTCAAGATAGCTTAGAATGGTGAGATCCCACTGCCTCCAGCTACCAAGACAAGTTTTTCATACCTAAGAGCACAAATATTCCAAGTGAGTCCCTTGACCACGAAACACTAGGATTATCATTTCAAGATAAGAAAGCTATAAAATCAATCTAGAAACATAAATTATAGAACAAGAATCCTGAAACTTTAATCTACTAGAAAGCCACCAACAGCGCATAAAGAGCAGGCAATAACACAATGCTATATAACCAATTACTGAGAGACTATATCTCTTAATTTCTGGCCAAAACTTGCAATTAGGCTTAGAGGATCTTACTAGGGTTGGTGACTTATTCTTCTCTAATAAATCTCAACTACACTGAATTCTTGATATGAAATGCACATTTGAAAGTTTCCTACTTTCCTTTGACTTGCGTGGCTAACCTGTTATATTGTCATATTGAGTGTCTAACTTGCCGTCCAAAGTTCCATGTTACAGGAAAATCTTTTAGATCAATTTGTAAATTGCAGATGCCGTCCAGGTTCAAAGAAGAAAGATTGAAAGATATATTTGCAGAAGAAATCAACATGTCTCAATAGTCCTTGAATCATGAACCTATTAAGATGCATGTTTATAAGAGACAAACCTTAAGTAGTAAGGTGACTCATGGCCATAAGGCCCCTCAACAGAAGCCTTAATTTGAGACACTGAAAGGATGCCATTGCAGTGAAGATATATACTTCACCTGAAGAAAGATGAAATCAAGCGCATTGTAGTGCAAGTCTGCATCATCATGAGGAAATTATTTATAGGGCCAATCATACATAAAACAAAAGGAAATAGTTAAGTTATGAAAGAGATTGTCGTACTTGCAGGTTTTGGAAGCACCAACTTGACAGTTCCACATGGGAAGCATGTTGCTGAAACTATGTTGACCGTCCTTCGTGACTGGCAGAACCTTACAAAGCGATCAAGCATAAAAAGAAATATTCCTCCAGCAGCTTTGCTGAAATTGACGCCACCGATATGCAAGGCCAAGAAGATGACAAAAAATACATAGAGTTGATGGGTATAGAAAAACAGCTCAAAATATCACTTTCTCACAGTCACATGAGGGAGTGTTGTCACTTGTCACCCAAATCAACAAAAAGAACCCGTAGCAAATAATCCCCGCCAAGTCTGCACCTCCATCACTTTTCCACTCTACTACCTTCATGAATAAATAATTGAAATATATAAATATATCTGTAAAAGAAGGTTAGATCTAGAAATTTCTTATGCAGTGGTAGTTCTCTTATTCAGCATACACAAAACAGCAGTGTCAGAAACATTCTGTGTCAAAAGCTTGTAAATAGAAGAAATGATTCATTTCCTAAAGGGCTGATCTCAACGATATTCGGTGCATGGAGAAAAAGAATTCTACTGCCCAATTTAAAACAAATTAAGAAATTTCAGAGCTACAAGCCATCAGCTCTTGTCTCCTGTAATTATCAGACCATACAATCGTGTTAATGAACTTGCAGTCTTACATATCAATCATGGCTTCCAACGAAAATTTCCTAAAGGAAGATAATTTGTTTATTTTGACTATTGAAAGATTACCCGACAAGTAAAGAAATGAAATGTAGAAATCTTATTATGAACCTATTCGATAACTCTAATCTTAAGAACACATCATTCTTCTCCTATTGATCCACCTTAACCAAAAGGTGCTGGATGGTATACACATTACATGTAAAAAGATGCAGATGTCAAGGTCTTGCAGGTAGAAATGAGATTACAGAATGATCCAATAAACGTGCAGACCAAAGCATACATAAAAACAACAGCAGACTCGTATGCTCATCTGTGAAGTAATGAAGATGAGAACTTACTTCAGATGGAATGATGCCTCGTATCATCCACACAATCATATAGTACAGCCCATGCATAGTAACAAGGAAGAATATGAGATTCCCCAACCATACATGATATCTGGTCGCATGCTCAAAAGGTATATCAATGAGGCGGAGAAGAATTGATCCCTTGCAATTGGGAGAAACAGGAATGCCAAACATGATAAGACAATCAAACCGAAGCAATAAGCCGACATTTGCAACATAAAAACCCTGAAAGTTGAGAGAAAATGTCGTCAAGTTCTAGCAACAGATAAACACAAACTCATAGCATTGGAGTGGGAAACACACTAATCAATTCCTAATTGTAAAGAACGACAGAAGCTGAAATATCTAAAATGAGGTTTGGATTATAGAGAAGCCCATCACACCTTTTCTCTGCTTCGGTCAAATCATCTTCATAGCTCGGCAATATCTCAAAGTTAGCTACGGTGTAAAAATATAGCGCAGAGAGAACAAAGACTATAAAGAGAATAATGCCGATCATTTCAGCAGCAGAAACAACTCCAAGAGGTCCATCCACCAGAACAGGAAAGGTCCGTAGGCTGAACTTTGCCTTCCTCTTCCTATATATACAGTAATACATTCACTTCATTCAAACATTTCAACAAACAAATGGTGTTGTAATACAAATGAAACGAGTCTAAAACTAGCACATACTCTTGATACTCCTCTTCATCCTCCCCGAAAAAGATGATATACGAGACAGCAAGAAAAGCAATAGCAATAATCGGAGCACTGTACAACAGCAACACACTCCCTGCAAACCAATAATGCTAATCATCAAACCAACCAATGACAAATTGATTCCCCTAACTCCCCAAGCAGAGCTATTAAATTCATGATTCTTACCAGTCTCTCCAAACAGAGTCCCATCAGTGCAGCAACCCAGTCATCATACAAACCAGAGCCAAAGTCAGTAGGTATGATGAAGAAGAGAAAAATCCACGCAACGAATATCACCCACATTGCAGACTTGAGAACCCATTTGGCCGCTGAAGCAAGGAAGCTCTTCTGCGCGCCCTGCCTGGAATGAACTCCATTGCCATTGGAAATGAGAGCAGAGTGCAAGTCGTCGAGGGACATTGGAGCACAGAATCAGCAGGAGGGTGAGGGGGTTAGATAAACATTGATATATTGCACATATAATTTAATAAATTGAAGTATAAATAATTATAAAGCATAAACTAAACATGTAACTCTAATAACGAAGAACACGAAAAGAAATTCAACCAAAATACCGAACGATTGGTGATAGAAGAACTCGTCGAGACGTGTGTGATACCACACTGTCCTTAAGACGTTTACCGGTGCAAGGATGCTAGGCGCTTGTCTCCCAGGATACAACGACTAAACAATTATAGGAAGTTACACTACTAACTAGAATCCTCAACGAACTCGAAATGTACCTCTTTCTATCACCAGAGAGCAGTTAAGAACTATTGAGAGTGGGAGAGCAGATTGTGTTTTCGATGGATGATTTACAAAGAAATGATGCAATCAGTAATGAATAAGATGGCTGTTATAGAAATTAAAAGATCATAACACACAACAATTTGAAACGTCCAAAACGAATTTTCGGAAATGCAAAAAGAATCTCCGTTCCGACCCTCAATTCGGTGTTGCATTCGTGTCCGCAGGTCGTACTGGCATACACGAGTTTCCCTTATGACCTGAGATTTGCACCCACACCCCTGCGCGTGCGCGAGAGTGTATAAGGGGGCTTACACACTTTACAATCCATACACAATGCATTCTATATAAAGTCTTTTCAACACTTCTCTTTTCCAATGTGGGACAAACATTTTTCCCTCATTCTAAATAGTCATCTTTGAGTGACAATTTCTTATTCACCCACAAACCAAATTACACAAACAAACATATGATCTTGTAGCCCTCATTATGGAGAACTCAAATCTATGTTCATCTTTGATTAATTATAAGTTTAACTTAATTTAATTAATCGATTAAAATTTAGTTTTAAATGGTTTATTAACCATTTTTCCAACAAGGTCAGGGGCAGATTCATTCATGGGCAAGCCTAGGCAGTTGCCTAAGGGGTTCTTGACTTTAGGCTTGGAGTGTAGAGTTTTTCCTTGAGAAAAGTAATGTAAAAAAGGCAAAATCTAGTGAAGGTTAGAGGAAGAATATGATTGGCAGAGGTAGTCTGTTATTTTTTTTCAATTGCAACCCAAAACGACGTCGTGCTTCTTATTAATTGAGCCGTAACAACGTCGTTTCGTGTATAAAAGACACAAGTTGCCCGCACGACTCGTCCACTCCTCAAATCAAATATCAATCAAGTCTAATATGCCAATAGTCTAACAAAGTTTCTTTCCGTCTTGATCTTTCAGAGACCCAAATCTCAAAACCAAGTTGAAAAGGGTTCTCTCAAAGTTGAATAAGGTTCTCCCATCTCCCTCAAATAGGAGGTACAAACAATTTTTGTTGTTCTTGATTTAATAAGCTTATTCATATGTAATGTAAATTAGTTTGCCTGAAATGATGTGTCATTTTGATAACTTTGATTGAGTTTATTAAATTATTTTTATAATTTAGACATGTAAACAATAAATTCTAAAATTTTATTATACCCATAACACGGAAAATACTTGTATCAATTCCGGTATGAACATGTGCGTCTAAACTCCTCTTATTTTTATACATTTGGTAATGTGAATAAAAAATCTTAACTGTTCAAAAGTTTTGTTAATCAATAAAAATCACTTTTGTAAAAAATGAATGTAAAAAAATATTGTTTGCTTAGCCAATTGTATCAAATAAACAGACGGTTGATTATGAGACTACTAATTTTCACAAGTACCGTTCATTTGTTTGATGTAAACAATTAGCAAACGATTTTTGTTTCAATTTATATTTTACATAGATGATCTTTATTAAACCATTAAATTTTGAATGGTTAACATTATAAAATTACACTACTAAAAATATTAAAATAAGATACGTCTATACCGGTATGGACACAAGTATTTTCCGTCCTGTAATTTTTTCAATGAGTTAAATCATATTTTCAAGTGACAAGAAAAAATTTCTTTGCCTTGGCTGGCAAATTTTTCTGGATCCGCCATTGGTGAGGTGGTTGTGCTTTAAACACGTTGTTGGGATTGAGAGCACGCCTTTCATATGGTTGAGGTTTCTGGGAGGTTTCTGGGCATACTTGTATTTCAAACCCTGTTACTAATTACTGGGAAGTTGGGTAGTTAAACTGAGCGATGCTTCTTCTTCTTCTGCTAGTTGTTTGTGGGGTTTAAGGACAGGTGGATGTGAGAGATGAAGTAGACATAAGAGTTTGCTCCTAAGTGGAGGCGGGCGCTAAAGATTTGTTGGTATGTGTTGTTGGGGCTCCGGAAGTCCGGGTATGGATAGTCCGAAGCTAAGAAATTTAGGTGGGTGTTGTAAATATATTATTAGTGTGCATTCTTGTAATTAGTCGACTAAGGTTATCACTATAATTTGTACTCTAATCTCACCTCTAAATAAGAGAGGGTTCTCTACTCAATAATATACACTTCATTCTGTGTGTCAATTCTCTCTTCTCTCATTCTCTTTTCTTTCATTATATAACACGTTATTAGCACGAATAGTTCTAACGCTGAGAATAATTTTTTGCAACATGAGAAGCTATGATATCGTTGATCAACCTAAAGGAAATGATGATAGATCAAACTTTCCAACAAGCTATTGGATTGGCTGAGAAGTTTGTCTAAACAATCTTCTTAGTTCTGCACATATAACATGAAGATTCATCAGTTTCTGCGATTGAGTAAAGTTTCCTATAATCTTACTTTAATTCATGTTTTCTTAAACTATCATATAAGCAATCATCATGAAGCATGAACCTCATACTTTTCGATACTATTTTTATTTATCATTTCGAATATCGTATATACATGCTAATTATTTTGTGATTACCTATGATGTATGAACTATGAACCACCAAATTTATATTATATGAATATATATTGGTTAATAGATTTTTTTATGTTCAATAAATTTGTCCATGCTTATTTTGAGATTAGAACCAGAATCTATCGATCATCGAGTGGCTAGTAGCCACCGTAAGCAGCAATATAATTGACATTTGCTTAATAGTGCAAACCAAAAAGTCGCATGGATCAAGTCTAAACCTTCTATCATGCCCAGAATTTTGGCAATGCAAAAGTATTTTGTCATTAATGGTATGCGAATGAATTTCATGCAAACATTCTGGAAGTAATGCTCATAACCACTAAGTTGGTACCATTAAGCTGGTCGTTTATATCAGACGTTACAAATATTTAATGTACCCGAAGTTAATAATGTTCTAAAAGAAATTTGAATATGCACAATTTCCTTTGAAAATGTAACGGCTACATTGTTAGTATCGATTATGTAATTTACTCATAGTTTTTATGTATATATGTTACTCATAGCATTATGCCAGTAGCAATCAACAATGCGAAAGAAATTAACTATGCACGTGACTATCGATTGATTCATTTATTGGCTCAGTAAATATCAATATTAATGCATGCATGTTATATCAATGAGAATTAAATTGTTTCGTTATAATTTATTTTATTTCGGTTTCATTGATTATTATATTTGCATTAATTCACATTCATTGTGGTTTAATTTAATTCGAATTAATTAAATTCAGCCAGAAGCTCAGACTCAAGCTATAAGGCTAACACAAAAGCTCCTCATTAGCCGCCAATGACAATACTTATGAATCTTCTCAAACTATGCTCATCCAATCAGATGTGATGTCGATGTCAATGAGGTTGTGTACTTAAGCGAGCCTCACTCCACCCACCTCATCTTCTACTAGTCATACTTAGTTGGAGTTATCGAAAGAGTTGACTAATAACTTTTGTTTCTTGGTGTACATACCATTCCGAACCCAGTAGGACCACTCTCATTATGTTGGACATACCTTCCTAAAACTAGTATTCCGGTATATATTCCAGGTATAAGATGAACTGAGAACTCTTTAACTCACGCATGGAAGCTAGAGTCACGAATTTACAAACTAAGCCATGTATGCATCAATGTCTCGCTATTGAGCCGACTTACTTTTTGATCCAACAGTTTCAAATAAATTTAATGATTTGATTACAATATATAAGTTTGAACCGGTAGTTCATAATTAAATGCACATGTACGTAGTTCGTACATACATAAATCAAACTTGTAATTCTAATAAAGTCGTTTAAGAAAATTGAAGTTTCCTTCATATGTTCACCGGTAGATTGTACATATTTGTTTTTCATACCATGTTATAGAACTTATTTTTTAATTTTCCTTAAAAGCACTTACCTCGATTATTTATTCTTAAATATTAAATATACCAATTGTAAGTTTCTAGAAGAAACTACATAAATTCGATAATTTAATTGCCAGAAGCAAGACTAAGTAGTGATATTGAACGGGCTTGTTGCCCATACAATCTAAATTATAATTCATATGTATTATCGAAATTAAGGTACTGATGACTGTTCGCACCTTATGTGTAAATATGTAAGGTGAAGAGTATTATGCTAGTCGCAAAACTCGAAATATCAATTTCACCAAAACATTATTTCAACATGGGTTTGAATGACATTTACACCACAATGATTACAGATTAATCTTCTCATTATATATTGTGATTTATGAGCTTATGGTTATGTTCAAATATATTTAATTCAATAAATTATAATATGCATGTGATCCATTGAATTAAATGGATGAGTAGGCACTAAGAAATATTCTTACTCATACCTCTATGACAATCATATTTAGTCAATCGAACTTGAGAGACATGAAAAGACTCCCCTTTACGTTGTCTTATGGGAGTGAACTTGTCATTTAGGAGACTTAATATCTTTACGTTTCAGAAGAACGTTATTAAGTATTAAGGATATTCAAACTAACGTTTATCATGTTGAAACTACTAAAGAAAATGGGTGAATTATCTTTGCATACTCCAATGTATGACCAGAAGCATACATTGGACTAATATAAATCCATTAGCTAGAATCTAATTGGTTCGAGCAAATTCTCTATGACATCCCCGTTTGGAACTTCGATGTATAAATGTGATAGGTCATATCCTCGATCTATCACACAAGCATCCCCTTCTGAATAAGGGTCTTGCCATTAATTTCAAAATATGTCGAGTTTTGCTCATTATGAATACTAGACCATCATATGCAAAGACTAGTATATACACTACCTAGTACCGTACAAAATGCGAGAGAAAATAAATTAGTGGACATATCCAACCAAAACACATACCAGTTAAATAATTTTGGTTGATGCATCGACATAGTGATCACACGTTACAGTATTGTCCACAAGAATCGCTGCTACTGCTAAACTCTCACACTGATCATGAAATTTAGGGTTCACCAATCAAATTAGTCTTGAAGGCTTGATAATACCGAAAAGTTTACATTAAAGTCATTCGATGATTATTGCATATCCCTTGGGATTGATGTTGAATATACAATTCGCTATGTTCACACCCAAGATGGTCTCGTAGATAGAATCTTGGTTATGCACACTAAGTTTCTAATTTCTGTGTGGGATTATGCAATATTGCATGCAACAATGTTGGTCCAGTTGAGGTCCACTGCAACCCTATCATTGCGTTACAGCTAGTGATTGGGTATGAATATGATGTTTCGTACTTACTCATATTTGGGTTTGCAGTCTAAGTGTCAATTGTGCCGCCACAACATACAAAATTGGGTCCTCAACAAAGGATGGACATACATGTCGATTATGAATTTCATCCATTATGTGTTCTTTAATGAGAGACCTTGACAAGCGATCTCTTTATCGCTCTATTTGCAAATTGTCACTATAAGGAGACAATTTTCCCACCGTTTTGGGTAGATAAGAACATCACCGTTATTAATGAATGGCGTGAGTGAAACGTCCCCACAATGTCTCATATTGATCCCCAAAATCACACCTATAATATAGAAGTGCAAAGAATTCTAGATACAGAGTGTTGCGCAAAATATGCCTAACGCATGCTTCATCTAATCTAGCTAAAGTGACGAGATCATATACTTACTGCAAATGTGCATGTAAGGATAAACGTCCCAGTAGGACATATCATCCCAGTTGGATGATGTACGGCTATGGAAGCTAACCAGTCTTATATCCCTACCCAGAAGTGAGGTAAAACATTAGGTTCGAATGATTATTATCCCTAGAAGAGGGTAAATTTGGCACATAATGAATCTCTTTAACATCGCAATCTCAAACCAACTCACCTCACAAGATAATCTGGATTATGGGTCCGTCCTAGAAGAGGCGATGTTGGGGGACACTCCAACATTCAAACCCACTCACAAGAATTGATAATTCTTGATAAAATAAGTGAGATTGGTATTGAAATGAGATTATCATCGTCGATGAGTGTATATTTGCGGTGGCCCCTAAAACTATAACAAGCGATAATGTCGAACCTTACTCTTTTGATGAATGTCAACAAAAACAGATGACTGGTCAATAGGAAACAAACAATTTAGGTCTAGTCATAATCCTTAACTAAGAGAAATGTGTTTTTGGCCTATTGTATGTACACCTCCCCATTTTATACATGTAGAACTTAATGGGTACTTGTACGGAAGGGTGGTGAGAAAAACAAGATACATATAAATAAGTCTCAGATACTGTCGCAAGAATTTTCTCAACGCCTTGTGATTAGTCATGAGGAACCGTATTTTCTCGTAATGGACGTCATAACATTATGCTATTTTATTAGTTGGTAGTTTTCCGAAAAACTGATTATGCAGCTTATGAACGTGGTCATATCTTGTTTCTGTGGGGATTATAATACAAAGATACTAATGAAAGTTCCTGAAGGACTAACGATACGCGATGCATGTAGTTCTTGACCACATAATATGTTCGGGGTAGAATATTTGAATGAGAAGCTATGTCTATGTTTTTTATTAGAAAATAAATTTTGGGTTTGCTAATTGTGTTTGTCTATGATGATGACATGAATTTAACTAATACTCTAGGAGATATCAAGAAATTACAAAGCACATAATTTTATTGAAAATGCCTTAGGACATCAAATGATTATATCGACTTGGAGTTCGAACAAAATGTAGGATAAACTTTTGAATCATCAATCAAATTATATGCATAAGATGTTAAGATGCTCTAATGAGGATAAAGACGTAGAGACTCTTATTGTCCTGTAGATAATAAGATATTGGTGCCAGAAGTATCTGCAATAAAGCGTATTATTTCATCACGATCAATGCCTTAGACTCTAGGTAAACATGTGCCAACACGCTACCTAAGTAAATGGCATAAAAGATGATTGTCCGCTACTTTAAATGTATGATGAAAACTAAAGAGTTACATCAAGAAATGGATCCCATTTTGATCCTCATAATGATGTCAACCGTTTTTAATCATGTTAACTTTTCATAGAGCATGTTTAAGGTATTAATTTTACCTATGTTGTAGTTTTCAGGGGGAGTCAATATTAGGGGAGTATCTTGAAAACATATATACTCAATCGATCATTGTGTACTCTTTTATCTTTCGTCCATGGTTATTTTATCTTAATGAGTTTTGTTACCTGACAACGTTTTGATGAGACACATCTTTAATATGCATTTGCTTATCTTTTCCCTTCGATCACCGGTTTCTTCCATTGGGTTTACTGGGCAAGGTTTTGGTGTGGCAACTATGTATTATACATTTATCTCCCACATACGCATAGCTTATGGTCAAGATAAAACTACTTCACAATAATTAGAGGTCTTGTTTACCAGCTCTACATGTGCGTTATACTCTTTTTCTCCTTCAACCATGATTGTTTTTATCCCATTAGGTTTTTATTTACTGGTAAGGTTTCTGACGAGACAACACCGAAGCACACACATCAGAGAAGACTAATGACGAAGAATATTCAAGAGGGAGTGTAGTAATAATATTATTAGTGGTCATTCTTGTAATTAGTTGATTAGGGTTATTACTGTAATTTGTACCATAATCTCACCTCTATATAAGAGAGGGTTCTCTATTCCATAGCATTTCATTCTATGTATCAATTCTCTCTTCTCACATTCTCTTTTCTTTCATTTTATAACAATCGTTTTATTTATTTTATTTTTTTATAAAAAAAAGATTATACAAGGAAGTTTCTATGTTGACTGGATTTCCAATGTTGTATACAAGGGCATGAGAAGCTTTGTTAGGGGATTCTACTAGAGCATCTCAAACAACTTTTGTAAAACACAAATTATTTCTATTGTAGAAAAAAATACCATATTTTTACTCCAACAACTCATGTAAAAGATCATCTATTATAGAGATTGTGGGGAGAGAACGAATGAAAATCTCTACAAAACTTATAATTCACTCTCTACCTAAAAAAGGAAAAATTAAATAAAGTAATTTTTTTTAATTTTGAACAAATATATAATATTTCCATATATTCACCAAATTATACAAAAATACATTTAAGTTTGTCGAATTAAATAGAATAGCAGTTGGAGTTTATGACATTTTTTTATAGAAATTTTGTGATTTCTCTCTTTATAATAGAGAATTTATACAAGAATTTAGTTCAAGTATGCGAGTTATGACCTCAATTCGATAATATTAACTATAAAATTCTTTTCCTTGAAATTATGTCTAGAGGGCATAAGCGAAAAATGAGTCGCAAGAGCTTTAATGTCATCCACTATCTCCATTAGTCTCTAAAGGTGGAGCAAAACGCATCATTAACTAGCCGCTTGAATTGGATTATCCTTTGATATATGGTAATCTATGGCCTCAGTCTCTAGCAAAACCAAGGCTGTCACGCAGAGCTTGAGCCTCAGCAATTGGGACTGAAGATTGTCTTGAGTTTATTGTGCTAGTTTCCAAGTGGGTCTCGAACAATAAATCCTCCTGCTGCTAATTTCGTTCAAGTTGCTCTCTAGAGCGTCAATGGCGTGCTTATGTTTTGATCCCAGATTGGCCAAGGTTAATTGAATTTGTGGTTTTTTTTTTCTCGGTTTTTCTTGCACTGATTTTTGTTTTTGTTTTTGTGAAACGAATTTGGTGTGATTATGATGGGAAAGTGGGTTTAATTCAGTGCTGTTTTTAAAATGGAGGAACTATGAGCCATTGAGGCATCCCAGAAATGGAGGAAATCCCCTGTTTTCCCGAGTGAAGAAGGAAAGTATGGACTGCTGTTATAAAAAAAACATAGTTATGTCAGCTCCTCATTTAACACAGCACAGCCTGCATATGAGTTCGAGATAAAGAAAGAAGGGTGCACTGCATTTGCTATTGAATTGTCAAAGTTCTAACTTTCCTATTGATAGTTTGACACTAACATGCCATAGTCTCATCAATATTTGATTTCAGAGATGTGTAAATAAAGAGAAACGTCTGGAAAATACAAAGTATCGGGTGTTATGTAACTAGCAAAAAGAAACTACAAGTGTTGTTCAAATGTGTTAACAACTTAACTGGAACGATGTCACCTATAACAATTGGAGCTAAGAAACGTGTTAATTACATTTCATGGGCAAAATGACTAAAATTCTAAGCCAATTACGGCTTCTGCAAAGTTAGAGCCTCATTCTACACAAACTCCTATCCAAATCAAACCACCAGTATGGGAAAACACAAATTAAGGAATTGTTTCTTAGAACTATAGGCATGAAGAATACAATGATAAATTTTCTTCGATTGATTATATCCACTTTAGGATACAGGTTCATACATAATAATTATAGTATAAGAATTGAAGTTGAGACCACAGCTGGTCAACTACGTACATCATGGTATCATATACCAGCATACAGTATAAATATTTTCCATATGTATGTACAATTATATATATATATATATATATAGACATATAGATATGTACATCCTTAAAGGTTTTAATTTACCTTCTAAGCCAATTAAATACTTAAATTAAACATTTAGGGTGCAAGCTACAGGTCAAAGCTATGGCTGTTGAAATGGAAGATAGGATCAATGGATTCTCTCTTCGCACTGTGTGATCTGATTTCTTTAGCAACACTGGATTGAAGAGATGGAGGACCACAAACAAATACACCAACATCAACATTGCCCCAATCCTTTGATACTGTTTTAAAAATTGCTGCGGTAAAAAAGGCTCGAGGTTAAAACATGTGTATATTTACTGTAAAACAATGATAACCATCAGATATGGTTTCAAACATCAAAAGTCAACAACTTGTCAAGAACATGATCCATTGTCGGTGTAAAGTAGCAATTGAACCATTTTTTTGACAAGTATATAGTTAAGATTTTTCTCTAGAATACATATTAATTTCATATACTATTCACACTGGGAAAAAATTTCAGGAAGGCATACCATTGAAATCTGGTCGTGCACCATAATGCATGCTCGTTGAGTTTGCAAGGCTTCTCCCGTCCAAATCGTTGTGAGACACCGCTTTTGTATGCTCTGCCTTGTTAAAAGGTAACCTGTCATCCTTGCTTTGCTCCTTTGCAGACATTCTAATGTCCCAGAGATGCCATAAACCAACCACAAAACCCCCAAAGATAAAAACACTTGCAACCATACAGACTGTGAAAAGAAGCCCCTTGTACCACCATGTGGATATATGAAAAGGGTTTATGTAGAAGATGTTTAACAACCCAAAAAGGATGACAAAGCCTGCTGTAGATGAGATAAAGTACAGGCCAGACCATATATTATGGCCAGTTCCAACCAAAACAGAAATACCACACCCTTTGGACATGGGACAAAGAGAAGACTCGACAGTGCTCTGAATGTTACCATCTTCCTGAAAATAACATCAATCAGATGCCAAATGAATGAGTACAACAGCCAAAGGATATAAAACCAGAGGCATAACCAAATGAGACAAGGCACAAAATGAATGCCAGAATTAAACAAAACATACCAATGGTGGTTCAGATTCCCGTGTGACATATATATGAGTCTGAAGATTCAGTTTATTAGAGAAAGATGAACAAGTTGATTCCATGTCAATGGTTGAGAGAAGAGGAAGCTCATCTGATCTTTTGACTGCCCATACGATCAATATATTTCTTGGTGGACAAGGCTTTCCTTGCCTATAAGAATGAAGAATGTCACTCAAGATGGCCAGGAAAGGGGATATCCCAATGCCTCCAGCTACTAAGATAAGGTTCTCATACCTGCATAGAAAATAAAACGAAAGGCCAAGCCATTAGTGACTGAAAGTAGAGTTTATCATTATGTAGATGTCTCAATGTCCGTTGTTGAACCCGAAATAAGGACAACTAAAGAATGCAAAACCTTTTTTTTCTTCTTTTGTATCAGATGGAAGCCTCTTTGAGCAATAATTGAACTTTCTATCAAATAGTGCCCAAATTGCAGTTGCCATGACACCAGATAGTGTGTAGAATGAAGCATATGTTTACTTATCATTTGTTTAGTAAGTGTAAACTGTAAAGTAACAACCGGTGATTGGTACCACCTGAATGACTTTTGTGATTAAATGGCAATCAAGGAAGAGGGTACATACGTCATGTGGTATGGTATCTCATGCCCGTAAGGCCCTTCAACAGAAGCTGTTAACTTTGTAGAAAGACCGCACGGCACATTCTCAGAGCCTTTTAGGATATTTTCTCTTAGCTTTTCTGTCCATTTCCCAAGAACCTTTATCAACACAGACATATGATATTTACCATCTAGAGGGCTAGATGATACACTGAAAGGATGCCACTGCAGCCATGAGAGCTCCCGAACTTGCAGAAATACAAAACTGAGGGCATTGTACCGCAGATCTGAAAGATGATTTAGCTAGTTGTTACTCATACGGTCTTAGAATTACCAAACAGAAATACTAATCAAGTGGAGAATATTACTTTCAGGTTTGGCAAAAACCAATTCTACAGTTCCACATGGAAGGCACTTTGCTGATATTATGTCGACAACCCTTCTAGATTGACAAAATCTAAGAAAGCGGTCCAGAAGAAAAATAAATATGCCTCCAGCAGCGATTGCAAAAATGTTGTCACCAACATGCATAGCCATAAAGACGACAAATACGACATATAACTGATGAGTGTAGAAGAATAATTCAAAATTCAGCTTTCGCACTGGAGCAAATGATGTCACCCACATCAAAAGTCCAGCAAGAAGGCTGATTACTCCTGGAAGATTGGCAACGCCAATATCTTTCCACTCCAACATCTGCGACAAATAAAGATTATATATACGAGCAATTTGACATCCGAATCTGAGTCAAATAGTCCCCTAGTAAGGTTATCCAGACATTCAACAGAAACTAACACTACAATAAATTTAGCAAATGGAAAACACACAAGATAATGACTAAAACAGAAAATTCCTCCTTCATTGACAAATATCTCCACAATCAAATGGACAAGGCTAAAACTGCATATGCGTATTAGTTCTCAACTTCTCATTTCTTAATGTATGATAGCAATTATGGCTAGAAATGAATAATTTGGAATGTACACGAGAATTTTAAATCTAGCATGAGCACTCACTTGCTGAAGGAGACGACCCTCAATCGTCCATGCCATCAGGTATAATAGGCCATGGACAGTGAATAGCAGCATTGTTAGATGTCCCAGCCATACATGATATTTGGTAGCATGCTCAAAAGGGATATTTATGAGGCGAAGAAGAACTGATCCTCGTGCGATCGGTAGAAACAAGAAGACGAAGCAAAACAAGCCAATTAAGCCGAAACGAAGTCCCAAAATTTCCAGGAATAAAAGACTGACAAGTTCAAGTAAACAAGAAACCAATCAGCTAACAAAACTACTCTTTGAACTGGATGAAACAGCATATGAGTTTCACTTTTTGCATGCAAATTGTGAAGGACTTGAGTTTCATGTATTACTGTCTTAGACCCAAATATAAATGATTTACAACTTCAGCAAATGATATCATTGAAAGGAAGCAATAAAGAGTTAAAAACCTTCCATGGAGAGTATCAGCATAGAATGAAAATTCGTAAATTTTGGGAAATTTATAGGATTAGTGATTCTTTAGCTCAAACAACTGGCATGCAAACAGAATAAGTTACCTTTTCACTCTAAAAGTCAAGTCATCAGACAACGAGCTGAGAAGACGCATAGTATACAAACAGACTGCCCATAGAACATACACTATGAACAGCAGTATCCCAATAACCTCAGTAGCAGAAACCACACCAAATGGTCCATCCACAAGAACTGGGAATGTCCATAAACGAAAACTCGGATATCTTGAAGTCTTCTTCCTGCACAGTTTCAGTTTATATTACAAAAAGTCATGTAATTATTCAAGTGGCTGAACTAGGACAGGTAACAATAATTAGTCGCTTCCAACTATAAAACATTCACATACTCAGGGAGCTCCTCTTCCCCGGAGATAATCAGAAACACGAAAGAAAGGAAAGCAATGATGAGAATAGGACCACTGAATAGCAGGAACAGGCTTCCTGCAGTTTGCAGCATTCATATAATTAGATACTGAATTATGTTACATGTGAAAAAGAGCACACAGAAGCAATCGCAAGTTCAATCAAAGGCAAACCTGAAACCCCAAAAAGAGTTCCACTCGTCGCCTCAACCCATCTCTCAAAAAGTTTAAACCCAAATTCTGCTGGGAACACATACATTAGAGCAACCCATGGAACAAAAAGCCCCCACATTGCAATCTTGAGAATCCATTTAGCCAAGTTTACAAAACGAGGCGTCTTCCGAACAACAGCATGCTCAGAACCTCGGTTCAAAAGAAGGGGATTATGCACAGATGAACTTTCATCCATAGCTAACCCAAAATGATCACACAACTTTTTCTATCCACTGATCCCAGAAAACCCAAAGCATATGCACCCCACTTATATGCACCCCACTTATATGCAGTAGAGTGTTGGGAAACATCCAAACTTTGTGGAACCCATTCCCATATCAACCAGGAGTATGTATGAACTACAGACAACACATTACAAATTTGTGGCCACTGATTCTTATACTGATATCTTTGAATATGTAATACCAATCAAACTGTTGTCCATAAATATGGTACAATGACAGACATGAAATTCATGTGGTGTGTTACCCAGAAGTGACGAGTACCTATATATAATGAAGACAACAATCATGAAGATGAGTTAGATGACAATATGAAAGGAGGTACAGTTAAGTGATGAAGGATTCAAGAATTACCACTCACTTGTAATCAAGAATGCGAAATGTGGGACACAAGAAAAATAAGGAACTGAGAGCTTCCAAATGCACAGATGAATGACCACATAAAAACCAAGGGATAAAGCCAAGAAAGAAAAATTAGCGTACGGAGGATGGAACAACGAGCAAAGAAATGTAAGCATTTAGAACGAGAATGACAGCCCATCTGTGAGGACCGCATATGTATTTGTGGGTACCATAGAGTTTTATCCGGAGAGGACCCATAGATGATCAAACTACCACTCATAGTAGAAACTATGTGAATGATCACTTTCTTATTAGTGACTTGTGAATGACAGCAACGATGGTAAATGGTAAATTCAATTTGAGTAAAAGTAGCAGGGAGGGAGGTGAAGTGGTAAACTGGTAACTTGTCAAATAGTCACCGGAAGGCCGAATCTCGAAAAACTACAATACAGCCAGAACTACCAACCGGGTTTAAGTTCATTCAACAGGATCTAGGACCTGAGTTCGAGTCAAGATAAAGGTTTCACAGTAAGTCAATGAGGTCGCTACACACTGGTCCGTTGTCACTTATAAACAAAGAAGAATATGCATGTTGTAGAATACCACGATCGTTTCTCTCCCTTTCTCTCTCTCCCTATCGCACTTGTGCTCCTAGGATTAGGGTTTTTAGAGAATTCTCTGGTTGTGCAGCGAGCCCTCTTTTTGTTGCTTCCATGGCTACTAGATTAGCATCCAAGCTCTCTTTCTCTCACCATGATGAACCGGTCGACCTGAGTACGAATTCTCAAGGTCGGAGAAAGGTTTTGTTGCTCCGCACTACTACCTCGCTAGAAAGTTGAATAGAAGGTGGACAAGGGTCTAAACTAAATCGCTTATAAGTTTAAATTTCAATTTTAAATGTTTTAAAGACTTCCAATTTGAATGAACTTTTATAGATGGTGATCTACACATTAGACCCTAAATATTGAATGGTGAACATGTTGAAATGTAATCAAATCATTGGTGAAAGACCTATCTCTATAAAGTACCCCAAAAAAAAAAGATCCCTTACTGGGAGAGCTTGGTACAAGATTGAGATTGCTAGGAATATGTTGTTAGGACTTGACTTCGAGTCATGATAAAGGGGTATATGTGAATCCTTTTGATTCTCTTAAAAAAAATTGAGATGCTTACTTAGAGATTGCTGGAGTTCGTTAAGTCCGAAGTCCTATAATCCGTTCCAAGAATTGTTAACATTCCTACATCAACTTATATATGACGTTTCCGTACCTCTTAAAAAAAAATTTGTACAAGATCGAGATAGATACAATAATATCAGTTACGACTATCCTTTGTAAGTTTGTAATCAGTAGGGTTTTGTTACACTTGATATAAATTTCATATACTCCTAGTTTACCTAGGGTTTATCTTTGTTGAGCAGTTGAGCTATACGTACGGAGTCCTTGTCCTAGTCTCTACTTTGTTACTCTTTCCTTTCCTAATTCGATTATGAGTAAGCAGCGCGTGGTCTATATATAAGAGTCCATGCCGCACCAAGGTTGTATATGACTATATTCTCATCATACGAAATCTCGAAGATTAAGTGCAAGTCGATCTTTTTGTTGTTTCTTACAACCAGAAACAAAGCTAAGCTTTTCTGTAGTTGTATCCATGGAGGGGTCATTGGACTCTGATGTGAAGATGGTTCCGGCCGGAGAGGGATCGAGCGGTGGATGTCCTTCAATCAAAAAGACCAACAAGCGATTTGAGCTGAAGAAGTGGAACGGAGTATGTATGTGGGTGTGGGATATTGTGGTGGAGAACTGCGCCATCTGCAGGAACCATATAATGGACAAGTGCATAGAATGCCAAGCCAATATGGAAAGCGCGACGAGCGAAGAGTGCACGGTGGCTTGGGGAACTTGCAACCATGCCTTCCACTTCCACTGTATTAGCCGATGGCTCAAGGCTCGTCAGGTTTGTCCCTTAGATAACAGCGACTGGGAGTTTCACAAGTATGGGACTTGATCGATGACTAAAACCATGTCAGAATAAGGAGAGGCTCTTTGTTCCTTTTTTTTTGTCTCTCTCTCTCTCCATACATGCGTTTTTGTTGTTTTCTTTTACTTTGTTGTGAACTGGTGAGTAATTTTGAATTCCAGAATAGCCTTTGCTTTGCTTTGCTTTGTTGTTGTTAGTGCTATGAACTGAGATTTAATTTTTCATTTTGAAATAAAAATTAAATAGAGGTTTTAGAATTAGTATATTTCATTGCTTTGTCATGATCGAATGGTGTCTGCAAATCAATTAGTTTTGATATCTTATACCAACTATAACAACTCTACGTCTCAGACTGTTGCTTACGTTCGTTTTATATGGTTTTGCTCACGTAGCAGACCTTTCCAACATGTGTTTGAAAGATGTTTGTACCTTTGACAAGGCAAACATATATGATGTATCCTCCCCAAACCCTAAATTGTATGAGGTTCACTACAAAAAGTATGGACAAATGGCACATATGTTTTGTGGCCTTTAGTGGTGTGGCCATGTAAAAATCACTCACACTTCTTATGCAAATGTGGCTAATTATTATTATAATAATTCAAAAGCCACATTTGCATGAAAAGTGTGAGTTTTTTTTACATGGCCACACCACTAAAGGCCACAAAACTGTGCCATTTACCTATAGTTTTTGTAGTGGTTGTTTAAGAGGCTTGATATTTTTTTTTCTCACTAAAAAGGTCTAGATTATAAAGACGATTAGATTATAAAGGCTTGATATATTAGATCTCGAATTTACATGTGATCAAGTTGAATCAGATGTCAGCAAAATATTAGCAAGAAAAATGCTCAAACGGCTCCGGACTCCGGTATTACACGTATAGCCTTCAACCTCAAGGGAGCTTGATATGGCAGGATCGTGATTATTACTTGAGACCATGAACCAGAAGTTTGTATTTTGTAATCCACTAACCTAGAGAAAACAAAGATGAAGAACCGAAAGAAAACAAATTGGAACTCCAATTTCTGAGTTGTCATCATGACCCTTCCAGATTTCGGATTTTGATTTGAACTTTTTCATCAAGATCTAAAACTACATTAACTGCACTTTGTTTTTACACAACCTTGCTAAATAATATGTAAATCAATTATCAATCACATGAAGTGTTCATCTTCCATCTAAACTGGCTTTAGCATGAACACATAGTTAACATGTGAATATTGGTCAGATATCATTTGAGCTCTCTAAAAGGACATGAATATTGCAACGCTGATGCATACCTTATTTCACAGAAGCGGAAAAGTTGTTTTACACAAAAAAACTAACCACAAAAATTGCTAAATAATTATTTGCAACCAAATTCTGATGAAATGACTGAAATCTTTGTACTACGATTAGATGTATGAGGTAAAGTGAGGTCTTCTTCAATGATAAGTCCGATCATAGCCATCAACTTCTAGTCTTCTACAGAATGCAGGTCTGTTTACAAAGAAACACCTTCTCAACTGGAAATTATCGACTTCAACCTGGAGATGCACATACAGATATTTGATATATGAGATACATTCTAAAGATTTAGTTTTCGTAAAAGTCCATAATACCATGTATGCCAAAAGTATTATATGCAGTAACTATCATAATTAGATGCATTTTACTATCAGTGTAAAGAAACAGCATCATCATTGTTTTAATAGCTCGTTTGTGTCCTATTCTAGGCTTTTACTATCAATACTATACAACTGGTAGACAACATAATTTCATTCTTGAGTCCACCACATGCTTTTTCAATTCTATGACTTAACTAAATGCATCTATACAGGACAATTAGATACCAGTTCATAATGAGGTATGATATATCTGAAGAGATATTGAAATGTATGAAGCTTGATACTTTTCTCATTGAGATCATACTGATTATATACAAGTGTAGGATCAATATAGATCCATAGAATCAGTGATTACAGTAAATACAATAGCAATCTAGATCCTGTGAATCAGCAATTAGAGATTACACAGATTGATAGAGAAGAGAAACTGATGCAATCAACAGGAATCTTGAGCAGATTTTATGGAATGTCTATCACCCCCCCCCCCCCCCCCCCCCCCCGCGCAAGCTGATGGTCCTAGAACGGACTGGAAGCTTGTTGAGAATGTAGTGAAAGCGTGTCTGCAAGCTGGTCCAGGGAGGAGACATAGTGTACTTGAAGCTCTTGGCGAGTCACCTTTTCCCTGATGGAGTGGTAATCAACCTCAACATGGCGAGTTCGCGTGTGAAAAACCGGATTTGAGGCCAGTGAAATGGCACTGATATTATCACACCATAATGTTGGGGGCAGAAGAGGAAGGCCCAGGTCCTTGAAAAGAATCTGGAACCATGAAAGGTGGGCGGCAGTATAGGCAAGCTGACGATACTCCGCCTCGGTGCTAGAACGAGAGACCCCATTTTGTTTCTTTGAACTCCAAGAAATCAAATTTGAACCCAAATAAATGCAAGTTCCACCTGTTCAGACTCTTGTGTCCAAATCACCAGCATAATCGGAATCACTGTATCCAGTCAAGTGTAGGGTGCTCGGAGTATAGAACAGACCATATGTAGGGGTATGCTTCAAGTAAAGCAGAATACGTTTAACCGCAATCTAATGGACAGTAGTTGGAGAGTGTAGAAACTGACACACCTGATTAACAAGATAACATATATCCGGTCGAGTGAGAGTTAAGTATTGAAGGGCTCCCACAACACTCCGGTATTCCATGACATCAGATAAAGGAACGCCATCCTTGACACTCAACCGCTTGCCACTAGATGGGGTAGAAACAGGAGAGGCATCCAACATGTTGGTACGGTGAAGCAAGTCCATTGTATACTTAGTCTGGGTAAGAGTTAAACCCTTGGATGATCTTTCTGCCTCAATGCCAAGGAAATAATGCAAGGAACCCATATCTTTCATCAAGAAAAGTGTACTCAACTTGGAGATCAAGGTGTGAATGTGAATTATATCAGTGCCTGTAAGCAAGATATCATCCACATAAATAAGGAGAAAGAGCTTCACATTCCCAGACTGATAAACAAACAAGGATGAGTCGGCGTTGGATGCTTGGAACCCCAATTCCTCTAGATACGCTGAGAAACAGGAAAACCAAGCACGGGGTGCTTGTTTGAGCCCATACAGGGAACGCTGCAATTGACACACATGGTTTGGATATTTGGGATCGACAAAACCTTGGGGCTGCTCATATAAACTTTCTCAGATAAATAGCCATGTAGAAATGCATTTTGAACATCAAGTTGCCGAATTGGCCAGCCATATGATACTGCAATTGCTAAAATCAAACGAATGGAAGAATGTTTGATTATCGGGCTGAAGGTCTCACCATAATCAACACCTTCTTGCTACTTGAACCCTTTGGCAACTAACCGAGCCTTATACCGCTCCACACTGCCATCAAACTTCTTTTTGATTCTGTAAACCCATTTGTTAGGAAGCACATTCATGGAGGGAGTATAGGGAACCAATTTCCAAGTACCTGCATGTTGGAGAGCATTAAATTCGGTTTCCATGGCAGAACGCCATTCTGGTTGCTTGGCTGCTTGGGTATAACAATTGGGTTCAATGTGATGGGTAAGGGGATGGACAACCATAGCATATTTGGGATTAGGCTTTACAACCCCTTGTTGGCTTCGGGTGACAGGACGAGGATGGATAGGCGGAACCGGTGGTGGATGAAATAAGGGAGGAGGAGAGGGTGGGTCTAGATTTTGCGGTGGTGCTAAGATGTTTTGTGGTGAAGATTGCGATATATGATCAGATGAAGGATTAGGAGGAGGTTGTTGTTCCCGTAATAGTCTTTTACGGCTTTGGTATTGAATAATGGGACGGGTTTGTGGCTGGGTGGGAGTATTTTGTGGGATGGTATTAATTGAAGTGGGATTAGAGTTTAGAAACGGAGGGAGGTTGAGGGAATTGTGGAGGTGGAGTGGATAAGGTTGGGCATGGGCCTAGATTGGGTGGAGTGTGGGTAGTAGTAGTGGTTGTAGTTACGACTAGAGGGTAGGAGTCTAAAGATGGAGTAGCCTGAGGAGGTGTAGTGCCGGCGCCATTGGATTCTCGGAAAAGAAAATTGGACTCATCAAAAATTACGTGACGAGAAAGGTAAATTCGACCCGTAGAGAGATCAAGACAACGATACCCTTTGTGATTTAAAGAGTAGCCAAGAAATACGCATTTAGTAGATCGAAAATCCAGTTTATTTTTTTGGTATAAGGACGGAGATAAGGAAAACATGCACAACCAAATGTGCGGAGAAAAGAATAATTAGGAATAGTGTGAAATAATTTTTCATAAGGAGAGGAAAAATTTAAGACTCGAGTTGGCAGACGATTGATAAGATAAAGAGCCGTATTCAAGGCCTCAACCCAATAGGGTTGGGGAACGGCAGAATGAGCAAGAAGAGTTAAGGTTGTCTCGATGAGATGTCGATGTTTACGTTCCGCCAATCCATTTTGTTCGGGGTGATGCGGACAAGAAAGACGATGATGAATCCCTTTTGTTAAGAAGAATTTCTTGAATTGGTTACTTGTATATTCACCCCCACCATCAGTTTGGAAGATTTTGATTTGATGAGAAAATTGGTTTTCAATGTAGGTAAAGAAGCCAACAAAGATAGAATAGACTTCAGATTTTCGTTTCATTGGAAAAAGCCAAGCATACCTTGAAAAATCATCAATGAAGACGACATAATACTTGAACCCTTGAATGGAAAGAGTAGGAGAGGTCCAAATATCGCTATGTATTATTTGAAAAATAGATGTAGTAGCAGACTCTGATAGGGAAAATGGCAATTTTGTAGCCTTGCCCAAAGGACATGAATGACATTGAGATACTTGCTTCTTATTTGATAATAAAAGTTTAGAGGAAAGATGACTAAAAATATTGCTAGACGGATGCCCTAAGCGAGTATGCCACACATCAGCAGTGACTCGTTCAGCAGAAAAAGAGCGAAAAACACTTGATTTATTGGTGGATGTTGGACCTTGATGAACAGGATAGAATCCATGGCTACTCCGACCCTCCAAAAGCGTCCTCCCGGTGGTTAAATCCTTCACATAGAAGACATGGGGGAACATTAGAATATAGCAAGAGTTATCTGAGAGTAATTTATGGGAAGATAAGATATTAGCAGAAGATTGTGGGCAGTAGAGAACATCATTTAAAGTAAGGGAAGAAAGAGTGGAGGGGAGAGATGTGTTCCCAATCTTAAAAATTTGCAAACCTTGCCCAGAGATTACACCACCGACAGTATCAGAACCATTATAGATTGGGAATTGGTGAGGTTGCGATGATCATTGGTAATATGGGTGTTGGAACCTGTATCCAGTAGCCAAGCGGAGGAGGTATGAGGAGTGGCAGAACCAGCAACCATAGCAGATAGACGCTGAGTTGGGGTACGGCCTTCATAGGCCATATTCATTCGATGATAGCAGTCAATGGCAGTATGACCCATGCGCTGGTAGATTTGGCATGGTCCTCTTGTATCCTGAGTGAAAGTGGATCGAACAGGTGGATAGGGACCAAGGATAGAGCCACCCCGAGAAGGAGAGTGAGAGCTTGAGCCACGAGCATAAGTAGATGGCCCGGAGAAAGATCCACGATTTAGATTGTTAGACCGGCCACGAGTATAAGAGCCTCCACGGCCTCGAGAGCCACCCACAGAAGATCGATTGGTGTGAAGTGCTGAAGGAGTGGAGTCCAAACCGGCAAGAGCTTGATTATTGATCCGGCTTTCGGCGCTTAAGAGCAAGGCCTCAAGTGCATCATATGTAATCGGGGTGTCTCTGGCCTGGGCTGAGGTCACTGTATTCACAAATAAAGAGCCAACGTTGTTCATAATGACAGAGATCAGATCCGAATCGTCAACAGGGTGACCAGAGAGTGCAAGTGTATAAGCAACTTGATTAATTTTGTCAAGAAAATCAGAGATCGACATGTCTCCCCTGGTGGTGCGAAGCAATTGACTTCGGAGCTGCAGAATGCGATTTTGATTAGTAGAGGCATAGCGGCGAGCCAGAGAAGTCCAAGTGGAGTGGGCGGAGTAAGAGCGCGCAACAGTGGCTAGCACGGAAGGGGTGAGAGACCCATTAATCCAGCCCAAAATCATCTGGTCAGTGGCTAACCAGTCTTCATATGTTGGGTTAACCTGGTCAGTGAGAGTGCCAGTGGGATTACGGAGAAAGGCCGATGGGCAAGGGCGGGTTCCATCTACAAACCCCATGAGATTGTGACTTTTGAGTGGAGTGATCTGGGCCAGCCAAAGAGCATAGTTGGATCTGTCCAATTTAATTGTAAGAAAATTGAACACGGTGGTGGTAGTGGTTTGGGATATGGGGTTGGTGGAGGATGGTGGTAGATCATTGTTGGCTGTTTCAGAGGGAGGGAGGGGATGTTTGTCGTTGGCCATGAGGAAGAGGGAGGGAGGGGAAAGAGAAAAGCTTGTCGATTAGACAGAGGCTCTTGATACCATGAAGAGATATTGAAAGGTATGAAGCTTGATACTTTTCTCATTGAGATCATACTGATTATATACAAGTGTAGGATCAATATAGATCCATAGAATCAGTGATTACAGTAAATACAATAGCAATCTAGATCCTGTGAATCAGCAATTAGAGATTACACATCATAGAGAAGAGAAACTGATGCAATCAACAGGAATCTTGAGCAGATTTTATGGAATGTCTATCAATATCCACAATGAATAATACTTAGATTGTACATGTTTAATTGAATGCGTCATACCTTCAATTGTAATAAATGCAATTGATAAGACAGAAAATACTGAACAACTAAGATTCAGACACATATAAGGTAACACCTAGAAAAGACAAAACATTTCACAGGGAGGATCAACCATTATGGTCCAACCTATCTCTAGTTTACTGGAAAAAAAACAAGGTTAAATTAGCAGAGATGGTTCATGATAGTGTAGCTGACTTCCAGTTAACCATGAGCGAAATACATGTTAGTCCTTCAAAGACCTCCACCACAGGACTTAAACCATCTTTATTTGATTAGTTCTGAAAGAAAGCTTTCTCTCTTACTTAGTTTTGAATTATATACCTTACACAAAACCAATCAGAACAATAACATGTACCTTAGATGAAGCCAATCATTTCGGAGAAATGTTTATCAGCTCAATTTTCAAATTTCTACCTTAAGCCAAGCAGTACAAAGACTAATGAATGGCCAGTCCCCCTATCAATCCCTATCAATTTATAGATATCAGATTATTATGTGCACTTTAACTCTAACAACAAAAAAGCAGACCAACTATTATTCAAAAAAAAAACAGACTTAACAGATCAGGGCCATTAAAATTCAAAATTCAATGGGTTAACTTGCTGAGAAATTTTTTATGAAAGCAACCAGAACTGAACCAACATTGTCCATTGTGAATAGAATTCAATATCACATCCTAGTTATATGGAATATATAAGGAGACTGGACGTCTAGTCAAGAACATATTACCCCAAGTCTGCTGCAGGAGATGTTTCAGTTTCCTTATTAAGCAGAGCCTGGAGCTTTCCCTTGTCCAAACGGGTCTTGGAATTGAATATAATCTCATACTGAGCTCCAAGTATACGCTGGCGCTTCAACCAAAAGAACTTCTTTTGCAACTCATTAGCTTTTGTGTCTATGACCAGAAGTTGTTTCTTGGTTATCATATGGAACTGTTCTCTGGACTTCTTATCAACATGAGGTGATCGTAGCACAGTGTACAAGACACGTTTGTCAGGCAACCGAACCCTCCGCGTGCAAGCTGGAAGTCCCAATGGGTGTTTCTCAAACGACCTAATCGCAACGCATATTCTGGTTGTCATTACTGCTGCTCCAGACTCAAGGACTATAACACCATGCAGTAGGCAGCCAAACACACATGTCAAAACAGAGATTCAATCAATATCCAATGAGCATGAGAAAGATAAACCCCAGTTACCGCAAAACACTGAACAGAATCCCAGTTCCCACTTTAAAACACATAGTTGTGTACTCAAACAAACCAAACAAATAAAACCACCCAAAAAAGTAGTCGAAAAATTCTAAATTAACAGAAACACCAAAACACCAGAATCCCAGTTCACTTTACTTTCAGCTTTTCATTTGTTTTCTGTTCTTGTATATTCATAATTTGGAAAACGCTATGTAACTAACAACCAAAGTAGAATCCAACTGAAATAAGCCAAGTGAACTAAACTGGAGAGCTCATGAAGGGGTTCATCTTGTAACACGAACAATGTAAGTGAAATATTCACTGATTTTCCATGCCTTAGTTTGAATTAATGGCTAATGTGTGAATCTAACACCCAGAAAATCACCATACATAACAAACAAACAAGAGTATAAACGCTGAGGGTTTAGGTTGTTTGAATCAATATTAATAAAGAGCAACCAATTTTCAATTGAATATTTGCAATCCATATAATATGTTCAAAGGAAACAAATTGATCCCCAATAAAATGAAAAATTGAAGAAAGTCGTAGAGAATTGAATATCAAATACCGAGTTCGCTGAAAATCGGAGATTGGTCGGCCCGTTTTGCTGCGAAACCACGGCGGCCGGCGGTGGACAGTGAGAGTGTTGGGAAGGGTTTAGCCCGCTCAAATCAAAACGCACGAGGGTTGTCGAAGCCAGCCCAAAACGACGTAGTCTTATCTTTCAGATGTGGCAACAATTTTTTAGGGATTAGATTCAGGTTAAACTTTTAATTTCATCAAAATACCCCCGAACTCTCTAATTTTAGTTAATCCTACCAAATTGTTCATTCTTCTCCTAAATTGGAAGTTAGCTCAAGTAACGTGACTCATTTCAGGTCGCTCAATTGTATGTATTTATATCATAAAATGATCACTTCAACCGTTATATAATGGGTCTTATTGTCAAACTTAACGTCAAAAATGGACAGAAAATGAGCAAATTAACATGACTGAAATTTGAGAGCTTATGGAGTAATTTGTTGAAATTGAATCAAACCCATTTTTTAGACCTTGCAAATTTATCCAATGCTGATTTTTGTTGTTTAGCTATTGTATTCAAAATAATGTAGTTTTACCTAGAAAAACATGTGTCATTAGTTCCTAAATTATTATGGCATGGTCAATGTAGTACTCAGACTCATAAAATTATCAACGTAGTACCCAAATTCTGAATTTACTATCAATGTGATACCTAAGACTATTTTCTGTCATGACATTGTTAGTTTTATCGCGTGTCGCACACAAGCCCTTAAAAAATTCATCATGAGTCCTAAACTTTTGTGGTAAGACCAAAGTGATACCTAAACTTAGAAAATTATCAATGTGATACCCAAATTAAGAATTTATGATCAACGTTACGTCAAATCACCATCTGTTTTATCACGTGTCGCGCACGTGCTCCTTAAAAAAAGAGTAAACATGACATTTGATAGGGAAATGTGTGATCCCACCCGCCACCAGCATCGCTACTGGTGTTGAGGAAGAATACGAAGTGCGGCGGCAATGGGTAGAGGGAGGAGCAATCGTGTAATAACTCGAAATTTAGTATTTACTAATTAGTACTCTAAGGTTATATTAACTTAGAATTAATTCAATTTTCTTCTAATATTTCTTTTTAGAAACCAATGATGCTAAGGTTCATACTTTCAAACATAGAGAAATTTCTTTTTGTAAGTATTAGACCACGATTGAGTACGTTAGCTCATATTTCTTGCGTATACTCGATATTTTATAATCGAGTTTAAGATTAATACTAATAATATTATATTTTATGCATTATATTAGTGTTAGATAGTGCAAATATATTGAAAACCTTATAAAAAGCATATTAAATTCCTTTAATTTTTAGAATAACACATATAAATGTGTTTGTTATATCTACAAATATATATATATATAATCCTTATGCCAATACGTTTTGAATCTAGCTGAATTTTATATTTTACCCAATCACACTATTTGTTTTTTTTCTTTGTGAACAACCACCCTAACTAGCTAGGCTATCACTAAATATTAATTATTGGTCTCTTAAGTCAAAAATGATAGTTGAGAATTGAATTTTTGTGTTTCTTCTTGGCCTATTTATATTTTTGAGTTGCCTCAAGCTTTCTTCACACTTCAAAATCAGAAATCATGCAAGTCTAAAGTTCTCTTAGTTGATAGAAAACTCAACTAGCCAATGTTCCTCAAGCTAAAATTATAACCTTCACTATTTCTCTCTTAAAAAGTTCATTCTTTACTAAAGTAATCCAACTTTGGATCCACATAAAAACCTTTCTTTCACCCCTGAAACTTCAAGTTAAGTACATTTGACATCCATATATAATCTTTTGCCTTTTAAAATTTATCAAAGTGCATAACTAAGGATAAAATTGGAAAGATCATGTTTTGGTAAGAGTTATATTTTCATATTTTATAACATCTGAGTTTGTCCAATGTAACAATAGCATTAAATTCCTCATAAAAAAGCTTCAATTTAAGCTTTTGAACCACTAAAAAATGTATAGAAATAGAAAAGTTATGCCTAATCAAAGTTAAAGTTAATAAACTCACTGAAAATCTCTTGTAGTACTCACGACTTTAAAAACTCATGTCTCACTCATTTCAACCATTTTCCACAAACTTTATATCAAATTAAAGTTTAAGACCTCTACTTTTAATCTGGAAAAGTTGAGAAGAAAATGATGAAATGTTTGTTACAAGTAGAATACGTAGACATCTAAGATGATAAATTGATGATCGGTTTCTGCACTGCTACTGTGTTTGAACTTTTTGAACTCAATGACTTTGAACTGGACTGTATGACTTATCCTATTGGATTTCTTACGAATAATCCTTGAACATAGACTCCTCACTTGCCTAATTTGGATGTTTATTAATTGAGTTATTGATACGGAAAGTTGACGGACTATAACACTATTATTTGAAGGATAATTGCTAATTTGGACAAAGACTTTCCTTATTATGGGAGAAATGACTACTAATCTTTTGACTACTAATTAATATTATCTAATTACTTTTAATTTAAAATACATTTACTTTCAAGTTTATTAACTTGTTTATTTCATGCATACATTGAGTTATTGATAAGTATTTATATCTTGGTATAAGGTTATATACTTTATTAGTATTTAAATATTGTCTTAATTACTAAACTTTGTGATACTCTATTGACGTTATTGAGTTCGAGATGTGAAGCCGGGTGATTAATACTACCCCGTGCTTAAGTGAATTACTGGTAAAATTGTTTTGTGTTTTGTGAGTTAGCCTTGAGCCCTAGTGCCTACAGATAATGCACTATTATACTCATAGGAGAATTGACATTGAGTATCCGTACTTTAGCTTTGGCCTCGGTATGCTGAGGCTTATCCGTGTTTTGGGTAAACGTGAACTATAACATGTGACTTTGTGATTAATTACCAGTTTTTTTGAAAATTCACACAATTGATTGAATATATTGATGCTGATATGTATATCTATATGCATAAGTAAGAATTTGTGTGACCAAATACACTTGGTTCTTGGTACATTTTACTTGGTTGTTCAATTTGAATTTCTCATTAGCCAAATTATTATAAGAATGTACTATGTACTTACTGGGTCTGTGTTACTCATGATGTTACACAATTTTAGTTTCAGATAATGAGTAGATGCTTGTGGAAAGAGATGAATCTACTAAATAAAATGATGGTTTTTCTTCAATTACTATTTCAAGACAATAAATGTGAGACTCATGTATTTTCGCTAAAATTTCGTATTTTTAAATTCACTATATTATAAAATAATTCTGATTTTTTCTAATAGAAGTATTATTCAGACATATATTTCTGTCAGTTTTTATTGAGGAAATTGTATTGGTTTTAAAGTCATTTATCTAATTCGGTAACCATATTTCCATATAATAGTGGTCTCGGATTTGGTGGCATGTCAAATCGACGGGGAGGGAGTATTGGATGGTGGTGTATTGAGGGTAGACTTCGCTAGGATGGTTGGTCTCAAAGATGATAAAGTAGTGGGGAGGGAATGGCTGTGTTGGTTTTAGAAGGGGCTGTCCAAATCTTGGCGTTGCAGTCAACGCACTAGAAAGGGTTGAGGACGACGAATCAGATCTTGTAGTAAGCGGCAAATGTGATCGCGCACTTCCCTATCAAATGTCATGTTTACCCTTTTTTTAAGGGGCACATACACGACACGTGACAAAACATACAGTGACGTGCTGGAAAATAGTATCTAACATCACATTGATAGAGAATTCTTAATTTGGGTATCACATTGATAGTTTTCTAAGTTTAGGTATCACTTTGGCCTTACCATTAGAGTTTGGGAACTCATGATGATTTTTTAAGGGCATGTGAGCGACACATGATGAAACTAACGGTGACGTGACAGTTGATGGTTTCCGAAATCACGTTGATAGCGAATTGTGAATGAATCTGGATACTACAACTTTGCCACCATAGTTTGGGACCTAGTGTTGATTTTTTTATATATCTAATACTTTCATATCTATTTTACCAAACACTATAAAATATTTTTAAAAGTCAAAATAGAAACTGATTTTTTAAAAGTGAAGTTATACCAAACTAGCTCTAGACTTCAAAAAAAAAAAACGGTTTTCCCATATAGCTAATTTCACATTTTTTTACTTTTTATTAGGTCTGAGACTTTAGTCCTTCGATTCTAAAAAAAAATAAATTACTATCTCTAGAAGAACCGCACTGAAACAACCGATTCGATTCGATTCCGGTTCCTATTTTTGAACCGTTAGAACTGAATATTCACAATTATATAAGAAAAACTCTTAAAAGAAACATCATTTGTTGCCGCCTCCCTTATTACTTTATTTTCTTTCATTTTTAGACTCATATTAATCACTATATAAAACTAAAAAAACTCTATTCGATTTGCCTTACGCCCTCACTTTCTCTGTTCCTATGCCTCATTTCTTCTATTATTTTATTACTCTCAAAAATCTAAATTGTCATAAGTTTGCATTATCTCTCTTACTTAATCATTTTTAAAATAATTGAGCATGTTAATTGTTGATCATTAGGTAATTATATTAGAGAGACTGTTAACGTTTTGTTGCATTTTGAAGTTTGTATACATGATTATTGTTTAAGGTTTGAAGGTAAATATATATTACAGTTAATGTTTAAACCGTAAGAACCCGAAAACCGACCAAATATTTGTGATTCCCGTTTCTTCTGGATTAGAAAGTAAATAGTATTAAATCCGATTTTTTTTTTCTTTTTGAATTCCAGTTTTGGTTCCAGAAAAAAATTATTATTTTGAAGTCAGTCCCAGCCTACTTGTTACCTTGTTCTTTTTTAATTACCTCAAAAAGACTTGCTATAAGTATTGGCAGCTCCGTGTCAGCCAACTGAAAGAAGCCAAACAACAAAAGCCGGCATTTTTTTATTTTGCTCCAACCTCCTCTGATCATCAGATAGTCTCTTCTCTTCTGTTGAGTCAAACTCTCAGATCGAACGTGTTTTGTCTGTTTAGGCCGACATGGGTGATCCCCAACTGAAACTGTATTCCTACTTCAGGAGCTCTTGCTCTTACCGTGTCCGGATTGCCCTCAACCTCAAAGGTTTCATTTCCCCCCATCAAAATTCATTTACTTATTCCAACATGAAATTCATTCTCAGTATCTCAAAATCTTACACTTGAAGTTGTGTTTGTGTATGTACAAAGCTGTAAACTTGTTGGAGGGAGAACAGTTCAGTCCTGGTTAGTCCTCACACTTTGAAATCATCTCTATATTTATCTATGTATTTGTGTGTGTTTCTGTTTTGACTTGATGTTGGTGTTGGTGGTTTTTTTGTGTGTGGCAGAGTTTAGAAGCTCAATCCTATCGGCTATGTGCCGGTGCTTGTGGATGGGGACATAGCTGTTTCCGATTCATTTGCCATTTTATTGGTCAGTCTGTGTGTTCTTTATGCGATTAGCTTGATCTTCTTTGGATATGCATTATGTTTTCATTAGGTTCTTGTCATATTTCGCAGTATTTGGACGAAAAGTATCCACAACATCCATTGCTACCTAAAGACCTTCAACGAAAGGCCTTTAACCTCCAGGTAAGTCTCGTTTCAGAGATATTGGGTCTCTTTTGTTATGAATTTGGTCAACTGTTTGGATGGGTTTGCATGGATAAGTCAATGCACTGCTTCTTACTAAGTGACTGGATTTTCATGTTCTCATGGCTGCAACAACCCCATAGTCATATCTTGAACTCCAGAGTAGAATTGACTTGGCAACACTTGTTTGCATGGACAAGAACTGTGTCATCTTAGTACCTTACCTGACATAGTATCATTCTAGACGGACCTAAATGACATTGGTTGTAGTTTTTATTGTGTGTTGATACTTAGTATGCAGCTGAATGATCCTTAGTATGCAGTTGATATTTAGCATGTTTGATCAATTTTGTCTTTCCATCTAATATTGAAGGGGCAACTTTTGTTGCAAAATTAAACAACCATTTTGACTACAATTGCATAAGTCATATTGAAGCTCACATCATTGTTTACAAACCGTACAGAAAAATCATGCAACTTCAATGCTCCCCAAGTACTTAAAGTCGTATTTTCAGTAGTTTTAGACATTTTGCAAACTAAATTTAACAATTGAGACTGTTAAAACCATTGCCTAGAAAGGTAATCACAATATTGAAGATATGCCCATTTTATACAATTGAACATTGAAGTACCAGTGGACCATCAAAAACATTATCTCTCTTAAAACCCAAGTGGTTATGAGGTTCTGGACCTCAGGATCAGTACTAGTTGATGTGAAATAACTTTGTTTGGAGAAACTTATAATATATCTAACATTTTGATGGATAATTGCAGGCTGATATATTCCTGGCGCCCCAGATTCATGCAGCTTGTACAAGGTTCAATCTAAACATGGTACTGCTCATTTCTTGTGCTGATTAAAGTTATAACCATATGATATGTATATAAAAGGAAAATTATTCAACTGGTAGTGTAAGATTGATTCATGTCTCTGTGACATGGGGTGTTTGTTTTCCTGTTCGTTTTTGTTTGAGAATTGAATGAGTCCTTTTCAACTGTTTTGACTCCTGATAGATCAATCACATTATCCAATTTCTATGTGCCTTTGCTTTCCGTAGTACTTAACAATTGAGGCATCAAATAGGTGTCAAAGAACCTTATCATGCATCTGCACTTCTTTGGGCCACAATTCTCTATTGCCTATGATGTATAAGAAACTGCATTTTTTATACACTGAGTTGAAGACTATTGTGGCCTGTCAGTTTGAATTTATTCTGTGGTAAGTTCATCATAAGAAAAGGGTATTTGTAAATATTCGGCCCTAGAGAATTAGTTATAGAATGACGCCAAAAAAAAAATAAAACAATGTATTTGACTAGTTATATAGAGTGCTTGCCTAACAGGTATGCTTCCGGACTCAGTGAAAAATGCATGCTTCAGGAGTGTACACTCAACTTAATTCACCAGTTCTTTGCTGTAAAGAGTTGTAAACTTTTGAGAACTATAATTTAAATATTCAAATTTACTTAAAATAAGGCCCGAGTCCAACATTAGCAGATTGGCTAGTTCATAACACTAGAAAATATTACCTAGTCATGTGGGTTTGTAGCTACCAGTTTGAGGCCTATGTCTTGTGGCTCATACCTTATCTGACAAGCTAGTCAGGCTAACTGGGTTTTGTTAACCCTTTTTAGTGATAATATGAAATTGCCTCGGTCCCTTTCAGTATGATTTTAATTGATAACATAGTCTTTTCACTCTTTTGCATTTATTTCAAATATTTCAACTAGCTGCTCTTTTGTTTCTATTGTCTTTTTAACAGTGCCTTCTGTTGCTCATGCTGATTGTAGCACTTCACTAATTCTCTATTCTTTCAAAATTTATGGTCTAGTGCTTTTGCCATCTGCTTTTTTAATAAATTTCTTTCCTCAATCGTTTGTGCAGACCCAGTTCCCCCTTTTGTCCAGGTTGCATGAGGCAGACAATGAGTTACCAGCATTTGTAGATGCTAGACCAGATAATCAGCTAGATGCTCCTTCATAATAGTTGTCGGCAAGTTCAAGAAGTATGAAGTAATATTTCATGTCTTTTATGTCTATCATGTCTATTATATATATAATATAGGTGGGATCGAGAGAGGACGTCTGCAAATGCGGACGATTCCGGCAACGCGCAACGACGGCGCGGATGGTGCTAGCCGTACTCCCCCCTCTCGGCATTCTTATCTGTGCTAGCCGGAGCTCCATCGCCGACCCACGGCGGGAATTTGCAAATTTCCAGAAATTTCAAGTTTAATTGAGGGGGGAAGCACGGCCAGCTCCATCCTCGCCATCGTTGCGCGTCGCTGGAATTGCTGACGTCCGCACTTTTGGTGCACTGTGGACGTCCGTCTTTGATTGGACCTCTATATGATACCAACTATCACAGCTCCAAAATTTGAAAGATACAATTCCAAATTTTAAAGTTGTAAATAACTCTAAAATAACCTCAATTACATTGAAATCACTTTACAATAACATTGTATAAAAACTGAGTTTAAAATGCAACTCAGTCATCATGAATAACACGTCACCAATGTTTACAAAATAGTAACATAAAATGGATAATGTAAAATTCACTCAAATCCTCACCAAAACGAAAGGGGAACTACTTGGTGATCCTCTAACAAAAAGCTCCTCAAACTTGCTAATCACCATTTGTAGGTCTATCCCATACATAAAATCTCAACTACGGACATCCGCACGGTGCAGATTCGGCGACGCGCAACGACACCGCGGATGATGCCGACCATGCTCCTCAATTTCCAACGCTCATGATTGTGCTGGCCAGAGCTGTAGCGCCGGCCCACGCCGGTCGGAATCCCAAAATTTCCGCACAGTGCCTAAAAACTTAAAATTTCGAGATGGCCGGCACATGCATGAGCATCGGGAGGGGAGGAGCACGGCCAACACCATCCGCGCCGTCGTTGAGCGTCGCCGGAATTGCCAAATCCACACGGTGCGGACCGTGCGGACGTCTGCAACAGAGACGGACTGTATATATACAGGCTTGATCAAGAATAGACGTCCGCAACTCTCCAAAAGTTCGGACGTCGGTGATTCCAGTGATGTGCAACGACGACATGGATGGTGCCCGCGTGCTCCTCCCTCCCGGCGCTTATGTCTGTGCCTACTAGAGCTTTATTGCCGGCTCACGGCGGTTGGAATCGGCAAATTTCCAAAAAACTTGAAATTGACATAAATTTTCCGATTCCGGCCGGCACAGACAGGAGCGCTGGGAGGGGGGAGGACGGCCAGTACCATCCACGCCATTGTTGGGCGTCGTCGGTATCACCGACGGACATCCGCACTCGTTCCTCTCCTTATGTGTGTGTGTGTGTGTGTGTGTGTGTGTATGTATATACTTTCTGCCTACATCTGGAATTCATGAAATATGTGTTGCACCACATGAACAAAGATGGGCATGAATTTACTTTATTTGAGTCTTTGTTGTTTTTGGTGCTTTAGAGATTTTCCATCATCTTGAAACCATCTCTTTTATTCTAATCAACCTTTCCTATCCTAAATGCAGAAAAATTGTCACCAACTAAGGTTTTAGTTGACGCATTCAGAACGTTGTAAAATAGTAATACTAAGATGTATGAATAAGGTGTTGTCTGAAATGGAACAGCTTGAAACTGCAGTGTTGTAAAGTTATGTAATTGTTTGGATTTATGTTTTAAATTTTTGGATGAAACAACTTCAACTTTCTACGTGCAATAAACGGATAAACTGTATTTTAAAGATCGAGACGTCAAGAACATATAACTTTCTACTCTTTTTTAGATTTCCATCGATGCTTCTTCTGGTGTGGTTCCACTTTTCTAGCAAGATACCTATTGATGCCAAATGGTATGTGGTGCATTAAACAAAATCCCCATAAATCCCCAGTCAAATTGATGCCATCATGAGATATCTCATAGAAAATTACATCCAAGTATAAGACGAAAGATCAAAAAACAAAAAACCTACTATATAATTTTTTTAAACAAATAAGGACATCAACCCAAGCCCAAAATTATGTGGTTTCAAAACTGATTAAGTAAATAAGGTTAAAATACCCAAAATACCACTGATTCCAGCGAGTACAGTAGTAGCTAAATTCTAGGGAGTACAGTAGCATCTAAATTATAGTGAGTATAGTAGCAGCTAAATTTCAGCTATGCAGTAGTAGCTAAATTTCAGTAATGTAGTAGCAGCTAAATTCCAGCGGGTATAGTAGCAACTAAATTTCAACAATGTAGTACAATAGCATCTAAATTCTAGTGAGTAATAGTAGCAGTTAAATTCCAGTAATGTAGTAGCAGCTAAATTCTAGATTTCAAGTAATGTAGTAGCAGCTAAATTCCATCTAGTGTAGTAGAAGTGTTGAGAACTAATTTGATTTAAAAAATGATAATAAATATTAGCCATTTGTGAAGGTTCAAATTATTAATGTCTTATTGACACATGGCTGCAAAAGTCATGTCTTTATTTGTGTTTATGATACCTTTTTTTTTGTTAAGAAAGGTTAATTTGGTAATTAAACATAAGACATATGGCAGCAAATGAACAAATTGCCCTTATCTGTTAAAATATGTCCTTGTTAGTATAAGGACTACTTAGGGTAATTTATTATAATTAACATCTTAATATAGGACTTATGTGTCATTTCCTATTAGAACAAGAAAAATCCCTATTATTCAAAATATAAGAAAAAAGCCTGTTGTCAAATCATTGCCTTCTTGATATTTCTACATTAACAACAAAATACCTTGTCGAATTCATGGGTCCTAAGCTTCACGTCAAGTCGTTAACCCATTGAAGCAGTAAGAATTAGGATCTTAGACTTGGCCTTTTGTCTGAAAAGAACTTCACCATTAGAGACGTTCCTTGAAAACCCCAGTTCTATTTACTCCCAAGTCGAATCAATGAATGACTCCTCAGCTTCACGTTAAACCACTGAAGTAGTAAGAACTGGAGCTTATAATTGTCTCAATAACTCTTCACCTTGAGTAACATTCTTATGATTCATGTACTTCCCCAAATCATGACATTTGTTAGTGTGCAGAAACTCGTTCCATTTGGCAACTTGGGGTGAAGGAATTCAATTCCCATAACTTTCATATGTGTCCATGCAGAAGGTGGATGTTGACATGGTTTAATGGAATGGGGTATACAGTCATCTCAACTTGGTGGGTTACCCGTCACTTCATCACTTGCAGATTGACAGCTGAGATTGAAAGAAACATGTATGCCAT
Source organism: Argentina anserina (assembly GCF_933775445.1). Classification (NCBI taxonomy): domain Eukaryota; kingdom Viridiplantae; phylum Streptophyta; class Magnoliopsida; order Rosales; family Rosaceae; genus Argentina; species Argentina anserina. The sequence goes on from NC_065876.1 coordinate 16,912,285, forward strand.
GGAACCAACCCATTTATTAACAAGGCCATATGATTGATTAGTCTAAACCCTAAATCAGCACTCCATATCTAATCAATTATGAGCCCTTTCCACAAGTTGTAGCTGAATATTGCTTCTCTGATAACGACACGAAAGAAGAGAGGAGACATTTCTCCATGTTCTAATCATATTTTGTTTTCTACTCCTAGTGTGGATATATCCAAACTAAAAAAGCAGTTGAATGGTTCTACTCATGCCCTCTACGACTTGCTGTTTTGTTGGTACTATATTATTCACTGTGTTATTTTGTAGTATATCATAGCTATTGAACTTGTGTATGGCATAAACCACTTGCTTGCTGTCTTACTCTTCTTAACTACGTCCAACAACAATGAAAAGCATCCATTGTCTGTCTGTGCTGTATTAGATTTAAGCGAGCATTTGGTTTAATACCTGCTAGAATAAAGACATCGATCTTGAATGGTTAACGTTGACCATAGTGTTAGATGATATAATCATTACCAAACGTCGGTCGGAGTTCCACCCGAAGCTTTTCTGAAGTATAGCAGTTTTAAATAGAACAATGGATCAAAGAATTCAGGTGTTTCTGCTTCTTATATTCACTCCTTTGCACGTTTTAGCCAATCATCAGACAAGTATTGAGGATGGTAAGCTCAATATAGCTACTATTGCTATGCTTATGCCGTTTATTTGTTAAAATTGGAATTTGCAGGATTTTGTGCCTTCAATTTAGCTTTCTAGATAATATGTCATTAGGCCTTGTCAAAGAATTTCCGAATGCTGAAGTAACTGAAGTTTTCAACCAACAGTGCAATTTTCTGTATGTTGTAAACCAGATTTCAGAGAAAGTATATGATAATCTATTCTTTAACATTCTTTGAGGAACCGTTTTAAGGAACTGAATTTCTGATGTCAGATTTGACATCAGAACAGCTTAATTTCATCTATTTACGAATAAGAATTTGATTCTTTAGTCTCTTGGTAGTTTAAGATAACGTGTACTTCATTAAGGAATGCTCAGACAGCTCAGTCAGCCTTGAGAACAAGCAATTCTCTACTGCTGCTAGGATACTGTAGCTACAATTTGTGGAATTGTGTTGTTTTAGGTGCTTTCATAAACTTGTCAAGTTGTTATCATATAGGGTTTTAGCTGGGAACTAACTTCGTAATCCTTTTTAAGTTTGTAATTTCTGTCTGATTCAATTGATGGGAGAATTCTTCTATGAGAACTCAGCTTTTGCAATATTTGATTAATGCAGTTACTGGTTTAAAGTCTCTGATGACACTATGGGCTAACACGCCTCCAAGTTGGGGGAGTCTAGATCCATGTGAAGATGGTTGGGATGGCATTGGGTGTACCAACATGCGTGTGGTCTCTTTGTACGATTTTAACACTTATCATAATGCCTTGAATCGTGCACTATTTATGTCTGTTTATTCCAGTGTTTGATATTCCAAAGTGTCTTGTATCTTTTAGAACATTAGCAAGTATGAATTTGACTGGCACACTCTCTGGAGATATTGAACAGTTATCTGAACTACAAATTTTGTAAGTCTTCGGATACCCTTTTCACTTCTATTTTTATTTCAATATACGTATTTCAGCAACTGGCCAATCTTTACTATTTGTTATTCAACATGATGTAACGGTCACTAAATTCACTGCAAAAATCGCAGGGCTTCCTGAATTTGAATTGTTACCTATATATATCCTCATAAATAATTGATCAGAAACAATTCTACACACTTTCATAACTAGATAGATCAAAACCTTGAATAAAATCCTGAAGTACCCTAACTTCGCTTTTATGAGTCTCTTCATCTAGGGATCTATCTTACAACAAGGGCCTGACAGGACCGCTCCCACCCGAAATTGGGAGTTTGAAGAAGCTAACTAACATGTAAGGATGTTTTACGTGGAGAGTGGAGACCAATTTTCGAAAAAATACAATGTTGTTATAACATGTTCTCAGTAAAATTGCTCGCTCGGTTCCATTGCAGAATCCTGGTTGGTTGCAGTTTCTCTGGTGAAATTCCTCCTACTATAGGGTCCCTACAAGAGCTAGTATCCCTGTAAGAAATGTGTATTTCATCTTAAAATTTTCACTTCTCATCTAAAAGATGAACATTCTTACAGGTGCTCATTGTGCTCTTTTTGTTTATGAAAACCACAGATCTCTGAATTCTAACAGATTCAGTGGGAAGATCCCACCTTCCATTGGTAATCTATCTAAACTATATTGGCTGGATCTAGCTGACAACATCCTCGACGGATCCATCCCAGTTTCAGCTGGTGGTGAACCTGGTCTGGACATGCTCAATCATTGCAAGCACTTGTATGTCCACTTTGTTTTTAATTGTTGTCAGTGGTGGAGTTTCCTGTAATGGTATCTTTCATTAATTTAAGACTATTTTTTGCAGTCATCTTGGAATGAATAAGCTCTCTGGTCAAATTCCATCAAGGCTTTTCAACTCAAACATGAGTCTGATACATGTGTAAGATGAAATACATGAAAACATCCACACACATATTTATTGGAAAAGTAGGCATAATTTGATGCTTGGAAAGTGCTTACTGAAAGTGTACCTTGTATCCCTTTTGAGTCCTCTTTTCATTATTAGTGGCTGTTTTCGAACAAGAATGTTTAGCTCCTCAACTCTCTACTATAGTGTCTGTAGATTAATTATCTTTCTCAAACATTGAGCATTCCCTTGTACATGTCTTGCTCAGGCTCTTCGAAAGAAATGAACTTTCCGGCAGCATCCCTTCCAGCCTTGGACTTGTAAATACTTTGCAGGTCGTGTGAGTATCATTGCCACGATTTCTCTAATACATTATGCAGTTTCTATTTTTGGTTCTGAAATTCTCTCAGTGAGGCTCTTTTCATGAAGTACAAATGGTTTACAGGAGATTTGATACAAACATGTTAACTGGGCCTATTCCTGCGAGCCTCAGCAATCTTACCAGTGTTTCTCAGATGTGAGCAGATTAAAACCTTGGCATATATTACTTTATACTATTTCAGGGGAATTGTTACCAATTAGTATGAAAAACCTTACGGAGGCATCCTGTGTTCATTTGTTAGGTTCTTGTCCAACAACAAGCTGAGCGGCCCTGCTCCTGACCTTTCTGGCATGACCCTTCTCCACTATGTGTAAGTTATAAAAATTTCAACTAGTGCTTTCGCTTCCCTGTCAATCAGTGTTGTAGACTTATAATAGTCAACTTATCCAACGTTATTTGAATCAATCATTGTTGATCTTACCACCAGAATATACATTGTGTTTGGTGTCTTTAACTCACTCTGTAATTTGATTTTCATTTTTCTTCGTCTTTGTCTTTTCTTTCGCAGGGATTTAAGCAATAATAGTTTCGAGATATCTGATATTCCACCATGGTTTGTAACACTCAAGTCTTTGACCACAATGTATGTCCTTTATCAACCTTCCTGTTCCATGTGTGTGACATATGCATCTGAACGGGAAGTCTACATTGTTTTGTAACCTTTTTATATTATAATCCAGAATCATGGAGGACACACAACTTCAAGGAGAAATACCTGCTGCTCTATTCAGCCTTTCAAACATACAGAGTGTGTGAGTACTGAGTACTGGCATGGCATGATTTCATATACCACTATAAGTGATGAATAAATACTGAAGTTCAAGTGCCCTTGTTTTTTTTTTTGAAGAAGCAATCTTCTAATATTTTTGTGAGATATATGATGTGGTGACAGGGTCCTGAAGAACAACCAGCTCAATGGCACTTTGGATATTGGCACTCCCAGCAGTCAATTGAAAGTCATTGATTTACAAAATAATTTAATTGGTGAATACAAAGGAAATGAAGGATACAGTGGTACTTTGATGTAAGCAAATCTTGGTTGTATCTTTATGCAGTTTTTCCTCCAATACAATATATTGCTAAAACAAATGAGAATGATCTCGTCGTATGATTCATTCTGCATAATATGTTTGAATTACATTTATTATATATACTTAGACTATCTGGTGAATGGGAAATAAGTTACTTTGGCAGGCTACTTATCTAGATTCTTTGTCCTACTGCAGACTTGTTAAAAATCCAGTTTGTGATGAAACTGGTGCGTCACCTGCTAGTTACTGCAAGATTTCGAGTTCATCTGATATTCCCCCATATGTAACATTGCCAAATAACTGTGTTCCCAGTCCCTGTGACTCTGATCAGGTTTCAAGCCCCAACTGCAAATGTGCATATCCATATGAGGGCACTCTAATCTTTGGAGCTCCTACCTTCTCTGACTTGGACAACTCAACTCACTACCAACAGCTTGAGAAGGCCCTCATGAATTCTTTCTTATCCCATCAACTTAATGTTGATTCTGTCTCTTTAAGTAATCTCACCAAGGATTCACTTTCATACCTTAGATTGAGCCTAGCGGTATTCCCAGCAACCCAAGGTCATTTCAACCGAAAGGAAGTTTCTGGTATTTCTTATTTGCTCAGTAACCAAACATTCAAGCCGCAAAAATCTTTTGGACCATTCTATTTCCTTGGTGGTGATTATGAATACTTTGCAGGTAATTGTTTATTAATTTTTCATGCAGCAGGAAATAGAGTTGCCAATTTGATATATATGTTGATACATCTTTCGGTGTCTCTTCTCATAATGCAGCTGAAACAGAAGTATCATCAGAATCAAAGAAATCGTCTAATGTGGCAATTATTATCGGAGCAGCAGCTGGTTGTTCTGTTCTTGTGCTAGTATTAGTCCTGGTAGGAATTTATGCAATTCGCCAGAAGAGAAGAGCAAGTAGAGCCATTGATCAAAACAATCCTTTTGGTAACTAAGACAAATCCTTTTTCATTTCAAGTCCTGTCATATCACATATATTATTCCTGTACTTGCTACCACACCAATTTTGTCAATCAAATGCAGGAAAATGGGATGTGTATAATAAGAGCAGGGGTAGTGTTCCTGAATTAAAGGGTGCTAGGTCGTTCTCATTTGAAGAGCTCATGCAATACAGCAACAACTTTTCAGAAGAAAATGATGTGGGATCTGGGGGCTATGGGAAGGTAACCCTTTATTTATGACTGTTGTTTAAGATCATATTCTAGATAACGGTTTTGATGGACAGTTCAGCAACTTATCATGTCTCAACATGTAGTTATTAGTTATACTCTTCCTAGATATATATGTTCTACAATATTGATCCTTAAGAGCACTTATCTAGTTACTGTTTACATCTTATAGGTTTACCGTGGAACTCTTCCCACAGGGAAACTGATTGCCATAAAACGAGCTCACTCAGAATCCATACAAGGTGGACGTCAGTTCAGATCTGAGATTGAGCTTCTTTCACGGGTGCATCATAAGAACCTTGTCAGCCTTGTAGGATTTTGCTTTGACAGAGGCGAGCAGATGCTGGTGTATGAGTATGTAGCAAATGGGACTCTTAAGGATAGTCTTTCAGGTAATGACTAAATCTATTCTCATGAAAACTCTAACCTTCTAATAACCAACACATAATGTATATGCATATAAGAATACTATAGTGTCAGACTATTCAGGGTTTTCTCATTGACAGAGATGTAAGGAGATTAGATGAATCTGAGAAATGAAATGATCACCAATTCACCATAGCAAGACAATGGTATCAGAATAAAATTGAAGCTTCATGAGCAGAGGCACTGAACCTCACAAGTTTGAAATAATAAGCTAGTCAGCAGTTATGAGATATCTTTAACTCTACTTCACCAACAAGTAGACAGTTATGAGACCTAAAGTAATGAAAGTTTATAAAATGAAACTCCATGATTGAGAGCCAATGATTGTACACAGGGAATACAATAAGCACACGTCAGCTGCATTAATTTCATATTCTTATTATGCTTATTTTGGTGTTACACTAAATTGTCTATGCAGGTAAATCAGGAATCAAATTAGATTGGCAGAGGAGACTTAAAATAGCACTCGGTACAGCTAGAGGCTTAGCCTATCTTCATGAACTTTGCCAGCCTCCAATTATACACAGAGACATAAAATCAACCAATGTTCTGTTGGACAATAACTTGTCTGCAAAAGTTGCTGATTTTGGTCTCTCCAAGTCCATGGGTGACAGTGGGAGGGATCATGTCTCCACTCAAGTTAAAGGAACAATGGTCAGTTCTTATCAACACTTCAAATGTGAATTTATCAAAAGTGATTAAGAGAGTAGTATCATGCGGTGACTAGCCATTGAATTACTGAATACAATGGAAATTATTTTAACTAGCCAAAAAAACTAGCCATTGAATTAAAATTATTTTAGGTTGGCTGTATTGAGGATTTTACATGCATAAGACTAGCTAAGCAATCCCTTAATTTGTTGTAGGGATACATGGATCCTGAATATTACATAACGCAACGATTGACAGAGAAGAGTGATGTTTATGGTTTTGGAGTTCTAATGTTGGAGATGCTTACTGCAAGAAGACCAATAGAACAAGGGAAATATATTGTGCGAGAAGTGAAATTGGCAATGAACAAGACTAAAGAATTATACAACCTTCATGAAATTCTGGATTCAGCCATTGGTTTGGGACCAACTCTCAAAGGTTTAGAGAGCTTTGTGGATCTTGCAATGAATTGTGTTGAAGAAGAGGGAGCCAACAGGCCTACAATGAGTGACGTGGTAAAACAGATTGAATACATCATGCACCTTGCTGGTCTGAACCCTAATGCCAAATCGGCATCCACTTCTGCAAGCTATGAGGATCAGGCAAGCGCTAAGCATCCTCACAGCGGTGAGGCTTTTTGATTATAGTGGTGGATTCCCACCTTCAAAGATAGAGCCGCTGTAGAAGGCGTGATTGTACATTTTCTAAGTTCAGTAGCTAGCTTGCTTCACTAAGTTTATAAAAATTGAGTGATTGGTGTTCATGGATATATATATCTAGAAATGTTACAGAAGAATGCAATACACATCAAAATAGGGAGAAACATCATCTTTATTCATTGATAAGTAGGCATTATATATAGGCAGTAAATTGAGTATCCCGTTGAATAAGGGATTATATATCATTCTTTATCTAGACTAACCTATACTAAGTAGGACAAGATACACCGGAAGATTACGGAGAGTAATTCTCCTACAACACTCCTTGTATCGTGATCCTAATGTGTCATGGTGCATAACTGTTACCTCGGTAAAAACCTTGCCAAACAAAACAAAAATCTTTTGGGTAAAAATAAAAAGCTATGGTCGAAGGGAAAAAGAGCACAACGCACCAACTAGAGTTGAAGATAACATGTGGTATAGATTCCTCCTGAAGTATGCAAAACAACTCCCCCTGATCGGTAACTCAATCTCGGAGTTTAAATAAATAGTGTATACGAATGCTCTTCACATTCTTTAAAAGTTGCAATGGGTCAATGATTTGAATATCAAATCTCGCCAAACATTCTTAAATCAGACATGTACACATATCCGTACATGGATCAAAAGAAAGAATTGCATAACAACTCAAAATAAGAGTTTGCAATGAAAAACAAATTCGCGCGTGGTATGATCTTTACACACTTAAACAGTCATAACTTCTTTGATACAATAGGTATGGATGAACCGTAAAAAGTTATGGAAAGTAGATACCCGTGGCTTTCCAGTGATATTTCACAACTTAGTCCATTATGAGGTCATCACAAAGCTCGGTCAAAATTAACTCAGCTATAGTTTCCGGACAGATCCATCCTATTTTACTAAAACATGTATAACGTACTCAATATAATAGATATTGTCTAATGGTTGGTGTTCCTGGAAAGTAGACACATAAATCTTTCCAATGGTATCTAATTCACAATTTTCCAATGAGTGAGCTGCCCTATAGGTCCCGTGGAAGTTGACCTACGAATCTGGGCAGATTTTGACATCGTTTCGTTAAAGTGTCTTTTGTGTTGGGATTTAGGATTTGATGTCATAAACATATTGTGATCAAGCATTGACATGTGTGTGGGCGCACTCAGCCATCATCTTGGCCTTATAAGTTTAAACCGAATGAGATGTCGAGTCATGTATATATATACAACAAGTACATGCATACACATATCATACTTAAATGTGGAGAGTTTCATCTCTTAAGACTTATCATCGCTCATACGGCGGAAACACGTGTTTTATGACTTCAACTGATTCATGGAATACTTGTAGATATTGGTTTAATATCCTTGTTTCCTTTAGCCAACCGATGAACAACATCATCAATAACGGTTATCACTTTCGAGACCTAATATTCTCAAGATCATTTCTATCTAAGTATAGCTACATGCAATATTACATATCCCCATACAGTTATGGGTAAATCACTTATGCATAACGAGGGCCCTAGCTATAAGGTTTAACTACTTAATTGTCGCTCCTGCTCATCCATTCATGTAGAATGAACATAGGGTTACGGGGATGTTAAATCCCAGCTATGCAATAAAAGTCTTCGAAGTGAATTCTCCTACATTATCAAGGTGGTGAGCCCTGAGTTTTGATAAGGGAGCTTTGGAAAGCAGCATTTGGCTCTTAGTTCATCAAGAGTCCATCAAGAGTCCATCACACTTCATTTTACTATCCCTATCTTAATCAAGTTATCACACTCCGTGGTCCGGAGGCACTTGAATGAGGTGAAAACCAATCCATTCATGATCTTTATCTATATCTATTTAACTTAGTCCCAACATAGATAATATGTGACCACAAGCTGCAAATTCAGTTATTTTGGAAACCACCTAACTGACAAGGTATTATGAGAACAAGCCGTCTCATATTTGATTCCAAGGCGTTTTGCTCTAGTTTGCGCCATAAGGTGAGTCTAAACTCTTCTCTTTTTCACTACGTCTAACAAAGGTATAACCGATAGGATTTACACGTGCGGTGTTGGCATTACCTGACTAATAACCTATCTTTTTGTTTAAACGGGATCCTACTGCTTTCCAGGAGGCTGTGGCGGCGACATGGGTCGATCATCACCATCAATTCCTACCCGATAGCAGTTTCCATGTAGGCCAATCTACAATGTTGGAATATTACTTCAACATATGTATAGTTCGACATCAAACTCATTCAACATCGTCATTCTTCAAGATCTCTCATTTGGATTAGTATTGACATTGAGGCGTCCCCCAATGATTACCATTATCCAAGAAAACATACGAGTGATTATTATTGATCATAGATCAAGTTGTGCCATAGCTCGCATACAGTAAAAAGTATATTGAACCAAGTGGTCTCTCTACACTTTCGTAAGAGCCACGACCTAGTGACACAATCTACCACATTTATGGAGTCACCACGTCACCAACAAAGAGTGATTACATGTCCATCTATCAGACGTCAATCCTTACAGACATAGTTGCAGCATGTATCTCTAATCTCGTCACTTCCATTTGTAGGACTATTAGGAACATGATGAGGCATAGTGGTACAAACCACAACAAAACCAAGTCGATGAACTTGAACAAACTTGGTCTTCTCTCCCCCTAACGACGGGGAGACTGGCTCATCAAAAGTGACTAAACAAGTTCGCCTGTTAAGGTCTTTATATAAGCGGACATAAGTGGAAGTTCATGTCTTATTCAAAGACAAAATTCAACATCAAATAACTCATCATTATGCGCTTGTGGAGGCGCAATTTGGCACATAAAATATGTGAACGATAAACCATTAACATAATCCGTTAACAAACATGCATATTGTTAGACTTGAAAAACTAACATGTGAATTGTCACAACCGTAACATCAATGATGGTGGTATAGATGGATATCGTAAAACAATACACGCTACAAGCCGTAGCTTATGGTTCGAATTGTTGGTTCGTTGGAAGTCTAGGCACATTAACGACTAATATTGAACCTCTGTTTTACACTTCCTTGAATGGTTCACTGATCTTCCGAACCCCAAATGCTACAAATATTTAGGAGCACGTAAACATGGGTGTTAGGAATCTAATTCCACCGGCCTCACTGTCGGAACCGGTCTGAAAAGTACCGAACCGGCCGGAATACTCGCTGGAGGTCGGTGACCACTTGTGTCGAGTGGTTCACCATGTTCCAGATATCTAAATAGGCTCAAATTGTGTGAGTAGGTAGCCTTGGATGTTTGGAATCAGTGGCTTAAGTAGCACCCCAATAGCCCACCTAAAAGTAGGTGAACCGCTCCTCACAATGACTAGTCCGCAATCTGTAAATCTGAAATTTAAGACTTTTCAACTTTTGTCATTGTTTTGGGTGCTTTCCATAACTTCTAAGTGTTATGATTTGAGTTTAACCATTACATATGTATCACCACAATATATTTTATCCTCAAAGTGAATCATGATAAGCCAATTTCGGCTTCCATCTTATGTCACATTCTCTTTAGCGTAGGAGGGTGTATGTCACTCCTAAACTTTGCTAAAGAATAGGCTTGGAGATTGAGCATAATCAATGAAGGATCATAGAGGGGGCATATGCGCATGATAATTCATAGATTACATCTCCATTACTTTGGAGGAATTTTATTGATATGTATAACATCATTGCTAAAAGAATAGCCTAAATGAGTCACAATTCATTATTTCGAATCATAGTATCGTGAAAGAATACGATTCACATTATTTCGACTCATGAGATGCGCTACATCATTAGAAGCGATACATAAGAACTCGTTCACAATGAGTTTGTAAGTGATAAATAATATTGGTACAAGGATTGTCTTCAAGTAGCTTATCGTCTCACCAATTGTTTTTATATGGTATCGTTGTGAATTCATCAACGTAGACAACTACTATGACAAAAACCATTTCATAGGTTCAATTGCTCTCTTTATGCATAAAAGCATGTGACTTGAATCATAATGTTGTAAGGCATTTAAACTTGAGCACCTAAATCGCTCTTGATTCTATGTGTGATGATCTCGTCATCGTAGTCACAATGAATTAAAACTAAATCCATTAATAGCTTTCATTTAGTTATGCACTCAACGTCTCTTTAACATATTCATAAATAAGAATATAGAGACAAGTAGTCTTAGGTCAAGACATATAAATATCACAATATAAAGCTCAGTAAGTGCATTGATATAGTCCAGAATGGCCGTTTAACGTTACTTCAGCGTTGTAGACCCTCAAACGTCATTCACGAGTGATTTTGACATGCAAATATCATGCATATACACCGTAGATCCAAATACAAGGATCATGTTGCCTAAGCATACCCAAAAAGGGTTTTCGGCGTAAAAAAAAGAGCCAAAAAGACTAGGAGTTTGTGAGGAGTCCGTGCGGGGGGCTGCAGGGGGTCTGCGCGGAGCCTTGCAGGGGGGGGAGGGGAGGGCTGCGGGGGGCTGTAGGATGCCTAGGGGGGCCGAGACAAGAGCTTGACCAATTTTTTGATGCCATTAGGGGTTAAATCGGGCGGCGGACGGAATATCTTGGCGATACTGTCAAGGCCATAGCTCGCGAACCTGGTATAGTTTGCCACTCCCCTAATCCTGTACGAGCGTTAGTTCAATTTGAACTTTATGAAAACATCACCATATTTTGAAATGGTGGAATATATAGTGCATTACATGGCATGTAACACTACAAATCATCACCAAAACAAGGTGGACACATGTCATAACAAGACATCAATCAAGGCTTCATCATGCCAAAAAGGCATAAATATCCTACAACAAGCATTGTCGGTTCGAAATAAAGCCGAGAGCAAATGCTCATGGCTCGGAGTCCTTCGGCATTTTGCAATGCTAGGTTGCAAAGTGTTGATCAAAATCAATAGATGATGTCCTAATCTGCCAAAGATTATGGAGAACCGAAACAGATGTATGATAACAACATCAAAGATCATATAAGTATGCATTACGTCACACAAAGATTGTGTAAGCCTGACTTATGCCACAATTAAAACTGTGGGCTTATGTAGGTAGTGCCATGTAGTATGTAACGTGTGACATTGCATTAACATATTGTTGTTGGTAATGAAACCATAAATGCATCGAGACATTCTCGTATGTTCGTTTACTTGAACTACATGAGAATTTTATAGCCAAAAATTAGATTGAGATCTTGACCATGAAATCAATTCAAAGTGTAACGACTAAGTAACTATAGTCACACTTGTGCGGTGAATACATTCACACAAAATTTTGGGAAAATACACGGATTTGTAGTCATTTAGACTATTAACCGAAGCATTTATGCTTCATTATTTTCTTTTAATAACTGCAATGTATAATTGGTTTTGTAATCCATGTAATAGTGAGAAGACATTCCCACGTTCTTCCATATAATGAGTGTCTTGTTTCAAGAACTTCTTATATCGTGCTCTTGTATATTTTGACCTTAATGTTTCTATCTTTCAATAAAACGATGTTGCACCAAAAGAAATTAATCTGGACTAGGTGCATAAACACATCTAACATGAAAATGACAAATTTCAGGCGCATGTTGCGGTCAACAAGAGGGAAGATTCATTATGTATCAATGTACGATACAACTTCCAAGTACTGAATTGTAGGTCAAGTCCCAAAGTATGCTAACTCAATTCAATAAACCGTGACAAATGCTGTCACAATTGTATAAGCGACAATTTTCGTCACAAACCGATGCTTGTCCCATTTTTTCAAACATTGTAGCTGCACATAACGGCTATGAATGGTAATAGGGGTTCCCAACAGCTCCGAAAACTCTATACTAGGGGAATCATATCACCCGAGAAGCGAAAAAATCGGGTTGAAAAGGAAAGGGAGGTTGAAAGTCCCTGATAAAAGACAAAATTCAGAGGAATTTAAATTTGCATGAAAGCAGCAACGTTAATTTAAAACATACTTGGTTGTTTGCCAAATAAACAGCATAATAATGTTGCTCTTGCTTGATTTCCACGATCATGCTTGAATCCACGAATGCGTCGTGAAGTAACTCTCGCCGTTCGATTTCGTATTAGCCTTTGGGCAAAATTACTATGCCCCATTTTTTTAAGTAATTTACCGAGAGATAAAACTCTCTCTTTGTCGTTGTCCAGTCGGAGAATACCGACTGTGTCGGATCTGCAAATCTGGGTCGTGCTCTCAACTGCATAACAAATGGCAATGCAAGGATCTGGGTTGCCATAGGTAGCAGGTGTAGCGGTTAGGCGCGCCGGCAATTGGGAGACGTCGGTTACTGCCAGCGACGCCGCTGTAGGCTTATCGTCATCACCTGAGTTGCGGTGCGGGGTCGATCTCGATCCGGTCTAACACCGGAACAAAACGGAGGCCGATGTTCTCGTTGGGTCTGCAAGAAGGAGCAGCGTCATCGACGAGCTGCGATTTGGATGCGCAGACATGGGGATCGCCGACAAGGGTGACCTCAACATCGGAGAAGAAGTGGGGTGCCCCGAACAATATTCTGGGTGCCCATGTCAAGAACGATTTCTGTTTTTTTTTCGTTTTCTTTTCCGCGATTTCTTTTCAGCAGAAGAATTTCTTCATGATTTTTCTTCTTCTTCCGTCGAATTTGTTTTCATGACAGAAGGAATTTATGTGTTCTTTTGTCTAATTATTTTCATGACAGAAGGAATTGTTTTCAGAAATTAGGTTTCTAGACCTAGGAACTCATGGTTAGAACTACGTGCTGATAACGTGTTACATAAAAATGCAATATGCATCAAAACATGGAGAAACATCATCTTTATTCATTGATAAGTAGGATTTATATATAGGCATTACATTGAGTATCTCATTAAATAAGGGATTATATATCATTCCTTATCTAGACTAACCTATACTAATTAGGACAAGATATACCGGAAGATTACTGTAATAACCCGAATTTCGTTATTCATTTCTTGTAATTTCATGGAGATTAACGAAATGATATTTTGGTTATATCCATATTCTACGTCTTTTAAATAACCTTCACTTGAAGTAGAAATCGGTTCGAGAACCATTAAGTCGTTTTTTCGATTTAATTCGGTTGACTCGAGAGTTGACTTTTGATCCGTCATTCGTTTATGAAAACGTCCTTCAAAAAAGTCGTAGAGCTCGTCAAAACGAATTCATAGGCATTCAACACGTAATTTTTGGAAGTCGGAGGAGTGAGATTTTAATAATGGTAGTTGTTGAAAAGGATAAAATAGAGAGAGGAGAAATTGGAAAAAAATAAATATCTCCATCTTTCCCCTTATCTCCTTCTCCCACCGACCCTATCTATTCTTCTCCATTTCTTCTTCTTTCCTCTTCATTTCTCTTCTTCATCCACCGACTCCATTTCTTCCTTGTTTTAGAAAAATCTTCCTTCACTTCAATCTCTCCATTCCGGCACCAATCTATTATCACCAGTCATCCTAGAGCTGCACTGACTCTACCTAGCACCCAACTAAACATTCACACCCCTCCATGCATGTCCAAGGAGCTCCGGCAGTAACCGACTTGCAGCTGGGGACATTGCCACTGCAAGCTGCGGCATCACTGTTGGCATAGGGCCTTGGGTCACTTCAGGGGGTTAACTTCATAGCTGCAAAAGCTTTGGAGTGGTATTAGATAGCAACTCAGTTCCACAGTAGCAGTTTGGAGAGGAAGAGAATTGCCACTGCCCTCTAGCAGTCCCTCAACCTTGCTGTCAGTATTTTTGTGACAAGGAGTTTCTTACCTTGACTTATTTTGCAGTGAGGTTGAGTTAGGTTGAGTTGAGGGAAGTTAAGAGTGTGTGGACAGTGGGTTTGTTGCTGGTTTGGCTAGTTAGTTGTGTCTGTGTTTTGGGATACTTGTGGTTTGTTTGAAGTAGGTTGGTTGTTGTAAGGGACTGTGTGTGTGTGTGTGTGTGTGTGAAGTGTTCTTTTGTGTTCTAAAGAGTGGCTGTGTCCTAGGGGCTGTTTTGATGGAGTTAATTTTATTGGAGTCTAGACCTAAAGTTTTTAAATTGGGACTGTTTTTGGGTGATTGGTGTAGTGGTTTAGTGGGTTAGGATTTTGTTGCAGTTTTGGGACAGTTGAGAGAAAGAGAGAGAGACCGAGAGAGTGGTGTTAGGAGAGTAAGGGAGTAGTATGAGTTGTTAAGGGTGTTGGAAGTGGTCTAGAGAGAGTGAAAGCACCAAACCTTTGGTTTGGGTGGGCCATAGTAGTTTTGAGGTTTTGTTGAGTTGTTTAGCGTTTTGAACTCAATTGTTACTAAGTGAGATTTGTGTCACTTAGGTACTTAGAGTTCATCGAAGCGCATAAGTAAACTCTTTTGGAGTTACAAGTTGAAAAGCGAGAGCGAAAAAGGTGAATAAACCTCACGTTTGGTGTAGTTACCTTGGCAGTAACTAGACGTGTAAACTTACATTTTATATATATATATTTACTTGTTGTGTGATTCATTATAAATGTGTATATATTTGGTGATTTATATACGTATATCTAAATGGTAATATGATATGCATATATTTATCACTAAGTATATAAAGCTACTATATTGTGTATTTTTAGTTGGTTTTCATTGAACTGTGGAGGATGGGACTGAGGGGGAATAAAATGTACCTCTCGGTAAATTGGAGGTTTTTGGATGAAATATTTGTATAGTCGAAGTGCTTATATGTTGTGTGACCGAAAGGGAAGAAAATGTACCTTCCGGCGTTATTCTGTGGTGATTATTTTGTTGTTACCGGAAGGGAAGAAAATGTACCTTCCGGTATGATTATTGCATGTGTAGCTTTGTGGGTTGTGGTGTTGTCTTTGTGGTGGCCTTTTGAGGCAAAAGACTTTGTGTAAGTTGTTCTGCCTTAGTGGCGGTCAGTTTGGCGAAAGAAAATGAATACATATTTAGCCTTAGTGGTGGCCCAAGTGGCAAAATGAATTTCAATGTGATGCCTGTGTGGCGGCCTTAGTGGCGTAGGCATATGTCAGAACCACTCCTTAGCCGGTTGTGGGGATGATCATCTAGAGCTCTAGTATTACTGCCAATCTTTTGGGTTCGACTTGAGGGTCGCATTAACCCAGAATGTTTTGCATGTATTGCGTTGTGATTGTGAGTTGTGATTATGCTTGTGTGGTAATATGTGGCGTTTGTTGTGGCATTGGTTGCGAATTGACGTTGGTAGTGTTGTGATGATAATGTTGTTTATATATATATTTCTGAGTTTAGAAATATATTACATTATCCTTGAGTATTTCTTTTAGATACTCATACCAGCTTTGTAGCTGACCAGGTTTGTGTTTACAATCCTGGTGTACCATTATTGGTGCAGGGGGTAGTACTGCAGGTACTTCGCAGTAGTAGAGGTGGAAGGAATGAGCAGTGTAACAACATGGTGCTGTTTTTGCTTCTGTTCATTTTCCTATTTTGGTGAGGATTTGTGAGAGTTGACTACTGCACAACTTACACGTGTAATTACGTTTGTTACAGTTTGAAATCTAAGTGTTTTGTTGTTAAACTTGGACACGATATTTAACTGTTGTAATGTAATTTCATTTATTGAAGTTATATCAGAGTGTTAGCATTCACAAATTCGAAATTTTACTGTTCTGAATTTAGGAATGTTACAATTATGGAGAGTAATTTTAATACAACAAGAAGTAATTTAATTGTAACTACATATAACATATTGTACGTATCAAAAAAATTTCACTGCTGTACTGTATCAACCAAATATTTTCTATCGTAAAATCAGTGGATATATGTCC
Source organism: Argentina anserina (assembly GCF_933775445.1). Classification (NCBI taxonomy): domain Eukaryota; kingdom Viridiplantae; phylum Streptophyta; class Magnoliopsida; order Rosales; family Rosaceae; genus Argentina; species Argentina anserina. The sequence continues at coordinate 16,928,904 of NC_065876.1, forward strand.
AACTCGCTCATTCCAACTTAGCTCATCGTGTTGAAAATGATCCGCATACAGTTTAGGCCGCAAGGACCATTACTTTGCTTGAAAGCAAGACATGATTGGTAGAATATTGACTTTTGAGATTTCAAATCCGTGAATGAGTATAATTTCGAGATTATTTGTATCCGATCACTCCTCAAATTTTAGGGGGAGGAGCTCACAGAAGCTGGCTTAAATGCTTAATAGTGAAAACTTTTTCGACCTTTCATGCCTCAGGTTTGGACATGCAACAGCAAAATAAAAACACACTTTATGAAGTTCTCAGAAATGATATATGCTTTAAAACTTGCTAGAATATACAACCAGCAAAAGAATAATGGATAATTTCAAATCCTACAACCCAAAGCTTCCTATGGAAGAATTTTCGACCAAAAAAAAAACAGGATTATGGAAGAATGATGAGGCTAGGCCGAAAGGCGGAGAAATGGGGGGTTGAGCCCAAAATTAGCCCATGTAATGTAACCTTGATCGACGTCCTTGTCCAAAAAAAAAAAACCTTGATCGACGTGATTAATGCCCAAAATGTTCAAGGCGTACGTAATCGTAATTAGGACCAACATGATAAAAAATTGTGTCTCTAAATGTACCCATTGAAATAGTAGAATGAATTCGAGAGAATAACATTAATTTTATTAATAGATATTGAGCCATATATATAGGCATTACATTAAAGATCCTGATAAATCAAGGATATGACATTATTCCTTAACTAGATAAACTATACTAATTAGGATAAGATACACCAAGAATATCTAGGAGATGATTCTCCTATAACACTCCCCTTGTATCGCGATCCTAATGTGACATAGTGCAATATAGTTGCCTCAGTAAAAACTTTGCCAAGGAAAACAAAAACCTATTGGGTAAAATTAAAAGCTTTTGGTTGAATGAGAAAAAGAGCAAATCAAACTAACTACAAATGGCCAATGCATGTGACGTAGACGCCCCCTGATGTCTACAAAACTGCTCCCCCTGATCATTAACTCAATCTTGGAGATCTGATAAACGACACAAGCCAATGTGTCTCACATGCTTCACAAATGTAGATTTAGAATGCAATCTTAGAGACTTAATGAACAAATCTGCCACATTATCATCAAAACGAATCTAATTAACTTAAATAGTTGTTGTTGATTATAAAAGAACTTTGGCGGAATATGTTTTGTGTTATTACCCTTAATGTAACATAACTTCATCTGCTCAATGCAAGCCGCATTACTTCATAGATACATGTTGGTTCAACTGTAGTAGAAATTAATCCAGTAGCAACTCGAATATGAGTAATGATTGCTCAAAGCCAAATGCACTCTTTAATGGCTTCATGTAATGCAATAATCTTATAATGATTTAAGGAAGTAGCAACAAGTGTTTGCTTGGTTGATCTTCAAGAAATTGCCGTATTCCCAATGGTAAATACATAACCAGTTTGAGAACGTCATTTATATGGATCCGAAAGTTATCTGGCATTAGCAAATCCTACCAACTCATCACTGCAAGTTGTAAGAAAGGAAAAATTGCCGTTCAAGTGCTGAGAACTAGCACTGGTGGTGACATCAGCAGCAAAAGAGCCGTGTCCAGCTTTCCAGGAGGTTGTGGCGGCGACATGGTAACGTACTAGTCTAACATTTCCATCAATTCTTGTTGGAATAACACTTTTCTTGTCGGAATACTGATAGTACAACCCCATATCAATGGAACCCTTCAAATACCTGAAGATGTTCTTAATACCGTTCCAATGACGAATGGTTTGTGTAGAACTAAACCTGGCCAATAACTTCACTGAGAATGCAATGTCTGGACGAGTACATTGAGCTAGATAAAGCAAAGCTCCTATAGCACTCAAATATGGATATTCAAAACCAATGATCTCTTCATCATCCTCTTTCAGACGGAATGGATCTTTCTTGATGTCCAGACTTGTTACGACCATGGGAGTACTATCAAGATGCACAACTTTGTCCATACATAAGCGCCTGAGCATCTTTCGGACATATGCAGACTGATGTACAAGGATTCCACCAACTCTATGCTCAATTTCCAAACCTAAGCAAAATTGCCTTCAAATAGGTTATCGTCTCACCAATCTCATTCAGATATCCAATTATATTCATGTCATCGACATAGATAGCTACTATAGCAAAACTAAAACTATTGCGTTTGATAAACAAGCAAGGGCACAGTTCATCGTTCTTGTATCCATTCTTAATCAAGTACACACTCAAGGAAGTATGTGTTCATTGAAGGAAGTGGGTGATCATGGAAGAAATGAGTGATAAAGAAGGAAGTGAGTGATTATGGAGGAAGTGAATGATCATGGAAGAAGTGGGTGATAAAGAAGGAAATTTGTGATCATAGAAGGAAGTGGGTGATCATGAGAAAGTGAATGATCATAAAAGAAGTGGGTGATGGCTAGGTAATGATGATCTAGAGGTGATGATTACACTCAAAATCAAATCAGATTTTTACATAATATAGGTGTGGATTTTGGACAATGGGGGGCCATGATTTTGTGAGAAAGAGAGAAAAATTGTGTAGTTAAATCTCAACTAAAAAGATGAGATCTAGTTGTGATAGAACAATGTGTTGCTCTTTCCTTACTCCTCCATAAAATTAGCCCGAAAATGCATGGCATCACCAAAAGTGGTGGTGATCCGCCATAATAGTATCGCTAAAAGTGGCAGTGCTTGGAAAATTGCCGGAATTTCACATTTTTCTCTTCTTGTTAAGAGATTCTACAAAACATGGAAATGAATTAGTCTAAATTAAATTAAGCACATAAAATAAATAAATTTCATGTTTTAGGGCATTAGAATATATGAGAATTATGATCTAACAAATACCCTCAAACTTGAACTTTGCTTGTCCTCAAGCAAACTAACCCAAATCTGACATAACAACAACGAAAACAATCTAATCCTTCCAACAATTTCCTTAAAGAGCAAAATAGTGATGTGGCATGGAAATCAAGGTAGGCTTCAAAACATCATAGATCATGGATCAAATGCTTGTGTTTTGAAATGTATAACATGTCTCTAGTTTGTCATTTCAATGTACCAAGATTAAGAATGCATGCCTAACCGTGTTAACCATAAACTCACAAGGTATACACTCTATTTTTCCACACAAGTGTTTAAGGGATAACTACACAATACTTAAAACAATCTCATGCAATACCGCCATATACTTGCTCTTCAATCTTATCTCTGCTATCAAACAATACCACATCTTGGATGAAAATGACTTTTATTAGATGTAATGACGATTAGGTGAGAAGCTAGAAATGAAATTGAATAGAATCACAAATTTCAAGCAAATTAGTAAGCAACAATTCTTTTGAGATTTCGAACTTAAGAACCAAAGATGCCCAACAAGTTTCAATTCCTCAAATCACTCCCCCAAACTTGAACAAAACTACATAATAAAATGTAAATGACTTTTTTTTTAGAATTCTTTGTACTTTATAGGAGAATGGTGGTGGAAAAAGTAGAGAAAAATGAGAGATAATTGTGTAGTGAGTGGGGTGGTTGGTTATGAAATAAGTGGGTGATAAAGGAGGAAGTGGGTGATCATGGAATGAAGTGGGTGCTCAAGGAAGAAGTGGGTGTTCATTGAAGGAAGTGGGTGATCATGGAAGAAGTGAGTAATAAAGAAGGAAATGGGTGATTATAGAGGAAGTGAATGATCATGGAAGAAGTGGGTGATCATAGAAGAAAGTGGGTGATCATGGAGGAAGTGAATGATCATGGAAGAAGTGGGTGATGGCTAGGTAATGATAGACCTAGAGGTGATGATTACACCCAAAATCAAATCTGATTTTTGCATAATAAAGGTGTGGATTTTTGGACAATGGTGAGCCATGATTTTATGAGAAAGAGAGAAAAATGCTGTAGTTAAATCTCAACTAAAAAGATGAGATATAGTTGTGATAGAATAATGCGTTGCTCCTTCCTTGCTCCTCCATAAAATTAGCCCGAAAATGCATGGCACCACCAAAAGTGGTGGTGCTTCGCCATAATAGTACTGCTAAAAGTGTTGGTGCTTGGAAAATTGCTGGAATATCATATTTTTCTCTTCTTGTCAAGATATTCTACAAAAAATGGAAATAAATTAGTCTAAATTAAATCAAGCACATAGAATACGTAAATTCCATATTTTAGGGTATTAGAGTATTTGAGAATTATGATCCAACAAGTTCCCCTGAAAATGGAGTTTGAAAGTTCCCGATGCAAGACAACAATCCTGTCAATGTAAATTTCATTGAAAACAGAAACTTTAATTTATACATTTACCATTAATTGCAAAAGTCTTGAAATTTATTCTTCTCCTTTTTTTCCTTTGCTCTAGAAACCTTGAAGCTTGACCTTCAAAACAAATTGGTGCGGTATGCAAAGGAGGCTTAGACCATCGAGGAGTGGTGGCCGGAGAGGGAACTTGCGTTGAGAAGGTGGCCGGTGGCGCTAGAGAAAGGTGCGGTCGGTCTGAAAAAATATCTAGGGTTTTAGATCTTTTTTTTTTCGGGTCATAGACCTAGGGAAACTCAGGGATAGAACTACATACTTGATAACGTGAAATAGTAGAATGAATTCGAGAGAGTAACAATAATTTTATTGATAGATATGGAGCCTTATATATAGACATTACATCAAAGATCCCGATAAATCTAGGATATGATATTATTCCTTAACTAGCTAAACTATACTAATTAGGACAAGATACACTAAGAATATATAGGAGATGATTCTCCTACAACACCATCAATTTTAAAAAAAATAAATATTATCCAGTAATACAAATTTCACTATTAATTTCCCATTTTTACCCCTTAAATATCTATAATTTTGTAATTCATTATTGAAATACACTATTTTTAATCCATTATCCAGCAATTCAATATCGACTTGACACGTGATGGTCACTATGATGACACACACGTCGTTATGAGTCCACAAATGTTCACTGATTAGTTTTCTAACACTAGGGTTATTTTCTACAAATTTCCTAAGTGTTTGTAGTTTAGAAAATTGCTTTCCTAAAACTAAAATCCTTTTTAGAAATCTAAGGTCATCTCCAACCCATAAGGCTATTTGTAGCCCCTGAGCTACATTGTGTCACGCAAAATCGGTACTATTTATTGATGTGATATCAACTGTCTCTAACCAAAGTGTGCTACAATGTAGCCATTTAATTTTTTTTAATGTGTTAGTATCTTTTAATTTAAATATATTATCATTTAATTACAACTTTACTCTTATAAATGATAGATTTAATAAATGTATATGAAAAGTATTAAAACTTAAAATTTTAATTCATAAAAATTAAATTTACATGAATATTAATTAATTTAAGTTACATCAATAATATTAAAAAATGTTAGTAATCATGATCATTTAGTGTATCGGTCGGCATTTCTGGATAATATGCATCATTGGATCGTAGAAATAACTCATGTTGCCTATATTTTTGCATAGTCAAAAACTATCCGTTCTATTTTAAATAATTACTTTATTTGTCACTTTTATTTGTAATTTAGTTAACAATTATTAGTTTTAAAATGTGATTATTGGTTGTTTGTTCATTAAAAATTATTAGTATTATATCGGTAATATTGTTGTATGTTTAAAGAGTTATTACATTATAGAAAATACAAATTTAAATCAAGTTTAATGTCGTAGTATATTATTTCAACAAAGAGAAATACATTTGTTTTCAAATAATGAAATATATATATTTACTAAACAATGTTGTTATGTATTTATGAAATTATTCACCAAAACAACAATAAAAAATACTTTTTGAGGTACGTGTGCTAGTGTGCCACAAAAATGTGACAAAAGTAGCCCGAAATAGATATTTCTTGCCCTTTTAGGCTACTTCTGGCACATTTTTCTATCACACTAGCAAATTAGCCTATCGGTTGGAGACGTTCGATTTGGGAATTGTGCCACAATAGCCCATGGGTTGGAGATGACCTAAGCCATTAGATCTTATCTCTCTTTCAACTCAACCGTTCATTTTATTTTCCAATTTATTTTCTCCAATAAGTTGGGTATATGTCAAGCCCAAATACTCTTTTCTTTTCTTGTGCCATCGAGACCAACATGTCACTTTCTCTATGCACGACATGCTTCTCGAGTGCCGTACTGCATGTCTGACCCGGACTCGGATACGCTCGGACACGTTCCAATACGATTGGACACACACACTCAATTTGGAAACGACTCGGACACAATTCAATACCTGCGGGACACGGGTGTGTCCGAATTGGACATGCAATTATGGAGGACACGAGTATTTTTGCAAACCAATCTATGCATGCTGAGATTGAACAAACCCAGAGCTTGATCTATCTGGAATAAAAATCAAAGATTTGAGAAGGAAAGTGAATATATGGGTTGATTGGGTTTCTTAATTGATTTTTGATTCTTCACTAAATTTAAATCTAGAAAAGTCTGGGCTCACCAATTCGAATTTGAAGGAAGTGATTGGAGCTTTGATTCTTCACTGAAATCACAAGAATTGAAGGTATCTGAGGGCGTAAGCTTGGTTGCATGTCTAGTCTCTTTATATAGACTGAAGGAAGAGAGTATTAGAGAGAAGCTCTTGATGTCTACATGGGCTAGCTCTGTTGATTGGTGGAATCTGTGGGGGTGTAGGTGTGCATACGGGAAGAGATGCAGAGATATCTGCTCATTGTGGTCGCAAAGAAGAAAGAAAAAGGAGGAGTTCGGTGAATTGGTGGAGAAGAAGAATGGTTGTGTTAGTATAGTTTATTAAATGGATGGTTTAGATCAAACAATGGTAGATCTAACGGTTATAATTAGTTCACGTAAAACAATTTCAAAATAAACAATTACTTCAAAACGTAAAATGTTAGTAAAATTGTAAAAATAAGAGAGTATTAGAAAAATATATATGGTAAATATCTCCGCGACAACAAAGTGTTAAGCCATTAACTTGACATTTTAAGAAAATGTCGGAAAAGTGTTGGTCCTAATTGTTGGAAAGTAATTAAAAATTTTGGGGATTTGACATCTACTACTTATTTTTTTCTTAATTATGTATATATATTTAAAATATTATTTCATTAATGTGACTAAAACCTGTCCGTGTTCAATAAAGTTTTATGGGGTTCTTATAAAGTTATTTTTGATTAAAGTTATTTTTCATGCATGAAATTATAAAAAGATCAAATAAGTTTTGAAAATTAGAAAAAAGTCATTTTAAAACAACTTAAAAAGTGGCTCCAAATTTTCAGAAAAATTACGGACAATGCCACTCAAATAAACCGCACCTATAACCGCGAAACGCTCTATATTCTATTCTCTGTCAAAAACCCAAACTCAGACCTCTCTTCAAAACTCATTGCATTTCTTCAACGATTCTCTCCTCCTGAAGGCGACTACAACGGCGATGACGACAACGATGGAGAAAACGTTGACGACGACGACGACGAAGTTACTAGGAATCCGAATTCGACGCGCAGACGCAATTGTTCTCAACGGTTAAATGTGAGTCTCAGGATTTCTCTCCCTCTCTCTCTCTCTCACTCTCTCACTCTCTCTCTCTCTCTCTCTTGCTCTCTCTTGCTCTCTCTACTTTCTCTATCATTCAATGGGTTTGATTTGGTTGTTGTTGAACTCAATTTGAATTTCTTGATTTATTTGTTCTTCAGTACAAAAATGGCAAAATGAGGAAGAGACAAGTCCAAAATCCATAATGATGATGATCAAGACTTTGACGAATGGAGAACCAAGCAATAGCATGACCGCCAGCAAGGTAGTAATCCATGAATTTCAAGCTGTAGGTCTAACAGTAGATAAGCCTTGGCTAAACCTTTGAAATCTTAAGTCATAATGCATTTCAAAAAAAAAAACTTGTGACAGTAGATGTCATAGGATGTGGGACAGCTTAAGCTAAAACATAGGAAATCTTAATGCCAAAATGCATTTCAAAACGTGTGAAAGGAGGTGTGACAGGACGTGTGACAGATGTTGTGGCAGGTTGTGTGACATATGTTGTTACAGGTTGTGTGACGGATGTCGTGACAGTAGGTGTGACAGATGTTGTGATAGTAGATGTGACAGGAGGTGTGACAGATGATGTGACAGGAGGTGTGACAGATGGTGTGACAGTAGTTATGGCTGCATTTGTTAGTGGTAAAATGTTACTCAATTTTTCACTATGATTGATTCTATGCATATTCAAAACGTAAAGCCCCACCAAGTAAGAAAAAAACAGCTCTGAAAAGGCGGAAAATCAGCAAGGAGGAAGTAGAAAGGAAGAGATGGAGGGAAGAGTCCGAAGAGAGTGACGATGAAACACAAACAGACAATGAAACAAGTGCATATGACACTGAGAATGACAGTGAGGGTAGTCATGATGACAATTCCAACAGTGAAGAGGAAAACAAAGACAACAGTGGTTGGTGACGATGAAAATGACAATGATGACGATGATGATGATGACAATGACAGTGAAGAAGATGATGAGAGCAGCAACAGTGAGGAGGAGGAAATTCCTCAGAAGAAAAAAAGTGTAAAAATGAAGGGGAGGCAGATTAAGGTGAAGGGAAGGGTGAAAGAGAAGATTTCAGAACAAAGAAAAAATCGAAAACTAACAAGCCAAAAGAGAAAACCACTAAAACGACATCAAAAGCGAAAAAGAAGAGAAAAAAAGGAAAATATTGTTGATTAAGCTAAACTCTAATTGTTTATGAACATAACTTTGCTATGTAGAGTAGCAGTATTATGTGTGATAGCATGTGTCACAGCTTGAGCTAAGCCTTGGCTACACCTTTAATTTTAATGCCATAATGCATTTTAAAAGGTGTGACAGTATGTATAATTGTGACAGAAGGTGCGACAGTAAGTGTAGTTGTGACAGGTGGTGTAATATGTGGTGTGATAGGTAGTGTGATAGGCAGTGTGACAGCAGGTGTAAGGGGATGTGTGCTATTTACAGTAATTTTACTATGGAGTAATTGTGCCTAATATTTCAATTGTTTCTATGCAGACTAAAGCGCAAAGTTTAGATCAGCATACCCGGATCCTACTCCTTATAAGAAGATGATCAAGGCACGCTCCTTGCAAATATTGAGGGAAGGGCCGTTTGGGTAGTTCTTCTCTGTAGTATATGATGGAGTGATCACAAGGAAAATGATGACGAAGTCGATCAATGGATTAGTGAAAATCCTTGAGAACTATGATAAGGCCAAGGAGTCCTTCATCTTTGCTGGCAAGACTTTTAGGATTTCTGATAGCTTCATATCACAATTGTTTGGTGTGCCGCTCAAGAGGCAGTTTGTGGATTCCAAGTCAAATGAGGAAGTTCCGGAGGCAGAACTCATATTTGGAAAACTTTCGACCAACAATAGGCTAACGCAGAAGAAAATCACTGACGCATTGCAAAAGACGCTAAATGAATATCTTGCGGCTGGGGAAGATGAAAAAAGGGACATCAATGTTGTAAGACTTGTATTGCTGGACATGTTAGCAAGGTTCTTTGTCCCCAACTCAGGATCGTTCATCGCATAGGAGTATGTCAGAGCGTTGTGGGGAAAAACATCACTAGAAGACTATGCATGGGCAAGGGAAATTGGCCACATCTTTCGGTCTTCGCTCAAAGCAAAAATTACACGCTCAAGCCACATACGCTTTCTTTGATTTCTCATATATGGCTTGGTAAGCCGTATTAACATCTTATTTTTTGAACAGTATTGGCTATGTGAGAAGACCGTTGTCATACGACCAATTGAAGGTAGAGAAAACAAATATCCTCTGGCACTGAAGTGAGACCTGTCAAAACTGGTGCCGATTCTTGAGAAGTATGACAATAATCACCTTGCGTTATTTATCAATATGATGGTATTTTATTTTATTTTTGTTGTGACTGATTGTGTGACAAGATGTGTGACAACATGTGTAACTGTGATATATCTATGTGTTTCAGAAATTGTTTCGCAAGGTGAAACAAGAACTTGAGTTTAGCAGCTCTGACGAAGATGAAAATGCTAAGAAAGATGAAGTCCCAATGCCAAAATGTGATGTTGAGGCACTAGAGGCACAAATAACAGACCTCTAAGAGAAAAATATTACATTGCAGCAAATCAAGACGAGTCTAGAGGAGAAAGTAGTAAAGCATGAGGAGGAGAACGAAAGGTTGAGACACAACTTGGAGAAATTAAGAGTGAAGAGCAAAGAAGATGATGAAAAATTCAAGAATATAGTGGGATGATAAATACGCTATCAGCAGGATCTGATGAGCAAGAATACAAGACTACTCCGATGGAACAAGAGCCACATGAACATAGCGAAAAGGAGAAAGAGATGCAAGACAAAGATACTAAGCTGGCTTTAGAGAAGGAGAAGGAGAAAGAGATGCAGCACAAAAATACTAAGCTGATTGTGGAGCACAAAGATACTAAGCTAGTTTTGGAGAAGGAGAAAGAGATGCACCACAAAGATACTTAGCTGGTTATGGAGAAAGAGAATGAGAAAGTGGGAAAAGGCAAGGAGCTGCAGCAGAAACAAAATGATCATGGTAACTAAATCTCGAAAACTCATGCAAAATGAAGGAGAGGGGGAGAATTTTTTTTACTTGATATGAAAGATAATATGTTTATATTTAACATCGAACAAAAAATGTTTGTAAGTTTCTATGAATCATGACTTATGTTTTATACACACTTGTGTTTTTCTTTCCCATATGTACTTTGTTACTTTTACATGTTTTTGTAGAAAATTGTTGTATGACTTGTGTCACATTGCCTGTCACATGAAAAATATTAGTGTGAAAGGTGGTGTGACAATATATGTGACAGCTGATGTGACTGGTCTTATATGTGAGTTTCTATGAATCATCAATTATGTTTTGTATACCCTTGTGTTTTTTTCTACCCATATGTACTTTTTTTGCTTTTACATGTTTCTATAGAATCGTTGTATGACTTGTGTCACACGGCATGTCACATGGCCTGTCACAGGACAATATTAGTGTGACCGGTAGTGTGACAGATGGTGCGACAGAATATGTGACAACTCTTGTAGTTGAATACTTTTAATGGGACTTATTATGTGGCTGATACTGTGACTGACTTGTATCTACCTTTGTGATAGTGAAAACTGCAGCAGTTCCTACACAAGCCAAAAATACTCCATCCACACCGGAGTTTGACATGTCGTCCTTCAAACTCATGCCTGACCTCTCTCTTCTATTGGATTTTTCATTTCCAACCGCACCGGTAATCAACATTTCACTCGAAAACTTCAAAACACCAGAGGCCAATATTGACATGGAGGCTGAAGCCGAGAAGAACCTGGTTCCATTTTCTCCGGATGCATATCCGTTGAGCTGCATGCATCCTGATGATAACACATATGATTCTGAAAATAGGTTCACCATCAAGATTGATGATGAAAAATCTGGAGAGACTACTTCAACAATGGGAATGTATTCATATATTTCACGCATCATCATCAAAAATTTGGAGTGGAATGAAGAGCAAAAAAGGGAGAAGTTAAAAAATGATGCAGCAGAAGAAAAGGTGGAGGTATGAGAATTATATATCATCAAAGATTACGGGGATTTGGTATATGATATACCAGATGATGGCATGCCATCAGCAATTAGCCAAGTTGAGGTTATTCATTGGGATGAATTTGACGTTGTCAAATGTATGGATGAGAAGACAAGGAGAGAATGGAGACGGTGTTAGAACAATACAAGCAGCGGGTATGAATTATGTTTTCTACACCATTGTGGTTTTCTTTTAAAAATGTGATTTATTTCTTTTACATGTTTCTGTAAACAATTGTTATATGACTTGTTTCACATTGCCTGTCACAGACTCTGTCACAATGCCTGTCACAATTCCTGTCTCAATAGAAATCTTATTATGATAAGAGATGTGACAAGTGGTGTGACAGGTGGTGTGTTTGGTCTCATTAGTGAGTTTCTATGAATTATGTCTGTCACATTTCCTGTCACAAGACAAAAAATGTTACTGTGACAGATGGTTTCACAGGAGGTGTGGCTGGTTTCGTAAATTAGTTTCAATTTCTTTATTATTTGATCTATTAATGTAGTTGTAACTTGTGATGATGACTCATCGTGTGTAATATGTACATTGCAGGACACTTTTGTTTGATGGCCCGATTGGAACAAAATTCACCAAAACTGACCTTAAGTGGTTCATAGAGAGTAAAGCAGTCTATCAACCATAAATTCAAAGATCAACTCATCCTAGACAATTAAAAGCACCTAAGACTCAAAACAAAACAAAAAAAAATACAATTTTTTTTATTTTTCTGGTTTTATGACTACACAAATATGTAAACCTTCCCCCACACTCGAATCATGCATTGTCCTCAATGAATGTCAAAAATAAATAATGCAATGAAAGACAAATTCATAGTGGAAGAAAAAAAACAAAAAATAAAAACAAGATAAAAATATGAGAAAAGCTCCCCCATGGCGTAGTCCAACAGCCTGCATTCCATGCTTCATAACGTTTGAAAATAATCTCTGATCAGTAAGACAGCAATGGTAATAGAAAGCTGATGTTGCTAGCTTTCCAAGCATGTAAAGTACGTTCGCTAACTCCCTTTGCGCTAGGAGATACAGCCTGCCTCAGTCGACGGACTACTTCTGCCAGATTTTGTTGAACGAAAATTTCTGGCTCCTCTTCAATTTTTTTCTTTTCGAAAACTAATTGACACAAGCACAAAACACATCAAAAAAACAAAAACAATAAAAAAAATAATCAAACAAAATCATTAGTGAAAGTGGGAACCTACATAACATAGGATGTGAGGTCCTTAAAAGACTATGTTCCTCTAGCCATTTGTTATTATGTGGAATTTAAAATGCAACATGAATGAGATGCAAAATGAATGCAATTAGAATGAGATCATTAAGATGCAATACAAAAGTTAGAGAAGACAGTTAGAAATTCATTGATATATACAAGTCACAAATATGTCAAAAGTCATTCATATATACCAAGCACATGTTCAAGGGAGAAAAGAAACGAAAACTAGCTTACCAACTAATCCAACATATTGTCAAATCTTATGTTTAAGTTCGTTTTAATTTCTTAACTCAATTTTTTTGTTTTTTTACAAGTAACTTTTCAATCGATTTCATGCTTCAACATTCTTAAATTGTCATTCAAACAATTAAATGATCGATTGATTCTAAGTTGTAAACCAAGGTGGACGTGCGGCCTAAGTATGGATATCTACACACAAGTCTGAATCGTTGTTTCAGAAGGCCGGATAGCTAATTCAGAGATAGTAAACATGGTAAGACTCATTTGTTGAACTACGGAAGGCAAACCCCCTATTGACTCCATCACCGAGATGTATGTCAGACAATAGTTCTCTAAGATCCAATTTTGGTCCCATGCACCAGGGTAATGAAAGAGCGTGCCCCTTACTCAGCAGGAAACAAACTTGGGTGTTAGACAAATCTCCAAGTGTTAATAAAAGCCGCCCTCAACCTCATGCAAAAACTTTAGAAGCAAACATGAGAGGTTAAGGCTAATATTAACAAAAGGGACTTTACCTATTCCGTTTGATTTACAACCTACAACAATTATTCAGTCAATCACCAAAACAACAACCTAATATATATTTACTATATGTTACAACAAAATAATATAAGAATATATAAATGTACAATATGAACAGTGAATTCGAACTTAAAAGATTGGGATCCATAATGATGGAGCCCCGGCAACGGTGCCATTTGATTGGTTCGTTCCCCGGCAACGGCGCCATTTGATCAGTTCGATTTCTCGAGATATTAACCATGTAAGCATCGTTAGTAGTATAAAGCAATAGGGTATCGTTCACAAACCAGGGATCCTCCAGGGCGAAGAATCACAAATATTTAACAACGAATTCATAAGAGTTTGAGGATTTTGGGATATAGGATCGGTATCAAAACATAAAATAAAACCTAAACTAATATATACATGTGATCAACCAACCAACACATAAGAAATCACCAAACAAATAACATAAGAACAAAGGTAACGAAATCTACTCTCAATCATGTTCGTGCCGTAAGTATCATAGTTCATCTTAAATTCGATCATGCATCAAGTTCCTACTTCGTTCCTAATACATGGATATTATCGAGCTCAACTACTTGTCTTGCTACAAAATATAAAATACCAATTCATCATGCAATTACGTATCACAGAGAGAAATCAACATGTTTAAAGAACCTATCCAATGTCGAACTTAAGATCGTAATCGGTCGGAGAACAAAGAACAAACAATTAATCGATTACTTGTATCATAATCGTTACTAGCTTTGAATGATTGACATATGCAACATCAATTACTTGTCTTAATCACACATGCAATATAAGAACACACCGAAAATTAATCAAGAACATAAATAAACAGAAACTCATGAAATAAAACCTAAAATCATTGAATTAAAATCGAAAACATTAATTCATCATGTCATTCAAAAGTTACAAATATCTCATAGACAACAATGAAAATAACTTTAACAAAACCTAAACATAAATCATCCAAGAACAAGAACATAAAAACCCGAAAACTAAACATGAAGATCATAGAGTTACACTTTATAATTCTCCTCCCAAAGTTCCTTAGAAAGGTAGCACGAAATCTTCAGGAGTATGGTATCCTAGGCTCCTAAGCTTTGGACAGAAAATATGGTGAAGGGTGGGTGAATTCGGATTCTATGGTTCTTGGTGAATGAAAGTGTTTGGGCAACGCTTTAACTATACTTATGTTCAAGGTTGATGATATTTTTCTGTGGAAATGAGGTGCTATATATAGAGGAAGAAACCCAAGGGAGGCTGGCCACAAAGTCCACAAAGTTGAAACCAAATTGGTTGAGGTTTCCTAGATTTTCTCAATTCGGCAGATCTAACCTTTGTGCCTTGTTCTAGCCATAACTTTCTCTAGAAAATAGATATTGAGCTGATTCTAACGGAATTTGAAAATAGACTCCCATAGCTTTTCATCCATATGTCATGGATTTTCAGAATTATTGTGAGCTGTCCAGGGGAGTCCGTCAAAGTTGGATGACCAGCACTGTCAGAATTCTGATTTCTATAAGGATTGCATATCTTCTTCCTCCTTTAATGCTGATTTCTTTTGCACAAATTTATTTCTTTGAATTAGGGAGGCAGCAAGAGTCTTAATTGTTGCAGCCATGTTTGATTTTTCTTACCTCTTCTCATTAATTTGCTGCATGCCTTCTTTGACTTTCTTACCTCTTCTCATTTAACTTGCTGCATGTCTTTTTTGACATTCTTTGGTGCATGAATTTATGGTGATTATGATATATATTTGTGCTCTATATGTAGAAGAAATAAGGTCCCAAGTTTCCCTCGTAGCCCCTGGATCAAAAACAAATCAATGACTGAGATAATTCCGCCGAGCTCACTAGACCTCCAAGTAATGATTCGGTCAAATGTACCTGTAGGAATAAGATATTGATTTTATTCCAAATCCTACAGAAACTAGACACACACAGATTTCTATCCATATATGGTATATCTTCTAATTCAATCGGAGCTATCCAGGGGACCCCGTCGTAGTTGGACTACGAATCTTGATAGCATTTTGATTCTTGCATGAATTGGGCTTTTAAGTGCATATCTTCTTCTCTTAGCACGATTTCATCATCAATTCACTCATGATCGATATAATCTCTACCTAGACAATTATTCATACAAAAAAAACTAAAACATACTAAATAAAAGGTAACAAAGAGTAAGAATAGGGCATAAACACATTAAGAACGTCACACTTTGTGCTCCTATCAATAAACAGACTGCATTGTGACCTGCAAAAAATTAAAACAGGTAATGTGACAGGAGGTGTGACAGGTGGTGTGATAGGTGGTGTGACAGGATGTGTGACAGGACGTGTGACAGGATGTGTGACAGCAGGTGTGACAGGACGTGTGACAGGCGTTGTGACAGGACGTGTGATAGGGTGTGTAACAGGATGTGTGACAGGACGTGTGACAGGCGGTGTGACAGCAGATATGACAGGACGTGTGACAGGCGGTGTGACAGGAGGTGTGACAGGGTGTGTAACAGATGGTGTGACAGCATGTGTGACAAACAAACATACAATGGAAATACACAATTCAAAATCACAAAAACCTCGTGATATAACTCAAAAAATCTTGAATATGAAAGTCATAGATCAATCTAAACCAGTACATTGAAGCATTCATGAAGAAAAGATCAGCAAAAACCAAAACGAGTAACAACAACAGCAAAAACAAAATCAATTTGCAAGCAAGAAAAATCATAACCAAAATCGAGTAGCAAGCTTGAATTGGAATTGAAATACAAATACAAGATGCATGATCAGAACGCGAAAATGAAACGAATGAAGCATAACTAAGAGCACGAATAAGAATTGAATTGAAACAAATTAGTTCTCTAAATGTCAAATCAAATTGCGCCGAAACAAACCTGAATTGACGGCGGCAGCGACGATGAAGGTTGCAGGAGAGCAACCGAACTTGGAGGAAGCTAGAACATATCAAAATGAAAGAGAGTGACGATGGTGAGACCGAAGCTTGCAGGAGAGTAACCGGACTTTGAGGAAGCTAGAACTGTCAGAATGAACGAGCGAAACGACGGGGCGACGGCGGGGAGGCTAAGCTGGTACAGTCGGCGGACTAGAGGATCAAAGGCGTGGGAGGTTTTTTGAATTCAGAATAGGAAACTTCGGTGTTTTTCGTCAAATTCGGTTATACTAATAGTTAGAGAATGGTACAACGGTTATAAAAGTATGAAAAAACTGACTATTTTATGATTTATTCAAATTTTGTTAACTATTTTATAATTTTAATATAAAATATCCTTTTATAATTAGATTTAGTATTGTTGTTTTTCTAATTAATAATGAGAAATGTCACTTTTTTCTAATTTCTCCAAATTTTATTTGGGCGTATTTGCGTATCAAATCGTGTCCGAGAGTATTTTCGTGTCTTTTATTGTCTTCCCATCTTTCATTTTTCTTCTATATTTGGATAGAAACATAACAGAGAGCCGAGCTCTCACTGCTCCGTCCTCTCTTTCACCCAATTCCACCGTCCGGCCTCTTCTCGGCGGCGTGCCATCATCAAGCAAACCTTCGCATGATTCTCTCTCCATCCTTGGTCACGGTTCAACCATGCAGCAACTCTTTGAGAAGATCGGTAAAGGAGCTTGACGATCCCAATTCCGATCAATTTCTCTATCTCCGGCCTACCCATGACTTGAATGTGGTAAATTATTAACCTCCTCTTTATTCTCTACCTCCTAGACCTTCTGATTTTCGAATCTGGTCTGATTCTAGTAATCTCCTTTTTCTGGGTTTAAGTTCCTCCAGTGCTTTCTGCAAATTCCAGCGAGACTGCAACCTTACGGCTTCGACTCCAGCTTCTAATTGTAAGCTATACCTTCCCCAACATCTTTAACCTTTCAATGATTCCAATTTCATAAATTTGAGTTAAATCGGGCTTTTTCCTCTTTCTGCATATTCATGTTTTCTGCCGCCGTGAACCACCGTCATCGACGACTCTCCGGCAACGTTTGAGAAAAGAGGAGGACCTCACTAAGCCTTGCATATCAGTTGAGTTTTGGAGCAGCATGAATATTTTCTCAATAAGAGAGATGCAATTGCTCTCTTTCTGATCACTTGGGAAATCACATTAGGTAATTTCCCATTCTCTGGAATTTCTGTAATTTCGTTTGGGCTGCTGTGTTGACGTTTAGCGTTTACGATCACAGAGTTGAGGAGCAGAATGTACATTTCAATATTAGAAGCTTCAAGGGACATGGAAAAGCTACTGTATTGGGTATTCATCTTCTAGAACGAAATTGAAGGTAAAGCGCCTTCTTTCACTGCTATTGTGTTGATGTTGGTTGGAGAAATAGAATGAAGATTGAGTTTGAGATTTTTCTGTTTGAAACCAATGAAGTTGAATGGTAATATTGGATGACGTCTGAGACTTAGGAGACATAAGGAGTACGTTTGTGGACCTCCGTTTGAGTTGAAAGTCGACAGAAGGTAAAGCTTTCCATTGGGACTGTATTGATAAATTTGGTGATTTGGATTGAGTTTTGGACTTAGCTTTTGGGTATTTGGCAGCTTGGAGGTTTATACAAAGCAATTGAGGAATTCCAGCAAGCATTTGGAACTTCACACAACGTTTGCAAGATTCTGGCATGGCCATTGAAGGTAACATCTAGTATTTCCTTTTTTAGGAAAGTCACACAGTTTTCCAATTCGGGAAACTTTTCTTTTTCTGGAAAGTTTCTATATTAGGAGACCCTGATGGGTGTCCTTAGTAATTGTCTTTGGGTTGTTTAGTAATAAAGTGTTAACGGCTTAGAGAAATTTAATGTCGTTTAGCTCTTAAAATCGACGATTATTGATTTATAACAAACTCGAAGCATTGATTTAATGTTATGGTATTACTTAGTGAATTCTAGGATTTACTAAATAATGCTTATTTCATTTAACATGATATGCGTAAACCGGGATGATCACGTTGTTCGATATTATAAAATCGTTTGTGTTATGAATCATTTATGTTGTGAATCAATAAGCTGAGAACCTATCTCGATTGGTCAAATTCAACCTTTGGTAATTCTCTTGGTCAAACCAGGAATTACTTAGTCAACTCAAAGTCAACGCTTGACATTTCCATGTCTAACTAGGAAAAGGCTACAATCGTGTTATTTCGGATTCTGGACTTGGCATTTCATTTCTATAGCGCTGCTCGGGGATTATATCAAGTTATAAGGATTGCTCAGCTTGGAGCTTACGTTTTGGATTTGGGGATTTCTGCACTTCAATCTAGGTAGGGGAGCTAACCTTCCTATTTTGATTTTTGGCCAATTATAAATCATAGTCTAGTTCTCGGTTGATTGTTTATGATGCATTAAATCTTGCAAAAACCCGAGGCTATGCGTGTTTTAAGATAGAGTAAGTGGTTAGACTTGTTCGTGAGTGTGACAGACCTGAGAGTGTATGGGGCCCGGGAGTCCAGTAACCCCTCGGTGTCGAAAATCATAAACCTCTATAGGGGTAATACTCTGTTTATTATTTAGATCCATTCTTTACGGTATTATTGAGGGCTATCTAGTGAAATATTGTTGCAACAGAGGCGGTTGGCCTCGACTTTTGAGGTCACCAGTTTGGGCTCATTAGTCGCTAGGATCGGTCATGCATTACTATTATATCTTCCACTATTCTACCTTGGGCACCCAACTGTTTAGCATGATGTGTTTTCCTAAATTTGCATGTTTTGAGAAATTATTTTCTCGACACTTAAACTACCCTTAAATGCTTTATAAACTCCTATGTTGCACAGACACGGGCACGGCGACACGACACGGCGCGACACGGCGCGACACGGCGACACAGCAAATATGAAAAACTCTTCTTTCGACACGGCTCCGACACGGCAAATAAAAAATATTTATATATATTTTTAATACATAAAATAAATTAACAATATTATTATAAAGTTGTAAAATCTATCAATTGCATAACAATGTTTAAGAAATAACATCAAATAGTCAAAAAATGCAAGTGACAAAGTGAATAGTTGGTAACACTGTATATTTGCATTTCTTCTTGGTGGATTTTGTGAGAATACATGGAGGGTATGCAATGGATGTTTGTGTATCTATTTTATTGTAGGGGATGGACCAGCATGCATCATTATGTGGTTTCTACAAAACAGAAGTTTACATTAAAAGTTGAAGTAAATGTACCTAGATTCAGGAGCAACACGTGGCTCCACTCGGGGAGCAACCCCTTCATCCCTGTTAGGTATATTATTCTTAGTTGGTTCTGGTACTTGGCAAATTGAAGGGACCGGACCTTTGAGGGAACTGTATTCCAGCACTCTAAATAAATGATTCAGAAGGAGTCAGACAATCATCACATGAAAGTAATAAGAATCTAGAGGATGTATGAGTCGCATCTAGCAGTAGAAAAATGCGCTCCCTCACCGGTAAATCTGACTGTAAACAACAAATGAAACAAGTTTTATTACTTATGAAATTAGACAAGTATTAGTTATTGTCTACATCAGTACAAGTTCAAACCTTTTTCTTCACTATCTTCACCAGAATATGAATAATCCCAACATCGATCACTTGCTTATGTATTTGTTCCCCAATATTGTTCATCAACATCTCCAGCAACTACAAAGCCAAAAGAAATGGATGATATTATCAAACCAAATTACAGGAGAATTATCGAGACTCCCCCTAAAATAAGAAAACATTAGAAAATAATATCATTAAGAAATCAGGCTCTTACTAACCATAACTGCATAAAGTTGAGAATTCACATTTTTACTCCCCAGACGTTTCTTGATAGCTTTGATGACATCTCTAGCTTGCCTACACCAGAACCAAAGGAGTGCATGTGCAAGATATAAGTGACTAAGTGAGTTTGAATAAAAAAATATGAATAAAGATCCATTAACAAAAGATTAGATTACTCATGTCAGAAATGCAATTTCAAGACAGAGTTTAAACTTAGAAATAAAAATCCACCAGGGGCATTATGGCCTGACCAAAGAAGTTGGCTTGCAGAGTGCAAATACTAACCAGAATCTTGAAAGATATATAAAAATGACACCATTTCATGAAAAAGCACGAAGGAATTAGTTGAGGCAGATCAAATGTTGGTAATACTCTTCTTCCATGTGAAACAAATCACAACAAAAATGAACAATAATAAGACCTAAACTAATTATCCCACCTCCCAACAGAATTTTATACACTTAACTGTAATCAACTTCACATGTCTCAACTGTCTCTACATGTAATGTTTAACAGACATACCTGTTATCATGAGCGACTAATTCACAGATCTGAATATTCTTGGTCCAATCCATCTCACTCAGTTTCTCACTTGTTGCAGAATTGACAACTAAGTTGCAGCTTAGCTTACAGACAACACTAACAATTTACTTCCAACTTTAAAACCACTATATCATGATCCCAATTTCAATCAGTTCTTGGCACAATAAAAATCAGAACTACTATCGGCTACGGGCCACATTTTTGCAGCAATGATCAACCAAACAAACAGAAAGTTAAACGACCACACTAAATATAAATCCAATTCCATAACTTGTAACAAGATAGATGTTCACAAAAGCTCATAAAAACACTAGGAAACTCAGTACTCACCTTCCTCAATATGAAAGTGATGAAACCCATTAATCGCCGCACCAGGAACACAAGCTGAAAGCATCAAAACTCAAAAGTAAGATAGCATCAGATACATATATACACACATGAAAGTAAAGATGACATCTTTGATCTTTCTGAATGAAACAAGAAAAATAATGATAATGAATTACAGGGAAGCTGCTGCCGTGACTACCCCGCCGCCAAGAGTCACCGACCAGAGACTTTCGTTGCCAACCAGAAGAGTAGGAGAGGAACGGTGGGTTGCGAGGAGAGAGGAGGAGCGGAACGGCGGGTCGCGAGGAGAGAGGAGGAGAGGAACGGCGGGTCGCGATTATGTTAGATTTTAGGGTTTTTCAGTTTTTTTTATTAGTAAATAATGACGTGGCGTGTCCAGTGCTGACGTGGCGTGTCGTCAACGTATCGAAAAGTCAACATTCTACGATACGCCACGTGGCGTGTCCGATACGGCAAAAAGGCGTATCGTGTCGTATCGGCGCGTCAGGACGTGTCGGATACAGCGACACGCCTCCGACTGACGTATCGGTGCAACATAGATAAACTCATACTATATACCTAGTTTTGGTTTTCAAACCTCATGGGTGGGCTGGCTCCTACTGGGCAAGCGAGGACGACGCTCACCCCTACTATAATTTCTTGCATGATTTGCTAGTTTTCGTGGAGCTAGGAGTATCATTATAGAATCATGATTCCTTCTTGTTTTCGTTTTCGCCTCTCAATTTGTTTAATACTTCCGAGGTTATTTGTAATTTTGTCACCCATTGTTTGTTCTTTGCGTAGATTCTTGTATCTTTTGTAAAACTTGGGCCACTCACATATTTCACCACACTTTTGTGTATTACTTTGTAAACTCTTCTATTTCGCGGAAATGTAAAGTGTAGTTGTTTATTTCCCTTGAGCTTCTAGTTGCTTGTTATTTACAAGTGTACAAGTGTTAAATTCTTTGAGTTGTACACCTCTTACAGGTTTTGTTTATGTTGCGAGTGTTCTAAGTTAAACTTATTTGCTTAGTTGGCCTGTTTCTCATATATTTTCCTTAAATATACTGCCTCCATCCCTTTCTTGGGATGTGACAATTATCACAAAGAAAGTGGAGGTACCAACTTTATTAAAGGGTAATTTCCTATATGATTGGCCTTTATGCCAAATTATAATAACATCTCTATAAATAAATTAATATCGGAACTAGAAGAAATTATTACTTTACCGAGATTATTATATTATAAATAAATGAATAATTAATAAATTTGTTACAGAAAAATGTAACACGCACCATAATAGAGAAACATCATTTTTTATTCATTAATAAATGAGTTTTTATATAGACATTACATTGAGTATCCCGTAGCATAAGAGATTATATATCATTTCTTATCTAAACTAACTTATACTTATTAGAACAAGATACACCGGAAGATTACGGAGAGTGATTCTCCTACAACACTCCCTCTTGTATCGCGATCCTAATGTGTCATGGTGTGATACTATTGCCTCGGTAAAAACATTGTCAAGTAAAACAAAAACCTCTCAAGTAAAATAAAAAAAAGTTTGGTCGAAGGGAAAAAGAGCATAACGTACCAACTACAGTTGAAGATAACATGTAGTAACTCCTCCTGAAGTCTGCAAAATGACTCCACCTGATTGGTAACTCAATATCGGAGTTTAGATAAATAGCGTATACAAACTCTCATCACATTCTTCAAAAGTAACAATGGGTCAATGATTTTTTGGTAGTTTCCTACAAACAGAAGCAAAGCTAAGCTTTTTTGTATGTAGTTGTATCCATGGCGGGATCATTGGACTCTAACGTGAAGATGGTTCTGGCCGGAGAGGGATCAAGCGATGGAGCTCCTTTGAGCAAAAAGACCAACAAGCGATTTTGAGCTGAAGTGGAACGGAGGATGTATAGGTGTGGGATATTGTGGTGGAGAACTGCGCTATCTGCAGGAACCATATAATGGACAAGTGCATAGAATTCCAAGCCAACATGGAAAGTGCGACGAGCGAAGAGTGCACGGTGACTTGGGGAACTTGCAACCATGCCTTCCACTTCCACTGCATTAGCCGATGGCTCAAGGCTCGTCAAGTCTATCCCTTAGATAACAACAAATTGGGAGTTTCAGAAGTATGGGACTTGATCGATGACTAAAACCATGTCAAAGTAAGAAGAGGCTCTTTGTTCCTTTTTCTCTCTATATATACATGTGTTTTTGTTGTTTTCTTTTGCTTTGTTGTGAACTGGTGAGTAATTGGGAATTCCAGAATAGCTTTTGCTTTGTTGTTGTTAGTACTATGAACTGAAAATTGATTTGTCAATTTGAAATAAAAATAAGATAGAAGTTTGAGAATTAGTATAATTCATTGCTTGGTCATGATCGAATGGTGTCAGCAAATTAAGTCATTTAGTTTTGATATATTATCAACTATAACAACCTAACGTCTCAGAGAGTGTTGCTTATGTTCGTTTCCATATACTTTTGCTCACGTAGGTGACGTAGCAAACCTTTCCAACATGAAACCCGTGTGAGCAAACATATATCCTCCCCAAACCCTAAATTATATGAAGCTGTTTAATAGGCTTGTTACTTTTCTTCTCACCAAAAAGGTCTAGATTACAAAGACTGTTAGTTTCGGATTACGTGTGATCAAGCTGAATCAGATATCGGCAAAATATTAGCAAGAAAAATGCTCAAACAGCTCCCGACTCCGGTATTGTATGTATAGCCTTCAAGCTCAAAGGAGCTTGATATGGCAAAATCGGGATCATTACTTGATGCCATGAACCATAAGTCTCTGTATTCTAATCCTCAATCCTAGAGAAAACATAGGTGAAGAAAACCGAAAGAATACAAATTGGGATCTCCAATTTCTGGGTTGTCTTTCATGACCCTATCAGATTTTGGTATTTAATTTGATCTTTTTCGTCGAGTCTAAAACCACATTAACTGCACATTCTTTCCCAAACAACCCTGCTAAATAATATGTAAATCAATTATCGATCACAGGAATTGTTCATCTTCCATCCATACTGGCTTAAGCACGAATACATAGTTAACATGTGAATATTGGTCAGACATCATTTGAGCTCTCTGGAAGGACATGACCATTGCAATGCTGATACATACCTTATTTCACATAAGCGGAAAAGTTGTTTCACATAAAAACTAAGCACAAAAAAATTGCTGATAAGATTCCTTGCAACCAAATTTTGATGAAATGACTGAAATCTTTGTACCACCATTAGACGTATGAGGTAAAGTGACTAAGTGAGGACTTCTTCAATGATAAGTCCGATGTCGGTCTGTTTACAAAGAAACAGCTTCTCAACTGGAAATTATCGACTTCAACCTAGAGATGCACATACAAATATATGATATATGAGATACATTCCAAAGATTTAATTTTGGTAAGCGTCCATGATTGGTCCGATTACTCGACATCAATATTTAACCCTGTAAGCATCGTAGGTAGTATAAAGCAAGAGACTATCGTTCACAAACCGGAGATCCAATCAGGGCATAGAATCACAAACATTTAACAACGAATTCATAATAGTTTAAGGATTTGGAGATATAGGTTCGGCATTCAAATAAAA
This sequence comes from Argentina anserina, assembly GCF_933775445.1. Taxonomy (NCBI): domain Eukaryota; kingdom Viridiplantae; phylum Streptophyta; class Magnoliopsida; order Rosales; family Rosaceae; genus Argentina; species Argentina anserina. The sequence goes on from NC_065876.1 coordinate 16,953,767, forward strand.
ACAGAAAATAAAGCCTAAATTACTATATACATGTGATCAACCAACCAATACACAATCCATCACCAAAACAAATCATACAAGTAAACCGAAAACAAGTTCTAGCTTTCCTTTTAGAATCATGCCGAGACTTACTCATGAACAACTAAGGTTGGATCATGCAATTAGGGTTCTAAGAAGTAACCTAAACATATAGACACTTAACACATTCGATTTATTCCAAGCAGTCCTAATCGAAATCTAACAGGTTCATCTTATCATGTAATTCCAAAGCCATGCACATTGAATTCATTAAGCATGGCACCTACTTAACCAACAATCATGCAATTCGAAACTTACATATAAAAAAATAAATGTGTTCTTAGCATGAGTCTTTAATCCAACAACCTAAATATCATGCTATAAGCATATACATAACACTTAGATATCGAAATCATTCAAAGATAGGTCACGGCAGAAACCAAAAATCATAAAACCAAAACATGAAATCGCATCTTTATATAAATTGAATCAAGTAGCTATTTCATAGACAAAATCGAAACAATGTTACAATATCCAAATCGCATATACAACCAAGAACAAGAAAACCAAAACCGAATTTAAACATAGAGAGAATCATGATTACACTTTATCAATCAATCGATTATACAAGGTGTAGCCGTGACTTCTAAGGGGATGAAACCTCTTCACAATCGTGCTTGAAGGCTAAGGATGATGGTGGAGAATGGTGGAATCGGTTTTAGGATTTCTTGGAAGGGTGAGTATGAAATTCAGTAGAGCTTTGGCTAGTATGTGGGCAAGGTTAACGATACAAAATCAATGAGGCCGTGCCTCTATATATAGGAGACAATAAACCCTTCATGTCATTCCAATTAGGAGATAGAATTGGATTAGGAAGCTGAAATCTTCTTTGATATAGACTTGACAATAAACCCTTCATGTCATCCCAATGATGTACTCCAAATCCAACTTGACGTAGGAAACCAAATCCAATAGGGAAACACATAGGCTGCATGGCATCTCTCCTTCTTCAACTAGGAATGGCAAGGCCGGCCTCTTTTCTCCTTATCCAACTCGGACATGACTTCCTTTCCCCACTAGGAATGCATCACGACATCACTACTCCTTGTCCAAATAGGATTTGTCTTTCCTGAAAAGAAATCGACAATTAAGGAATATGAAAGAATGAAAATAGGAAAGTAGAGTCCTAGTCGAGTAAGGAATCCTAGCTCAATAAGGAGTTCTAATATTTAGCATAATTTCATCATCAAAACTTCCAAATTTGGCATAGCTCTACTTAGAACATACAAATGACAAATACGAACCTAAAATAACTAAATAAGAAGTAACAAAACATAAGAATATGACATATATACATTAAGGACGTCACACTTTGTGCTCCTATCAGTCCATAATATCATATATGCCAAAAGTATCACCTCACGTTGATAAGAAGTCCCGAGAACAGTTCCATATGAAAAGCAAGAAACAACTTCTAGTCATAGACACAAAAGCTAATGAGTTGCAAAAGAAGTTCTTTTGGTTGAAACACTAGCATATACTTGGAGCTCAGTCTGAGATTATATTCAACTCTAAGACCCGTTTAGACAAGGGAAATCTCCAGGGTCTACTTGATCGGTTCGATTACTCGAGATCAATATTAACCCTGTAAGCATCGTTAGTAGTATAAAGCAAGAGGGTATCGTTCACAAACCGGAGATCCATCTAGGGTAAAGAATCACCAACATTTAACAACGAATTCATAAGAGTTTGAGGAATTTGGGATATATTTCGGATCAAACAGAAAATAAACCTAAACTAATATATACATATGATCAACCAACCAACACATAAGTAATTACCAAACAAATAACATAAGAACAAGGCATAAATGCCAATTTGCACCCCAAATTTGGCTGAAATTGTCAATTTACACCCCGAACTTGCATTTGATTCAATTTACCTCCTAAACTTAGTAAAAATTGTTGATTTACACCCCGAACTTGTATTTGAGTCAATTTACCTCCTAAACTTGGTAAAAATTGTCGATTTGCACCACATCCGTTAAATTTAACTGTTTCTATCCAATTTTGCGTCACATGTCATGCATTTAAGGGGTAGTATTGTTATTATATATTTATTCATATTGAATAATGAAATAAATTAATAAAATTACTTAAGAGGAACACTTGCTACAATGTTTTTTTTCGAAGCATATTATTGATTTATATATTTATTATTTTATGTGATATGGTATGTTAAAAGATATTAGAAAAAATATAAATAAATAAATATATTGAAAATTAAAAATAAATGTGTGTTCCGAGAGAATTACTATTCTACCATTGTGTGTGTCTTAGCCTTATTAGGGTTTCTGTTAGAGATAGATTCGCATCTCTGTAATAGATTAGGACTCCGAATCCTACGGGATTATGGTTATATAATGCCTATATATTGGCCTCATTATCAATCAATAAACGGTTACGTTCTGTTCTATTACGTCGTTATTATTCTTGTTTTGTTCATCCTCCAACAATGTGTACATATAAAAATATATTTATACACAACACACTATATTTGAATGGGTGGGTATATTGAATATATAATTCAAAGTAGGGTTAAGTAGGTAGAAAAAAGATGTAAATAAATAATTTGATTAACAAAATAATCCTCATTTTAAAGAATATTTTTATTTGTTTTTAAGAAAAATATAAATATATAATGACAATACTACCCCTTAAATGCATGACATGTGACACAAAATTGGATAGAAACAGTTAAATTTAACGGATAGGGTGCAAATCGGCAATTTTTACCAAGTTTAGGAGGTAAATTGACTCAAATACAAGTTCGGGATGTAAATCGGCAATTTTTACCAAGTTTAGGAGGTAAATTGACTCAAATGCAAGTTCGGGGTACAAATTGACAATTTCAGCCAAGTTTGGGGTGCAAATCGGCATTTATGCCTAATAACAAAGGTAACGAAATCTACTCTCAATCATGTTCATGCCATAAGTATCATAATTCATCTTGCATCAAGTTCCTACTTGGTTCCTAATACATGGATATTATCAAGCTCAACTACTTGTCTTGCTACAAAATCTAACATACCAATTCATCATGCAATTACGTATCACAAAGAGAAATCAACATGTTTAAAGCACTTATCCAATGTCGAACTTAAGATCATAATCGGTGGAGGAACAAAGGGGACAAACGATTAATCAACTACTTATAATTCCCCTCCAAGGTTCCTTACAGAGGTAACACGAGATCTTTAAGAGTATGGTATCCTAGTCTCAAGCTTTGGACAGAAAATATGGTGAAGGGTGGTGAATTTGGATTCTATGATGCTTGGTGAATGAAAGTGTTTGGGCAGAGCTTTGGCAAGTCTTGTGAGCAAGGTTGATGATCCTTTTCTATGGAATTGAGGTGCTATATATAGAGGAAGAAACCCAAGGGAGGCTGGCCACAAAGTCCATAAAGTTGAAACCAAATTGGTTGAGGTTTCCTAGATTCGGTAGATCTGACCTTTGTCTCTTGTTCTGGCCATAACTTTCTCTAGAAAATAGATATTGAGATGATTCCAACTGGAATTTTCAACTAGACTTCCGTAGATTTTCATCCATATATGGTACGTCCTCTAAATCGATCGGAGCTATCCAGGAGACCCCGTCAAAGTTGGACTACGAATCTTGACAGCATTTTAATTCTTGCATGGATTGGGCTTTTAAGTGTATCTTCTTCTCTTTCCTTGTGGAATTAGGATTGCTTTCCTTCTCCAACATGGATTTGTATTTCCTAATAAGAATAAGTACGTTAGAAATAAAGAAATACAAAAGGATGAATCCTACTCGAACAAGGAATCATATTTCAACAAGGATTCTTAACACTTAGCACGATTTCATCATCAATTTACTCATAATCGATATAAGCTCTACCTAGACAATTATTCATACAAAAGAAACTAAAACATACTAAATAAGAGGTAACAAAGAGTAAGAATAGGGCATAAACGTATTAAGAACGTCACACTTTGTGCTCCTATCAACAACCCCACACTTAAACTTTGCTAGTCCCTTAGCAAACACTAGAAAGGGAAACCAAAGCATAAAACAAAAATCAATACAACTAAACTAATGACTCAACTATAATGCCTTCAACAATTTGTCTCAGAGATCTTCAAAATCATAGCATCAAGAATAACACTTAATCGAAATAAATATATTGAATTCAATGGTTAATAAACATGAGATATCGCATAACAAGTAAGACATGACAGAAACAGAGAGGATATTAAGCTCAACATGTTCAAAACAAGTTCAAAATTCAACTCACAAGGGATATGCACTCCAAATATTTTCTCTCAAGAACATGGTATATGCTTAAAAGCTTTTCAGACACAAGAGTTATGAACATATAATGAATTTGAAAACCTCATGAATGATACCAATCATATGCACAAATGAACCCAAACCATATGCTTACGCATGAAACAAACTCCACAAATCAAGAGCTACTCATTTTAAGAATCATGCGGATCTTTATAAAAAGTAAGCTTAGGCTCGGTAAGCATATCATTTTGCAGGTAAAAGGAATCACAAAGGTCATCCTCAAGACTTAGAAGAGCAAGAATCATCCACCTTATGTCGCCATTCTCCATAAAACAAGGGCCAATTTAATCATGTTGGACTCATTCTTCACTCTAAACATTGTGAAAACGAACAAAGGCTAAAGTACAACATTATTGAGCCGTCAACAAATATATCACAACTCCAAATTCACATCAAACATAGCTATGCCGTAACTTCTTTATATATTTTTTGTTTTCAAGCCGTGTCCATGTATTGTTCTCTTTTTCTTCTCACGGCATCTTTCTATTTTTTTTTCTTTTCACCTTTTTTCATACGGCACAAATACATACATAGCATAACCCCACACTTGAATCGAATCATCACTCCATATTAACATCAAATATCAGCTCTGCCAAGCCTCAAGAACAAGGTAGAGATATAACTATACTAAGCAAGGATATTAACATGTTTGTAATGAAAGAAAAAGTTTAACGTAGGCTCAAAGGGGTTAATACTAAGGTGTCTCAAGCAAGGCACAAATAAGGCATACGGCTATTTGGCATAAAGTGGTGGAATCCTAAAAAGATCCAACAATCCTTTTCAAAATCAGAGTATATTATGATAAAAGTTTTGAAAGTTTCACAAAGTAAGTTCTAGTATTCTCTAGTTCATTGCAATTCTATGGCATATGAATTGATCAAAACAGATGTAATGAGGTTATATAGCCAAGAAATGATAGATTAAACTCTCCAAAGAAAGACATATATGGCTCGAAACTCACATAGGTTACATGAATTCAAACAAGTAGGGAACATGCTCATTCTGTACCTAAGTTTCAAAATCCTCATCTACTACATGTTCGTACAATTTCTACACATCGATTAACCATCAAATAACAATTAAGTTCAATTTCCAATCTTGTGATCATCTATCAACCAATCATTTAAAGATCAACTCATCCTAGACAGTTAAAGGCATACATAAGACTCAAAACAAAAAACAAAAACAACTTAAAATCTAAAAACAAAACCGAAAATAACACTAAAAATTGAAAATCAGAATCAAAACAACAAAATTGAAACACATAAACATCAAACAATAGAATACAACGAATGATGTATACCCCACCCCACACTTAAAACTTACATTGCCCTCAATGTACAATATGATAAGCAACGAAAAATAAAAAGAGATAAGGGATAAGAAAATGCAAACACTCGTTGATGGCTCCTTCATTGGCTTAAGTTTAGAGTCTATAGCCTAGACTATCTCAAAAAGATCACTTGCTTGCCGAAGGATCAAGGAGAGACGTCTCCTCAATCATGTGATTCTCCATATTCTCAAAATAAGGCTTCAAGCGATGTCCATTGACCTGAAATTTGGTGCCTTTCACCATACTCTTTATCATGATAGCACCAGAAGGAAAAACATTTGTAATAATGAAATGACCTATCCATCTAGAACGTAATTTACCAGGAAACAACTTAAGTCGAGAATTAAACAAAAGAACTTTCTGCCCAACGACAAAGTGTTTCTTCCTAATCATACGGTCATGGAACGTCTTAGTCTTCTCCTTGTAAACCATTGCCGAATCATAGGCCTCATTCCTAATCTCTTCAAGCTCATGCAACTGCAACTTCCTATGCAATCCGGTCTCATCAATGTCCATGTTAAAATTCTTTAGCCCACCATGCATGATGTTCAAGCTCCACAGGAAGATGGCACGCCTTGCCATAGACTAACCGAAATGGTGACATGCCAAGAGGAATCTTGTATGCCGTCCTATAGGCCCAAAGAGCATCATCCAATTGTTGAGACCAATCCTAGCCTGATGGTCCAACAGACTTCTCCAAAATTCTCTTAATCTCACGATTAGATAGCTCGACTTGTCCACTTGTTTGGGGATGATAAGGCGTAGCAACCTTATGCTTGATTCCATATATCTTCAATAATGCCTCAATGGTCCGGTTGCAAAAGTGAGATCCTCCATCACTAATGATAACTCTCGGCATACCAAACCTAGAGAAAATGTTAGAACGAAGGAAATCTGCAACAACTCGAGAATCATTAGTACGTGTGGCTTTTGCTTCTACCCATTTCGAAACATAATCAACACAAACAGGTATGTACAAGAAACCATTCGAGTTAGGAAAAGGTCTCATGCAATCAATACCCCAACAATCAAATATTTCGACATAGATAATCGGTGTCATAGGAATTTGATCCCTAGATCCTAAATTTCCCATGCGTTGGCATCTATCATAAGTCATGCAAAAATGATATGCATCTTTCAAAATCGTAGGCCAAAAGAAACCACATTCTAACACCATAAGAGCAGTTCTACGTGAACCAAAATGTCCCCCACAAGACTCAGAATGACAAAAGGTAAGTATAGAATGATGTTCATATTCAGGGACACACCTCCTAATGATTTGATCAACACAATGTTTCCACAAGTACGGTTCATCCCAAACATTATACTTAGCTAATGCTTTGAGTCTAATCTTTTGAGCATGCGATAAAATATCTGGAAATTGCTTAGAAACAACATAATTCACAATATCTGCATACCATGGCTCACTTACCTCAATTCGAAAGAGTTGCTCATCCGGAAAACTCTCTTGAATGGCTAGGGGCTCAGCATCTCTCAACAAACGGCTCAAATGGTCCGCCACAACATTGTCACTTCCCTTCTTGTCCTTGATCTCGAGATCAAACTCTTGGAGTAAGAGAATCCATCGAATCAATCTCGGTTTGACATCCTTTTTCGTCATTAAGTACTTCAAAGCTGCATGGTCAGTGTAAACAATAACTTTGGATTGAAGTAAGTAAGAACGAAACTTATCTAAAGCAAAGATCACGGCAAGAAGTTCTTTTTCGGTTGTGGTGTAGTTCTGTTGAGCATCATTGAGTGTTCGTGAGGCATAATAGATGACGTAAGGTTTCTTGTCCTTCCTCTGTCCTAGCACGGCTCCAACTGCATAGTCGGAGGCATCACACATCAATTCAAACGGAAAAGACCAATCTGGCGGTGCCGTGATTGGTGCCGATGTTAAAAGCTTCTTCAATGACTCAAATGCGTGCTTGCAATCATCATCAAAGTGAAAGGGAACGTTCTTTTGAAGCAATGAACTCAATGGTCTCGCAATCTTGGAAAAGTCCTTGATAAAGCTACGATAGAAACCTGCATGTCTAAGAAACGATCGAACATCCCTCACATTTGTGGGAAGGGGTAAGTGACGCACAAGATCTATTTTAGACTTATCAACCTCAATTCCTCTAGATGAAACAATATGGCCTAAGACAATGCCTTGTGTAACCATGAAATGACATTTTTCCCAATTCAAAACTAAGTTAGTTTCTTCACAACGTTTAAGCACAAGTTCCACATTCTCTAAACATGCATCGAAATTTTCACCATAAACAAAGAAATCATCCATGAAAACTTCAATTTTAGAACCAATATACTCAGAGAAAATGTGATACATATAACGTTGAAACGTACCTGGAGCGTTGTATAAACCAAAAGGCATGCGATGATAAGAAAACGTACTAAAGGGGCATGTGAATGTCGTCTTTTCTTGTTGTTCCTCCGCAACACTATTCTAATTGTATCCACTATATCCATCAAGGAAATAATAGAAAGAATGACCATCTAAACTCTCAATCATTTGATCAATGAATGACAACGGCATCTGATCCTTTCTTGTTGTGGCATTGAGCTTTCTATAGTCGATACACACACAATGACCAGTCACCGTCATTTGAGGCACTAACTCGTTATCTTTGTTCTTTACCACCGTGATTTCGGACTTCTTTGGCACAACTTGAATGGGAGAGATTCACCTACTGTCCGAAATAGGGTAGATGACACCACAATCATGTAACTTAGTGATCTCATCCTTGACAACTTAGATCCATCTGCTTCAGTTGGCTCCATGTCAAGGACATAGAGGTCCGCAGGGAATATCAAGCTCGAAACCTGCACAAGAACATCTTCAACATAGCCTAAAGGGACTTTGTTGGATCGAATCACAACATTATCTCATTTCAAATCACCTAGACCTAGATCTTCATAAATATAGTAAGGCATTACATTGGTCGATGCACCTAAGTCTAACATTATCTTTTCAAATATCATGTTTCCGATTGTACAAGGGATAGAAAAACTCCCTGGATCTTTAAGCTTTGGTGGTAGCTTTCGTTGGAGCACGGCAGAAACCGTCTCACTCATTGTGACAACCTCCTTCTCTCGAGTCATCCTCTTATTAGTGCACAATTCTTTCAAAAACTTAGCATACCTAGGATTTTGTTGTATGCATTCAATAAGAGGCATGTTCACTTCCACCTTCTTGAAGATGTCGAGCATGACTTGATCAAAGTCATTATTCTTTTGCTTTGCAAATCTATTGGGGAAGGGAACACGAGAAAGAGCATTAGTTGAAACTAAGCCACTAGAGTTAGGATCCTTACTTTTGTCATGCGCGGCATGATCACTTTTGGGAATAGGCACGACATCATTAGCTTTAGAGGAGGCAGGGTTCTTCTCTATGTCATTAGCATTGAAACTCTCGGCCTCTTTTCCTTTAGAAGGCACGGCCTTCTTGTTTTGCTGCAATTCAGCATCCAAGATCCTCCCACTTCTTGTCATCATGGCCTTCACGTTAGGATTTGGCTCAGTTTGGCTCGGCAACTTACCTCCTTCATGAATCTTGCCCATGAAGTCGATCACTTGTCCCATCTGCTTCTTAAGCTCGGTTATGTCTTTAGAATGAGCTTGTTGACCTGTAACTAAAGCTTGAGTAGCAGAGTTTACATTTTGTTGCCCTTGAGCAAGGGACTTCAAAAGTTCATCATAGTTAGGTGCAGATGCATTATTCAAACCATGAATGTTAGAGTTAAAGGGAACAGATCCTTGAGGTACTTGAGGCCTTACAAACAAACCTGAAGGACGAGGTCCTTGACCTTGAGCATTGGATGGTTGAGCATTGTTGTTCCAACGAAAGTTGGGATGGTCTCTAAGTCCAGGATTGTATGTGTTCGAATAATGATCATACCTAGGCCTTTGTTGCCCCATGAAGTTCAACTCCTCTTCAGTCATTGCACCATTTGGACAATTCTCGGTGGTGTGGTCCTTGAATGAACAAATGCCACACGCTTGTGTGCTGATGGTCGAACCATTGCGTTCCTTGACTAGAACATCAAGCTTTCTTTCTAAAGTAGTGATGATTGCTCGATTACTCGACATCAATATTTAACCCTGAACACATCATTAGTAGTATAAAGCAAGAGGGTATCGTTCACAAACCGGGGATCCAGCCAGGGCTTAGGATCACAACACTTAACACGAATTCATAAAGATATAAAAGATTGATATAGGTTTCGGATTGAGGCATAAAAACAGTAAATAAAACCTAAACTAATATATACATGTGATCAACCAACCAACACATAAACAATTACCAAAATAATTCATACAAAAGAATCGAAACAAGTCCTATGTCTATCTTAAGAATCATGCCGAGACTATATAATGAACAACCAAGGATGGATCATGCATTTAGGGTTCTAAGCAGTAACCTAAACACATAGACACTTAACACATTCGATCACTACCAAGCAGCCATAATCAAAATCTAACATGTTCATCTTCATCATGTAATTCCAAAGCCATGCACATTGAATTCATCAAGTATGTCACTTACTTAACCAACAACCATGCAATTCGAAAATCACATATAAAAGAATAAACATGTTCTTAGCATAAGTCTTTAATCCAACAACCTAAATATCATGCTACAAGCGTATACATAACATATAAGTATCAAAATCACTCAAGAACTAGGTTCGGCAGAAACCAAAACAGAAATTCCATAAAACCAAAACATAATTTCGAATCCTTTATATAAATTGAATCAAGTAGCTATTTCATAGACAAAATTGAAACAAGATTACACTACACAAATCGCAACTCATCCAAGAACAAGAATAAAACCAAAACCGAATTGAAATAAAGAGAGAATCATGGTTACACTTTATCAATCAATCGATCCTACAAGGTGTAGCCAAGACTTCTATGGATGAAACCTCTTCTCAATCGTGCTTCAAGGCTATAGATAAAGGTGGAGAATGGTGAAATCGGTTTTAGGATTTCTTGGAAGGGTGAAGAATGAATTCGGCAGAGCTATGGCTTGTATTTGTGTGTAGGGCTGATGATTATCTGAATGGGGAGGCCGAGCCTCTATATATATGAGTCTAGGAAGCCTTCTTGCCGTCCCATAAGGAAGTAGAATCCAATTAGGAAACTGAAATCCTCTTTGTTATAGATTTGATTTATGTACTCCATATCCAACTTGATGTAGGAAACCAAGTCCAATAGGGAGATCACTTAAGGGCTGCACGGCAACAATCTTGGTCCAACTAGGAGTAGCTAGGCCGGCCTCCTCTTCTCCTTCTTCAACTCGAATATGATTTCCTTGTTCAACTAGGAATGCAACTCGGCAACTCTTCCTCCTTTCCAAATATGATTTGTCTTTCCTGAAAAGAATTCGTCGATTAAGGAATATGAAAGAATGAAAATAGGAAAGTAGAGTCCTAGTCGAGTAAGGACTCCTAGCTCAATAAGGATTTCTAACACTTAGCACAATTTCATCATCAAATCATCTAAATTCGAAATAGCTCTACTTAGAACATACATATGACAAATATGAACCTAAAACAACCAAATAAGAAGTAACAAAGCATAAGAATAGGGCATATATACATTAAGAATGTCACACTTTGTGCTCCTATCAAGTAGTCATCTGATTTCTTGCATCAACATCATACACCCCACGGCTCTTGCTTCCTCTCTTCTCCTTAGAACTAAATTGTCGATTGTTGTCAGCCAAGTCATCAATCAAGGAGTAAGCTTATTGACTGGTCTTGTTCATGAATGTGCAGCCACATACCGAATCCACCATACTCTTGTTAGTGGTGTCGAGTCCTTCATAGAAGAATTGTACCAAGTCATCCAACGAAATACCATGGTGAGGGCACTTCCTTTGTAGTTCCTGAAATTCCTCCCATAACTCATAGAGTGAATCACCATCCTTTTGAGTGAAGTTCTGAATCTCCCTCCTTAGTCTTTTCGTGAGTTAAGTAGGAAAGAATTGTTTCAAGAACTTCCTAGTCATTGCATCCCATGTGGTGATGATTCCCGGAGGCAAAGAGTACAACCAACGTTTAGCATCGTCCTTAAGGGTAAATGGAAACAAAAGCAACCTCAAGCCTTCTTGAGGCAGATGATGAATCGATTGGAGCTTGCAAATGTCCAAGAACTTCCTAAGGTGAACATTAGGGTCTTCCATTGAGGAACCATAATACTTAGGCAGTTGCCCAAGCAATTGAACCGGAATGGAGAAGCTGGCTTCATTAGGTGGAGTGAAAGCAATGCATGAAGGTGATTCAGGGGTGGTGGGGATGAAAGCATTCTTGAGTGTCATTGGAGCACCAACAAGAACTATATCACAGTCTGCAATTGTGTCTGACTCTAAATTGAAGATGAAGGGGAAGGAAAGGTCCTCATCTTCTTCTGATCTAGGTGAAGAGTTTAAGATTGAATTGCTTGGAGATGATTCGAAATCTAAGGGTCCACTCGTGAAAGAGTTATTTAAATCTCTAAGTGCTTGAATTGATCTCTGAGCTCTTTTGTTCTCTTAGATATTTCGGACATGCATAGTTCCTGTAACATGAAAATATAAAAGTTAGCATTGAAGGATACAAAATGAAGACATGAATCGTGCCCTTCATTGGTCATATACACGGCACACTTATGGAAGAGGCACGACAACTATATTGTCATGTTACAAAGTTAGTTCTTTACATTTACAAAGTTCATACAATTCACAAGTTCTTTTTGCTATTTCAATGATTGAATGATCGATTGATTCTAAGTTGTAAATCAAGGTGGACGTGTGGCCTAAGTATGGATGTCTAGACACAAGATCAAGTCTTTGTTTCAGAAGACCGTATAGCTCAATTAGAGATAGTGAACATGGTATGACTCATTTGTTGAACTATGGAGAGCGAACTCCCTATGGACTCCATCATCGAGCTGTATGTTAGTCAATAGTTCTCTGAGATCCAATTTTGATCCCATGCACCAGGGTAATAAAAGAGTGTGCCCCTTACTCAGCTGGACTTAAACTTGGGTGTTAGAAAATTCTCCAAGTGTTAATAAAAGCCGCCCTCAACCTCATGCAAAAACTTTGGAAGAAAACATGAGGGGTTAAGGCTAATATTAACAAAATAGACTTTACCTATTCTGTTTGATTTACAACCTAAACAATCATTCATTCAATCATTAAAAATAATAACCTAATATAAAATTACTATATGTTAGAATAAAGTAAGTAAAACATATACAAATTTACAATATGAACAGTGAATTCGAAATTAAAAGATTTGGGATTCATAAAGATAGATCCCCGGCAGCGGCACCATTTGATCAATTCGATTATTCGAGATCAATATTAACCATGTAAACATCGTTAGTAGTATAAAGCAAGAGTGTATCGTTCACAAACTGGGAATCCATCCAGGGCAAAGAATCACCAACATTTAATAACGAATTCATAAGAGCTTGAGGAATTTGGGATATATTTCGGATCAAACAGAAAATAAACCTAAACTAATAATACATGTGATCAACCAACCAACACATAAGCAAAAGGGACTTTATCTATTCCGTTTGATTTACAACCTACAACAATTTTTCATTCAATCACCAAAACAACAACCTAATATATAATTACTATATGTTACAATAAAATAATATAAGAATATATAAATGTACAATATGAACAGTGAATTCGAACTTAAAAGATTGGGATCCATAATGATGGAGCCCTGGCAACGGCGCCATTTGATCGGTTGGATTTCTCGAGATCAATATTAACCTTGTAAGCATCGTTAGTAGTATAAAACAAGAGGGTATCGTTCACAAACCGGGGATCCATCCAGGGCAAAGAATCCATCGTTAGTATTAGTATTAAACTCAAGATATCGAGTATACGCAAGAATATGAATTAACGTACTCAAATTGTGGTCGAATACTTACAAAAAAGAAATTTTATATCTTTGAAAGTAAGACCTTAGCATCATTGGTTTCTAAAGACAAATATTAAAAGAAAAATTAAATTAATTCTAAGTATATAACCTTAGAGTATTAAATAGTAAATACTAAATTTCGGGGTATTACATTATTGTTGCTCTAGACTCAATGATTTATAATGGTTTACCCAATTAATGTGATTGAACTACGTCCACTCTTGGAGCCGGCAAATATTCCACTATGATCAAATATGAGAAACAAACAACTAGAGTTAATAATAACTCTCTCCACCAAAACCCAATACACCCAAAACTATTAGTTTTCTCTTTAATCAATAGAGGAAGAAGAGTAATACTTACTTCTCACCCGTAGGGACTCAAATGCTACGAACACCAATCAAGTTCAAGTTGTGCTTGAGCTTGCTCAATGGAAATGACTTTGTCAACATATCAGCAGGGTTGTCTTCAGTTCCCACTTTTTGGAGTTCTATGTCACCATCCTCCACCAATTGACGAATTTTGTGAAATCTGACATGAATATGCTTAGTACGATTATGAGTAACCTGATTCTCTGCTAAATGAATAGCACTCTGACTATCACAATAAATATCCACATAGTCTTGAACTGCACCCAAGTCCTCAAGCAAGCCACGAAGCTAAAGAGCTTCTTTTGCACCCTCTGTTATAGCCATATACTCAGCTTCTGTAGTCGACAAAGCAATAGTATGTTGGCAAATTCGACTTCCAACTCACTGCTCCACTAGCAAGAGTAAATACATAAGCTGTAGTTTATATGCACTTATCCAAATCACTTGCGTAATCAGAGTCTACATATCCAACAACACACTGATTCATCATATCCTGCTGAAACACTATTCCAGCATCTACAATACCAAGAATATACCGTAGAATCCATTTTACTGCTTCCCAATGGCCTTTACCTGGATTATGCATATATCTACACACGACACTTAAGGCCTGTGAAATATCTGGTCTAGTACACACCATAGAATACATCAAGCTACCAACAGCACTAGCACACGAAACTTTAGCCATATATTTTTTATCATCATCAGTGCAAGGAGACATAGAAGAATTAAGCTTGAAATGAGAAGCAAGAGGTGTACTTACAGGTTTAGTTTTATCAACCATACTAAACCGATGTAGTACCTTCTTCAAATAATGTTTCTGTGACAAACATACCTTGCCTTTAGATCTATCTCGTTCAATTTCCATGCCCAAAATCTTCTTTGCTTCTCCTAAATCCTTCATCTCAAATTCACCACTCAACTGTGACTTTAATTTATCTATCTCTACCTTGCTCTTAGATGCAATCAACATATCATCAACATATAAGAGCAAATAAATGAAAGTCTCATCATGTAGCTTGCGAAAATAAACACATGGATCATAAAGACTCCTAGTGTACTTCTGACCAAATATAAACTTATCAAATCTCTTGTACCACTGCCTAGGAGACTGTTTAAGGCCGTACAATGATTTTTGTAGTTTACAAACCCATTTTTCCTTACCAGCAACTTTGAAACCATCTGGCTAACTCATATAGATCTCCTCATTCAATTCACCATGTAAAAATGCAGTTTTAACATCAAGTTGTACTAACTCAAGATCAAACTGTGCAACTAAGGCTAAAAGAATACGAATAGAAGAATGTTTCACAACTGGAGAAAATACCTCATTGTAGTCTATTCTTTTCTTTTGTGCATAGCCCTTAGCTACCAATCTAGTCTTGTACCGAGATCCCTCCTTCTTGGCAAAAACCCACTTGCAACAAACTGCTCTCTTCCCATGTGGTAACTGAGCCAGCTCCCAAGTCTTGTTCTTATGAAGAGACTTTATCTCCTCACCCAGAGCCTTTTCCACTCCACTTTATCAGCATGTATTACAGCTTCTTCATACGTAGTAGGAATTTCTTCTTCGGTCATCGGAAGTGCATAAGTCACCATATCATTAAGCCAAGCTGGCTGGAGCATTCCTCTTTCCTTTTCTCAATGCAATAGGTTCATCTTGCTGCGTAGACTCTTGGGTTTGAGCCTCTACTTCAGTACCTGTATCTCTATTAGTTGAATAATCAACTATATGTTTTTCTGAATCACCTAGAGCTTCATTAACATTTTTCTCAAGCTCCACCTGCTTCGAGTTCTCTATGGTCATATTCTGATTTTCAGAATTATTCTGCTCACTCTGATTAATCATAGCAGTCTCATCAAATGTAACATCTCTGCTTACAATAATCTTTCTTATATCTGGACACCATATCCTGAATCCTTTCACACCATCACTAAAGCCAAAGAAAATAGCTTTCTTTGCTCTAGGATCAAGCTTGCTTTCCCTGACATGATAATAAGCAGAACATCCAAAAATATGTAAGTAATGATAATCAGTAGCAGGTTTTCCAGACCATACCTCCATAGGAGTTTTGCCCTCATTTGCAGCTGTAGACAACCTGTTAATAAGGTGGCCTGCATATGTAACTGCCTCTGCCCAAAACTCTTTGCCTAATCCAACATTACACAACATACACCGAACCTTTTCTAACAAAGTCTGATTCATGCGTTCTGCTACTCCATTTTGCTGCGGTGTTCCTCTAACTGTGAAGTGCCTCACAATGCTCTCATCTTGACACAATTTCAAGAACGGATTAGACTTGTACTCACCACCATTATCTGACATGAGCTTAATTTTCCGACCAGTCTGAGTCTCAATCATCTTCTTCCACTTCACAAATACATCTAAGACTTCATCTTTATGCTTCATGGTGTACACCCATACTCTTCTAGAGAAGTCATCAACAAAAGTAACATAATACCGCTTACCTCCCAAAGATGTAGTCTTTGTAGGTCCCCATACATCTGTGTGAACATAATCTAAAACTCCTTTAGTCTTATGAATTGTTGTACCAAATTTCACTCTAGTCTGCTTTCCTAAAACACAATGTTCACAAAATTCCAATTTGCAAGTCTTTGCACCTTTCAACAAGCCTTGCTTCACCAATCCCTGCATAGCTTTCACGAACTGTACCAAGCCCTTGAGTTCTGCAAGGACTATCATTACCCATAAGAACTAATCCACCATCCAATTCTCTCAAAGTAGAGAACCATTCCTTGTTAGGACACATGTGGTGGGTACAACCCGAATCCATTATCCATCTGTCAGAATAATCAAGTGCCAATAAGCTTGCCAAAGCCAAATCAATTTCAATGTCTTCGAAGTAATCTGCACTCAAAGCAAAATCGAAGTTATCATCATCTTCGCTTTTTGCCATATTCACTTCTGGGTCTTTCTTGTCTCTAGTCTTTAACTTGGGACAATCTTTCTTCCAGTGCCCCTTTTGATGATAGAAGGCACATTCATCTTTTGCATGAATATTACTTCTTGACTTGGAACGAGATTTACCTCTTTTTCCACTAAACTTTTTATCATCTGATCTACCTCTTGCTACAAGTGTTTCACCCGACACTTTATCTAATTGCTTCTCCTTCTTTCTACACTCATAATTAATCAATGAATTGCAGACATCATCAAATTTCACTTCATTCTTTCCATGCAACAATGTTGTTATCAAATTCTCATACTCGTCAGGAAGAGAATTAAGCAAACACAAAGCTTTATCCTCATCATCAATTTGAACTTCTAAATTAACAAAATCTGTAAGTATCTTATTGAAATCACTGATGTGTTTAGTCATAGAAATACCTTGTTTGTAGTTGAACTGGAAAAGCATCCTCTTCAGGTGAAACCAAGTTTCTACACTCTTGACCAAGTATTGATCTTCTAGTTTCTTCCATAACTCCTTTGCTGAAGTTTCCCTTATAATAGAGAATTTTTGATCTTTTGCAAGGCACAATCGAATAGAACCACAAGCTCACTTATTAATCTGTTTCCACTTTGAATCAGTCATGTCATCTGGTTTGTCTTCAAGAGCAATATCTAATTCTTGTTGACACAAGACATCCATCATCTCACACTGCCACATGCCAAAATTATTTGTTCCATCGAACTTTTCAACTTTAAATTTGGTATTCCCAATTGATGGTCTAGCCCGCGAAGAACGTGAAGTCCCTTTCTTTTTCTTCTCACCATCAACATTATCGTCAACCATGACTTCCAAACAATATCAATATCAATCCCAATTCGGAACTTGCTCTGGTACCAGTTTGTTGTGCGGAAGCGTAACAAACAACAATATTGATATGGAACAATAAAGAAAAAAAAACACAAGGACACAATGATTTATAGTGGTTCATCCAATCAATGTGATTGAGCTACATCCACTCTTGGAGCTGGCAAATATTCCACTATGATCAAATATGAGAAACAAACAACTAAAGTTGATAATAACTCTCTCCACCAAAACCCAATACACCCAAAACTATTAGTTCTCTCTTTAATCAATAGAGAAGAAGAGTAATACTTCTTAATTACAATATATAGCAGCCCCAACAACTAAACTCTTAAAGCTTCAAATTTGGATGGCTACGTTACCACCACCAAGAGAAAATACAGTAGGAGTATTCAAGTATATGGCTGCAATTATGCTTCTCTTCATCTCTTCACCATGCGGCTGCTTAACAAGCCATATATATATATATATATATATATATATATATATATATATATATATATATATATAGTCCCTATCCAGAGTGAAGGTTCACTCTGAAGTTTCAGAGTGAAGTTCCAATTTTGGCACACTTTTCGGTCAAATGTTTTCACCATAAGCGATTCAATATTTAGGTATGCTATTTAAGATCATCTCTACAAAATTTCATCTAATTCGGACATCGTGAAGGTATTGAAATTAGATTAAATCAATGAATGAATTAAAACTGTTCGTGTAAATCTCAATTTTGAAAGCTCAAATCATTGTCAAATTGGATGAAACTTTATAGAGATGATCTTGAATAGCATATCTAAATATTGAATCGCTTATGGTGAAAAAATTTGACCGAAAAGTGTGCCAAAATTGGAACTTCACTCTGTAATTTCAGAGTGAAGCTTCACTCTGGATAGGGACTGTATATATATATATATATATGTCTTCAAGATATAATTAACCTAGGACATGTGCTGCTCACATGATCAACTTGAGCAAAACCGACTATGTGTAAGTCAACACCGATAAACAGTAGTCGAAAAATTCTATAGAAACAGAAACACCAAAACTCCAAGAATCATAAAGGGACTCACTTTGCTTTCAGCTTTTCTTTTGTTTTCTGTTCTTGTATATTCATAATTTGGGAAGCGCTATGTAAGTAATGTAACTAACAACCAAAGTAGAATCCAACTAAAATAAGCCAAGTGAACTAACTGAGAGCTCATGAAGGGGTTCATCTTGTAACACGAACAATGTAAGTGATATATTCACTGATTTTCCATGCCTTCATTTGAACTAATGGCTAATATGTGAATCTAACACCCAGAAAATCACCATACATAACAAACAAGAGTATAAACCCTGAGGGTTTAGGTTGTTTGAATCAATATTAAATTATTAATAAAGAGCAACCAAGTCTCAATTGAATATTTGGAATCCATATAACAATGTTCAAAGGAAACAAATTGATCCCAAACAAACTCGATCCCAAGCAACCACCGATGTCCAAATTACAAAACCATACACAACATCCTTTAACACCATCAGCAAAACGTATGGCAAAGAATTGCCAGACAAAATAGTAACCGAAGAAAACTAAAAAAAGAAAGGGGAAACGAGAAAGGCTTGAGCGAAAATGTTGGCAAGCCTTTTTTTGATATACGATATGACACCAAAAATGGAGTACCGAATCAGTGACCATTCGTTAAAGAGACTGATTGGTGATAAGGATGTGCACCTCAACTGTGAAGAATTTGAGATTTGAAAACAGGAGAAAGACATAGGTCGGGAATCTGATATCGAAAGATCAGGAAGACATGGGTGAAGGGAGAAAGGATGAAAAGTAAAATGAAAATAAACCTGCCACCATCGGGGCAGTGATCAACCACGAAAGCGAGACTGGAAGGAAGTAGTGAACTGAGGAAAAAGGATGAGAGAAGAGAGAGCTTCTCTCTCCTAAGGGCGTGGCAAGCTCAGGGCCCTTTTTTGGTTATGACGTTATGTTAGTATCCAAACTCCCCAATTTAATTTCATCAAAAGACCTTCGAACTCTCCAATTTCAATCAATCGGATCCAATTGTTCATTCTTAGACTCTTCGTCCAAATTGGAAGTTAACTCAGGCAATGTGACTCATTTTAAAAGCTAATTGCACATTGAACGTTAAGTCGGTCAATTGTATGCATTTATATCATAAAATGATCATTTATCCCTTAAAATGGGTCCTATTGTCAAAATTAACGTTAATATTGGATGAAAAATGAGCAAATTAATATGACTAACTAAAATTAGAGAGCTCGGGGGTTTATTTGAGGAAATTGAAAGTATATGTACTAATACGATGTTCCTTTCAAAGGGTCAATTGAATTTAATCCATTTTTTAGACATTACAGATTTAAACCCTTTAAAACACGGTTTGCCCCTATAGCTAATTTCGCCTTTTTTACTTTGTACCTTGTTAAATGTTTCTTTTTTTAATTACCTCAAAAAGACTTGCAACAAAAGCCTTTTTTACTTTGTATTGGCAGCTCCGTGTCAGCCAGAAAGAAGCCAAACAACAAAAGCCGGCATTTTTTTATTTTGCTCCAACCTCCTCTGATCATCAGATAGTCTCTTCTCTTCTGTTGAGTCAAACTCTCAGATCGAACGTGTTTTGTCTGTTTAGGCCGACATGGGTGATCCCCAACTGAAACTGTATTCCTACTTCAGGAGCTCTTGCTCTTACCGTGTCCGGATTGCCCTCAACCTCAAAGGTTTCATTTCCCCCCATCAAAATTCATTTACTTATTCCAACATGAAATTCATTCTCAGTATCTCAAAATCTTACACTTGAAGTTGTGTTTGTGTATGTACAAAGCTGTAAACTTGTTGGAGGGAGAACAGTTCAGTCCTGGTTAGTCCTCACACTTTGAAATCATCTCTATATTTATCTATGTATTTGTGTGTGTTTCTGTTTTGACTTGATGTTGGTGTTGGTGGTTTTTTTGTGTGTGGCAGAGTTTAGAAGCTCAATCCTATCGGCTATGTGCCGGTGCTTGTGGATGGGGACATAGCTGTTTCCGATTCATTTGCCATTTTATTGGTCAGTCTGTGTGTTCTTTATGCGATTAGCTTGATCTTCTTTGGATATGCATTATGTTTTAATTAGGTTCTTGTCATATTTCGCAGTATTTGGACGAAAAGTATCCACAACATCCATTGCTACCTAAAGACCTTCAACGAAAGGCCTTTAACCTCCAGGTAAGTCTCGTTTCAGAGATATTGGGTCTCTTTTGTTATGAATTTGGTCAACTGTTTGGATGGGTTTGCATGGATAAGTCAATGCACTGCTTCTTACTAAGTGACTGGATTTTCATGTTCTCATGGCTGCAACAACCCCATAGTCATATCTTGAACTCCAGAGTAGAATTGACTTGGCAACACTTGTTTGCATGGACAAGAACTGTGTCATCTTAGTACCTTACCTGACATAGTATCATTCTAGACGGACCTAAATGACATTGGTTGTAGTTTTTATTGTGTGTTGATACTTAGTATGCAGCTGAATGATCCTAAATCTGTTAGAGAATTATGTCATCATCTAGTTTTATGATATACTTTGAGTTTCGTGTGAGTTTGCTAATGCTTTAAATGTTTTGTTATGCTTAAGTCCAAATACACTTAGTTTGTAAGTTTTTGAAGGTATTGATGCTATTTTCTTCTCCCTGTGTTGATGTCTAGGCCGCAAACATTGTTTCCTCAAGCATACAGCCCCTTCAGAATCTGGCAGTACTGGTAACTAGCTGGATGCTTTTGCTAGTTCATACTTTGTAACGCTTTCATTGTTAGTGCTGTATTATCATCCAATCATTAACATTGATCTGACTCATTGCTTTCGCAATTACAGAAGTACATTGAAGAAAAGGTTAGTCCAGATGAGAAAATGGAATGGGCTAAAGTTCATATTGGGAAAGGTTTTGCTGGTGATCTTTAGAAAAACTTTTCATTGAAATTCCAAATAATCCTACATCCCCCCGCCCAAAGAAAAAAGAAAGGAATCTTTCCAGAAAACCACAAATTTGAACTTAATGGTTTTCTTTCTCTAGCCCATGGAAGAAAAAAGGATAATAGTAATAATTTTTCCTCAGTCTTACTTCTCTAGCACAATGGTAAAAGTCTTAGTATGTGCTTATTCATATTCCCGTGAAAAATTTAAGTCTAATATCTTCTATTCATTTCTTTCAGCTCTTGAAGTTCTACTGAAAAACTATGCAGGAAGATATGCAACTGGAGATGAAGTTTCCTTTGTATGTTTGATCAATTTTGTCTTTCCATCTTATGTAGTAGTAGGGGTAACTTTTGTTGCAAAATTAAACAACCATTTTGACTACAATTGCATAAGTCATAACGTTTAGCTCACATCATTGTTTACAAACCATACAGAAAAATCATGCAACTTCCATCTTATGTAGTAGGGGTAACTTTTGTTGCAAAATTAAACAACCATTTTGACTACAATTGCATAAGTCATAACGTTTAGCTCACATCATTGTTTACAAACCGTACAGAAAAATCATGCAACTTCAATGCTCCCCAAGTACTTAGACTCGTGTTTTCAGTACTTTTAGACATTTTGCAAACTAAATTTAACAATTGAGATTACTATAACCATTGCCTTGAAAGATAATCACAATATTGAAGATATGCCCATTTTATACAATTGAACAGAGAAATACCAGTGGACCATCGTGAACATTATTAATCTCTTAGAACCAAAGTGGTTGTGAGGTTCTGGACCTCAGGATTTCAATACTAGTTGGTGTGAAATAACTTTGTTTGGAGAAAATTATAATATATCTAAAACATTTTGATGAATAATTGCAGGCTGATATATTCCTAGCGCCCCAGATTCATGTAGCTTTTATAAGGTACAATCTAGACATGGTACTGCTCCTTTCTTGTTTCGATTAAAGTTATAACCATAGGATATGTATATAAAAGGGAAATTATTCAACTGGTAGTGTAAGATTGATTCATGTCTTTGTGACATGGCGTGTTTGTTTTCCTGTTATTTTTTGTTTGAGAATTGAATTAGTCCTTTTCAACTGTTCTGACTCCTGATAGATCAATCACATTATGCAATTTCTATGTGCCTTTGCTTTCTGTAGTACTTAACGATTGAGGCATCAAATAGAGGTCAAAGAACCTTATCATGCATCTGCACTTCTTTGGGCCACAATTATCTATTGCCTATGATGTATAAGAAACTGCATTTTTTATACATTGAGTTAAAGTCTATTGTGGCCTGTCCGTTTGAATTTATTCTGTGGTAAGTTCAGCAAAAGAAAAGGGTATTTGTATATATTTGGTCCTAGAGTAGTTATAGAATGATGCAAAATAATAATAATAATAATAATAATAATAATAATAATAATGTATTTGACTAGTTATATAGAGTGCTTGCCTAGCAGATTTGCTTCCGGACTTGGTAAAAAATGCATGCTTCAGGAGTGTACACTCAACTTAATTCACCAGTTCTTTGCTGTAAAGAGTTATAACTTTTGGCAACTATAATTTGCAGTCCAAATATTGAAATTTACTTAAAATAAGGCCCGAGTCCAACATTAGCTAGTGCATAGCACTAGAAAACTTTACCTATGGCTTGTGGCTCATACCTTATCTGACAAGCTAGTCAGGCTAACTTGGTTTTGTTGACCCTTTTTAGTTATTAATATAAAATTGCCTCGGTCCCTTTCAGTATGATTTTAATTGGTAACATTGCTTTTGCATTTATTTCGAATATTTCTATCAACTAGCTGCTTGTTTCTATTGTCATTTTAACAGCCCCTTCTGTTGCTCATGCTGATTGTAGCCCTTAACTAATTCTCTGTTCCTTCAAAGTTTTTAGTCTAAATGTCAAGTGCTTTTGCCATCTGCATTTTTCATGAGTTTCTTTCCTCAATTGTTTGTACAGACCCAGTTCCCCCTTTTGTCCAGATTGCATGAGGCATACAATGAGTTACCAGCATTTGTAGATGCTAGACCAGATAAGCAGCCGGATGCTCCTTCATAAGAGTTGTCGGCAATTTCAAGAGGTATGAAGTGATATTTCATGTCTATTATGTTGGGTATATTAGACAACATATATAAGCTTTCTGCTTACATTTGGCAAATGAACACAGATGGGCATGTATTTACTGTATTTGAGTTTTTTGTTTATTTTGGTGCTTCAGAGATTTTTCCATCCTCCTGAAACCATCTCTTTAATTCTAATCAACCTTTCCTATCCCAATTGCAGAAATATTGCCACCAACTAAGGTTTTCGTTGACGCATTCAGAACGTTGTAACAGAGTAATACTAAGATGTATGAATAAGGGGTTGTCTGAAATAGAACAGCTTGAAATTGCAGTGTTGTAAAGTGATGTAATTGTCTGGATTTATGTTATAAATTTTTGGATGATACAGCTTCAACCTTCTATGTACATTAATCGTATTTTAAAGATCGAGAAGTCATGAACATATCACTTTCTATACTTTTTTTCAGATTTCCACCGATGCTTCTTCTGGTGTGGTTCCACTTGTCTAGCAAGTTAGATACCTATAGATGCCGAATGGTATGCGGTGCATTAAACAAATCCCCAAAATTCCCTAGTCAAATTGATGCCATCATGATATCTTAATTAAGAATCCCTATTATTCAAAAAAAGAAAAAAAAAAGCTACTGTCAAATCATTCTTGAGATTTCTACATTAACAACAAAATACCTAAGTCGAATTCATGGGTCCTAAGCTTCACGTCAAGTCGTTAACCCATTGAAGAAGTAAGAATTAGGATCTTAGACTCGGTCTTTTGTCTGAAAAGAACTTCACCATTAGACACGTTAAACCACTGAAGTAGTAATAACTGGGGCTTAGGATTGTCTCAATAACACTTCACCTTTAGAGTAACGTTCTTATGATTCGTGCACTTCACCAATTAGTGACATTTAATTGTTAGTGCAGAAACTCGTTCCATTGGCGAATTTGGGGGGAAGGAATTCCATTCCCATATCTTTATGGACACATAAGGCAGAAGGTGGATGTTGACATGGTTTAATGGAATGGGGTATACAGACTTCTCAACTTGGTGGGTTACCCCTCACTTCATCACTTGCAGATTGACAGCTGAGCTTGAAAGAAACATGTATGCCATGGAACCAACTCAATTATTGACAAGGCCATAGGATTAGTCTAAACCCTAATCCGCACTCCATCCAATCAACTATGAGCCCTTTCACAAGTTGTAGCTGAATATTGCTTCTCTGATAACGACTCGAGAGAAGAGAGGAGACATTTCTCCATGTTCTAATAATAAAGTTACCAACCAACCTCAGTCAAATGATTGTTGAGTTCCATATTTTGTTTTCAACTCCTACAGTGGATATATCCAAACTAAAAGAATCGGTTGAATGGTTCTACTTGTGACATCTACAACTTGCTCTTTTGTTGCTACTATTGGCCTGTGTTTTTTTGTAGTATATCATAGCTATTGAATTTGTGTATAGCATAAACCACTTGCTTGCAATTATACTCTTCTTAACTACGTCCAACAACAATGAAAAGCTACCATTGTCCGTCTGTGCTGTATTAGATATCAGTGAGCATTTGACGTAATAGCTGCCAGAATAATGATATTGATCTTGAATGGTTGACGTTGACCATAGTGTTAGATGATATAATCATTACCAAAACGTCGGTCTGAGTTCCAGCTGAAGCTTTTCTGAAGTATAGCAGTTTTAAATAGAGCAATGGATCAGAGAATTCAGGTGTTTCTGCTTCTTATATTCGCTCCTTTGCTCGTTTTAGCCAATCATCAGACAAGTATTGAGGATGGTAAGCTCACTATAGCTACTATTTGCTATGCTAATGCCGTTTATTTGTTAAAATCTGTTGAAGGATTTTGTGCCTTCAATTTAGCTTTCTAGATAATATGTCATTAGGCTTTGTCAATAAATTTCCGAATGCTGAAGTGACCGACGTTTTCAACCAACAGTGCAATTTTCTGTATGTTGTAAACCAGATCTCAGAGAAAGTAGTATATGATAATCAATTCTTTCACATTCATTGAGGAACCGTTTTGAGAAACAGAATTTCTGATGTCAGATTTGACATCAGAACTGCTTAATTTCATCTAATTACGAATAAGAATTTGATTCTTTAGTCTCTTGGTAGTTTAGAATTACACTTCATTAAGAAATGCTCAGTCAGCCTTGAGAACAAGCAATTCTCAACTGCTGCTAGGATACTATAGGTTGGTGGAATTGGGTTGTTTAAGGTGCTTTCATAAACTTGTCAAGTTGTTATCATATATGGTTTTAGCTGGGAACTAACTTCGTAATCCTTTTTAAGTTTGTAATTTCTGTCTGATTCAATTGATGGGAGAATTCTTCTATGATAACTCAGCTTTTGCAATATTTGATTAATGCAGTTACTGGTTTAAAATCTCTGATGAAACTATGGACTTACACTCCTCCAAGTTGGGGGAGTCCAGATCCATGTGAAGATGGTTGGGATGGCATTGGGTGTACCAACATGCGTGTGGTCTCTTTGTACGATTTTAATACTTATCATAATGCCTTTAATCATGCAGTATTTATATCTGTATATTCCAGTGTTTGATATTCCAAAGTGTCTTGTATCTTTCAGAACATTATCAAGTATGAATTTGACTGGCACACTCTCTGGAGATATTGCACAGTTATCTGAACTACAAATTTTGTGAGTCTTCGGATACCCTTTTCTCTTCTACTTCTATTTCACATGAAGCTGATGTATTTCAGCAACTGGCCAATCTATACTATTTGTTATTCAATATGATGGTCACTAAATTCGCTGCACAATCTCAAGGCTTCATGAATTTGAATTGTTACATATATATATCCTCATAAATAATTGATCAGAAACGATTCTACACACTTTCATAACTAGATAGATCAAAACCTTGAATAAAATCCTTAAGTACTCTAACTTTTCTTTCACGAGTCTCTTCATCTAGGGATCTATCTTACAACAAGGGCCTGACAGGACCACTCCCACTCGAAATTGGGAGTTTGAAGAAGCTAACTAACATGTAAGGATGTTTTACGTGGAGACCAATTTTCGAAAAATCACAATGTCATTGTAACATGTTGTCAGTAAAATTGCTCCCTCGATTCCATTGCAGAATCCTGGTTGGGTGCAGTTTCTCTGGTCCAATTCCTCCTTCTATAGGGTCCCTACAAGAGCTAATATCCCTGTAAGAAATGTGCATTTCTTCATAAAATTTTCACTTCTCATCTAAAAGATGAACATTAATTCTTACAGGTGCTCATTGTGCTCTTTTCGTTTATGAAAACCACAGATCTCTGAATTCTAACAGATTCAGTGGGAAGATCCCACCTTCCATTGGTAATCTGTCTAAACTATATTGGCTGGATCTAGCTGACAACATCCTTGAAGGATCCATCCCAGTTTCTGCTGGTGGTGAACCTGGTCTGGACATGCTCAGTCATTGCAAGCACTTGTATGTCCACTTTGTTTTTAATTGTTATTGGTGGTTGAGTTTCCTGTAAATGTATATTTCGTTCATTTAAGACTCTATTTTTTGCAGTCATCTTGGAATGAATAATCTCTCTGGCCAAATTCCATCAAAGCTTTTCAACTCAAACATGAGTCTGATACACGTGTAAGATGAAATACATGAAAACATCCACACACATTTATTGGAAAAGTAGGCATAATTTGATGCTTGGAAACTGCTTACTGAAAGTGTACATTGTATCCCTTTTGAGTCCTCTTTTTGTTAGTGGCTGTTTTCGAACAAGAATTTCTAGCTCCTCAACTCTCTAATATAGTGTCTCTGTAGATTAATTATCTTTCTCAAACTTCCCTTGTACATGTCTTGCTCAGGCTCTTCGAAAGAAATGAACTCTCCGGCAGCATACCTTCCAGCCTTGGACTTGTAAAAACTTTGGAGGTCGTGTGAGTATCATTGCCACGATTTCTCTATTACATTATGCAGATTCTATTTTTGGTTCTCAAATTCTCTCAGTGAGGCTCTTTTCATGAAGTACAAATGGTTACAGGCGATTTGATGGAAACATGTTAACTGGGCCTATTCCTGCAAGCCTCAGCAATCTTACCAGTGTTTCTCAGATGTGAGCAGATTAAAACCTTGGCATATATTACTTCATTACTATTTCAGGGGAATTGTTACCAATTAGTATGAAAAACCTTATGGAGGCATCTTGTGTTCATTTGTTAGGTTCTTGTCAAACAACAAGCTGAGCGGCCCTGCTCCTGACCTTTCTGGCATGACCCTTCTTCACTATGTGTACGTTATAAAAATTTCAACTAGTGCTTTTGCTTCCCCGTCACTCAGTGTTGTAGACTTATAGTAGTCAGCTTATCCAACTTTAATTTGTCCATGATACTCATATTTGAATCAATCATTGTTGATCTTACCACCAGAATATACATTGTGTTTGGTGTTTTTAACTCACTTTGTAATATGATTTTCATTTTTCTTTGTCTTCGTCTTTTCTTTCGCAGGGATTTAAGCAATAACAGTTTCGAGTTATCTGATATTCCACCATGGTTTTCGACACTCGATTCTTTGACCACATTGTATGTCCTTTGTCAACCCTCCTGTTCCATGTGTGTGACATATGCATCTGAACGAGAAGTTTACATTGTTTTGTAACCTTTTCATATTTTAAACCAGAATCATGGAGGACACACAACTTCAAGGAGAAATACCTGCTGCTCTTTTCAGCCTTTCAAACATACAGACTGTGTGAGTACTGGCATGGCGTGATTTCATATACCACTATAAGTAATAAATAAATGCTGAAGTTCAAGTTCCCTTATTTTTTTGAGAAGGAGCAATCTTCTAATATTTTTGTGAGATATATGATGTGGTGACAGGGTCCTGAAGAACAACCTGCTGAGTGGCACTTTGGATATTGGCACTCCCAGCACTCAATTGGAAGTCATTGATTTACAAAATAATCAAATTAGCGAATACAAAGGAAATGAAGGATACAGTGGTACTTTGATGTAAGCAAATCTTGATAGTATCTTTGTGCAGTTTTTCCTCTAATACAATATATTGCCAAAACAAATGAGAATGATTTCTAGTCGTATGATTCATTCTGCATAATATGTTGTCCATTTGTCTAATTACATTTTGGATTGCATTTATTATACTTAGACTATCTGGTGAATGGGAAATAAGTTGCTTAGGTAGGCTATTTATCTAGTTTCTTTGTCCTGCTGCAGACTTGTTAAAAATCCAGTTTGTGACGAAAGTGGTGCGTCACCTAATTACTGCAAGATTTCGAGTTCATCTGATATCCCCCCATATGTAACATTGCGAAATAACTGTGTTCGAAGTCCCTGTGACTCTGATCAGGTTTCAAGCCCCAACTGCATATGTGGATATCCATATGAGGGCACTCTAATCTTTAGAGCTCTTACCTTCTCAGACTTGGACAACTCAACTCACTACCACGAGCTTGAGAAGGCCCTCGTGAATTTTTTCTTATCCCGTCAACTTAATGTTGATTCTGTCTCTTTAAGTAATCTCACCAAGGATTCCCTTGCATACCTTAGATTGAGCCTAGCAGTATTCCCAGCATCCCAAGGTCATTTCAACCAAAAGGAAGTTTCTGGTATTTCTTATTTGCTTAGTAACCAAACATTCAAGCCGCAGAAATCTTTTGGACCATTCTATTTCATTGGTGATGACTATGAATACTTTGCAGGTAATTGTTTATTAATTTTTCATGCAGCAGGAAATAAAGAGTTGCAAATTTGTTATATATGTTGATACATCTTTCGGTGTCTCTTCTATTAATGCAGCTGAAACAGAAGTATCATCAAAATCAAAGAAATCGTCTAATGTGGCAATTATTATCGGAGCAGCAGCTGGTTGTTCTGTTCTTGTGCTAGTATTAGTCCTGGTAGGAATTTATGCAATTCGCCAGAAGAAAAGAGCAAGTAGAGCCATTGATCAAAACAATCCTTTTGGTAACTAAGACAAATCCTTTTTCATTTCAAGTCCTGTCATATCACATATATATTATTCCTGTACTTGCGACCACACCAATTTTGTCAATCAAATGCAGGAAAATGGGATGTGAATAATAAGAGCAGGGGTAGTGTTCCTGAATTAAAGGGTGCTAGGTCGTTCTCATTTGAAGAGCTCATGCAATACAGCAACAACTTTTCAGAAGAAAATGATGTGGGATCTGGGGGCTATGGGAAGGTAACCCTTTATTTATGACTGTTGTTTAAGATCATATCCTAGATAACGGGTTTGATGGACAGTTCAGCAACTTAACATGTCTCAACATGTAGTTATTACTCTTTCTAGATATATATGTTCTACAATATTGATCCTTAAGACCACTTATCTAGTTACTGTTTACATCTTATAGGTTTACCGTGGAACTCTTCCCACAGGGAAACTGATTGCCATAAAACGAGCTCACTCAGAATCCATACAAGGAGGACATCAGTTCAGATCTGAGATTGAGCTTCTTTCACGGGTGCATCATAAGAACCTTGTCAGCCTTGTAGGATTTTGTTTTGACCGAGGCGAGCAGATGCTGGTGTATGAGTATGTAGCAAATGGGACTCTTAAGGATAGTCTTTCAGGTAATAACTAAATCTGTTTACATGAATACTCTAACCTTCTAATAACCGACACATATAATGTATACGCATATTGATGTCTGAATGTGAAGTCTTGATTCATAATCTAATTAAGAATACTATAGAATCAGAGCGTTTTCTCATTGACAGAGATGTAAGGAGTTTAGATGAATTTGAGATTGAATAAGTAAGTGTGATCACCAATTCACCATAGCAACACAATGGTATCAGAATAAAAATTAAGCTTAATAAGCAGAGGCACTGAACCTCGCAACTTTGAAATAGTAAGCTAGTCAGCAGTTCAGTCTATCTTTAACTCGATCTACTTCACCAACAAGTAGACAGTTACAGGACCTACAGTAATGAAAGTTTAAAAAGAAAATCCATTATTGAGAGCCAATGTATATTGTACAAAGGGAATACAATAGGCACACCTCAGCTGCATTTCATATTCTTATTATGCTTATTCGGTGTTACACACTAAATTGTCTATGCAGGTAAATCAGGAATCAGATTAGATTGGCAGAGGAGACTTAAAATAGCACTTGGTACAGCTAGAGGCTTAGCCTATCTTCATGAACTTTGCCAGCCTCCAATTATACACAGAGACATAAAATCAACCAATGTTCTGTTGGACAATAACTTGTCTGCAAAAGTTGCTGATTTTGGTCTCTCCAAGTCCATGGGTGACAGTGAGAGGGATCATGTCTCCACTCAAGTTAAAGGAACAATGGTCAGTTCTCATCAACACTTTAAATAAGAATTTATCAAAAGTGAAATAAAGAGTATTTTGCAGTTACTAGCCATTGAATTACTGAATACAATGGCCAAGAAAACTAGCTATTGAATTAAAATTATTTTAGGTTGACTGTATTGAGGATTTTACATGCATAAGACTAAGCAATCCCTTAATTTTTTGTAGGGTTACATGGATCCTGAATATTACATGACGCAACGATTGACAGAGAAGAGTGATGTTTATGGTTTTGGAGTTCTAATGTTGGAGTTGCTTACTGCAAGAAGACCAATAGAACAAGGGAAATATATTGTGCGAGAAGTGAAATTGGCAATGGACAAGACTAAAGAATTATACAACCTTCATAAAATCCTGGATTCAACCATTGGTTTGGGACCAACACTCAAAGGTTTAGAGAGGTTTGTAGATCTTGCAATGACTTGTGTTGAAGAAGAAGGAGCCAACAGGCCTACAATGGGTGACGTGGTAAAAGAGATTGAAAACATCATGCAGCTTGCTGGTTTGAACCCTAATGCCGAATCGGCATCCACTTCTGCAAGCTATGAGGATCAGGCAAGCGCTAAGCATCCTTACAGCAGTGAGGCTTTTGAGTATAGTGGTGGATTTCCAGCTTCAAAGATAGAGCCGCTGTAGAAGGCATGATTGTACAACTAGAATATTTAGTAACTAGCTTGCTTCTTCACTCTTGTTATATCAGTGATTGGTATTCATGGATATATACATGTAATTAGTTGTAATTATAACATCTGTGTGCGTTCAACATACTTTAAAAAAAAAAAAAACTCTATGCGTCCAAAATTTACTGCTGCGACTGTATTGACAAGTATGTGCTCTCTATTATCAAGTAAGCATCAAATAAATATTTTGATGCTGTACTGTAAACAGTAATGGGTTTTTTTTCTAGCAGCTATAAGGAACCGATGCAAGCTCGCTAGACTTGTAATTTGTTACCTGGAGCTTGGATAAATGGTACGAACGGAAGAGGATGGGGAGACGATTCTGGCCATCATCGATCTAGCTCTCCTACCATCACTACCTCCTCATCTTCTTGCAAAATTAAACGTATACTTCAGGACCATTCAGGAAATTAGGAGAGCTTACCACACACTTGCTACTACAGAACGTTGTGTCATATTTACTATTCAATCTGTAAATGTTTTCCTGTGACTCTAGCTGCATGGGGCATCTAGCTATATATTGCAACTGTTTTCTCTGACTAATCTTCTCTGGTGCCCTACCAATTAGCTACAACGTACGTTACCTAAGCTGCTATTACTACCATGAGAGGGTAAAAGAGATTGAAGAAGACATCTGAACCCGTATCGATCAGCATCTACTTACGCAAGCTAGCTATATACGAGGATCAGGCCAGAACTAAGCATCCTTACATAAGAATAAGGTCGTTGATTATAGACTATAATTTAAATTATAGTGGAGGATTTCCAGCCTCAAATTGGTGTAATCGAAGGGGTATATTGACTTCAAAATGGTGGATTACATCCCTCAGTAGCTTATTACATTATACCATTGACAAAGGCCATAATTATAAACCCTGAACCAACATTCCATCCAATCAAGTATGAGCCCTTTCTATCAACTTGTAGCTGAATATTGCTTCTCCGATAACGACTCAAACAGAAGAGTGGAGACGTACATTTCTTCATCTTCCTATAATAAATTTACCAACTAATATCTGGTAAATGTATTTTGAGTTTCATATTTGTTTCCAATTCCTAGTGTGGATGTCTCCAAACTAAAAAAGCATTTGAATGGTTCTATCCTGCCCGTGCCCTCTAATAGTTGCTATTTTGTTGCTACTATATCAGCCACTGTGTTATGTTGAAGTATTTTATAGATATTGACCTTGTATATTGGAATAATATAGCTTATACAACTTGCTTTCTGTAATTCTCTTCTTGACAAAGTCCAGCAACAAGTGATCACAACTGCTGGGCGGGTGCTGTATATATATATATTCAGTAAGCATGTAGTTGGATACCTAAATCAATGAAGACTTCTATCTTGAATGGTTGACACTTAGTGTTACATGAAAGCATTGCAAAACGTTTGTATGAGTTCCAGCTGAAGCCCTTAATCTTTTGAAGTATAAGAGTTTTGGAGAACAACATAATGGATCAAGAAGTCAGGTGTTTATGCTTCTTATATTAATTGCTCCTTTTCTCGTTTCAGCCAATCATGAAATAAGTCAGCAGGATGGTAAGCTTAATATAGTTACTATTTGCTTTGCTCACTTTACTTGTATGTTAACCAGGCATTTTGCCCGCGCTTTGCTGCGGGTTAACACTGCTAAAAACTAAGTAGTGGAGTAAAACATGAAGATAGGACTTTGAGTAAAAAAAAAATGGTCTAGTATTTAAACAAAAGAAACTGTGTAAACTATATTGGAGTAACATAAAAAGCTTTGCATCTAAAATCCCTCTAACCACCATGTCACTAAACATTAAAATTACTCTAGATTCGTAAGTTCTCTTTCTCATCAAAGCGCTGTTTAAACCAAATAAACTATTTGCTTCATAGTTCATCTTGAATCGTCATGTACATGTAACTGTGTTGTGAAGAAAAAAGTATGAGCAAGCAAAGAAAAAAATTTCGAATGAGCATAAATATGAAATTCATGAATTACTGCATATACTGTTGTGAAGGCTCAAAGCAGTAGCCATATAGCCGAACCAAGTGCATGCTATGCAGAGAGCCAATGTTGTTGATTTCAGTTATAATTAAACTTTCTCTCTATGGGACAAAACTTTCTCAAGCTTTTTAACTGCAAGAAAAGTACTGTCTACTAAATAACCACAACTGTAAAATATCGCTTATGCTGAGTTGTAGAATATATAATATACTTTAATTGTTATAGCTGTTTTAATACTATGAGTGTAGTTAGCTAACCTTACCGAACCCCGCAGCTTTGCGCAGACACAACCCAACATCTATCTCTTGCCACAAAAATGACCAAAAGAAGAAATGTGCAGTTTTCCTGTGACAAAGGGATAATGATTTAGATCTTGTTCTACACCACATGTCAAATGGATAATCATCACATATAATGATTTAGCCAGTACAGAGAAAACTGATGATATAATGTCAAGTTCCTCAAATGATAGGATGTGATATATTCAGGTGTAAAACAATAGTAGTTCACCTCATCTAACTTGTTGTATTACTGCGAGTGTTCTAAATATCGGGATATATCGGGGATATATCGGCGATATATCGGTGATATTTAGAAACCGATAGGATAAATGCCATATCGCCTTAATATATCGGTCAATTCAAAATATCGGGTCAACATGCGATATATCGGGATATATCGGTGGATTTTTGTTTCGTTTGACTTTTTTTTTTCGGTGGACTTTTTTTTGGTGGACTTTTTTTTCTGTGGATTTTTTTTTCAGAGACTTTTTTTTCATTGACTTTTTTTTCATTGACTTTTTTTTCGGTGACATTTTTTCTTGTTACTTTTTTTTCGGTGATTTTTTTTAAGGAGACCATGTCATTTTGAGAAATTTCAACGCAAATAGTCAGAAGGTGATTTTATCTTAGAAGATGAGGATGAAGATAATGGAAAATATGAGTTTGACTTTGATTCTGATGATGAGAGAGTTTATAATGCATGAATGCATAATCAATATTTCAATCTATCTTTTATGCACCTATTTTTGTTCAATTAGTACTTAGTAGTTAATATTATTAGGTATATTTTGAATATTTTGAAGTATATGTTTATAAATATATTAAATTTAAATAAAAATTAACAAAAACGATGAATCCGATATAATCCGATATATCTCGATATATCCCCGTTATATCCTTATTTTACAAAACCGATACGATGCCGATAACCGATATTTAGACCATTGATTACTGCTAACCAATGTCAATGAGCAAAGCAGACATCTTATTACAACCAGGTAACATCTCATATATGTAACTTAAAAAAACAAACTCAGAACAATTCAAACCTCTTTATAATACCTCAAAACCATTATGAAATTACAACACCCCTGCCATCATCCCCAAATCGGTTAGACACAAAGATCTAGGTTCTCTAGAGCCACAACCAATGATCTGCAACTATACCACCTGTTCTGCAACTCCACCGTCGCTTTCATTATTCCCAAAAGCATGTTCCTCAAAAAAATTCATTCTTGCAGATCGTCGGCATCCAGACGCCATACCTGCAACAAAAACCATAATTTAAGAACAAAATGAAGAGTCCTATGAAACACAAACCAAGTAAATAGACTGATACCATACTGTGTTAGAAATGAAGCTCAGTTAAGTTAAGTTTTTCAGTCATATTTAGTAAGATTCTACCACTACAATGCATGTTGTGCCTATTCCCACATACAATTATATTGTTCTTATTTAGAGTATCCAAGTTGCTCCTTCTAATTTTTATTTTTTTCTAAAGAATTCAAGATTCTGATAAAGACAATAATGACATTCTTTTCTGTTTTTTTTCCTTTGGACCAAATTATGACAAAAGGGATTCTTTCCTGCCAATCTTTAAGCATCCATGACCAAAAGCTTTTGTCCAGCCACTAACAGACTCTGATCAAAGCAATGTGGGAAATGACTACATAACATGATTCAGTCTCAAAAGTCTACTGCGGCATCTCCTCAAATACCTATGTGCATGTGCTAATTAAACTCATGTAAGAATTTAAATATCTATGCATTTTTATATATCTCCTACTTAGAGAATGAACATGAAGGACATGGGCATGTCTTGTATTTTCGAATTTGCATTTGTATGCAAACTGTTCTTGATTTGTTTATTAGATTTGATTCTACAAATGCAGTCATCTCAGAAAAGAACTCAAATGTTACTGCTCATAGAGAAAACAAACAAAATACTCATATAAAGATTAAAGAGAAGTAGGAGAAATTCCACATCAGAGTGTCAAAAACTAAAGGAGGACAATAGCATCATTGGAAAAACAATGGGGCATCATAGAATAATGAATTGGACATGGATAACCATAAATGCTTTCCATTTGTGCTTTCCACAAAGCAAACTTGAGAACGAATATGAAAATGGGATTTGGATGCCTTAGAGATTTAAACGTCTGTATGAACTTAAACTGTGTTTGCTTTACACAAAATGAACTTCCCAGATAATGATCAGACTTCAGTAATGCATTAACAACAGAAGAATATATGTGGGCTCCGAGTTATTCAAAGCGAACCTTTGTAAGTCAGATATAAAAACACAAATACTAGAATCCATAGAAATCATAAGAAATCAATAGAGATAATCTAATAATTGATCGAGTTAATTTTCAATTGATAAGAAACACTAAAACACATAATTCAGAATCACCTTCAATGCAAGAAACTATAGGGATCATTTAAAGTTTAGGCCAAATCCAAGATCATGCATTTTCATTTACTTTAAGTTCAAAGCATCTAAATGCTAAGTAAACAAATGTAGAAGCTTTTCCCACCTCTAAGTATCTCTAGCACATTCAAAATACAACCTCAACATGGCCGATCATTCTGTATATCAACTTTCTTACAGGGAAAACAAACTGTATAATCAGAGGACTTGAGCATTGGTTTCAATTGAACCAAAATAATCAGCATGAACTAATCAAACAATGAACTAAGTGAAATTAATTTCAACTCCAAGTCCGAAACAAAATCAATACAACCCAAAATCTCAAACCCAAATAAAACCATTAAAGCCGACATCAAGTCGGGATAGTCACCATATGAATCAGAAATTCTTACAATCCATCTCCAAGCACAGACAACAACAGTAAACATGCAGCAACCAATCACCCAGAAGAAGAAATTAATGGAGAACGTAACCTTGATGAGGCACAAATTGAAAAGGCGGAGGTCGTCCAAATCAAGCAAGCTTCCAGTTAATTTAACCAGGAATGGGGTATGGTGAAAAACTAAATTTGTCGAGAAATAGATTAAGAATAAAGCTCTCTAGAAATTAAGTGGGGCGTGCGAGAGTGTCGAAGAATTGAAGAGAAGGGCGGCGAGGCTCTCTAGAAGAAGAGAGAGAATTGAAGAGGACAGTGAGGCTTCTAGAGAGAAGCAAAAAAAATGACGTAGAAGAAAGGAGAAGACAGTAGAAGAAAGGAGGAAAAATCAGAACTTCACTGTCGATTTCTATGTAGACAATGAAAGGAAGGAGGACAAAATAGGTCATTCACTGTATATCATAGGAACATTATCCTCTTAGGAACAGTGTGTCACCAATTCCCAAACGCTGATGTTCACCTCGCATCACTGGAGCTACTGTATCGCAGCACTGTAACCTGACTATACTGTAGCACAACACTGTGGACAGCCTGTAGCACTGCACTGTTGCTACTGTTCCTAACCTAACCCGCCTATAATATATAGTAAATATCTGAATTTGGAGGACTGTTGTACTTGCCTAGCTTCTTTTGTTTTGGGTACAAATGGGGCCATTAGCCCAAGCAAAAGAAAGCAAAAAGGAAACTAGCCAGAGCTACAAGTCATAAACTCGCTAGCTCTAGAAAGACCAACAATGTCATCCAGCAGAGCATCGGAAACTAGCGTCGGAGGGTTATGTAAGATACATATTCCTCTATCATTAGAGCTATTATGTTTAGCAAGGATATCAGCTATCATATTCCTCTCTCTGTGGACATGTTTCACATCATTAAAATCAAAGGCACACATTAGGCTTCTGCAGTTCATTATCAAGGTCTCAAGAGGATTTAAATCAATATTATCATGTTGAAGAAGATTGATAAGCACTAAATAATCAGACTCAACTTCTAGTCTTTAAATCATTTAAACTACTAGTTAGGTGTAGACCATGAAACAAGCCCCAAGCCTCAGCTTGTATGACCTCCCCAGTCCCAATGTTCACCATAAACCTACCCTGCCAACAACCAACCTCATCCCTAAGCATACCCCGTGCTCCAATATTTTCATTATTCATCCTGGAGCCATCAACATTTAGTTTAAAATTTCCAACAGCTGGTTTAATCTAATATAGCATCTCCACATGTTTAGGCAAGTTTGTACCAAGCTTAGTATTAGCTTTCTACATATTGTCTTTAGGAATTTTGTCCAACTATTATATTCTTCATGAGCTAACAAATATTAAATGGCAATTATATTCTCCATTGTCCGAATCTGCCTGTGCAGAACATCCAACTATGCCGAGCTACTGTGAGATTTTCAGATCAAATCAGACTGTGAGCTTTATACCATTGGAAAGATGTGGATGTCTATTTTCTATAGTTTTACGGATCTTGATTTCGATACACTGAGAGGAAGTTATGATAGTTTGAGTGACGAGAGGTCAGAGCTGAAATCTGCTCGGGTTTACTAGCATTCATGGAGAATTCAAGTTGTGTTGCAAAGTTCATTCAATTTCAATACATCAAGGTCAATGATTCAGATGAAGATGCAGATAGTACATGGATTCCCACTTTTACATGAGATATTTCAAGGTTTTTCCATTCCATATCAAGATAGGAAGTTTAGAATCCAAGTCTTACAAGGAAACTAAAGTCAAAAGATGAGAAATAATCTTCCCTATATAAGGGAGCACGATTTCATATGAGAGGAGGTCTCCCGAGCACAATGTAGACGCCTAGGGAGCAGAGACCATCCATCTATCTTCACCATTCCATTCTGTTATGATTTTTTGTTATGTTTTTGTTAGTTATAATTTGGTAAACCTTTTCTAGAATTAGGATGATGCCCTATCATGATTGTTTATGTAGTTTGATGTTTTATTGATGGAATTGTAGTTTCTTTATGATGAATTCTTAGTCACTATTTGAATTTGATGTTTTATGTTTAAGTTATTTGATTGATCACCTTAGGGCTTTGCATATAGTAATTTGAAGATAAATTTGAAGTAGATATGCAATATAATTTATGAAGCTTCTTGTGATTAAGTGTGGTGAATTACATTGTTACTCGAGAGAGAATGATAGTTTGCTTGATTTCATTGTTTTCTAGAACGTAATGAGTCATACATGTTAAATTTATACTTGAGAAGTATAGACTGCATAGTTAGGATATACGAGCTTTACTTGAGAGGGAGAGCATCATACACTTAAGGAAAACTATGGTCTAGAGTACCTGAGAAGGACATAGATACGGGAATTGTCATCTAGAGATACAAAAGAACCTATTAGTTACATTGATACATAAATAGGATTGTTAGTGGTTGATTCTGATATCCTAGGTTCTATATTGTTTGTTTCTTTTATAATTTGTTATTTGAAAACCTAAAATCTATGTTCTTAGTTTAGATCAATTAAGTTAGGATTAAATCGATTCTCAATCCCCAGTTGGAACGACCTCGTACTTGCACACTATACTAACGACGATTCGTGCGCTTGCGAGTTTAATTAAAATTTCACAACACCTATATATTCCATTGTTTGATATCCAATGTGCTACTTTGTTTCAGAATATTACCAAGTATTATTTTGTCTGGTACACTTTCTGGAGATATTCAAGGTTAGCTGAACTACAAATTTTGTAGGTCTTTGAATATCCTTTTCAATTCTTCTAGTTGTATATGAACTAGCTAGATGTATTTCAGCAACGTACTGGTCAATGTTTACTATTTGTTAGACTCCATTATGTAGATGTCACAAGATTTTTTGCACAGTACTCTCAAGGCTTAATAAAATTGCCTTATGCAACATCTATCATTATATAATTGATCAAGCAATTTTTTTTACAAAATTTAATGACTAGATGGAGCAATACCTTAAAAAATTACCACCGAGTATACTAATTCGTCCATCATGGGTCTCTTCATCTAGGGGGATATCTTACAATAAGGGTCTGACAGGACCACTCCCAACAGAAATTGGAAGTTTGAAGAAGCTAACTAACTGTTACAACCTTAGAGCCTGATAGGCTGAGCATGGCATGAGCCTTGGGTCGTGCCTCATCGAGGCTCACGCATGTAAGAAAATGCATGCAAGAAGCAAGGCAGATCAGTAGCGGAGGTATTAGCCTCGCTAACATAGTGGTTGGCTGAGTATTAGCCTCACTAGCAGGAGCCTAACAAGCACGGAGTCAGGTTCCAAGCAATGCAAAGGATGCAGAGTCATTAGCCTCGACAGATGCAGGCATATTAGCCTCGATAGATGCAGGCATACTATGTCACTATAGATGTTACTTTCTTTGAGGACATGAGTTACTTTACCTCTTCTGATCCAGCCCTTTAGGGGAGAATTCATTTTTCGAAGAGCTGTATCATGGCGAGGGGGAGGAATCAGAAAGAGTCATTGTTGGAGATACCTTTACACCAGCAACAAAAGCTCATTCTGAGGTGGAAACTTTAGATAATCATGTACCAACGGTGGCAGAAGCTCCACCAGAGGTAGAAGCATCAGACACCCAGGTTCCAAAAGAAGAACCAATAGTTGAGAGAACAACTGCCCCTCCCGCCATCACTCATACCCCCGACCAACGACTTACTGGTGCAAAAGGTCACTCATCTGAGGTATGTCTATCCCCTAGTACTAGTAGTGAATCTGATAGTTGGAAATATGTGTTACCAAATAGGTCTACTAGAGGTCAACCCCCAATAGATATGAACCTAGTTTACAGGCCAAATCAAAATATCCAGTAGCCAATTATATGTCCACTAGAAGATTATCAAAGTCATATGAATCATTTATGAATCAAATATCTGTTGTATCGGTACCTAACGGATAGGAGCACAAAGTGTGACGTTCTTAATGTGTTTATACCCTATTCTTACTCTCTGTTACCTCTTATTTAGTATGTTTTAGTTTCTTTTGTATGAATACGTGTCTAGGTAGAGCTTATATCGATTATGAGTAAATTGATAATGAAAATCGTGCTAAGTGTTAAGAATCTTTATTGAGATAAGATTCCTTGTTCGAGTAGAATTCATCCTTTCCTATTTCTTTGTGTCTAACGTACTTATTCTTATTAGGAAAGACAAATCCATGTTGGAGAAGGAAAGCAATCCTAGTTGTGAAAGGAATAAGGAGAGGTCGTGCGGTATTGATGGTTTCCTATTGGGAGTTGGATTCTAAAACCCAATTGGAAATGGATTTTCAAGGTGTATATGAAGATATTTTCGTCATATAAATCAGAATTATTAAAGAAAAGAAGATATACACTTAAAACCCCAATCCATGCAAGAATCAGAAATCTGTCAAAATTCGTAGTCCAACTTTGATGGGCTCCCCTGGATAGCTCATATCGAATTAGAAGACGTACCATATATGGAGAGAGTGTGAGTCTAGTTTCTGTAGGATTTGAAATTGAATCAATATCTTATTCCTATAGGGAGATATGACATAATCATTTCTCGGAGGTCCAGTGGGCTCAGCGGAATAATCTCAACCATTTATTTGCTTTTGATCCAAGGGCTGTGAGAGAAAGTTTGGAACTTTTTTCTCCTATATATAGAGGCACGAATCTATATCAGAATGACTATAAATTCTTGCACCAAAGAATTTCAAAGAAGTCATGCAACAAATAAATGAGAAGAGGTAAGAAAGTCAAAGAAGTCATACAACAAATAAATGAGAAGAGGTAAGAAAAATCAAACAAGGCTGCAACAATTTAGATTCTTGCTGCCTCCCTAATTCAAAGGAGGAAATTCGTGCAAAACAAATCAGCACTAAATGAGGAAGAAGATATGC
Source organism: Argentina anserina (assembly GCF_933775445.1). Classification (NCBI taxonomy): domain Eukaryota; kingdom Viridiplantae; phylum Streptophyta; class Magnoliopsida; order Rosales; family Rosaceae; genus Argentina; species Argentina anserina. The sequence continues at coordinate 16,995,627 of NC_065876.1, forward strand.
AATTAATGTCCAATCTTTATCAGAATCAGAATTCTACAAGTGCAGGTCATCCAACTTTGACGGGCTCCCCTGGACAGCTCATAATGACTCAGACAATGTAAGATATATGGATGAAAAGTTACAGAAGTCTATTTTCAAATGCAATTAAAATCACCTCAATAGCTATTTTCTAGAGAACGTTATGGTGACAACAAGGCACAAAGGTCAGCTCTAACGAATTGAGAAAATCTAGGAAACCTAAACTAATTTGGTTTCAACTTTGTGGACTTTGTGGCCGGCCTCCCTTTGGTTTTTTCTCTATATATAGCACCTCATTTCGACAGAAAAGAGGATCAACCTTACTCACAAGACTAGCCAAAGTTCTGCCTTAATCACTACTCGTCATCCTCAAAACCATTCAAGTCATAAACACCATCTTCCTTTCATTGCATTCGATCCAAAGTGCTACGCCTAGGATTGCCATTCAAGTTGAAGCCGTGCTGGCTTGTTTTGATACCGCTAAGGAGATTTACAAAGTGTAACTCGTTACTTCTTCAATTATATTTTCGGTTAGATTCATTGTGTGATGTTGTGTTTCTGTTTTTGGCTAGTTCCGAAAATTTGTGGAATACTCTTATGTAGTTTACGATTTTGCAAGATGTTATAAAGTAGTTCTGATTTTGTTTTCTATGATTTCTATGTAGATGTCGTGAGTTTATAATTCAATGATTTAATGATTCTCTCTCTTGTGCGTTAACTATATGTGATTCAAGGTGCTAAGTTAGTTTTGCATATAGGATTCTTAAGTGTTTTTATTAACTTGTTAAAGTAAGTGACATGCTTCACTTGTTAGTAATCACTAGGAATTTACCATGATCCGTTTGTTATCTAAGATGCACTAAGTAATTAGATAAGAGATGAATCAATGAAGTGGTAAGATTGAGAATGACATGTTACCTTGTAATTTCTAAGTGCTAAGATAAGATTACCAGGCCATGTTTCGAGTTAGGGATGCGCTAGGTAACCTAGTTCGGCATTAGGTTGTTTTTTGTTCACTCAATACTTCTCCGCTAAGGCTTGGTGTTTGCATATGATGAGATTATGATTTCAAAGCTACTTGTGATGTTTTGTTTGGTGATGTTTGTGTGTTGGTTGGTTGATCACATGTATATAATAGTTTCGCTTTTATTTTCTATTTTTGTTATTGATCCGATCCTATATCAAATCTTTATATCTCTTATGAATTCGTTGTTAAATGTTTGTGATTCTTTGTTCTAGCTGGATCCTGGTTTGTGAACGATACCTTCTTGCTTTATACTACTAACGATGCTTACAGGGTTAATATTAATGTCTAGTAATCGAACCGATCACTATCAAAGTACATGATGCATTGGGGGATCCGAAATGGAGAAAAGCAATGGAGGAAGAGATGGAGGCATTGTAGAAAAATGATACTTGAAAACTTGTGCCTCCATCACATGGCAAGAAGGTTGTGGGGTGTCGTTGGGTGTTCACTGTGAAGCATAATTCGGATGGATCAATTAGCAAGTATAAAGCATGCCTTGTTGCGAAGGGGTTTACTCAGACATATGATATTGATTATGATGAGACTTTTGCTCATGTTGCAAAGATGAACACTATCCGAGTTCTCCTTTCATTTGCTGCTAGTTTGAATTGGCCACTCCAATAGTTTGATGTCAAGAATGCAGTTCTTCATGGAGAGTTAGCTGAAGAGGTGTATATGAGTCTCCCTCCATGGTACGTAACTACTTCTTTTGGTGATTTTGTATGCAAATTGAGAAAGTCTCTATATGGTCTTAAACAGTCACCTCGTGTCTGGTTTGGGAGGTTCTCACAGTTTACGCGGAAGATTGGTGACAAACAGAGTAATTCAGATCATACCCTATTTCTTAAGCATCAGCAAGGGAAGGTAGTAGCTTTAATTATATATGTTGATGATATGGTGATTACTGACAATAATATTGTAGAGATTGATCGGATGTTTGAATAGTTGTCTTCTGAGTTTGAGATGAAGGACTTGGGTGATCTCAAGTATTTCTTAGGGATTGAAGTAGCAAGGGGGAGAGACGAGATCTACTTATGCCAGAGGAAGTACATACTTGATTTGTTGACGGAGACATGTATGTTAGATTGCACATCTATCGACACCCCTATCGAGCAAAACCATTGTCTAGCAGAGTATCCAGACCAGACACCAACTGATCAAGCTCACTATCAGAGGTTAGTTGGGCGCTTGATCTATTTGACCCATGCTAGACCAGATACTGCTTATACAGTGAGTGTAGTGAGGCAGTTCATGCATAATCCAAGCGAGAGTCACATAGATGCTGTTGTGAGAATTTTAAGGTACTTGAAGTCAGTTCCAGGGAGAGGAGTAATGTTCTCTAAACACAACAACATTCTTGAGGTTAGTGGCTTTATAGATGCAGACTCGGCTGGAAATATTATAGATAGGAGGTCGACATCAGGTTACTTTACCTTTGTGGGAGGTGATCTGGTTACATGGAAAAACAAGAAACAAAAGGTGGCGGCACGGTCTAGTGCGGAAGCTGAGTATAGATGTATGGCTCATGGTATGTGTGAGCTACTGTGGCTGAGAAACCTGTTATGTGATTTAGGTGTGAAACTAAAACTACCATGAAATTGTATTGTGACAACCGGACAGCAATTGATATTTCACAGAATCTGGTACAACATGATCGCACTAAACATGTCGAGGTTGATCGTCACTTCATAAAAGAAAAGCTTGATGTCAATATTATCAGCTTTCCTTTTGTCTATACAGAAAACCAGCTGACATATATATTAACTAAACGTGTTTTGAAAAAACCTTTTATGATTCGATTGGCAAGTTGGGTATGATTGATGAGTATGCGTCAACTTGAGGGGGAGTGTTAACTCAACCACTTAGTGTTAGCTCAACAACTTCTTGACTTATGGACATATTGTAATTATGTAGTTGTAGTAATTGACTTTTGTGTTCAGTGTTCATATTAGATAGGTCTCCTATAAATGTATTATCTGAATTTATATGAATGACAATCATTCCATTATATTTGAGTTAATAGTAATTTTATGCAGGCCAATACAATTTTGTTTTGTAGTAATTTTAATGAAAATAATCTCTACTCTAGTCATATGAAATATCCGGCACGTGTTCTCCAATTGTCATGTTGGGCCTTCAATTACAGTTAGTTGCTTGTAATACACAAACTATCTGGTAAAAGGGTAATAAATAACGTTATTGCTTGGTAGAAGACAGTGAAATTAACAACTTCTTACCCCTTACCTCCACAAATTCAACAACAATCAAACCAAACAATCAATCAAGCAATCCCTTACCTAGATAGGGCTTCAGAATCACCGGGAAATCGCCGGAGGTGCTTGAATCTCGGCGGCGGCAAAATCGAGCAATGGCGAGGTGACGCACGAATCGAGCTCCAATCTCTTCGCAGGTGGCACCGGGGGTGAGGAGAGGTGGAGACGTGCTAGCCTGTGCACTGGCGTCGCCGGAGGAGGATCTTGGACGGTGGAGGAAACACAGTGGCCTCGGGTTGTCGCGCGAGCTTCACGGTGGTGAGGGAGGTCATGTCTTGCTCGGGGTCCGCTGCGGTCGAGCTTGCAGAGCTTTTGAGACTGGCGGTGAGAGCCACGGACGTCCAGTTGGTGAGATCGCCGGCGACAAGTTTTTGAGAGAGAGAGGGTTGGGGAGAGAGAGAGAAGAGAGAGAGAGGAAGGCTGCGGGTAAGGGTTTCCGAAAATGGAAACCCTAGTTCCTAAAATTTCCTTTTTATACCTTTTTCCAAAATCGGAAATTAACTTCTATCGTTAATAACTTTCACGTACGATGTCCGATTAGAACGCGTGACGTGTCCACAAACTCGTATCGATGAGCTCTACCACTTTCGTGAAGGAAGTTTTCAGAAACGAGCGATGGATAAAAGTCGACTCTCGCGTCGCGGGAACGTACGTTTTTCTAATTTAGATTTTCGACGACGGTTCCGTTTTTGATTTGACAACGTCGCGAAGCAAGGCAAATGCGGTTTATTAATTTTACAACCTTTATTAATTTCTAAGAATTCAAATAATTTGATTCCAAAAAATCGGGTCATTACAATCAACCCCCCTTAAGGGAATTTGTCCCGAAATTCAAGTTCTATACTCAACAAACAACTGCGGATATCTTGTCTTCATATCCGACTCTAGTTCCCAAGAGGCATCGCCCTCATCATGATGGCTCCACAACACCTTGACTAGCTCTACTTCTTTCCTCTGGAGTTTCTTTGTGGATCTATCCAGAATACAAACCGGCTCAATAACAAATGTGGCATTTTCCTTCACCTCTATGGATCTATGATCAATTACATGCGACTCATCAGGTACATACCTCCTCAACATAGAAATGTGGAAGACGTTGTGAACGCCAGACATGCTAGTAGGCAAGGCTAGTAGATATGCTAGTTCTCATACCTTCTCAAGAATCTCAAAGGACCCAACATACCTCAGAGCCAACTTCCCGTTCTTGCCAAATCTCACTACACCCCTCATAGGTGAGACTTTTAGGAACACATGATCGCCGATCTCGAATTCAACATGTCTCCTCTTTAAGTCTGCATAGCTCTTCTGTCTACTCTGCGCGGTTCGGATCCTATCTCGAATGATCGAGATATTCTCCGTGGTTTCCCGAACCACCTCCGGGCCCATTAGTGCTTCATCGCCAACCTCGGCCCAATAGGTAGGTGATCTACAATGAAAAGCCTCATAAGGGGCCATGCCGATGCTAGAATGGTAACTCCTATTGTAGACAAATTCAATCAACCTACATGGTCCTCCCAGCTTACTTTAAAATCAAGCATACAAGCTCTTAACATGTCCTCCATCACCTAATTCACCTTTCTATATGTCCATCGGTTTGAGGATGAAAAGCAGTACTCATATCCAAGGTGGTACCCATAGCCTTTTGCAAACCACCCCAGAACTTCGACGTGAAACGTGCATCATAATCAGAAACAATAGAAACCAGAGCTCCATGAAGTCTCACTATCTCATCAACATATAGCTTCCATATCACGTCCATGGAGTACTTCATTGACACTGGAGGAAAATATGCCAATTTCGTCAGCCAATCGACAATCACCCATATCGCATCGTGACCCTTCTTGGACTTAGGCAGTCCAGTCACAAAATCCATGCGAGCAGGTCGTTGATGTTCTGCTTTCACTTGCTGACACATAAGACACTTTGATACAAATTCAGCCACGTCTTTCTTCATCCCGTTCCACCCAGAATTGTCTGCATTGGTCCTTGTACATCTTGGTGTTCCCTGGGTGTACTGTATAACGAGAACGGTGTGCTGTGCGAAGGACCTCCTCCTTGAGATCAGTACAATTTGGAACGCACAATCTTGTCCCAAACATCAACCCTCCATCAGGTCAACTCTCCACTCGGATGGACATTCATCAAGCGTATCAACTATAAGGTCTGCCAACTTAGCTTGTGAGAATTTATCTTGTGCCTGACCCTGAATGATCTTTGAGATTAATGTAGGTTGCACATAGCACTACCAAGAAAGACCTTTGGTTCTCTTCCCGATGGCACCAAGTCAAATTCCGATGCAGTTTCGAGCATAATCCATTCTTGAACCATAAGAGAAGCTACCATACCCCTTGGTTTCCTACTCAAGGCATCGGCCACCACTTTTGCTTTCCCAGGGTGATACTCCAAGGTGAAGTCATAATCCTTAAGGAGTTCAATCCATCTCCTCTGCCGCATATTCAATTCCTTCTGTGAGAATAGATATTTCAAACTCTTATGATCATAAAAGAGTTGAAATATTTCACCATACAAGTAATGCCTCCAAATCTTTAAAGCAAAAACAACTGCAGCGAGCTCTAGATCGTGGGTGGGGTAGTTCTTCTCATGGACCTTTAACTGTCTAGAACCATACATAACCACTCCTCCATGCTGCATCAACACAAATCCCAAGCCCTAGAGCGAAGCATAAATGTAAATGACATATCCGCCCCTACTAGTGGGAATTGTCAACATTGGAGCCGTGGTCAAGCTGGTCTTTAGTTTGTTGAAGGCCTCCTCACATGCTTATGTCCACACAAACTGAACGTCCTTCTTGGTTAACTTGGTCAATGACGATGCAATACTAGAAAACCCTTCAATAAACCTCCGGTAGTAACCTGCCAAACCAAGGAAACTACGAATCTCAGTAGGGTTCTCTGGACGACTCCAACTCTTCACTGCCTCCACTTTTGACGGGTCTACTAATACTCCATCCTTTAAGACTATATGACCAAGGAACTTGACTTCTTCCTTCCAGAACTCACACTTCTCGAGTTTGGCGTACAATCTTGCTTCCTTTAAGGTCTGCAACACCGTTCTCAGATGCACCACATGCTCTTCTTGAGAGTTGGAGTATATCAGAATGTCATCCACAAACACTACAACAAACTCATCCAAGTACGGGCTAAAGATTTGGTTCATCAAACTCATAAACATAGCTGGTGCATTTGTCAGACCAAAAGGCATCACCACAAACTCATAGTGTCCATACCGGGTCCTAAAAGCTGTCTTCGATATATCTTCTTCCTTCAGTCTGAGTTGATGGTAACCGGATCTCAAATCAATCTTAGAGAACACCGTAGCTCCTCTAAGCTGATCCAACAAGTCATCAATTCTAGGCAAGGGATACCTATTCTTGATGGTCACCTTATTCAATTCCCTGTAGTCCACACATAACCGTATATACTACCACAATGTCTGCAATAGTTACTTTCTGATCTACAGATTCCACATGTGCCAAAACTCCTATTCTCATGGCATTATCTGACTTGAGATAACGATAACGAAACACTGGTTCTCTAGGCCTATGGAAGAACACCACCATGTCAAAGAAATCAATCAATACATGCTGCGGTCTCAACCAATCAATTCCTAGGATCACATCATCGGTGTGGTCCGGAATCACTATCAAAGAAGTAGAGAATTCTCTACCTCCAATTACAATAGGACAAGCCTTGCAGATTGTCTCCAGTTCGAGGGACACTCTAAGAGGTGAAGTGACACATAGAGAGTTTCCAAGAGGTGTAGGATTCATCCCTAACATCTTCACTACCGAACTAGCAATAAATGAATGCGATGCTCATGTATCAAACAGTAGTCTAGAAAGGTAGTCAAAAATAGATAAAGTACCTTCCACTCCTGTGTCGCGCTGACCCACTACAAACACTCTCGCTTGACCTACTGGTAACTGTCTCTGCTGATGTTCTTGTCTACTCTGCGGAGGTCGGGTACAATCTTTAGCAATATGTCCCACTTGCCCACACTTAAAGCAGCATGTTCTTTTTGATTTCGGACAAGTGGTGGCGTAGTGCCCCATTTCGTTGCAGACAAACACCTTACTGATGTCAGCGGTCTAACAAGTGCAGTCCTAATAGATGGAGATGCTGCCTTAGCCGAAATCTGGTGATAGGGTCTTGGCCTCTTCCAAAATCCACTATTCGGTCCTTAGGACCCGTTTCCTGAACTGATTGCCTTGTCTTTTCCTCTAGTGTCCATATTTTCCACATCTCCTCCGCGAGTCTTATTCGCCTGTTCCAAATTCAGGGCACTCTCATACATCAACTCCTTGGTAGATAGACAAAGTGCTGATATGATGGTCTTGTACTCTTGCTTAAGTCCTCGTAGAAATTTCTGGGCTAAGGAGGTTGCACCCATTGGCCTGACAAACCGGTACAACTGTGCAAAACTGGCCTCATACTCCCTAACAGTCATATCTCCCTGTACTAGATCAAGGAACTCAAGTTCCAATTCCTCCTGCACTGTTGCTAGAAAGTAATTTTCTCAAAAGAGTGTCGTAAAACCATCCCAAGTCATAGTAGACACATCCACAGTCTGTCTCGTGCTCTTCCACCAATTCATAGTATCATCTTTTAAGAAGAATGTGGCTATCATCCTCTTCTATGTCTCAGAGCACACCATCATCTCAAAGTAGGTTTCCATACTCTCAATCCAATGATCCGCTACCATATGATCCAGGCCTCCATGAAATGATGGCGCTGATAGACTACTGATGTCCTTGATCAGCTTGAACACACGACCATCGTCTCTAATGACTGCAGCGGGGTCAACCTATTCTTCCTGTGGTGCCACCTCTTTATAGAGGTTCTTCAAATTGCGGACTCGGCCTCCGGCCCTAGCTCGGCCTCGGCCTCTTGCCATTCCTCGGCCTTGTGCACGACCCTTCTCCAAATTCATCACCTTGAAACATTTAAACACTTAGTCAATAATGTGAAGTCTTGAATCCGAATAAAATAGATTCAACATATATTAACTTAAGATATTCAAAAAGAAGGTGAATCATCGAAGTATTGTCACAATACTTACTAGAGGACCAAACATTTAAGGTGTGGCTCCTAACACTCTTGCGTACCCAGCGACATATCAATACCGAAGCATGTGATGGGGGTCCGCTGCAGTCGGGCCATCGCTCCTGGATGATATTGATAGATCGCCAAATACACAACCTACGCTCTGATACCAACTGTCACGACCCCGAAATTTCAAGTATGAAACTCGAAAATCGAAGCCATGAAAACTCAAAAACAATCTCAATAAATCGAAATCATCTTATCGTCACAGCGTATCATTACTGAGTTCACAAAACATCTCAGTCGAATTGATTATTACAAAACAAATTTATAATTCAAGCATTATATCAAATGGAAATGAAAATCCTCTCAATCCTCACCATAAAATAAAATAAGGAAACTTTGAAGTCTTCAGAGTAGTCCGTCAGTTCTGCTAATCCACACCTGCAGAACTATCCCCTACACCATCGAATAGGTGCACCGGGATTGTAAACACAAACCTGGTAAGCTTTGCAGCTCGTATGAGTAAAACAAAAATATAACTCGTGTATAAATACAAAAGAAAAGTACTAAAAATATTTAATTATTAATGTACTCATGAGTCAATGGACGACCCATCTGGTTGTCCAATAATATTTGAAAATATAAGTGCTCATGAGAAATCGGGCAACCCATCTGTTTACTTAAATACATTTATAATACGGGTACTCATGAGCACAAAATACTCATCTGTTACCCCTCATGCAGTACGCCGCCAAACATTGGGCAACCATCTATTACCCAATATCTAAAAAAATATGGGTACTCATAAGCCGGTAACCCATATGTTACCTCTCATGCCAGTACACCAGCAGACAGACTAGAGCTCTAACTGTATCGTAACTGTCGCCCGGCCAAGGCTAGGTTCCGACATGCCAACACGTCCGAAGACAACAAAAACGTTTTAACATAACTCAAGTTAAAACCACGTACAAAACAATCCTCACATGTTATTGTACAAACCAAGTGACATGCTCGAATAAATAAATATCAATGTCATAAATGAACTTATTTGAAAACGGGATTATGACAGTATATAATATAGCAACCCATATATATGTATCGATTCTTACCAATTATACACATACATAACCCACTATATCATATACATATCATAGTTCAATCTTTTTAAAAAAAGTGTAATTATGAATCTCCGTTAAGGGTAGATTCGTCACTATGAGATTTTACTCACCTTAGTTTCTTGAGCGTATTTCCCACAATACTAAAAGCAATTCCTTCACTCAATTAATCGATCACCTAGATTGAAGAAGAAGTGATAAGAAACGTTACGTAAAACCTCAAATGCTGAAACAGTACTAATGTGTTACTGTTCAGCAATTTTCAGTTTTTACGAAATTACTGTTCACAAAATACTATTCACATATTACTATTTATATACGTACTGTCTACGTGTTACTTTTCATATACGTACTATTTACGTATTACTCTTCATATACATATTGTTTACATCTTACTTTACTTATAGAGCTTTTGAGACCAGCGGTGAGAGCCACAGACTTCCGGTTGGTGAGATCGCCGGCGACGAGTTTTTGAGAGAGAGAGGGTCAGGGAGAGAGAGAAGAGAGAAAGAGGAAAGCTGCGGGTAAGAGTTTCCGAAAATAAAAACCCTAGCTCCTAAAATTTCCTTTTTATACCTTTTTCCAAAATCGGAAACTAACTTCCGTCATTAATAACTTTCACGTACGATATCCGATTAGAGCGCGTGACATGTCAACGAACTCGTATCGATGACCTCTACCAGTTTCGTGAAGGAAGTTTTCGGAAATGAGCAACGGAGTAAAAGTCGACTCCCGCGTCGCGGAAACGTAACGTTTTTCTAATTTAGATTTCCGACGACGGTTCCGTTTTCGATTTGACAACGTCGCGAGCAAGGCTAATGCGGTTTATTAATTTTACAACCTTTATTAATTTCTAAGAATTCAAATAATTTGATTCCAAAAAATCGGGTCATTACATTGCAGGTGGGGATTAGCATGCTCGGAGAGTTTACTCGGAGGATCACTGAAGGTTTCCTTCTTCTGTTGTGGTGAGAATTGAGTGAATAGTACATTTCCAATTGTTTTAATACTTGAGTGTATAAACTGGTGATGTATTATTCAAATCGACTGAGTCGTACTATGAAGTCAGTTTCGATATATTGTTGTTGTAAGATGATTCAAATATATTTGGAATTATTTTAGAGTTTTCATGGCTTCGAATTCGAACTTTTATCATTCGAGATTTCAGAATCATGACAGTTTTGTTAGACATCAGCTTGACTGCAAAAGTCGCTGATTTTGGTCTCTCCAAGTCCATGGGTAACAGTGGGAGGGATCATGTCTCTACTCATGTTAAAGGGACAATGGTCAGTTTTCATTAACAGTTGTAACTATAAATATATCAAAATCGAAATAGAAAGTATGATGTTCGAAGTAGGTTTAACTAGCCTTTGAATTATAATTATTTTTAGGTCTTGACGATTTTACTTACATGCATAGACTAAGCACCCCCTTGATGAGAGATACATGGATCCTGAATATTACATGACGCAACGATTGACTGAGAAAAGTGATGTTTATGGTTTTGGAGTGCTGATATTGGAGCTCCTTACTGCAAGAAGACCGGTTGAACAAGGAAAATATATCGTGCGAGAAGTACGATGACAATGGACAAGAATAAACAATTATACAACCTTCATGAAATCCTGGATCCAGCCATTGGTTTGGGACCAACACTCAAGGGTTTAGAGAGGTTTGTGGATCTTGCAATGACTTGTGTTGAAGAAGAAGAAGAAGAAGCCAACAGGCCTACAATGGGTGAGGTGGTGAAAGCGATTGAAAGCATTATGCAGCGTGCTGGTCTGAACCCATCGGCATCCACTTCCGCAAGCTATGAGGATCAGGCAAGGGTTGTTAAGCATCCCTACAGCAATGAGGCCTTTTATTATAGTGGAGCATTTCCAGCTTGAAAGATAGAGCCGCGGTTGAAGGCATGATTTTACAACTAGAATTTTCTGTACATGCATGAATATTAGGAGCTTGATTCATGAAGTTTATAACAGCTTGTTAATTGAGCATCATTCATGGATAATAATAAAAATTTACAGCTCCCATATCTATGTCCGAGATGATTGTGGTGAATGCAAGGCGGTATTATAGCTAGACCTCGACCATATTTACAGGCTGATCGAAGCGGAGGCCCTCAGAGCTGGGCGGCTAGCTTGTTGGTGGCTGTATCAAGGATGGGCCGAGATCGATGTTGAAACGTCCCGACTAATAGATATAGGGTTTAGTCTGCATATTACCAATAGGAATAATTAATGGGATATACTCGTAATTGTACTACTATATTTTGTGAGTTGTGACTTTGATGTCTATATAAAGAGGGATTCAATGATCTGGTCGACTTACAAAGTTACAATTACCCAGCCTCGGCCTCGTAGAAGATCGGAGTCAGCCCCACAAATACGACTCTTGCTTTTATATTTCACGCAGGAATCGGTGGAATAGCTAGCTCTTGAACTTGGAATACCAACTAGAAGAGCGGATAGCTTTTGGGGATTGCATCGATTCATTAATTAAGCACCAGCTACCTCTAAACCAAGCAGGTATTTCGATCTGAATTCCAAAATTATATTCATGCCTTTAATGATTGAATGTGAACAAATCACCATATGGAATATGAACCCTATATATTTTGTTCGTAATTTCAGATTTTATGTCTTCATATATTCTTATTCTATGTGAAAATTTGATGCATGGAACTCTAAATCTATGCAAATAATTTGATTTAATAAATTTTAAATGATTTATGTTTTCGATTGTTTGGAAAAAGGAAGAAGGAAGAAGAAAAGAATTAGGGTTATCGGGACTATTAAGTGTCGTTTAATTTCTGAACTGAATCTTGGCTAAACATAAGCTGCCCGGAAACAATCATATATGACTGCCATAGTTACAATAAACAGAACAAATTAAAAAAACAGTACAACATAGATAAACTGCTGTAGAACGCGAAGCTGAAAACAAACAAGAATGCAGACACGTGTACAAATAAAATGTAATTTATTTAATATCAAGCGCGGGGTTACAATCTTTGTGAACTCCTCTGATTCTATCTCCGTATATGACTTGGCTCAAGGGTGACGTGCACTTGATCTTGATAATTTGAGTTTGATTTGGATTTGGATTTAATGAAGAACGAGCGATTTGGCCGCTTGATGATTCTTCGTGGACTTGAGTTTGGATTTGGATTTGATGAAGAACGAGCGATTTGGTGGGTTGACGATTCTTCGTAGACTTGATGATCTTCGTGGATTTGAGAGACTTCGGGATTTGTCGAGAGTGATCTTGCTCAAGTGATTTTTTCTCTTTCTTCTCCAATCCAAAAATCCCCATTTCCTTCATGTTGAAGGGGGTATTTATAGTGTCAAGGTTTCTATTTTGTAGAATATTATAATGACACTAAAATAATAAATTTCTTTAATTGTATAATTAAATCAATATGTATTTTCTGATTAATTGAAAATTAGTTATTCTCATTAATAAATTAAACAGAAAATAATTGATTTAATTATAGCCGTTAAAGAATTTTATTAATTTAATCAAATGTCCGATTACCATTTCGAATCGTCAATGACATTCAATTTTCGAAATCACGTAGCTTTGATTACGATCATCCGTTTATGTGCTGACACGAGTTTTATTCGGATCCGCACTAACTTTGTTAACTTTTGGGCCATGTGTGCAATTTTTTCGGGCTCTTGGTCAATTTAATCATTTAACGAAGATAATTTACTTCATTAAATTTCGTCTACTTCAATTTCAAAATCTTCATGATCGTCTTCCTCTACGGCATCTGCTTCTGCCACCGTGACATGATAAGAGGTTTGGACAATGTCATCATCACCGTCATTATCGAGGTTGCTATCTCCTTTTTGGCCAGTGAATATGATGGTATGTTGCTTCACTTTGAGTTAATCCGTGGAATCCACTTCCAACACACAATGCCTCTTCATGCGTGACGGGATAAGACTTCGGATTTCCTTCCTCTCCGCTTGACCATAAGTCGTTTTCCTCTTCCATATCTGTCGTTCCTTAGGTGCCTGGATCATTTCCAACGCGGGCTTTCGCGGAATGAGGTTTGACTTTTGCTGATCTTTGTCTGAACTTGACATCATTTTGAATACAGAAGTCCGAGTGGTTGAACTACCGATGCGATTGAAGACTGAACCTCTACTTGCTATCATGTTCACACGGTTAAAAACCGACACCCTAGTGATTGATCCTTCAATACGTTCAGATGTTGCTCTTCCGGAATTTGGACGAATGCGATCGAACGACGAAATGCGAAGGGTTGACTGAAACTCTTGACTCTTCTCTTCAACTACCTCGACACTGATATGTTGCACATTGGCTCACCCCGCACTTTTTCTTCCTGAAATTCTGATTGGCTTGCTCGAAGTGAAACCGAGACCAGCTTTAGAAGAATCAACGGTTGCCCCTTGCTCTCTTAACTTCTTTTATGGCTCATCGAGCTCATGCGCCATCTTTTCTGTAGCTTGGTCGTCTTTCTTGCTTGATGAACCAAATTCATATCCGGCCTTTTCTAACAGCTTGTATGCGTTAGGATCGAACCTTTCACTTGTTCTTTTCTTGGGCAGCGATCCATGTTCCGTCTTACCTTGAATTGGTTTGCAAAACCCTTTTAATGGCTGCTTTGTGGGATTTCGGTTACTCACCTTTATTAATGGCAATGTTGATTCTTCCCTCAAACATTTCACATCATCCTCTTCTAGTTTTCGTGGGAACTCTTGTGACTTTGTTCCCACAAATGGAGACTCCCCCTTCCTTCGTCTAGACTTCGGAACATAGCGAAGGACCGGAAAGGTATGACTGGCTTTTTTTTCTGCAGACGATGTTGCCACTTCAGATGAGACTTTTTGCGACATTTCACCATGAAGCTCAATGTCTTTTGATTTGACATCATTCTCCCTAACTTTAGCGCCTTTCCCCGTGGAGAGTACTCCGACTGGAAGGTCCTCTTTCATTGACTCCTCATCTGTGTAGAATTTAGAATCCGCAAAGTATGATTCGGCTTCTGTGAAAGGTTTGGTATCTCCTACCACGGTTTTCACACCTCCGCGATAGAACTTGAAGCATTGGTGCAAAATGGATGGCACGATGCCATTTTCATGTACCTATGGTCGTCCCAACAACAAGTTGTACGAGGTCTTGGCATCGATGACATGGAACAAGGTGTTTGGTTTTAGCTCTCTAATGTCCATGTCTAGTCTGATCATCCCTATCGCTCTTTGTCCTCCTTGGTTGAAACCTTGGATCATGAGACGACTCCTTGACAACTCATCAACGTTGATGCCGAGTTGAGACATGGTTGACTTGGGCATGATATTTACTGTTGATCCTCCGTCTATGAGCATGCGATTCAACTTCCGCTCTCGCATGTACCCTGCACAAAAAGAGGCCGATTATGTGGCTTAGAGCCCAATTGGAGGTCATCATCCATGAAGTGAATGGTATCACAATATGCATCACACACGCCACATTCCTTCATGCTTGTGGAGTGTTTTCCTACGTCGATAAGCAACTCCATAAGTGCGCATCTCGTTGATTTTGGCAATTGCATCAAGTCAGAGAGGCTAAGTTGGAAAGGTAGACTCTCCAATTGTTTCAACACCTCATTCTTCTTTAACACTTGACTTGCACCTAGTTCTCTTGTTTCAGGCTTTTCATCTTTTTTGGAGCTGACTTCACAACTTGTGGCCATTGAAGTGACATTCGGTTGTTTTGTAGGCAATTGCTCTATTGAAAAGTTCCGGCGAAGAGGTTTCCACAAATATGGAATGACTTTCGTTTCAAAATTTCCTCGTCCATTATCCTCCATTCGGGGAGGTGATTTCTTATGACTTGGTCGGGCAACCGGTGAGTTTGATATCATACCTTTGCGAGTTCTTCTCCGGGTGACCAATATCCATCCTTCATCATCAGCATTAGAGGCAACTTGGAGGATAGGCGTGAAAGCATGACATTCTTTAACTTATTTGGTCTTCTTATGTTCGCGCGCCTCCTTTGTGAAACAAAACGGTGCTTTTATCGGGTGAAAAGGGAGTGGAACTGGCTCGAACGACCCGAATGTTACGGTAGTACAATTGACTTCAGCAATGTCGTCAACGTCCAGCTCAATCTTCCCTTGCTTGGCGAGGTTCATTATCAAATCCTTGAGAACAAAGCACTTCTCTATAGGGTGACTAACGAGGTGATGATATTTGCAATACTTCGGATCATTGACTCGATACATTTCTTCTGGACGTTTGCACTCCGGAAGCTCTATTATCTTGTTTTCGAGCAGATCCTCTAACATGCCCGCCATATCAGAGTCTGGGAACGGGTACGTCTTTCGCTCCATCTCCTTTAACGTGCATTTACTCTTGTCGTAGGTTCAAGGAGGTTCCACCTTATTGAATTCTCTCTTATCCCACGTAGAGATCTTAACCGGTGCAGTATTGATGATCATTGATTCTTTGGAAGGCTTCTTCACAACCTTGTCAAATCTGTTTCCGAAGACTTTGTCTTTTCGTTGGTCGACCAGGGTTTCATTCTTTCCCTTATGACTTGCCAAGCTTAGCTCCATGTCGTGGGCTCGAGTAGCCAACTCTTTGAAAGAACAAGGTTTGATTCCTTGTAAGATGTATAGCAAATCAAAGTGCATGCCTTGGATGCACATTTCAACGGCTGACACCTCTGACAATCGGTCCTTGCAATCAAGGCTAAGTGAGCACCATCTATTGATGTAGCCGATCACGGGTTCATCCTTCCGTTGCTTTGTGTTTGTTAGCTCCATCATGCTCACTGTCTGCCTTGTACTATAGAATCGATTAAGGAACTCGCGCTCCATTGGGTCCCAACTGTCAACATACTCCGGCTCTAAGTCTATATACCACTCGAAGGCGTTTCCCTTCAACGAGCAAATAAACTGCTTGACATGGTGATCGCCTTATGTCCCGGCGTTACTGCAAGTCTCCACGAAGTGGGAAACATGTTGCTTTGGGTTCACTTTACCGTCAAATTGTTGGAAATTTGGTGGCTGATACCCCAGCGGCATCCTTATGTTGTCGATCCTTTTAGTGTAAGGTTTGGAGTAAGTGAGGGAGTCACGAGAAAGACCTCCATATTGAGCCCGAATTGAGTTGGTGATGATGTCCAGCAATTGCTGGAGTGACAAGTAACCAAGCGAGTCACCATCGTTCTTGGACGTTTCTCCCTTTCATTTACTTTGCTCCTGCCAGGCGACCCTTTGGTGGAGTTCTCATCATTGTGGTTTTCCAACTTGCTATAGAGCTCAGCGATTTGCACATCCTTTTCTTCAACCGTTCGGGTGAGCTTTTCAACCATCTCCAACAGATTGGAGAGTTGCTCCTCGACTGTGGATGCCCCTGTCATCAAGACATGCGCATTGTCAGAAGATGATTCATGTGTCATAGAATGAAAGTTATCGCCATCTTCTTTGGGACTTCCATGGTATGATGTCGTGCTTGATCCGTCATCAGAGAAAACATCTTCTAGGATAGGGCCATCTTCTTTGGGACTTCCTTGGTATGATGCCGTGCTTGATTTGTCATCAAAGAAAACGTCTTCTAGGATAGGGTCATCACCGTAAACGGGTAGAAGAGATTGCTCACTTGTCTCGTTCTCCTTTGACACTTGCTTCTTCCCGCTTTGAGAGGCATGCTCTATTGCTCCCAAGCTCTCCAAGGTGATGACTGGTTGACGAGGCTTACTAGCAAGTGCCATGAACGTCGTGAGTTGAGCTCTAGCCACGCTCCGGGTGACAAGGGCAATCGGTTCACTCTTTGATTTGGAGGATGTTTGCTTGGACTTCTTGACCGGCTCTGCCTCTCTGCTTAACCTCGCAGTTGTGGACTTGGATTTCTTCGTTGGAACGACTTGGTTGTTCTTGGAAGCCATCGCACGAACGGATTTGATTTCTTCGGAGAAGGAGATGAGAGGCCAAAAATGTCCCACTGGGCGTGCCAATTTGTATAACGCGAAGCTGAACACAAACAAGAATGCAGACACGTGTACAAATAAAATGTAATTTATTGAATATCAAGCGCGGGGTTACAATCTTTGTGAACTCCTCTGATTCTATCTCTGTATATGACTTGGCTCAAGAGTGACGTGCACTTGATCTTGAGAATTTGAGTTTGATTTGAATTTGGATTTAATGAAGAACCAGCGATTTGGCCGCTTGATGATTCTTCGTGGACTCGAGTTTGGATTTGAAATTGATGAAGAACGAGCGATTTGGCCCGCTTGATGATTCTTCGTGGACTTGAGTTTGGATTTGGATTTGATGAAGAACGAGCGATTTGGTGGCTTGACAATTCTTCGTACACTTGATGATTTTCGTGGATTTGAGAGACTTCGGGATTTGTCGATAGTGATCTTGCTCAAGTGATTTTTTCTCTTTCTTCTCCAATCCAAAAATCCCTCTTTCCTTCATGTTGAAGGGAGTATTTATAGTGTCAAGGTTTCTATTTTGTAGAATATTTTAATGACACTAAAATAATAAATTTATTTAATTGTATAATTAAATCAATATCTATTTTCCGATTAATTCAAAATTAGTTATTCTCATAACTAAATTAAACAGAAAATAATTGATTTAATTATAGCCGTTAAAGAATTTTATTAATTTAATCAAATGTCCGATTACCATTTCGAATCGTCAATGACATGCAATTTTCGAAATCACGTAGCTTTGATTACGATCATCCGTTTATGTGCTGACACGAGTTTTATTCGGATCCGCACTAACTTTGTTAACTTTTGGGCCACGTGTGCAATTTTTTCGGGCTCTTGGTCGATTTAATCATTTAACGAAGATAATTTACTTCGTTAAATTTCATGTGTCTACAACTGCTTGGTAGAGTACTCGCTTGGATTGAGATGACTTTGTCCTCGGCCATAATATATATCTTATCAACCATAAATATAATTGTGTGATATTACTTGTTTCTATATTTAATTAGCTAGCGAACGAGTTTCAGAAAATACTCACATTACTTCAAAAAAGATTTAGTGTGAGTCTCGCTTTACCAAAAAACTTCACCGTACCTAGCTAATTAACAGTATGTTGAGTAATAACATTTCGTGTGTATGAAACATGTAGTATGTATTTGTAATGTACCCCGTGCATTATCTTCACATGTATACTATACATGATACATCTACTTCTTAATTCATCATCACTAATGTGATTTTTCATACCATGTTAATCGAATAACCTCAAGTTCTGATTATAGTTGCCTATGGATGAATCTCATATAGCCCAAAACTCAAAAATTATTTGTTTCCTAGCTTCTTATAGGAATGTCAAATCTCAAGAGGCTCGACTTTGAAGGTTTGGTAGTTTCTGGAACAAACTATCTAAAGTGGACTGAAGATGTGAAGCTTCATTTGACTGCAAAAGACATGATATCAACGATTGATGCTAACAGTATCGATACCGAGGTTGTTAAGGCCAATGCCTTGATTCTCATAAGAAGACATTTGGATAAAGAACTCCAAGATGTTCATTTTGTTGAAAAGGATCCACATACACTTTGGGTTGCTTTGGAAGAGCGCTTCAGCTATGTGAAGACCATGGTACTAGAATTAATGACTTAAACGACAACGACATTTCGTCACCAAGACCCTCATTTTCGTCGTCTTAAGCTATTAGGCGACGAAATTTTCGTGATCTAAGTTCTGTGACCCAAATACATAGATGGCAAAATTTACATTTTTTGTCACCTCAGTACGACTTAAGCAACAAAAATGTGTTCGTCATTTAAAACTTACAAAACCAAAATGACCCACTTAGACGACAAAATATTTCACCACTTAAGTGTTGATAAAACGAAAATAAAATAATTAATTAATTTTTTTGTACTACTATAATGCTTTAAGAATCAACAAATTTTATTATTATTAATCAAAATTATTAATTTTCAACCGGGTCATCAAAACTCATTACATCAGTTTTATTCTTTTTGATTCAGTACAAAACTCTCTTTATTTTTTTTGTCAATCACAAATCACCGTGGCTCTTTCCCACCATCGTATACCATGGCCAAATACCATTAATTGCATATGTCTACTTCTCTTTTTATCGAACTGCAAATAACACCACCATTACCAAAATCATGGATATGAGAATACCACCATTACTAACACCATAGCACAAAACCTGCAATATGAAGATAGATGAGACCAAACCAAATTGGAAACCCCTCACAGCCCAGATCCAGACCAAACCAAATCGAAAGCACTCAGAAACCCAAATCTTGGAGCTCCTCAATTCGATGCATTTCCTTACCTGGGTATTGAGCTTCTCCGGAAAATACAACAAAAGCGATGAGGAATGGTGGCGGAAGGGAGAAAGATTGGTAGGGTTTTTGGGATCTGAAGGGAGAAAGATCAAGTTAGAAAGAAGGATAAATGAAGAAAAGGGATATGAAAGGGGGAAAGGAAGAGGAAGGTGAAATGTTGAAGAGATATAATTTCAATCGGTATAGATAAAGGAAGGAGAGAAGAATTAGCAGGGTGATTTGGTATATGGGATGATAATAAACCGTTAGATCTGATCGAATCTAACGGTGCATGGTTTCGATCTGCGCCATGTTCTTTTATTGGATGTGTGTGATTTCATTTTTTATTCTATTCTAATGAAATAAATTCATATTCATGATATATATGGACAGGGGAACATACGTAGGTACCACTTTAATGGAATTCAAAATGTCCATATTTAAAGGATTTTAGTCTTCTATATTTTCCTCAAACATCAATGAAATACATATGTAAAGTTTTTTGTTAAATTGCTAGATCAAAGGAGTAAAGAAAAACATTAGTCATAATGATTTATGTAACAAAATTAACTTTCTGATCGATATTCAATTTAAAATATATTCTACTAATATGAATATGTTCAAAGTTTCTTTATTTATTGATCGGTAGATGTTTAGCATCTATATTAATATGCATATATGCTAAATTAAAGTAATTAACTAAAATTTTGATTCAAGCTAGGCATGATTGGCAGAATATCCTCCCTCAGAATTTTCAATCCCTGAATGCGTATATTTCAGAGATTTTCCGAATCCGAGCACTCTTTAAAATTTGTGGGAAGGAGCTCACGGAAGCTAACCTAATTGAGAAAACTTTCTGCTCATTTTATACCTCATGTTTGGTCATGTATTGTTACAAGGATTTTACTAAGTTTTCAGAATTGGTCTCTGCTTTGAAACTCGCTGAAAAGAACAAGATTCTCCTGTGGAGGAATCATGAAGCAAATGATGTTGCTCATCACAAAACTAATTATCAAAACAAAATTCGGGAAAAAAAATCCAATCATCCGAGACGAGGAAGGAAGGGTGTGTTCGAGCTGGGAAAATAGATCCTTCTCAGAGAACAATCAACAAGCCCCGGTGTCGAACCCTAGACGGTGCGACCCTTCGTTCTCTGTTGTTGCCGGCGTGCCAGTACCTTTGAGTTAGGTACAACTCTTGCTTCGTTTGACGATGATTACGCTCACGTACTGTCTTCTTCTCAAACGATTGCTCCGCAATTGCTGATAAACCGCTGAAGTTCGAATGACCTATACACAACCGTAGTTACTAGGTACCTTTCACTCCACCTCAAGTAGATGGCTGATCTTACTTTAGACCGCTTGGGAAAAAGCAGAGCTTATATTGTGTCGTTAATAGCAGGACTCTCTCGCGAATGGGATTTGCTGACTAGTGCAGACTTTTGTGTTTGCTAGAAACTAGGCTAGCGACTCGATGGACTTGACTCTAGTTGCCGAGGTTAATCGGACTTGTTTGCTACATGCAGCGCGAGGCGTACATCTGGGTAGCTCCGCTCCGATGGGAGACTTGGTTGCCGAAGTGAATCGGACTTTTACTCCGTGTGGCGATTTGACTATGCGGTTGCGCGATAATTTGTTTGACGTTGCGTGTGTTATTCTGCACATTCGACCCTCCTATATAGAGAACACAAATTGTTCTTTCTTGCGAATCAAGTCTTGAGAACCTCTTAATTGATTTAGATTCACCTTCCTTAATCAACTCAGATTCTATACAGCGATAGTCCCCTAAATTTATTCCAATACGGCAGGTAATCTTGCTATGTGATATATTTTCCCTAAATAACCGGTCCACGAGCCTAAATAGTCTAGATAATACCAGAGTATTATTTTAGGCCCAAACATTGCCCTCCAGGCCTTGAAATTGAAGACCCCGGGAAATTGAAAATGGCTAGAAGAAAAACCCCAAACGGTTATCTTTTTAAAATAATCTAAAACGCTTTACGTTCCCTCGTTGCCAACTGACGCGTGACTTCACCTCAAACCACTACAACCTTTCGAGCTGAAGTACGCGAGAAACACTTACTGTTTCAGAAACTCAAACCAGTTTCAATCGAGCAGACGCGATCTCGAACCCTACCAGTTCATCCAACCCGATTGCTCTATCATCAGAAAACCCAGAAAGCCCTCTTTTGAAATTTTTAACCTCTGACAACAATGGCACCAAGACCCAACCAACGTGATGCCCAGGCAGGTGCAAGGCCTCTTCTCGACTACCCAAACAACGAACCCACCAATCGCACCACCATCGGAGTGATTGACGACAGCACTGTGTTCTTGGGTCCTTCTCTTGCCGTAATCCCAGAGCACATCAACGCCGACTATCACCACCGCTCGCGAACTCCTCTGCTTGCCTTTAGGAACACCCCAGCCACCTTCAGGGGATGGCAATTGCACAGTCATCATGGGTCCCCTATCGGAGCATGGCCCATTGTTTCCGAAGCCATGCAAACATGGTATGAAGGTCGCCGCTTAATCGATCGCGACATCTGGGAAGCAGCAGGAATCTTGGAAAAGTATCGACCTCTCCTTCAACCTGACTCAAGATGGAGGCAACAGATGTGCCATCATGACCACTGCTTGCTTCTGGAATTCTGGAAGTAATACCTTCGACTTTCAATTTGGTCAAATGGGTATATCTCTGCTAGACATATATGCTATCGTAGGTCTAACAATTGGTACCAGGCCCTATAGAGATCAGGATTATTTTGATGTTGAGTGCCCGATCACCGCCACCCGCGCGGTTGGTATCTATCAATCGTATGGCTCCTGGCTTTCCAGTTTTGATCGCAATCATACTGCTAATGTTGGAATCGCCTTCTTGGAATTTTGGCTATCAAAGTTCATGTTCTGCTCCAACTCCAAGAAGATGACTGGGCACCACCTGTAGCTCGCGACCCTTCTCTACAATGGCCACACTGTGGGTCTAGCACAAATAGTTCTGGTCGAACTCTACCGTATGCTGCGCGCGCTTACTATGGAACCCCCTCAATTATCATAAGCTCTCAGGGCCTATGTGGATTCTAGACCTCTGGATCCGAGTCTATTTTGTGCAATTGCGGAATGAAAACGCAAGGGACTTTCATCTAACAAAAGTGTTGGGAGAAGCATTTGTCGGTTTGGAGCCCAACTTTACTCTTCGCTACGCAGCATGCTTCGAGTATTTCTATACCCTAGATGCCTCCGTTCTTGACTCCGCACGGCTGCTCCTAGACCGCACTCACACTGATGCCATCCGCGGAGGCTTTCTAATCCTCAGACACTATGACGGGGAGAGTCGGCATCTGTTTGAACAGGCTGTTTCAATGGCGGACTTACCCCGACATCCCTGCAATAGAGTAGAACTCTATGCCCCCCCATCTCTTCGCGAGGCAGCTAGGCATGGCTCAAATGGTTACATTCCCTCCCGTTGAGAGTCTGAACCTATTTTCTTCATGGCGGCGCCCCATGGTTCCCGTCACTCACACCAATCCTGGGCACCAGCCCCAGTCTCAGTTGCAACCTACCCCCTTTCCTGTGATAGAAAGTGGGAGTATCCTTCGCTGCTTTCGTGTCGACAAAAGTTATCCCCAATGGTGGAAAAAGATCAATTCTGGCCAGTGGGAGCAACGATCGCGAATCATCTTTCAATACATCTTCCAGACGGGGCTCATAAGATACTTGCAGGAAGATCTTGAGGTTCCTGGTGATGAGGACTTGCTGCGAACAGTTATTCCACATGCTGTCATAATTGTTCCCTCAAGGGTATAATCCTAACTCTCTTTAGAACTCCCAAAGTTCTATACCAATATTGATTAAAAACCACTAACGGGTTCATGTTGTAGGTTTTTTAGAACACAGCTGGTGCTTCCTCCTCCCAAGGACGCAAACGAGGGAGGGTAATGGAATCTGATAACGACGAGGATGATCCTGATGCCATAGACTTCAACCCTGTAAGTTTTCATCCCTATTTGATTTTCTTAAAAGCTGTTGCCACCTTCGCCACTAACCAATGCGTGTGACCCTCAGCTGATTCAGAGGAGAAGAATAGCTGCCCCAAGTAGCTCTGCCCCTCTCGCGACTGATGTAATACCGTGTGAATCAATGAACCAGGTCAACCCTGAGCTAGCGACTGGGACCAGCAACCCAGAGACCGCAATTGAGGTAAAAAGAACACCCTATTTGTTCCAACTGGCGACCCATTCATGAACCACTTTGACTGATTCTTACCTGATTTGTACGTTCGTGAGAATCCAACTTCACCATCTCTGTCTACCACTCCGGCTGCAGCTATCGCGATGGAAGACATTGATGTAAGTAGTTAAACACACTGTGCCCCCCCCCAAGCAACACTTTGTTATTTGCTTACATGTAATTCCTTTACCCTATGTTGATCGTCTGTGAATCAATGATATCCTTCACGGTCTCTAACACAGGTTCATGTTGACGCTCAGTCGCCTACCATAAAAGTCGCGACTGCTATCCAACAGGCTGTAGTCGTGTACAGAGAACCCATTCAAGCTACTCCTCCTATCCCGGTGGCGAGCACTCGGACCTTGGAACCACAAACATTAATCAACCCAATAGCAGTACTCTCTCACTCCTCTTCAACTCAAATTCTGGAGGATGAGGTAGGAGATGAAGAAGGTGTGACCAGCTCTCACCAAGAAGGTGAAAGTGTGGAACATCCCCTCGCGAATACGGCCTCAGTGAGCCCTGATGTTGCACCACAACCCCTTCCAGGCAACAATGTTCGTTCTTCTCAATCTGATGGGGTAAAACCCTTAACCACCTCCTGGTTTATATGTGTTTATTCCCCTTTGTAAACACTTAACTGTCTTATTAATTGTTCTTTACTCTCTGTAGGTTGTGGCAATCGCGACTACTTCCAGCCCGCCAATTGTGCTAACTGTTGGAGCCTCTGGATCCACACCAGTTGTTGATCCATCAGAGAATCATCCTAGTCCATCTCTGGAAGATCTTCTAGATGATATGTTGGGTCCTGCTAGCCCCTTAATATCCCTAGAGTCTCAAGAACTTGTCCAGACCCGAGCACAACTTGCGGAACTATCTTCTGAAGATCTAACTGATCCAGCTCGCCTGGCTAAGGTGAAAGATGCCTTTCGCTACCTCAAGCTACACTCACCTGATCCCAGCCTAGTATCGAAGGCTGAACATGCACTGAGCACCATTCTATGCCTTCTGGCAGAATGCCAAACTTTGAGGAACCAATCCCAGAGTTTGTCACAACACAACGATGATGCTAGACACTTTATTGCGCAAAGCCACGTCCAACTTAAGACCAAGCTTTAGCATGCCAAGACCATTCGTTCGCAACAAATTAGTGCATTGCGGCAACAAATAGCGGAGCTTGAAGCTGAGCAAGCTAGAGAACTCAAGGCTGTGGAGGAAGAGATAAGAAGTATCGTACCCCAGATACAGGAGTGCAAAAGGCAACTGGCGGCCTCTGAGGCTGAAGAAAGGAGGATCAACAACCTGATATGCGACAAAGCCAATGATACTGGCAAACTTATCCTAGATATCCACCTTGTTGGACATAAAATGTAATTTGAACATCAAAGTATTTTAATAGTAAGAATTGCAATTTATCTCTGTTTGCTCACCCTACTTGAATCTCCTTGACCCGTCAAAAACCCAAATAAAGGCCGACGGCCAGAGCCCAACTCAATTCACAACCGTCAAAGTTTACATGCAAACTCTCGAAAACAGAAGCAATCAATACTGGGAAACGCACAAATCATTTCAGTTTGACCACTATTGCTGCAATAAATCCCGAGCGCGATCTCCAAATCTGTATCTCCAATCTCAGCCCTTGAATCCAAGTGTCTTCTGCTATAAAACGAAACCCTAAGGAAAGAACACACAACACTCTCTTTCGCAGCCTCCAACCATGTCTGTTCCATTTCTTCCTTCGAAACCCCTTAGGTTTCTTAAGTTTCATCCCCCAGACTTGCAAACTCAGTAGCAATCTTTTGAGAGTCCCCTCAAATGTGAGGTGGGAGTCTTATTCCACTCTCACATCCTCCCTTCTTTGTAGTTCAGCACTAGGGATCTGCCCTGCATTAAGAGTTGTTCCTAGTGAAGGATTACAAGTGAGAGAGGAAATGACAGCCCTTCCTACGGCCTATTCATCATGATTTAATCGCTGAGCATCAAGAAGCAAGCTGCCAAATTCAGGACCAGAGCCAATAGGTATTTCATGCTCGTCACGTACCTCTTTTGATACGCGATGCGAGCTGTTGTATCTCCTATATGTAATATCCTCCAATCTCCCTTCTTTGAATGAACATCAGGAGAAGTGTACAAATCAAGGCTCTGGATCCCTCAGGCTACCACCAGTTTTTCAATTCGAACTTATGTTTGGCATCAAGCTGGTTCCAATCGGCCTTCAACTGGTGCAGCTTAATCTCGAGTTTCTCGCGGTGGTGGGATGAACAGGAGAAACTGCGAAGACCTTTCCACCTAGCATACATGGTATCAGAGCTTGTTAAAGCTCACATGTAATAGTATAAGTCTTGTATAAAGTTTCTGGCCACAAAGCCATATGAATAAAACACAACTTGTTTCATAAAAACACTTATATTGTTTCATTGCTGCGTAACAAAAGTTACAACCAATTCTGGACCACAAGTATTGGTCCAATGTGTTACAAAAAATGCCGGAGCATGATTAAGAAACTCATAGAGTTTCAGAAACTCGATAGTTTCGAAAAAATTTCTGGGCTCGTGACCATTAAGTACAATTAATGATTATCCATGGTATTGCCCCCATGTTTACTTGGTTGGAAGAATGGAAACCAAGGAAACACTAAGTCCGAACACCAGTTATTTTGCTTGCACCGCTTCCGGTGGGTCTTCATACTCCCAAACACTAGGAAAGTACTTCTTAAGATGGTGACCGTTCATGGGATTTCTGTGAACATTCCCACCAGTGTCGCGAAGGTAGTAACCGCCTTTGCCCATTATTCGATCAATCACAAAAGAACATTCCCATTTGGCGGACCATTTACCATGACCATCAACTCGCTCACCATAAGGCAAACAAGCTTTCCAAACTAAGTCCCCAACTCCAAAGCTGCATCCTCTTGTGCGTTTGTCATATAGCCGTGCTATCTTTTTCTTTTCTGCAATAAGGCTGTCGAGAGCTTCCATCCGTCGAGAGTCCAAGTCTTCATTCTCTTGATACATAGCTTGAACATAGTCCTCACCAATCAACTGGTGCTGCTCGCGAACCCTCAGTGACTGAACATTAATTTCAATAGGAAATACTGCATCATGCCCATACATCAAAGCATAAGGCGTAGTGCCCGTTGGAGTGCGTTTGGAAGTGCGATAAGCCCATAACGTGTGATCCAACTCTGTATGCCAAGATCGTGGATTTGCATCCAACATTAGTTTGAGTATAGACATAATGACGGGGTTGCTAGCTTCTGCTTGACCATTCGCTTGAGCATAATAAGGACTGGAATGCATAAACTTGATCTCATAGCCAGCTAAGAACTTCTGAGTCCTTTCAGCCATGAAACCTGCCCCCTGTCTGCTACCAAACACTCTTGAATGCCATACCTGGTGATAATATATTTGAAGATAAAGTCAGTAATCACCTCTGAAGATGTAGCCAGTAGAATGTGCTTGTGCTGTAAAGAAGAATTGGGATAAATCTCCCCAATAAAGTCTAAAGCCCATCTGCGACCTGGCCAACGTTTAATTATTGGTTGCAAAGGAACGTCAGGCACATGCTGGACTGGTCCATGCATTTGACATTTGATGCAATCCTGTGCGAAGATGATGCAGTCCTTGAGCATGGTAGGCCAATAGAAACCATATCGGCGAATGAGCCATCGCATCTTTGGACCAGCTTGGTGAGAACCACAATTGCCACAATGAACCTCTCGTAAGCACCTCTTAGCCTCAGCGCCATAGATGCATCGCAGGTATAAGCCATCTTCGGCCCTGCGCAATAGTTCACCGCCTCGAATGACGTAGTTAGTAGCAAAATATCTAACCCTCTTGTCCACCGGTGCAGAAGGATCAGTGAGGTACCGGATAATCGGTTGCCGCAAATTTACGTCAATAGTGTCAATAACAGCGACCAACCATTCATCGTTAACCTCTTTTCTTGCCATAAAGGAAGGTGATGTGCATCTCTAAACCTTCAAAATCCTCTCTCGAACGCCATCTGCTAAGCGAATGCCCGTAGCCAACTGTGCTAATTCATTGGCAACGAAATTTCATTCGCGAGGAATATAATCAAGCACCACGTCTGCAAATTGGTCTAACAATTCTGATGCTCGCTCCCAAAAAAGGGAGTAATGTAAAATTGTTACACTTATAAACACCCTTGAGCTGGTTAATAACTAGGAGTGAATCACCTAATACCTCTACCTCGGTGACCTCCAGATCAAGCGACAACTCCAGGCCAATGATGATGGCCTCATATTCTGCCTGATTGTTAGTGCACTTCCATTCTAACTGAAAAGAGTAACAATGTCTGACTCCGGAAGGATTAACCAATGCAACACCCGCTCCTGATAAATGATCAGTGCTGCTACCATCAAAATACAGAACCTAATGCTGAGTGTGAACAAAGGAAACAACCACGTTCTGGTCTTCGACGTCCTCCATAATAGGATGGTGCAATAAAAAATCAGACACTGCCTGTCCTGTGAGCGCCTTTAAGGGTGTATACTATAAAGAAAACTCTGATAACGCCAAGATCCACTTGCCAATCCGACCCCTAAGCATAGGTATGGTAAGCATATACTTCACTAATGGCAGAGCTTAGTACCAACAAAGTACAAAGCTAAACACAACCTCTCAATTGGCGAGTATCTAGTTTCAGCGTCTAATAAGGTTCGGCTCAGGTAATAAACCGCATGCTCAATCTTCTTGCCCCCCCCTCTCCATCACCATCTTGTGCTAAGAGTCCTGCTATTGAGTAGGGGGAAGCCGAGATGTAGAGCTTCAACGGTACTCCAGGCCATGTGGGTCTAAAAACAGGTGGATTAGTAAGGTATTCCTTGATTTTATTAAAAGTTACTTGTTGCGCAGGTCCCCACTGAAACTCTTGATCCGCTTTAAGCTTCAGCAAAGGCGAAAAGACTGCGGTTTTGCCAGCGGAATTAGAAATAAAGCGTCGAAGGAAGTTTATTTTCCCAAGCAAACTCTGAAGCTCCTTCTTGTTCCTAGGTGCCGGCGTATCTAGAACCGCTTTTGCCTTGTCCTCTGCGACATCAATACCTCTTTCGTGTACTATGAAACCCAAGAAATCTCCTGCTCAAACCCCAAAAATGCATTTAGCTGGGTTCATCCTGAGCTTGTGCTTTCTCATCATGGTGAACACTGTCCTCAAATTCTCGATGTGATCTTCTTTCTTCTTAGACTTGACCACCACGTCATCGATGTATACTTCGAAAATGCCCCCAGCACATCGTGGAAAATCAGGTTCATTACTCGTTGGTACGTAGCCCCTGCATTGGTCAGACCAAATGGCATATTGTTATATTCAAACACTCTAGTGAACCCTGGACATCTAAACGTTGTTTTGTGTCTATCCGGTTCATAAGCAGGAATCTGGTGATAACCAGCTGTGCCGTCCATAAAAGATTGTAGTTCGTGTCCTGCAACTACATCGACCAACATATCTGCCACGGGCATAGGATAAACATCTTTCAGTGTTGCCGCATTCAAATTCTTGTAGTCCACACACACGCGAATTTTGCCATTTTTCTTCCGCACTGGTACTATGTTTGACAACCACTGAGAATATTTAGCTGGTCGGATAATACCGGCTTGGAACATGTTCTGAACCTCTTTCTTGACTGTTGCTGCTGTATCTGCACTCATTCGCCGTGGGCTTTGTTGTACAGTCTTGTACCCTTCCATTATGGGCAAACGATGGCAAACCAAATCTGGCGACAAGCCTGGCATGTCCTCAAATTTCTCATCAAAATAATCTCGGAACTCTTGCAACAACTCTATCAAACGTTGTCTCAGTTCCTCATTCAAGTGTTTACTTATTCCAAACTCCATGGGCTCCTCTATAGTCCCAAGATTGATCTTTTCCACTGGATCTTTCACTTTAAGTGGAGTATCATCCAAAGCTGCAGGTGCTGGTTGAATGAACTCCTCCTCTGCTTGAACTTCAGTTAAATCATCCTCGATGCATTCGACTAGCGCCACTGCCCCCCAAGCCTCCTGTTCCTCTCTGTAAATAGATTGACGTTGGAGAAAGGACACATAGGCCTGCTCTTTCTCCTTGGCCAGTGATGTACTCATGGATGATTATTTTTTACTTTCACGATGAAGCCAGGTCTATTTATGTCTATTTTAACCTGTACTAAACCCCATCGTGTCAATTCTGTAAAAGTCACCCCAACTGGACGACCCTTGGTATCAATTTCGGCAACTCCTAAAGGCCTCATGTCACCATAGTAGTACTCCGCATCCAAAATGCAGAAGGCGACTGAGTATGGTCGATCATATGCTCTTACTAGCTCTGCCTTATCAGTTGCGGGATCCCACATCAGCATTTCTTGCTATAGAGTAGAAGGAATGCAGTAAGCTCTATGTATCCAATCCTTGCCAAGTATGATGCTGTATGGGGCGGTGCAATCTATAACGAAGAATGTCTGAAACAGCTCATAAGGTCCTATCTTGACTTTGAGGATCAAAACTCCCAAGGTCTTAGTTAAGTTGCCAGCAAAACTCCTGACCTTAAGATTGCTACTGAGAACCTTTTCCTTTGCAATGCCAAGTGCTTCGACTGTTTTCACGGTAATGATGCTAACTGCTGCACCGCCGTTGACAAGGATTTTGTTCACTCTCTTACCCTCCATCTCAGCTGATATGTATAAAGTTTTAATGTGCTGAGTCATGGTCGTTGTAGGCTTTGTGAACATCATAAAGAATCTTTGGAGCCCTGTCATCGTGTGAGATTTATCAGCTCCTTCTTTCCTCGTGTCCTTCTCAACAGTTGGCACCTCTGTAGATGACAACTCTGCGACTGTACCCACCTCCTGGGCATGCGTCTCACCTCCAATGAATAGATGAGATGGCATCGGCCGTGAAATAGCATATTTCGAGGACAAAGTGAACACCATGTTTCAACTAGGAACAATATCTAGCCCCGGTATTCCTCCTACGACGCTATCTTCATGACAAAGATTAAACATGTTGCAGTCTGGGGTAGCTATTATTTCTTCATCATAACCGTCCTCAAACTCGTCATCTGGATCAGAAAGTTCTAACCCTTGCTCATTACAACCTGGTTCCTCCATATTGTCATCCAGAATTAACCCAGTTGGCGTTCGCGAGGGGAACTTGCTTCTGAGATACTCCGTTAGCGATTGCTCCTGATGAGCCTTAGGAGAAGTAACCACTGCCGCAGTCTCCACTACCTCTGGAACCACGAGTGTTGGTTCTTTCACTGTTGGAACCACTAGTGCTGGTTCTTTGATCTTCAGCTTCCATTCAAACTGTGGCTTGGTTCTCTCTGGAGCTGGTTCCTGATGGCCTAGCTTACTTACAAACCTTTTTGGCATCCATTTAGATTGCGCAGGTTGTGCAACACTACTTCACCGTTGTTTCTGCTGAATAGAAACACCATGTGCGTGTTGTTTGTTTGTTGCTTTGTCGTCAGTGGACGCGTAAGACAACCTATCATGGATTGAAACTCTTTGTTTAGGAGCAGTTTCCATTGGTCGTTCAATTCGATTATGAACGCTTTCCCTGGGGTATGGCTCCTTCCTGTGGCGATTATTCTGGAGAATGTGCACATATGGCTTGAAACTAAGTTTTTCAACTGTCTCTCGCAACATCTAAGGTGGTTGTTCTAGCTGGTCGCAAGAGACTTCTCCTCTGTTATACGCCTCTAACATTCGCTTGGCCCTTCCCCATCGTTTCTGTCAGTTCCTCTTCTGAGTTCTTGTAGCTTCCATAGCTCTTCCATGCTCCTGAACGTACCAGACATCAGGTTTTAGTGACCTCGATGCAGGCGGTATGTATGGCCGTTGTAATGCATCGCGCGAAGCCTAAGCTTCCGGCACATTCTCCCCAACTCGCTACCCTCCAAGAACGTTCGCGACCCCACCAAGACCTGAGTGTGGCCTTTTCAACACTTGAGCATAAGTGTTTGTCTGAACTCTAGCTTTCTTGGGATTCTTCCTCTCGGAAAGATCTATCGGCGAGCGAGGCCTCCGATGCCTTCGTGACTCCTCGTGTCTATCAGCATTGTCACAGTTTATGGAACACTCTTTCTTGCATCGATTGCAAAGGACGTAAGTTCTTGCCTTTGCCACATTATGTTTCTTGTTCTGGACAACGCTCTTTTGTTTGCCCGGATCAGATTGCTTGGCTCTCACAACCTCCTTTGCCATGGGCACTCCTTTTGTTGTTGCCTCCACACCCAGATCGGGATCTGAAGCAAGAGACAACACTCCCTCATCTAACCACTGTTGTACCTAGTCCTTGAGCTATATACAAATACGAGTATCATGAGTCCAAACGTTATGAAACTTACAATACCGTTTACCTTTAACCTCTTCCACAGTCGGGAACTCAGTCCATGGTACAATGGTTTCACCCTCAGCAATAAGCTTGTCCAAGATCTCATGAGCCAATGACCCATCATAAGTGTACTCAGCAAACTTGGAAGGGCGATGAGTCTTCAACAGTGTTGTCAATGGCGTAACCTCCACCATTGACACTGTAGGGAAGGGATCAATATCGACCCAAGCTGCAGCTCTTTCAGTGTCTACCCCAAGCATACATTTGTTAATCCAGGTCTGCAACTGATCCATGAGCTTAACACAATCAGATGTGTGGTGATTAAACAAGTTGTGAAACTTGCAGTACTTCTTCCCTTCAATCTGCGTTGCGGTAGGCATTGCAGTGTCATGCTTCACTCTTCCACTCCCGAACAACTCATCCAGAATTTATGGAGCCTTGTGAGCGTTGTAGGTATACGAGTCATACTCGGGCTTGGTGAATGCTGCTGTCGAAATCTTGACAGGGTCCCTGGACATTTTCAAAGCCTTAGACTTTAATGCATGTCTTCCAGCTATCTCTACGGCAACTACTTCATCATCTACCTCCTCGACCCACTGCTCTTCGTATGGATACGATGTGTAGAAAGGATCTACATGCGAGTAGATAGTGGAAACCCTCTTAGTTCCCGATGGAACTGCATAGCGTGGTTTCAAAGTTCCAGGGTGATAGGATACAGGTGGGTCTTTTGGAACTGTGGCACTGTCCTCCATCTCCCTGAGGAACACTTGGTAGGAACCTACCTTGTTCATTAAAGCTGCCATGCTAGAAAAGTAGGCATCATGATGTTTCGCCCGTTGACGGGTTTCCAAAGCCTTTATGGCGATGCGAATGACATCCTGTTCCGCGAGCAGTGTTCTGCACTTTTCTTGCTGAACCTTGAACCTCTTCAGGAACTCCACTGCCGACTCCATTGGCTATTGATACATGGAAGTCAAAGATGACAAATCCACTTCAGGCTCAACACTCCCAAAAGTCGTTTTAAACATTGTCTCGAGCATGTACCAATCTGAAATGGACCTTGGCGACAACTTGGAGAACCAAGATAGCGCCGGTCCTGACAAAGATGAACCAAAAGCCCTCATCTTGAAGACTGGATCAGATGCATATGGCCCGCAATCGCTGTGGAAACGCGATATATGCTCAGCTGCATTCTCGGAACCCTCTCCTGAGAAAGTCTGAAACTTGATTGGTCGATAACCCGAGGGCCAAGGACATGCTATCACCCATTCCGGAAATGGACTTGTATAAGATATGTTCGCGGCAGCATGACCATGAATGGTCCTCACACTTTCCTGGATCATCTTCTGGACCTGCTCCTTGGTAAGGCTCTGACCCTCTTCTACTTCCTGCTCAGACTCTACTCGATGTTCCTCTCGACACTCGCGACGAAACTGATGTTGACGCTCTTGTCTTCCGCCTGGTTGAAGAAGTGTCAGTGCTTTTTGTAAAGCTTCAACCTCGGGCGTGTTCGACCGTCTGGAACTTCTAAGGGTGAAATTTCCCTTTTTATCTTTCACCTTCTTTCTCCTTGCGAGTTTGACAAGCTCAGCATCTGATTTATCAGCCTCATCACCTCTGGCCTCGTCCTCTTCACCGCCGTTGTTGTTACCGGCCGTATCTTTCTTGTTGGACCTAGCCTTTTTGGTGGCATTAGGCTTGTCATGGTTCTGGCTCTCGTAAAGCCCGGTGACAGTCCGTTGGATTCCCAACGCCTCTTCGATTTGCTTGAATCGCTCATCCTGGCCCGCTAACTCTAAGCGAGCATTGTTCGTGTGCTTGTTAGAACCCAGAACCAACTTCTTCAACCTGTCATTGGACTCAGCCAGACGCTGACCCTATGTCGACTGTAGTTGTGACACATTATCCAACGTTCTCTCAACTACAGTCATTCGATTGCCGAAGGACTCCTCCAACGACTTGACTACCGTCGTCAACTCTTTGAAAGCTAGTTGCATGTCTTCCGGTGTCGCCATCACTCCAAACTTCAGTAATGCCTCAACCGCTGTTAAACCTCTGCAAGTCGTTGTGTTATGAGGAACACAATGCGAATGCTCTGGTTTCGAGCAAGGGAATATCCTCGCGAGTAAGGATTCCGGCTTGCTATCTTGACACGGTCCCACTGGGAAAACTGATCCTCCTCAGAGAACAATCAACAAGCCTCGGTGTAGAACCCTAGACGGTTCGACCCTTTGTTCTCTGTTGTTGCCGGTGTGCCAGTACCTTTGAGTTAGGTACAACTCTTGCTTCGTTTGACGATGATTGCGCTCACGTACTGTCTTCTTCTCAAACGATTGCTCTGCAGTTGCAGATAAACCGCTGAAGTTCGAATGACCTATACACAACCGGAGTTGCTAGGTACCTTTCACTCCACCTCAAGTAGATGGCCGATCTTACTTTAGACCGCTTGGGGAAAAGCAGAGCTTATATTGTGTCGTTAATAGCAGGACTCTCTCGCGAATGGGATTTGCTGACTAGTGCAGACTTTTGTGTTTGCTAGAAGCTAGGCTAGCGACTCGATGGACTTGACTCTAGTTGCCGAGGTTAATCAGACTTGTTTGCTACATGCAGCGCGAGGCGTACATCTGGGTAGCTCCGCTCCGATGGGAGACTTGGTTGCCGAAGTGAATCAGACTTTTACTCCATGTGGAGATTTGACTATGCAGTTGCGCGATAGTTTGTTTGACGTTGCGTGTGTTATTCTGCACATTCGACCCCCCTATATAGAGAACACAAATTGTTCTTTCTTGCGAATCAAGTCTTGAGAATCTCTTAGTTGATTTAGATTCACCTTCCTTAATCAACTCAGATTCTATACAGCGATAGCCCCCTAAATCTATTCCAATACGGCATGTAATATTGCTCTGTGATATATTTTCCCCAAATAACCGGTCCACGAGCCTAAATAGTTTAGATAATACCGGAGTATGATTTTAGGCCCAAACAGGGTGCGCCCAGAATTGGCCCATATACTCGTCAATCTCGTGGTCAAGGTGTACGTAATTTGGGATCGACGTGATAAAAACCTTGGTGCGAAACTTGAGAGAGACCACCTTAATTTGTTGAGGGGTCCTGCTTTCCTAAAAGATACCACCACAAGATCACAGACTTTTATTTAAGCAGATACTGGAACCTAGCTCGATGACATATGAATAATGTTTGGCCCTTTTGCCATATTAGTTTCATCTATATATATATAATGATGTTTCAATTTCCGAATTAGTTTTAGTGATTAACTTTTCAATTATGAAATTTTAGTCATGTATCCTATAATTTATGTGATACCCTCATAACCTAGCTTAGATAAGCGGTAAACCCCAACCTCGCTCTCAAAGGGGATATAAATCAAATGAATATGATGCACAATTTCCTCTTCCTCCAAACACGTCTTTTTTATATTTTACAGCACAAATAAAAGTCTTAGGTTGTGGATAACAGACACACAGTTGAGAAAATTAATCCTCATTAATTCACACAGTGGAGACTGGTAAGAGGAAGAAAATAGGTTGGTTGTGTCTGAGCCGGTAATGATCGCAGCTGTTCATCTCAGAACTTTAGATGCTATTAAATGTTAATCAGTTCCCATAGCCAGGTATTACTACATGATTCATGTGTGGCTAGAATTTTGAGTATTATGGAGAAGCGCATTATCTCCGATCACCTGAATATCATGAACAAATGGCATCAAGGGAGAAGAACGGGCTGGCCGGCCTTCGACCCTCCGATGTCTTTGTCAGCTATATGATGATCAAGGTTCTAAAAAATGTTAGGCGTTAATCGGGCGGACAGCTAAAAACCAGCGCCCAGAAGATTAATCGAGGATTAATCGGGAATTAATCGGATTTGTATTTTTGTATATATTTTAAATTTTTAATAACAAATAATTATATAAATACAATTAAAATAAGAATATAATGCATAAAATTAATGTAAAAAATATTTATAATGTCTAGAATACTGAAAATACATATGTTCTTAATCCTTAATCCTTAGAAATGTTCAACAATATTGATCTAATGATCTTAGCCTCTTAGGAAAAAAAGAAATACAATTCAACAACAATGAACTTAGGAAAATCAATAATAAGAAACACAATTCCCCAACCCTTTGGAAAATAAGAAAAACAATTCAAACAACGGGAATGCATTTTTGCAAGCATAATCCCTCGGAGTTCATCAAATTCTTCTTCTCAATATCATTCAAGTACTTCTTTTGTATCCGAATCAAACTCAAAATACAAAACTAAAAGAAAAAAAGCCTAGCCGTCTAGGATCCGCCCAGCCGCCTAGGCGGGAAAAAATCAGCCCAGGATCCGCCCAGCCGCCGCCTAACACCGCCGTTTAGCCCAAAATCGCAGTGGCCAAGGGTCTCCAGGCGCCTAGACGGCCCTAGGCAGCGATTTTTAGAACATTGATGATGATATAGAATAGGTAGGAGTAAAGTGAAAAATGGGGGTTTACCTTGTTTTGGAGAGGAGAGACGTATTCATAGAGGCAAATAGTGTGTGACTAGTAAGATTACCAAACTGCTTTTATAAGCTAATAATGCATATAATTAGGGGTGGGCATAAAAAACGGAAATCCCGATCCCGTCCCGAAATTTATAGGAACGGGACGGAACGGAGGTCTAAAAACGTTCGTCCCATCCCGATCCCGTCCCGTTTCATAATAGTGGGATGGGACGTGGGACGAATAATTTCTATCCCGCTTCGTCCTGTCCCGTCCCACCTTTAATAAAAACTTAAAAATTCTTATATATTTATATCAAAATGAAACTAATTTATGTTCTTAATAACTCCAAAATTATATCAACTCAAATAATAATGGTAAATTATAATATTTTGAACATAATATGTATTTTTTTTTGTTAAAATTTCATTATTGAATGTTACTTTGTTAATGAAAAAGTAAAAACATAGGTTTTTATTTAATTTCATATGAAGGTGGGATTTGTCCCGTCCCATCCCGATCCCGTCCCGTCCCAACCGGGATTAATCCCGAGTGGGATGCAATCTTAAAAACCCTCGTCCCGTCCCGATCCCGTCCCGATTCAAAAGAGTGGGACGGGACGTGGGATGAGCCTCGTCCCGTCCCATCCAGTCCAGTGCCCACCCCTACATATAATAGGCTTTTGGGCCAATCGGACCAAAAAATGGCAAGCAATCACGATGTTTAGCCTAAAAAGTGCGTAGTGTTAACACGAGGGTAGATGGTGCAACTACAATTTTCTTTCCCTCTCGTCAGAAAGGTGAATGACATATTGATCTGGCTTTTGATATCACGAAAATCTTACACAATCAGCTCAATCCTTGCTCTAATTAAAACTCTACAGTTCACAATACACACATTGTTATCCCAAAGTGCATTAAGAGATGCCTGCCATTCTATAACTCCAACCGTTTCCGGAGAATATTCTCTATTTCTATACCTACTTTCTCTGACTTGCTCTTCAAAAAAGTTGTGCCATATCCATTATGCTCTATCTGTAAATGTTCTGCAGTTAGTGCTAATTTGCAACTGTTTTTAGTTCAATGTTGTCTGGTGCCCTACCTATCAGCTATCAATGTTACATCAGCTGCTATTACTACCATAGTCTATGACTCTGTGGAGTTTCCACAATGTTGGGTGAGCATAAGGTGGCGAGGCTTGAAGTTCTATGTTGGGTGGCTTACACATTGTAGATAGTTTGGATTTTGGAAGATTAGTTCTAACAGAGCTGTACATAAAAGTCCAAGTGCTCAGAAGAAAAGAAGAGGTTTTGTTTAAATCACCCTCCCCTAGAATTTAGGTTAATCCAAAGTGGCAACCTCCTCTAGTTGGGGTTTCTAAAACCAACTCTGATTGGTAAGGACCGGCTGTACGTACCTATGGTTTAGGGTTTAGATGCATGCAAAGCATAGGAGTGATTGCCTGTGATTCAATTTATCAGGTATTCAGGTTACTGCTGGTGAGGAGAAGTTTATTTCTGCACTATCAGTGTTTTCATTATAAAATTGAGACCAGAGCTGCTGTATTGTAGAGTTTGGTTTTGGCAAAACCCAATAATGTCAGGCATGTAGTATTGGAGTCTGTCTGCGAACAACTTATCGAGTCAGTGAAGGAGAAAGTCTTCTTGCTAATTCCAAACAATGTATCCGGACCTTCTACACAGATCAGCTATTAATGCCGCGAATGATATTCTGATGTACTGCAAGCCACCCATCACATTTCAGAACCATCTTCCTTCATTCTGAAATGTGATATGTTTCCTGCAGTCCCTAAGAATTGTGAGTACGTTTGCCAGTTTTAATATGGTTCTCTGCAACTTTAGCTTCCCTCTGATTTTGCAAGTAAGCTGCAGGATTTTGCGGCTTTGAACGAAAAAAATTTAAGCAAGAAGAAGAAAGCTACCTCCACTTTCCAAAAAAAAAATGCCAAGAAAAAGAAAAGTTGAATCTGTGATTGCACTCTGGTAGTTATTTACAATATGATGATAAACTCAGAAAGATATTATTGTTCTCGGAGTTGGTACTTTGAAAATGTCATAGAAAGATTGATTCATAGTGTCCTTTTCATTTCTCAAGTCCTCTTTACAATCTTATAAATCACGTATCCCCATCAATTGGACAAGCTTGCGCGAGTTTCTTTAGATTTTCAATGATCTTAACTAGTTTATTGTTAAGTCGATTGACAAAGCACTTGGGCATCCAGCCTGCAGGATCCAACTGTAATACAGAGGGAAAATTTAACCAAGGAAAATCTGAGGATTGGTACTCAAAAGTTAAAACTGCAACCATGTGGATATGGTTAAGTAATAAGAAGTCATTATGTAGTTTAAAAAGTTGAGGAGTACCTGAACAACATAAGTGACCATGCAGGCGTCACCATCAAGCCTCTCAACTACCCATCCTGATTGCAACAGCAGCCCTCTAATTGCATTATTTTGCTTTGGTTGCAATCCAGCAGCTATCTCCTTTGGAAGTGAAGCAACTGCAACCACCTGCACATGGAAAACTCCGGTCAACTATACATCGACAACTCTTTAGTCTTTACACATGGTTCCGAGGTTGGATGCTCAGAGCTGACATCCCATGGCATCATTTGTGCTTCATTGCACCCAATAAGAACTCTAGCCACTAAGCGTGGTGAGTGCCTTGCTTTACAAATTTGCACTTCTTGAGCTTTTCCAACCAGTAGGAATTGGTAAGACAAATTAAAGTCCTATATCTTGTAAACTAGAAGTATGAATTATGAAGCACGTACCAGAGTGCCATCTTCCATGGTTTCGCGCCGCTCATAGACTATAAATTCTCTATTCCTAAATAAGGGCTTGGAATTATCTCCAAACTTGAGCCTGATGATGCTGAGGTTGTCATCAAGATCTTTTATGTACCTTGCTTCTACCAGATCAGCATCCCATTGCTGCAGGTTCAGGCTAAGTAAGTTTAACAAAACTCCAACAAGTTGATAGTACATGAAGAGACAACACATATTCACAAGTAAAACAAGAGACAACATATATATACACATAATATATAGAGATACTGAGATAGTTGACCTTTGCAGCATCTATGGCATTAGCAACAGCGATAAATTGCTCCGGTGATACTGATCTGAGCAGCCAGCGGCTGCGGAAGGTGTGGAATGATCCATTTCCAGACCTTCGTTTCGATATTTCCACTCCATTTTCAAGAGTAAGAACCTTCCAACCATCATTGCCATTATTAATGCCAATCCCCCTTGTAGAGTCCGAAGCGGACAGTAACTCTTGTATGCAGCTCTCACTTGCAAACTGTACATATCTTTTAAGCGAGTCCTCGCTTATAGACCTTGATTTCAAAACACCAAAAACATTCAGACTCTTCATATGTAATCAATTCATCACAGTGATCGAGAGAAACAACAATGACATGAAAAGAAGAAACTCACCAGGATCGACTGCAGGGTGTTGAACTAACCATATCGAAAATCTGCTTCAAGTTTCAATTTCAATGGAAGCCAGCTTTTTTCATCGAGGGCTAAAAGCCTATAGGGAATTATGACTTTGGAGTAGGAATGTATGATATATAAACAAGGAAGGAACTAGTTCCATGGAAGTGTAGAATAATAAGAAGTGGAGCGAGAAGATAGGGGCACATGCACTGCCAGAGGAACCTCCATGATTGGAACTGCACGTTTTACTCTCTCTCTCTCTCTCTCTCTCTCTCTCTCTCTCTCTCTCTCTCTCTCTCTCTCCTTCTCACACCAAAAAATAAAAGAAATGGATTGATTCTTTTGTTTCTAGAGAAAAGGAGCAAGAACAAAGGTAGGGAAGATGAAGCACATGTAGTGTTGGGGAAGGCTTTTAAAAACAGAAACAAAGGAAAGCAGGATTGCCAGAGCAAATAAGGAAAAGGCTAAAAACTAAAGCCTCATGCCAATGCAAAGCTCATATATTAGGCACACTAACTCTCCAAGCTTGCCTGATTATGAGGGACAAAGACACCTAACAGCATTCCATCAAAGGAGTCAATACTCAATCAATTCTATAGGACCCCAAATCACGTGCCCAGAAAAAAGCAAAACCAGCCACGGTGGTCCTCCTGGCCGGACCGGTAGCTGTAATACAAGTACACCGTCCATTTAATTTCCTTCAACCTATTCATGTAGCAAGTGTATCATACTTTAGGGCCATGATAGGAATAGCTCCAAGGATCTGTCATTAAATAATGGCCTTGTTTTCAGATTGATTGATAATGCTGTTGTTCACCACATGCTTGCAATTGCAGCTTGCAGGCTATATACTCTGCAGCAGGCAATATACTCTGCACTATGTACTGTGCACTGCAGTGAAAGATGACATTGACCAGCAAGTGTGACCGTTTCTTAAAAATCAATCACTAAAAACAATGATAGTTACTAGAATGGTTTACTTTTATAAACATATGATGCTCCGTTCCAAGGATATATAGATAATGTTCAACTTTTGAAACAAATAAAAGTTATAGGCAATGATGGAAAAAGGGAATAAGAAACTAATTATGACCAACACTTCATTTCCACCCATTGTTACTGCTGAGTGCAAACTAGCTAGATTGTGATGTTTCTTCTTGCTTCCAAAATCCTCTAGCTTTGAGGCTCTCCACTGTGTCCCGGACAGCATGTTCAACTGGTACGAAAACCAGACCCAGGTCAATTAATCTCTTTGCAGCATCCTTGCAATCCTTTAGGCCTGGTTGGGTTTCTCCGCTAAACCTGTACTGGTATTTAAGTCAAGCTCCAGTTTGTTATATCTTCAAATATAAATATAATTTTAACAAAAAAAGATAGAATAAGAGAGGAAAATAATAACAAAAATAACAATAATTCGACCAGGAGGATTTACACATCCAAAACAGTACCCGTCTTGCTGTGCAAAAGCCATACTGATAGACAAATTTGATCACAGATTAACTAAAATTTCGTTTCATTGGTCTTTGAGAATTCTGATCTTTGGGTTCAAGAACTACCTATACTAACCCTTGTCTAACTGTCCTTTAAAAATTTGATTTTGCAATCTAGGAAAATAATGAAAGCTAGCTAAGAAGCATTTTCTGGGCTAATAACAAGGCTACTATAGGGAAAAGGCACCACAGGAAACAACAGATGCAGTATTTGACAATTATTACTAAAGAACTTCATGCATCCAAGCACATTCCAAAGGATGATGGAATGTAAATATAGGCAATCATTTGAACTTGTGCATATTTTCAAAATTCAAATTTGTTTAAAAGCAATCATAACGATATGTTGGTCATCATCACTTTTAAGTTTTAACATATTCCTCTGTAGCAAAAAAATTCTTAAAAGGCAGCATCAATACTTTATGAAGTGGGAACTTAAAAACACCACGCAGTTACAATCAAAGGTTTAAAAAAGAAAAAGAAAAAAGAAATCAATCAAAGGTAATAATTAAAATGTTACTACGACTGGGAACTCTTTTCCTCAGCAGATCTATCCTATCATGTACCAATTTGATATATTTGTTTTGAATCTGCCAGATGGATGCCTTGAAGCCTTTTCGTTTCCACTCTTAGTGGGAAGATGTATTGTCTATAGAGAAAATATCAACTATACTGAATAAATACAATTAGTTTGTTGCATATAGGTACCAGAAAAACAAAACGAGGAAGCATATGCATAGAACGGTGATAAAAACCAATTGTAAAAGTATATTGTCTGAAAAGTGGAAGCCACAACAATAGGTGCAGCAAAGCACCCTGTGACAGTGTTAAAAAGCTTAGGCTTCACGAAAAAAAGGACCTTTGATAAGAAGGAATAAAATTTCTAACACACTGAGAAGTAATAAGAACATAACATAGATGGGTGGGTGCGCGAGAGTGTGTGTGTGCGTAAGAGAGAAGTAGGAGAGAGATGGATTGGCAAGGAAGCAATCACAAAAGAAATGGCAATAAGAGATTGTAGAAATATAATCAACCTCGAGTGCATCTATGCACTGCATATTAGTATACTGAAGTGAATTTCCCACTGCTCTAAATATAATAAATTCAACAAAGTTATGTTTCTTTTGTGTATCTTCTGCCACCTCACCTCTCTCCCTTATCAAATTCAATGTGATTTTGTTTGAAAGATATATATTTTCCCTTCAAGAAGCTTTAAGAACTCATGTTTCTTGCAACTCAGTAGCCTCTATATATCTACGCAAGGGAAAAAAAAACAGAAGGAAACTACATTTGCTAGCAACTTTAAAGTTTCAAAAAGGATAGGCATCATCTGACAGAAATCAAGGTTATTGCTGCTTGAAATTTCTGATACTCTTTTGCTCCTGCATAACCACTTAGGGTGCTTACTTGAATATAAAAGCTTATTTTATTCCTCCTAATTTTCTTTGGTGGTTGGTTCTGACTTCACTTCTACTCAACTTCACTAGTTATAAATTATATTCAAGTGTCATCCCTACCTATTTTCAATGTAACCTTATTCTTAGTATAGTTTGCAGGTACCCTACAAACCATTAAAATGGAGCTACAACAGCATTAATTAATCATAAACAGTTCATAGCCACACATGAAGGAAGTCTACCAATAACTGCCTTCAGATCTTAAAGCAACCTTTTACATAGATTGATTACATATAATTAAACTACTCATATGTAAGCACAATCCAATTAATCAACTT
The DNA here is from genome assembly GCF_933775445.1 of Argentina anserina. Lineage (NCBI taxonomy): Eukaryota > Viridiplantae > Streptophyta > Magnoliopsida > Rosales > Rosaceae > Argentina > Argentina anserina. The sequence goes on from NC_065876.1 coordinate 17,039,151, forward strand.
GGGCAGTGACCTCCTTCACTAGTATAGTATAACACACGCCCATAAATACACCAGCGATCATCACGATAAACCTTGTGCAGTCACATATGAATTGCATTTGATTTGATACTAACCTGTGAACTGAAAACTGGGGAAATAGTTTGGAGATTCTATCCACAAAGTCACCAAATTGGTAGATGCCGTTGGTGCAAAGATACCTTCCAGAAGCCGCAGGAATCTCAAACAGCAAAATTTGTGCCTTGGCGACATCTTTCACATGCACAGCTCCTAACCAGTGATACTCTTGTGTATCTTTCGATCCCTGTAGCAAGTTGAGCGGGTCAGCACAACTTGCATTCAAACCAGGCTGTAGAAGAGGTCCAAGACATGTTGCTGGATGGATTGCTACGACATCTAATCCATTCTTCTCTGCAAAATCCCATGCTGCTCTCTCTGCTAGTGTCTTTAAAATGATTCGATATCACTGATGGTCATGTAGATAAGTAAAACACTCAATAAGCTTCAAGTATTACTGGAGAGGATTCAGCAATACTCAACTGGCTTCAGCAGTATGGTTATATTTCCAAACTCTATGAGAATTGAGTTCAGAGTATCATAAAACAAGCGGATCATGAGCCCTCTGTTGCCATATGAAACTCTTTTAGAACCGTAAATAACAGCCAGCTGAATAGTGCTGGTTCTGCGCATTAAGTCCACAAAATAAAGGGATACATTAAAAATAGGAAAGCCAGACATCATCTTCTCTATACCCTTTCTCCTCTCTCCTACAAAGTATATGGACAAGCAAATGACAAAACCCTAAATTACTAAGGAACAAACAGTTGGATCTGCAACAGCAAACAGGCTTCAGAATTTCACATATTACACTTCATATATAAAAGATCAGAGAATTTACTTGATTAATAAGTAGCAGAGTATTTATTTACCATGCCGAGTATATTTCTACAATAAGATTATCACACAGTTTTTAACAATTATATCAAATAAAGGACTCAAATTCTTTCATGGATCCAACTCACAAGTCACAACCTCCAACATACAAAAGAGTTGACTATGTCAATAGAAGTTTTCATAAATATGAACTCATTGGAGGACTCAGAATCCTAGGAATCAATCATATAAACAAAATGTACGTTCACAGTGCACTATATAAGTCTGAATAAAGCTCTGAGCAAAATATCAAAGGACAATGAAATAGATGAAAATGGTGATCCGTAAAAGATGTGACCTGGCGGGATTTGCAGTAGTCGAGACTTTATCGGAGGGCCAACCGGAGTTGGGGACCAGAGCCGAGATGGAGGACGTGAGAACCACGCGCCGCACGCCGCACGCCGAACACGGGGGCGGCCTGCAGCACATTGAGCGTCCCCTGGACGGCGGGGACGACCAGCTCGGCCTGCGGGCCTTCAGGGTCCTCCAACGTGCAGGGAGACGCCACGTGGAATACGCCCTTGCAATTCTCGATAGCCCTGGCGACGGCGCCGGCGTCGAGGATGTCGGCCTAGAAGACGGTGAGGGCGGCGGAGGAGGCGCCGGGGAGGGCGTAGAGGTGGGAGGCGTCGGAGCCAGGGTAGACGGAGACGTGGAGGCGAGTGTAGCCGCATTCCAAGAGGGTCTTGACTAGCCAGGAGCCGATGAAGCCATTGCCGCCGGTGCCGCAGACGGGGTCGTTCGGCGGTGATGATGGTGACGATGAAGACATAGAGATATGAGATTGGGAAGTTGAGGTTGAGAGTGGTCGGGTTTCAGTTGGGAGAGATGGCCATGTTTGGTGCTTATCTTTAGTATTAATATTTTTAGAGCGAGATTGTGTTGTATCTTCAAAATGGGGCAATAAAGCGGCTAAATTTGTAATAAATTGATTTTTTTTCTTATATTAAATATAATATCATTTCAAAATATAGAAAAAATAAATAAATGCTGCTATGATCGATCCTATTATACGTTGTGGGAGAAGTAAAATCGAATCATGAATGAGTAACCGAGAGGATCGATTGTTCCCACCGATCCATATTGTACTGAGAACAAGGTGAAAGATTAGAATAATGGGGTGGTAAGAAAAGTTATAACTGTTACTAAGCTTTTTTCATTCAAAAGACTTAGCAAAACTCGAAGAAACACAGTTATAAATTAACATTTTAAAACACATGTGTGGATCTTTTCATTTCTCAATTGGCTACCCCAAATTATCTTTACTAATTTATTCTTAAACAAATTAGATTGAAATTTAAATTTCACGGCAAAATTTAGCATTTATCTCACTTTTCGAGCATCTTGATATTGTTCTTCACCTTTCCTCTTTAACTTAAAAGATGAAAGTTTGATGACGGGAAGACTAGCTACAGTGGCCGAAGAGAGGAGAGGACTACATCTTGGAGAGAGCTGTCTCTCTGCATGGCAGCTTTGAACTCATCAAATGTAACTTTCCCATCACTGTTGGCATCCATTCGATCAAAAATTTCATCCAACTTCCCCGGTTCTGTAATATCAGTTGGAAGGCAGTCATCTGGCAAAGCCTGCGCAGTATAATTTACTCAAGTTATAAAATCTTATTCTCAGGAGAAACCAACCAATGTAGTAAATTGTAAATTCCATAAGATCCAAAAAGAAAAAGAAAAATTACCCTGAGCATCGATGCCACTTCTTCTTTACTGATGCATCCCGACCTATCTGTATCATACATCTGATTGCAAGAGAAGAGAGAATGCTTGGTACAACTTTGAACCAACAATAATAGTGAATAAATATTATATGAGGTGACATGCTCAAATAGTCAAATATGAACTAAAAATTGGACATAGTTTAGCTCAGTGAACTTCTGTTTAAGTGCCCGTACTAATAGAGACGCGGAAAAATAGAAGGCACCTGAAAGCACAGGCGGAGAGCATCATCTCCTTGTGAATTCTTGAGACTAGAGAAACCACAGAGTATCTCTCGCATGTCTACTGCTCCATCTCTATTGTTGTCAAATAGGTCAAAAATACGGGGTGCTAAAGGAACCAGTGATGACATTTTCATTGCTTTCAGCACCTCCTCAAACTCAGACAGCGTCGCATTATCACCCTTTTGACATCTGTATTTTGCCAAGTTGGCATTCTTGATCAGAATATTTTGATATTGGTTAACAACTCAAAAACTAGAAATAGGGCTCATGCCAATGTAATATAGGATTATGTAGTGACTCGAACAAAAATTCAGTCGTCATTTGGTTATCGTCATAGTATAATTGTTAAGTCAGACTATTGATCTGTACTCTCGATCTTGTGGACTCATGCGTAAATAATACATACTTGAATTAGGCTGACAGTTTGATAGCCTAGAATTCCAGATAAAGACCATAAAACATTCGTGTGTATGTGCATGCTACTTTGCAGTAAAGACAGAATGCTATATGTACTAAAAGTTGTCTATTACAAACATACATGTCATCACAAAATGCACAAACAAAGTGATATGGAGCGAATCTGTTTTTGATTACTCACATTTTCTTAAAATGCAAACTCAGATTCTGGATTTGAAGTGAACTCAAATCTCCGTGTGTGTGCGTGCATGTTTATATGCCACTTTGCAGCAAAGACAGAATGCTTTATGTACTATAAGTTGTCTGTGACTAACATACATTTCATCACAACATGCACAAACAAAGTAATACGGAGCAAATCTGTTTTTGATTACTCACATTTTCTTAAAATGCAGACTCAGATTCTGGATTTCCTCTTGTTTAAGGTCATGAGACCCTAGTAGTGATTTGAGCTTCTTTGTCCTCAAGAAAATGGAACTTGTCCACACACTAGCTATTGCTGCAGCACGGAGTTTGCGTCGAGCATTAAAACTCTGCAGTCGTGAGACAATCTCAGCATCCATTTGATCCTCTCTGGCTGAAAGACCTACAACCCATGGATGATCTAGAAGCTGTTGGTTCCACAAGAATTGAATTAGTCAAAATTTTATGGTTTCTCACAATTATGATTGAGAAGATCCTAATTGACCAAGAACTGCTGGACTAATATATGCAGATATTCCTCGGTCTTAGAACTATGAATGAAGGATTCAGCACTAATCGATGTACTCGATTGATCTATAATATCCTACAAATTCTAGTTAACAGGTATTGATACGAAGAACAATTCTGATACCCCTGACCCCTTGTACAAAGTATTCAAATTATCAAATATATATTTGCAGTTCCACTTCTCCCCTACCCAATTGATTCATTATCAGTCTTTCACTGACATTTGAATCATCATCATCAATCCGAGTAAATCTTGCAGGCATACTAACGTATACCTCTTGAGCACTAGGTCTCTTTTCAGGGTCAACTTTGAGGAGATCTGATATTAATTGCTTCGCTGATAAGGATATTCCCTTCCAAGTTTTCTCATAAAAGCTGAATTCTCCCTGCAGGAAAAGTATTGTCTCTTATAATTTAAAGCAAAATTGTTAAAATGAACATTTCAAACATAGCTACGTGTCTTTTCAATGGGATGTACATTGTTTGATGACTTACCGCCATTATCATCTGCTGCTTCTGCCGATTCGACTGAGCAATAAACGGTGGGTACCTGTATTGTATTGTAGATAAACATACATATTAATCTCCAGAAAATCAGACAGTGAAGAGCTTAAGAAAGTTCCATGTCAAATTGAAAGGGGTTTGAAGATTTGAGTAACTGACACGGAAATTTCTCAACACTAAATTGGGTTGGTTGAAAATTTGAGCAGAAGAAACTCTGGAATCTAACGAGCAGGGTTGAGGATATGCCAGAAACTACCAATTGAACAATCATATGTCCGGAATAGAAGAAAATAAAGTGGATAATCATAAGAAAGACAAGAAGTACATCAGAATGAGACAAAAAGTACTCCCCCAACCCACCCATCATCGTAATTTCAGCGGAACCAACTCCATTACATAGTTTCAGCAAATTACTCAAAAGCTTCGATGATTTGATGCTAGAACACTGCTTCTTTAGACCTTCTACTGCTATCAGACTACTTAGGATGCTTAATTCCACTACGATTCTAAGAAGGTAACAAGTTCTTAAAATCAACATTGTTATGGTTTAAAAGCATTTATATAGCCTTTTAAACTGAAATAAAAACTAGATAAAATCATGTATGACTTAATATATACTTACGCACATACCCGGATAGAAGGATATACAAGATTACACCAAGAGCCCACATATCACTTTTACAAGTTACTTGTCCCTGAGAAAGTGCCTCTGGTGAGACATAATCAATGGAACCAAACAAGCCAACAACAGGGTCAGTAAACTCCTCGACAGAGCTGAGCCCAAAATCCATGATCTTCAGAGGAGAATCATCACTACTATTTAAGAATAGACAATTTTCAGGCTTCAAATCCCTATGAACTATATTTGATCTGTGGAGAGCAGCTAAACCTTGTGCAATCTGCCTGACCACAGCTGCAGCCCCTGCCTCAGAGTACCTCTCTTGCTTCACAATCCTATCAAAGAGTTCCCCTCCTGAACAAAGCTCCAGCACAAGGTGAACCCCATTCTCATCTTCATACACATCGTAGAGGTCAATCACATTCGGATGAGGCGAGACATTCTCAACTATCTTCCTCATGACCAAGATTTCATTTGTGAGCAAAACATTAGATAGCGAGACTTGTTTCCTAGTTGGGACAGGGAAGCCTTGCCTCAAACCAATATTGGCTGAAGATTGTTTGGATGAGGAAGACGAAGAACCCCCAAATGGTCTCTTGAGTGTTTTGATGGCAACATTGTTTTTGTCACTGGTACCTTCTTTTCTACTTATCCCCTTCCTCACTACTGAAAATCCTCCTCTCCCTAAAACCTCAGCTACCTCATACTCGTCGGCAAGTCTCCTAGTTTCTTGCCCCATGAACAATGGATTGCCGTGACAAATACAGAAACTTAGCAGATGGATTGGTATCAAAAAATGGGAGAGAAGTCAGAGAACAGAGAAGTAGTGTTCTTGGAAATGATCAGGAAAGTTGATTAAACAATGATGATGATTAGTTAATGTTAAGTAGAAGACATGGTGGGTTGAAACGCGTCAAGTGTGATTATGTGACTTGTTTAATGCATATAATATCAACAGAAAATTTCAATGGGGTGGGAGGGAATATACCAGGAAGGGTAGTGTTTAGAGAGAACAGACAAAGACATATTCAACTAAACTCAAGCATTCACATTCACATATACAGAAGTTCTGTGATGAAGCAGAGCTTACCTCTTCAGTTGGGTTTTGGGCCATTGCTTCTAAATTCACTGTTTCCTCCCTGCAAATTCTTGTTGCTGCAAACACGAAGCACAAACGCCCCTGATTGTGTTGCAGTCAATCACAGAGTGTTGGATTCTCATGGACCAAAGGATTAAAAGAGAGTGAAATAGATGGAGTTAATCATTAAATGTAGCATCTATCTATAATTTGTAGGCGTTAATCTGCAATCAATTTGAATACCCATTTCAGTACTACCAACTTCTGCTTCGAATACCTTATAAGCAACTGTTAAAAGGACTAGTTATACGCTAAGTAGCTAGGTTGTGCAAGAACATGTTTGATATATCTGAGCAACAAAAGCTTCTTACAATGGGGATCATAATAAACAGAAAAAAAAAAAAACAAGACTCAAGCGCTGTTGCTGCTTCCACTTGCTGATTCGGGCGTCAGCTCGCGGAGCAAGGCCACCACCTGCAACATGTTAGGCCTTTTGGAAGGGAAGTCATCAACACATCGAAGTGTTATTTCCAAATACCTCACCATCTCTCTCACTTCTTCTGCTTCTGTTTCATCGCTTCCTTGGGCTGCTGCCGAAACCAATTCATCGTCTATCACTTCCATCTGCTTCCCTTCTCTCACTTTCATTTTCGCCCACCCCACTAAGTTAGTGTCCCCAAAGTCCTCCTTGTCAGTTGGCCGCTTTCCTGTCACAAGCTCCAACAGGACAACCCCAAATGAATAGACATCGCCTTTTGCAGTGCACCGGAAGCTTTGGTAGTATTCTGGTGGAACATAGCCAGGGGTGCCTGCTAGAGTGCTTACACTCAAGTGTGTGTCAAGTGCACTTATGAGCCTCGCCATTCCAAAATCCGAAACTCTTGCTTCCATTTCATTGTCCAACAATACATTGCTCGACTTCATGTCTCTGTGTATAATGTGAGGTATGCAGTTGTGGTGGAGGAAACACAGTCCTTTAGCTGCACCTCTTGCAATCTTTTTCCTTTCTTCCCATGTTAAAATCTTTCTGTCGCGCGTCCTATTTCTCCCATGGAGCATTTCTTCGAGGCTGCCATACTCCATGAACTCATAGACTAGTAGCCTTTCTTCACCGATTTTGCAGTAGCCTAATAAGGGCACAAGATTTCTATGCTTAATCTTTCCCAGAGTTTCCATCTCTGCCATGAATTCGCGGTCACCTTGGCAGCTCAGTCGTATGAGTTTCTTGATAGCAACACTTGAACCATCTTTCAACGTCGCCTTGAACACTTCTCCAAAACCTCCAGAACCTATAAGACTATCTGCTGAGAAGCCATTGGTTGCCTCAATCAGTTGGGAGAACTTGAGCTTCCGTAGCTGTCTCTGAAATGTAGCAACATTGATGCTCAATGGTTCTTTCTCTTTGTCTATTTTCCATGTGGTTGCTGCACGAGATGCCTGTAAGCGATTAAGCATCTTCATCTCCTGCGCTTCCTTTCGCCTTGACCGCACTGCTATGCCCCACACTATCAGTACACACACTGAAGCAACAGAAATAAGGATCCCCACAACAATGCTATTAGCCCATGACGCAACTGATGACTTTCGGCTTGCTTTGGCTGCATCCTCATAGCTAGGATTGGTGCTTGGTTGGTCATTGCTGCTTGAGCAGTCTGGCAATGGAACCCCACAAAGTCCTGGATTGTTTGAATATTGGGTAGCTGGAAGTGTACTCAGTTGTCCCCTTGTGGGAATCTCCCCAGTCAGTTCATTGTAAGACAAATCAATTTGAACCAAAAATGATAACTGGGAGAATGAATCTGGGATATGACCCTGCAGTCTGTTATGTGATGCATCAAACACACCTAAATTTTTAAGCTGGCCAAGCGATGCAGGAATCTCACCAGATAACTGGTTGTGAGCTAATTCGAGAACTTGTAGCGCAATCATCTCTCCCATTTCATCAGGGATCTTCCCGCGGAGCTGATTATAAGAAAGATCAAGATATTCAAGTGTTTGGTACTTTGTAAACAAACTTAGGACAGGACCAGAGTACAATCTTGTGAAATCACAAGTCTTCAAAGTTGGATCCTGCAAAAGCCTTTCAGGTCTGATTCCAGCAAACTCTAACAAACCTCCTACTCCTTTACAAGAATTCCCCACATTGCGAACAAACACCAAAGTGTTCCCAGACAGAATTCCACTCAGTGATTTTGCTCCGAGTTGCCTTCCTAGTCTTGCTGGGATTTCTCCAGTTAGCTTGTTACTGTTCAAATCCAACCAAACCAAACTGCTACAATTTGCCAACTCTCCTGGTATCTGACCACTCAAGCTGTTATTCCCAAGTTGCAGAACAGCCAGCCTTGTCAAGACTCCAAACTCCCTTGGGATTTCACCACTGATTCTATTGCTTGTTAATGATATCCACTCAATATTACTGCAACTGAACAATTCGGTTGGGATTTCTCCACTGAGGCGATTATTATTGAGAATGAGATCCTTGAGATACTTGCACTTTCCCAAGTCTGGTGGGATTCTCCCCTCCAAGCCATTGTACCATGCTATCAGCTGCTGCAGATTCTCCAACTTCCCAAGCTCAGCTGGAATCGAACCGTTGAGATAGTTCAAGCTCAGATCAATAGTCTTCAGCTGCGAACACTGTGAAAGTTCCGCCGGGATTTCTCCCATGATAAGGTTATCCGGCATTCTCAGCTCCTGAAGTGAAGCAGCTCCAGGACATAAATCACCCGGGATCACACCAGATATCTTGTTAGAGCTCAAGTCTATAACCTGCAGGCTTTTGCAAGCTGAAATGGAACCTGGAAACGATCCAGATATGATATTGTTACTCAAAAGCAAGCTCTCCAATGAGGTGAGGTTCTGGAAGAGAGAATCTGGCAAGGGGCCTGATATGTTGTTGTTGGAAAGATCAAGAAGTTGGAGCCAAGAACAAGAGGAGAAAGTAGATGGGATTGGGCCAGTGAAGTTGTTGAATGAAAGCTTAAGCTCTAAAAGCGAGTTGCATGCATTTCCCAATTCAGGAGGTATCCAACTGGTGATTTGGTTGTGAGAAAGGTCCAGTCTTTGTAGACTGCCGAGTTGCCCAAATGATTTTGGGATTCCCCCTGTAAGCATATTATATGCCAAGTTTATGGTTTTGAGACCAGTGCAGTTAGAGAAGGACATAGGAAGGGAACCGCTTATGCGGTTCCCTGAAAAATCAAGCTGAGCTAATGAAGAACAAGAATACTTGTCGATTTTGAAACTAGAAATGGACCCGGTTAGGTTGTTATAAGACAAGTCTAGAGCTTGTAGTTTATCAGAGTTCAACAACAAGTCCTTGGGCAAAGGACCCGTTAAGTTATTGAAACCAAGATTTACCGTTTCGAGACTTGGACACCTTGAGAAAAGGCTCTCAGGAACAAGACCGGAGAGACCGGTGAAGGACAGATCAAGCTGTTTGAGACGACTTGGAAGCTGAAGCAAAGAAGTGGAATTTACATTGAACGAGTTGGAAGAGAGTTTCAAGACAGAGAGCATATCAAGAGAAGAGAAAGGGTCGAAAGAGATTGTCCCAACTAGTAAACCACCGCTGAGATCGAGCTGAGTTGCTCTGCCTGTAGTGCATGTGATTCCAAACCAGGTGCATGGACTTTTACCAAGCTGCCAACTTGATAAAACTCCATTTGGGTCCTTGTCAATCATCTGTTTGAACTTGAGAAGCGACTCGGCATCGGTTTTGATCGAAGGAACGACTTGTTCAGCTGTGGAAACAAGTATGATCAGTGAAAGATGAAGAAAAAGCTGAAGTGGATTAGTGTTCTGCATTGCATTGAGGACACAAGTTTGTTTCTCTGGAAGAGGAGTGAGGTTCTGAGACAGTGATCAGTGAGAAAGCGTGTAAAGAGAGTCTAGTGAGTAGAGTGAGAGAGAGTGGTGAGTATGATGAGCATTGTTGTGGCAAAGCAAAGCAGAGGAGGGTGGTAGCTTTAGGAAAAGGAAGGTGCTTTTTGTTGTTATAAAACTGAAAGCATTGAAGGTGGGGATAATACGGAAAGAAGGGAATTGGATTGAAGTTGGAATTGAAGTGGATTCTATCATATATGTACTATGTAGAGTCATACGATTCTCGATCATTTCCAGTACCATGAACTGTGGAAGAATCAAGTGATCAGGGAATGGATTTGACTTTTGGTCAAAAGGTGTAGGGATCCACAGACAAATACCTATCTAAGATCGGCGCTAAATATATAAATACATAAGAATAATAAACAATTATTGGGTCACTGTCAGAAACGTGAGAATGTTTCCTGTAAAGGAATTTCTGAAGTATGAATTTAAGTAGTACGTGATAGTTAGATGTGTTATTCATAGTGTTCGAGAGTATTAAAACTCTAGAGTCGAATGTCGATAGATTAGACACTAGCGCCATAGAAAAATACGAGTCATGCACCCATTTGGATCACTCATAACTAGTCTATGTACACTTGCGAGACCAGTGTTGTTGCTCTTTCTGATATATTCCATGCTCTTCATTGAAAGCTAGTGATTGGTAGTAAATAATATGGTAGATGGTGGCCCAAAAGCTGGAAATTGCACCAGAATGGATAATACAGTTCAATGGATGAAACACAGATTACATATAATATGGGGATGAAACACAGATTACATATAATATGGGGATGAAACACAGATTATATGGGGATGAAACACAGATTACATATAATATGGGGATGAAACACAGAGAATCAGGTCCACTGGCTTCATATACAGGAACGGCATCAATGGTTGCAGAGTGCATGTGGTTGATGGAAATGGCATGGGAGGCTAATGATCAATTGTCATGCCCCCATTTGGTTTTGCTTTGGAGTTTTTTTTTCTTGCTTGGCAATCTGGATTGAAAGAGGTTTAACCCTAGCCAGATCGATTCGATTGAAACTAACCATTTATTAATCTCGATCAGTACACTTTAGAGCTTGAATTGGGACCATCATTTTTTTGCTTTGTTACAGTTTGATGATGATATGAGCTTAATGTCACGTCCCGTTTTTTAGAGTGTTAATCGTGGGAGTCGCTGGTTATAAGAACATCAGACATAAGTGGGATTTGCTCCAAGATTAAAAGTGTGGGTGATATATGGCTGCTCCTTCCGAATGGTTCAGGCAGGCTGACCCGGTAAAGTTTGGAGAGTTTTTCGCTAGTCAGGGACTTAACGTCGAAGAAAGAAGTTGGCCGCCCTACACACATGTTGGGGTCTGAAGCCGATCCCCTCATGAGCCCAAGGCAGGGCGAAACCAGTGCATTGCCCCGTTGGATAAGGCTGACTCCATTGGGATGGAGCACCGCATGAACCAAGTATGGCAGCCGAATGGCTAGATCCGTGACAAGTTGTATCAGAGCCGCCTCAACATCGCTGTCGTTGTGTCGCCTAGTGCTTACACATGTCGTCGTGTCTCCAAGATACTGGGGGCTCCGTGGGGGAGTCGAGTAGGCAGGGTTGTCTCCAGGGGGAGGACCAGACGAGAGGATCCTTGGCAAAGTTACAGGACGAGAGATCCGACGCGAAGTCATTGTTAGGCGATCTTTGGGAACTCATTTTCGTCGCTCTAGGTATCGCGGGCGTACAAGGGTTACGCGGACCGCAAGTGGGGATGTACGAGTGCGTACACCAAGTTTGGTGGGGGAGGATGTCACGTCCCGTTTTCGGGAGTGTCAATTGTGGGCGTCGTTGGTTATAAGAACATCAGGCATAAGTGGAATTTGCTCCAAGATTAAAAGTGTGGGTGATATATGACTGCTCCTTCCAAGAGGTTCAAGCAGGCCGACTCGGTTAAATTTGCGGAGCTTGTCGCTAGTTAGGGACTTAACGTCGAAAAAAGGAGTTGGCCGCCCTACACACAGGTTGGGGTCTGGAGCCGATTCCCTGATGAGCCCAAGGCAGGGCGAAACCAGTGCATTGCCTCGTTGGATAAGGCTGGCTCCATAGAGATGGAGCGCCGCATGGATCAAATATGGCAGCCGAATGACTAGGTCCGTAACATTAAGCTATGTAAAGCTAAAGTCATATATCTTGGATTCCGGAATGCAATGTCAGCTACTACTCACTCTCTGTATGATCATCTTTGATGCCATTATAGGGCTTCAAAGGACCTAACTCCATGAGCATAGTGGTTTTACTAGTTCAACCAGGACCAACAGAGCAAATAAGTCAACTGTGGTATAAATTAAATTAAATCATTCTGCTAACCTAACACAAAAGTTAACTCTCTCATGCAGTTGAAAAAGTATTTAACCTTGCGACTATTACTTTAGCATGGTGTTAAGTTTTTCTTCTCGTTTTAATCGGGATCAAAATCATATGATTGCTGATTAGTGGGACTACTTCACGTCTTAATCTTACGGGCCGGTCGGAGTGCGGTGGGAGACCGCAGCTGGTGATCTCTCTTTTTTGGTCTGACAGCCGGGGATCTCTCAGTGCGTACTTGCTGCTGCATAAAAAGAAGTCCAGGATTGATAGACATGCTTTGCCTGGAGGAATTCAAAGCTACATGGACCTTAGGGTTAATCCTATAACTAACATAATCGCTAAGCACAGTAATTAGTTCTGTGCAGCTAGAGATTTATATATAACATTTTCACAACTTGTTCCCCTTATTGGTATAGAAATTGATTTGGCTAATGGCTAGGGTGGCTAGAAAGAAACAGGGAAATCCTCTCAGTCCAAAGAAATAATGATATGGGTGGATCAATATTGCATTTTGAGTTTTTGACTGTGATAAAGGTGTTAACTCTGTCATTATGAGATTTATAATTAGTGTCCAGTTTTTCTTCTTTAATGATTATATGATATCACTTTGGGACCTGTTTATGAATTAAGGCTGCATAGTCGCACACTTGGTTCATCAACAATTTATAACAATGCGTCGTATGATTTTTCCCTCTCTTGAAACGAAAGAAACATCTTATCTTCTCCATAGCTATGTATAGCTACTTTTCATTTGAGTACAATGGGATAACTACAGAGATTCTGCCAACGGATAGTGAATACCCGTGATTGTTTCGAATATAAAGTTGGGTTTGAGAACAATAAGGGCAATTACATAGACAATGATAGAGATATATAGTAGACCTCCCCAATCCCTAAAACTGTAGTAAAGTTAGCAGTGAAGCCTTTCAAGGCAGAGAGAATGATTGTCATTTTTCACGGCCTGGTCAACTTTGAGGTGGACTGAACCACTCACTGAATCGACCAAAAACAAGAACCACTCACTGCTCTAGTCTTGAAACCTTTCTGTTTGGTAGTGTCTGACCACTTCTGAGGCAAAAGAAACTTTAGACTCATCTCAAGTTACAGTAATGAGGTTCAGTTCATTTGAATCTGATCAGTAGGAAGTACGTAGAAGATTAAATCATTAATAAGATTCTGGGAAATATTTGAAGGTCCATAGAAATGATAAGCCATAGCACATTAGCATGCACTCTATGTCCCATCAAAGCAAATGATGAACAATAGCCAAATATGAAACTTGGAAGGCTTGCACGCCAAGGCTAGGGAATCATGTACCATTCGTAATCATTTGCACAATATTAATATCACACACTTAAGAACTGGAAACAAAGAGAAATAGACCTATGGGAAAATCTACGTGGTTCTTGATAGTGGTGGACATAAAAAACGGAAATCCCGATCTCGTCCCGATCTTGTCCCGAAATTCATAGGGACAGGACGGGACGGGACGGAGGTCTAAAAATATTTATCCCGTCCCGATTCTGTCCCGTTTCAAAATAGTGGGACGGGACGTGGGACGGGACGTGGGACCGGACGTGGGACGGGACGTGGGACGAATAATTTATATCTCACTTCGTCCCGTCTCATCCCACCTTTAATAAAAACTTAAAAACTATTATATATTTGTATTAAAATGAAACTAATTTATGTTCTTAATAACTCCAAAATTATATCAACTCAAATAGAAAATGGTAAATTATAATATTTTGAACATAATATGTATTTTTTTTGTTAAAATTTTATTATTGAATGTTACTTTGTTAATGAAAAAGTAAAAATATAGGTTTTTATTTAATTTCATATGAAGGTGTGATTTGTCCCGTCCCGTCCCAACCGGGATTAATCCCGAGTGAGATGCATTCTTAAAAACCCTCATCCCGTCCTGATCCCGTCCCGATTTAAAAGAGTGGAATGGGACGTGGGATGAGCCCCGTCCCGTCTCATCTCGTCCGTGCCCACCCCTAATTCTTGAGGTCTAGGGATAAACATAAACCACCAATCATCAGACTTATGCAGAGAATGCAAATAGTAGGATCGGGGCCCTTGGCGTGCCATCAACGACAACTTGGTCTTACTCTAACCCTCTTCTTCCTTAAGTATACCACTATTTTCAGTATTTTGCATCAAAAGGAACACCCCCACGGCCCCACTACAATATTATCTCAAGCACAACAGCTATATTAATATGAGAGACACTATAAATAAATAAAATTCCGGTAAAGATATGGTGTGTTGATGCATACTTCAAATTAGAGTTGTAAGTTGATGGGTGTGTGCTTCTGCTTGATGAGGCCGAGACTACTAAGAACACCCTCGATGGGTGTGTGCCTTGTGCTTGATCGGTTTAACCTGACTCCTCATTATTTTGATGACTTATTTTACAACTCCATTTGCTTGGGCTTGGGGTTCCCACTATCTTCCAAAGCTTTCTTCTTTGGGCCAAATTTTCTTTTTGGAACCCGTTGAGGCCCACTCCATGTGCCACCGCCAGACCCGATGCAGAGCTTTCCAAATTCAAACCCACAACCCTAGCCTCTAACACATCTGGAGGTCCATCATGCTTCCCTTCAACATGCTCCATCATATCACAGGTGTGACAAAACTTCTTAGCTAGTAACCAGTTTCTTTTAGTATTTTCTACAAGATATTTTTTTAGATTTAGTCATAAACCCTGCTCTCTTTTTTTTCTTCTTATTTCTTGCTCATCAACGACAACCTCCATTTTTTTTTAATTCTAACCTATATATTAGGGCTTCACTCATTTCCGTCTCCTACTTTCCCTAATCAGGAGAAAATTCATAAACCACTCAAAGAGAATTTTCTTTCGAGAAATTTGATTGAGTCGAGAAAATTCATAAACAACTTATACTAGCAATATGACCGGTACTAGGCCACATGAACCCGCTCCATTAAGCCCAACACCAACAGGCGGGAGCCTGATGTTGATCCCACAAACGGTATGGCCGCGCCCAAGATTGGAGCAATCCTAAAGACCATGGAAGAAGTAAGACGACGTACCTCAGGGAAGGACCTCAATCCCACATCGAGAGTAGCCCCCAAAAGACCCTTCCCTGATTGGCTATATAATAACTGCATGTCTGCATCCAACCACGATAGAAAGTAATGCTACTCTTTCTACACACTATTCACCACTACAAAGGATCAATACTAACTAAGTGGGATAATCCGGTAACACCGGACCTTCCCATGCTAACCACAGTTTGCTAGTGTGACAATACAACGAGGATCTACTGGCCGGAGAGCTACAGGATACGCCAGAAACATGAGTGAAATGTAGTCTCCTTGAGGTTTGGAATACATTGAAGCACAATCCCTCGAGGTGGTGAATAAGCCCTCTAGGTGAAGAAGAATCGATCAAGATAGATCTAATTGGGCTAAAATGCAATCTCCTCGAGGCTGGAATAAATTTATCAGCAGACTCATTCAATTTCACCGGGAATGTCATGCCTCCACATAGAATGTACCAAAAACCGATTGTGCATAGACAAACCGATTTGGTCTAGTTACATCTGCATGCATCGACCAACCAATTGAAGCCAGGATCCCTGTCAGGAGAAATCTCCCCTTGAAGTCTTCAGCAAACAGGAGCGACCTAGGTTAGGTTTTAGAATAATTACACTTTGCTTTCTTAATTAGCTAATTATATAAACTTTGATTTGAAGAGAACATACTTACTGCTGTAACGCAAGAAATTAAATCCCCTCTTCCCTAATATCAACAAACTAAGTAAACCACCATTAAAAAATCATTAAACATAAAATTCATATAACATCACTTGTTGCATGATTTTAGATTAGTATAGTCATTGAGACCAAATAGAGAGGACGCTTGTTTGATTCTGATTTAGTCTACATTGATGAGAATTTTCCTCTTGTCGAGTATTATTTCGCTCGAGGGTTTTGTATATTCAGATGATGATTTTGATAGTCCTGTCTTTTATAAGTGAAAAGTTATTATGTTCATGAAAAACTAGCTTACTCGATAAAAAAAATCAAGGAGTATGGTTTTGCACTTTTGCACAAGGGAGACGGGTTCCATCATTTCTCACTGTAGCCGAGTATACGGGCAACAGCCAACAGGTAAGGCAATCTTTTGGCAAGAATCTAAACTTTTCTTTGATACAATTTTGTTGACCAAAAATATGGGTTCATTTAGCCGTTTGGTGGCTCCGCATGATGGAGTGCTCGATTAAAACCCCTCTAAGCACATTTTCTTGTATAATGCAACATAACGTGTACGTAACTAATTTATTCAGCTGCAAGTCACATGTACAAAGAGAGGGACAACCAGACCTAGAAAGTGTACCAGAAAAAAGAAAAGAAAAAAGAGCTAGAGATATTACGGGTTGCCAGATGAGAGTGGGTAACCAATGCCATGTCTTGTGGTGGGGAAAACAACGAACAGCAGACTACAAAGGAGGCCAACACCAATGGGAACAATGTCCAGAACCTCCTGAGTTTCATGACCAGGCATGGGATATAAGCAGCCCACGACGTTCTTGTCCCTGAAAGCCACAGCACCAAACACCAAGACGGAGAGAAAAGCATGAACAAAATCAATGAAGCTCAGCCTGTACTTGATCAAATCTGGTAGAGCAGCACCAGCTGCTGCAATTGCGGACGAGTCAAACACAAAGAGGCCTTTGCGAGTGGCCATGCCGTAGTACACCTGTCCGTTAGAGGCCTTGACGCTGTCAGTGAAGGAGGCGAGGAAGCAGGAGAGGGCGAAGAGGAGCAACAGGAACAAGGTCATGGGCCGAGTGGCGGCGTCGCAGGAGCCGTTGTTGGTGAAGACTGGTATGAGGAGTTGGAAAGCCAGAAGGGTCCCCGTGGGGAGCAGGTTTGCGAGGTTGGCTGTGCTGGTTAGAGTTTGAGAGATGGCGCGTTGTGATATGGAAGAAGCTTGATTGTTGTCCTGAACCACCTTTACAGGTTGCCTATTATCCTCATCGTCGCTGCTTGTATCTGATACCGGAGTTGCTCTACTTGGTCTTAGAGACATGTTAATTTGGTGATTTGTTCAGATGATCGATTGAGGTTCGATTTCGTAGATACAGATGACTTGGATAGTTGGATTAATGACTATATTTATAGAGAGACAGACAGATGGCTGTACAACTATGAAGGATTAAGGTTGACGAAACTCATATGATCGTGAAGGAAGATTAGTTGTTGTTTCTCATTTCCGATGAGTTTCCTGTTAGGTCAAGCTTTGACATCTTCAATATTCCTCGGGCTCATATATAAATATTATATACATACATGATGGTGTGTTTAATTGCTTAACGTTTTTGTATTTGAATAATAGATAGGCTAATAGTGTCAATGACAGCCATTTTGACAATTTCTTTATGCAAAGCTACAGAAGATCATCACCTAAGCTCACCAAACCCGGTCACCAGCTTCTGCAAGAACGTAGCTCGCTAAACTTGTTTTGTTATTACTCAATCTACTAAATCATATTTGATTTTTATAGCACGTTTACTTGGAATTGAACTCATCTGGAATAGGAATCAGAAAGAATGAGAGACGAAATTGAATAATACGAGAGAAATAAGAATGAAACTAATTACGATTATTGTTATCTACTTACGATAAAAAATTAAAATTAAATTTAAGTTAATTACCAAAATACTTTTTTTACAAATCGAATAAAACTCTAGGGTTGGGTAATTTGGGAAATCACAAGGATATTTTCAGAAGCAATTTTTCATTCCTTCCCATTCTGACCTTGGCCCCTTGGATTACAAATCTGAGTCTCTCCCGGAATTCCATATGGGTTTGAAAGGTGGGCCCCACCACAAATCTCATTCCTCTACGCAAGTAAATACCGAAATGGAATCGATTCCGGGGGAATACAATTCCATTACTTTGAAGTAAACATGCCATTAAGGTTCACTTGCTAGGGAATTTTGGTCGTTCCTGTTGATCTCTGTTTCTAATCTTTTCTAGCACTCTAATTTCTAGTAGTACTACACCACAAACATTCATTGACAACGTGAGAAAAACGGTATTGTAGGATTTGATAACGTTTTAATAAACACTATGCCAGCTCACGCTATGGAAAACGCTATGTTAATATGCTAAGAAAGATGCTTTTTATTGTAGTAAGTTCATTGTCTTGGAAGGTGGATGTGATTTTAGGTGTGTGAATTTGGTTGTTTATAATAAATTTGGGAGTCGATGTACTCTATTTGTCAGCATTTAGGTAGATAATATTTTATACGGCTCAAAATTATTTGTCTAGCTAACGTTTTACAAAAAAAAAATACTCACTCTCTTAAACAAAATCAAAGGCCGTTGAGACTTTTTCGATCATCATGGACCATGTAACATCGTAGTTTATATGGCTGAGGATATATATGTCTGCTTTAGGTCCACTGGCTCTAATGGTGTTTCTGGTAAGGTAACACCCAAAAACACATCCTCACTATAAGAAGGTGACCCTGCTCATATATGTATATATATAAACACAACTTCCACTCTTCATTGGGTGATATGGGATTCGTAACCTACCTGCATGGTAGCTTCCTAGCTAGGCCTCACATACTGATTCATCAGAGCATTTATTCTAAGCCAAAAAGATGAGGAAAGTTATCCAAGGTTCCATGCATAAGTACATTATGCGAGTTTTCACTTTGATGACCTCGACCTTGACCTCGAGAGATTTGGAACAAGTGATAGTTGTAGAAAAGATATATACGACGACTGTCATGCTTGAATATTTGGGAGGAAAGACAGGGCGGTAGTTGATGATGGAAAAGGGCATCGTGTTGGCAGAATGGTTGCGTGAAAGGTGCCATGCCAGTGGGTGAAAATTATCCCGGGTCTCATGTAAGACAACTAAATGCACCTCGAGGTGTTGCTGGAATATTGGGGGACATCCTTCTCAAGCACAAGATAGGCAGTTGAGCTAAGCCTATTCGTTATGGGTCAGGGAATTAGTGCTTTGGGTTGAATAGAGTTTCCCTCTAGCTCATGGCCTTCTCTAGGCTTACTTGCGCTTTTATAGGGCTATCCGAAATTACAATTGACCTCGAAGATCTAGTTAGCATTTCTTCTAGTGGCAGTGAGGATAACACTGTTGATGTCGAGATTTGGTTCGTGTTACGGGAGCTAAATACGGGGGATTGAGTTTCTCGTAGCCTTGTATTCCGGTGTGTCTGCTCAATAGGACCTACACACAACAAGTCAAAGTCAAAGGGCCAGCGGTGCGCCGACATTCGATCCTCCGAAACTTAAGTTAATATCCGGAACATAATAAGTTAAAGAGTTAAGGACCTAGGAATACGTTATCCCTTTTAGGTGGTTTCGACAACAAATTAATAGGTGCATTGGGGAATGTATCTGACCATTTATTCGATATGGGAATGTGTGCCAGTGCCTTATACCTGTCTCTGAAGGCGAGCTACCATGGGTGGCGTTAATGGCGATATCCAAGCAAGCAGAGGGGTTGCCGGATCGGCATTTCTGCTGATGGGTCTTCCAGGACCTGTTCGGTGACCAGAGCAGGAGGAGATTAAGCTGGAGATCACTCCATTCAGGGGGTGGCGTCAACAGTTTGCCTGAATCAATAGGTTCCTTCTACAATCATTGTTGGTGGATGAGTCGTTGCTTGCCAGCCATCATCTCCAGCACACTGTCATATGGATCTATTGAGATTCTATGGAGGCTTGGAAAAGAATGTAGAGTTTGTCAGTTTGCGATACTTGATTAGTTTTTTTTCTTGGTGGTTTGTACCTTGTTTTGAATAAAAAGTATGTATTATGAAGCTTCGATGCTATATTTGGACATATGCATCACAATTCTGCTAGTATTATTATATTTGCATTCATCGTAACGCTATAGACCCTCAAACGTGGTGTAATGCTACTTATTGTCGATTGTGAGGGATTTTCGATTGTGTCTCTTGTATTTCTTAATTATATTTTTATTAGGAGTGATTTCTTAATCCTATTGATACTCATTGAATTATTGGGAGTCACCTGGTTCTCATATATTTGCATTTATTGTAACGTTAACTCTTACATATGGTGTAAACCTACCGGCCTTAAAAATGTGTAACGGTACTGACCTTCAGTAACATCGCTTGTATAAATTTAAAAATTAACAGCTTCCATAAGTTAAAACCTAAATGGATATAAATTTTCTTGTGATAATTTCGAACATATGCTTGTTAAATATGTTATTGACTCAAAATTGTAATTTGTCGTATTAGTAAAATAAAAAAGAAAAAAAGAAAAAAGAAAATGCCAGGTGGGATACTGGTCTGGATAGAAAGCAGTAGCAAAGGTGAGGGGTCTGTCACTGTCTCTCTTTGGGTCTGAGAAGGAGCGAACCCAGGAGGGGGCCTTGTCATGATAAGCTGAAACGAGCATGAAATCGGCGACCTCGTCGTCCGCGCTCTTTCTTCTCCCACGTAGCCTATCTTCTTCTTCTTCATCTTCTTCTTCTTGCTCTTGTCACAAGCTTGTTATAATGGCCAAGAGCAAGAACATCAAGTCTCAGTCATCGTCGGTCAGCTGCGCTCCCTCTATTTCAACAAACAATGTTTTCAATCCATATGTCAATTGGGTTTTGCTTGCATTAATCACTTCTCTATGAAACAGGGCCCCGACCCAACTCCCCCTCCCCCTCCTAGGATTACTTCAAACGTCAGGCAGAATTTGCAGCTTTTGAAGTTGTGGAAGGTATGTCCTTAACTTTAGTTATCACTCTCGGTTTTTTTTATGTCTGTATTCTTGATGATCGTTCATCCCATTTTATAGGAGTTTCAAAAGAGAAAGACTAGCGCACCAAAGCATTCTACTAGGTACAGGAGGAAGAAAGTGATTAAGGAAGATGTTCCGGATGATCCGGAACTCTATCGTGACCCCACCACCACTCTCTACTAGTAATGCTCTCTGTCAGGTTCCTCCTTTCTTCTATGTCATTTCATCTGTCGTGTCGATTGTATGATCTAGACTTTTATTAAAATGAACAGCTGTTCGGTATGTAATGCTGATTTTGTTGCTGTTGCAGTACGAACCAGGGGTTTGAGAACGCAGTGCCGGTCTTGCTTGTTGATGGTTACAATGTGTGTGGGTATTGGGCCAAGCTGAAGAAACATTTTGTCAATGGGAGACTGGAGATCGCACGCCAGAAGCTCATTGATGAGCTTGTCACTTTCAGCATGCTTAGAGGTACAATGCCTGTTTTGGTTGAAAATGAATAAAATTTGTGGTAAACCTGATTGTATTTAACCCGAGCCAATTTGGACCGATGATGGTTTATAGAAACAAAGGGTGTGTGAGAGGAATTTTGAAACAGGGCAGATATGAGATATGTGTCTTTTCAGCTCAATCGGCTGCGAACCATTGTCTATAATGAGTTGTGTTTTTGGTGAGGCTGGTATTGTATTGAAAGTACGATATTTAAGTGCATGTTGGTGTAACTTGCTACATAAGAAAACATGTTTGATCAAGCATCTGGAACTAGATGGTTGAAGTTATATTTGAAGTTAACGTCAAATATGCATGTTTTAGGTGCTGTATGGGATTTGGACTATGCTTTGAAGTTATAATTGGCAATTTCGACTACGACTAATTGAAGTTTCACTGTAAAAATAACAGATAGAAGTCAGGGAACCAAATTTCAGTATTTTGAATGTGTACCTAGCTGAGTTTCTTTTGCTCCATAACCTTTGGTTTTCCTGACCCCTCAACACCCATGTAGACTCCCTTTACATTTTGTATTTGGTAACTGCAATTACTCATTGACTGAAATCTTTAAATAATAAATCTGTGAGCACTGGAGAAAGCTGTCTCGGGTTAATTCCTAATATTAGTTTTTCTTATTTTAACAGAAAAGAAAAGACATTAATGTTTGTGGATTCTATTTTGCCCAGTCTATAGATCTTAAACTTTTGTAAGTTTTTCCTAATATTTTCCTATATTAATGTACTTCAATACATGTATATAGTATATATGTTAATATGTATGTGTCTATATGAATCTACCTACAGTTTTAGTTACATCAGCTGAATAAATCTTTTGATTATTCAGTTTTAACTTCTGCCATAACTTAATGAACGACTCGGTGCTATGCGTCATATTAAATAACTTTTTTTGTAATGGTATTCTTGATTTTTTTTGCCTACATTAATCTGAAATGTCATCGCTTCTGTAATTCATTTTTGAAATATCTACAGAGGTGAAGGTGGTAGTGGTATTTGATGCCATGATGTCTGGACAACCCACACATAAGGAAGATTTTGTCGGGTACCATTTTTGAATTCAAAACTACAATTATGCGATATACTATTCTAGTTAAATGAATATGTTGACCTTCTCCTACTCTCCTTTTGCACGTACATGTTTGTGATTGTACTTCACTTGTTGCTTCCAACATCTTCATTTTCTATAAGTACAATGCACTTGTGTGATAACTTCACATTTTCTTGTTAATCCCCTTCCGTGAAAGGGCTTTATCTTTCACATTTAAATATCAAATGCATACATTGTTTGATGAAAGATATTAAAATGAGAACAGTTATGCCAGAACAACACAGAAAATCTTTGTATCAGAAATTTAATAATTTTTATTAGAGATTTGACACTTATTTGCAGATGAATTCCTGATCAAGTTCAATGAATCACCATTTGAAACTGTTTTGACTAATCTCTATAATGAAAAAATTCTCTTTATTTTGTTTTTTCCAAACCTATCTAGAAGATGTATACAAACAAGATAAAATTAGTAATGTCGAAAGAAAACTTTAGTTATCAACCAAAAATTATTTTCATGCTCTGTCCTGTGCCTAATCATTTTCAACTCTTCCGGATGCCTTGGGAGAACAACTGTCGTTGATGGCAAATGGATTTCTGTTGATTTTCCCAACACATGTATTCTCTTTTATTTATTTGGTCAGTGAACATATTAGTCTTTAAGAGTTCATATTGAATGGCATGCCATCTTCTTAAAGTATCTTTTTTTAACTTTTTAGCAATGTTTCGCTCAGGTGTTATTATACATGATTAAATCCCATTAATTGTAAATAACTTCATGCAAGGCACAATGCTAAGAGTTCAGTGTTGCAGCGTTGATGTCATTTTCTCTGGTGATACTTGTGCTGATGCATGGATCGAAAAAGAGGTGGGAAATGCCTTGGAGCTGAAACCAACTACAGAACTGTGCATTGTTTTTTATATAAAATGAATAAACATATATGTCTATTTGTTATCAAACTAAATAAAGTTGAATTGTAGTTCATTTCCTCATTCAAAAACTTCCTGCATTGAAAATCATTTGTTTCTCTTTAAAGGCTATAAACAATTGTTAATTATAAAGTAAAAGCCGTAGACCCTGGGGAAGTACCCTAGAGAGAAGAAATATCAAAGTCATAATATGTGTATAAGTATATACATATAATACCTTTGAGAATATGGTTGTTTCTGTGGGTTCTATGGGTAAAAAGGAACTTAATGTGCCCTCAGAGTTTGGCGAGAGCTCATGTACTGCTAACTTTTCAGATTGGAATGCTGAATGTTTAAGTACTTTAGCTGAAGTTTTGGAATTGTGTTGTACATAGTTGATCAGATGAAGGTTGTAGGTCTCTATGCTGTACAGTTCACTTGATTCATATAGTTCATGTTTTGCATCATAAAGACAAACAATAAAAGAATTCAGATGAAGGCCAATATCTATGAGTCTAATATGAGAGTTTAATATGACACAAGCACCATGATTTTCCAGATGTAAATCTTTTCTGTCTACTTTATAGTTCTGCACAGCAGCTACACTTGTCTGTTATGAATCCAAAGGTCATACAATGTACATAGTTCTAACTGAGCCACTATCTAAATGCGGTAGTTAAATGAGAAATAGTTGTTGCCTATGGTCTTTATTCCTGAAACTGTTTCATTGTTTGATCTTTGACTTCTGAGTTTTCTGTAGGTTGCAGCTTTAAGGGAAGATGGATGCCCTAAAGTTTGGGTTGTGACCTCTGATCATGTTCAGCAGCATGCAGCACATGGAGCAGTACGTTTTCTCCTCATTTCTTGTTTAGAATTTATATTTATATGATAATCTTTAGGTATATCGACTATTATCTTTATCAACCAAGTACCAATTTTAGGGCAGAATAAGCAGTATATTAGTCATTTTGTTATTTCCTTGTTACTACGTGTTTTTTGGCGGCCATATGAGTTTTCATGCTTCTACATCGTACTTCATGCTGCTGGAGTTGAGATGTTGGTTAGGTTACATTTTCTGCTATTTGCATTCATCTATTGAAACATAATTATTTTTCTCAATGCCACAAAGCTCATATATGTCCACCACTAGCTAATCTTTCCACCATGTATTCAATAATTTTAAATTGGAGTAACAATCTCCCCTATCACATCCAGGACTGCTGTCTGGGCTAACCAAAGCCTGAAAAATCTTGTCAGAATCTAGTTTTTGTAGAAGTCCTTTATAAAAGTATCAGATAGGTCTGGATACAGAGATCACATTTGGGGCAAACACTTCAACACATTGATGGTCTTTTATACCTCAAACTGAAGAGGCTATATTTATCTGCTCATCTTGTCAGGGTTGGTCTTAATGGCTGACATTTAAAAGAGGACATCACAGTGTCATACACCCCAAATCTTTGATGGGGTTCCCTTTAAAAAAAAAAAAGGGATGAGATTGTCTTTGTTTTCTAGTGATCCTATTTCCCACAATTTCTTCAGACATCCTTGATCTTGTTATTTGATTTCTGGTTGTGGATCCCATATCCACCCGTTCTACGTTAATTTTTACTATAAAGGTTTACAGAATTACATTTGTGAAATTTCCCTAATGAGTGTTCTTCCTCCATTTTTTTATTCTATTCTAATCTTATTCATATTGTCACTTATGTGTTATTTTTTAGATTGTATTACATTGGATGATAAGACCATTTTAATACATATGAATAAAACAGGAAGAGTATAGATGAAAGGTAAAAGACCAAAAAGCGTTTTGGAGTAGTTTTTGTACGAATATGACATAGTAGCATTGGCGCAAACTAGATGTTGGTGCCTTGTAAATAAGTTTACAAGACAGATGGCAATTGAACATCTGCTCAATCATGACTTTATCAGCCACCTGTTATTATTAATTATATTGCTATATTTCAGGGAGCTTTCATTTGGAGCAGCAAGGCATTGATTTCTGAGGTGAGGCATGCTACATGTGTGATGTACTTACATTCAATATGTTGGAGAATTTTGAACACTAGTGTGCAGTATTTGAATAACTATTTTCTTTGTCAATTGGTCTAATTATGCTTCTATCCTTTCCCAACGTTTTAAGTTCAAATTGTTATTGATGTGATTTATATGACTACATGATCTATGACATAGTTTCAATTTTCCTTGGTGTATCAGTTGTAGCAATAAAATAAAAAAAAATTAGAAAGAACTATGAACTCTGTTTGAGAATTCCGAGTAATAAGGTCCTCATGTTAACAGGAATAAAATCTCATTTAATAGGGGCCAGTGATGCTGTGATCTAAGTTGTCTACCTTGAGTTTTCTCTGCAAGGGCCATATCTAAATAAACGGACAAAATCTAATACTATGTAGTCATCTAATTGTCATGAAATAGATATATATATATACAAATTTCTATGATGAATATAAAAATGGTCCTGATGATAAATCAAATGGCTGGGGGTTAACAACTTAGCTCAGTTCTTGCATATAAATGGCGACCCGAAAGATGTTTGGTATGGATGATTTCATTCTGTATATCAAGGTCATCCTTAAGTCAGGACAAAGTTTAAAAATTTATATTGTAATGAACTGTAAATGCAACCTATCATTTCATGTAATTCTGTTTTTATATGTCATTAAAATAATTATATCTTGTGATTTGAGTATAGATTAAAGCATCACAGAAGGAGGTTGAGAGGATGCTTGAAGAACACAGGTATGCTATATTTCTACTTCAGATAACTATCTGTGTATTATTTTGTGTTCATGAAATTGACAAAAAATAATAATAACAGTGCTATGTTCATGCCGTGCGTGCGTAGGGCCTTCAAGATTATGAACTGTTTTGACTGCAGAGTTGCATTGTATGTGCTTCAGGATAACTGACTAATGCTTGGCTATCATCTTTTGGTGTACCATTATTGACACGTTCATCCGACATGTTTCTTTATGCTGGAGAGAGTTACAGTTTTTGAAAGAGTTTGAGGTAGCTAGCTAGGGTAAAGATATGATCAGAGCTCAGAGAGCAGAGGTTAACTAAGGTGTTCGAACTACTGTTTCGAACAAACATAAGAGTAACTCAAAGAAAGCAAAACTAATGTACGTTGTCTTCTTCATCTCGTTATTAAAAATCTGCCTACCTTTAACTACACAGCGTTAGCCTAAGATCCTAATGAAAGTCGACGCTACGCTTGTGGTCTCGAGTTCTTTAAGTGGTAGGTAGAAAATGCTATATATATATATATATATATATATCACCTGCCACATGTGGTGGGCTCTAGGTGGGGGTACACTGAAAGGTGGTTCACCTAGGTTTATCCTAACTTGAAATATCAAATTTACCGATTCAGGGTTCACAAGAGGTTGCATTTATGATATTCTGAAGAAATATAGTATCTATTCTCGGCCTTAGATTATAAACATTACAAGTTATAAGGTTTACAGGCATTATTCCAATTTATGTTTTGGAAAAACCGACTTGTGTCTTGTTAGGTGGCATGGTCAGGCTTTGACACATGAACTTTCAGTGGGACATACATGATTACATACCAAGACGTGTATATTGATTTACATGGTCATCTAAATATGGGGAATAAACCATCAACTTCTAGTACTGGAATAGTAACTATGTATACTTGAGACAGATGCTCGGTTGATTTCGCATTTGTCCTAAGCGACTCGTGGAACTTTTTATATTATTTGGGTGACCAGTGATTCAGAATGTAGAAACATCGTACCTTTATTCCCGAGTTCTAGCAGGAAAAAATTGCTTATGGATTAAGTGTAGAGAATAAGAGGTATAAATCACTTTAGATTTCTATTTTGAACATCATCATGGCAGAGATTTCTGGTTGGTTATGAGTGAATCACATTTTGACAATTCCATTTGATTACTACAAATCCATTGTAGTAATTAGAAACAATACTAGCATAATCTTGCTACAAATGCTTTGTCGTAATTAGAAACAATACTAGCATAATCTTGGTGCTGAAACATGTGTACAGAGAAGTAGAATTCCTTACTATGAAGGCTTGACTGTTAATGTTTTTTGTTTCTGGTTGAGCTTTTCAGGTCAACTTCTTTTCAGGGGAGGTTATTAAAGCACAATCTTGACTCAGAAATTGTAGACGCTCTCAAGGATCTTAGATCAAAGTTATCTGAAAATGAACCAAAGTAGTTGATTATACATTTAGGCTACAATGATCTCACTCAAAGTTCTTGCTGCTTATTCTGTACATATTGTATAGGATATCAATGTACGGATGTATCAGTATCTTTCAGCAGCAAGTTGTATGTAGTTTTCATGTCAAATGAGGATGTGTCTGAGGGATTCTGCCCATGGACGGGTTTGGTATATGTCCGTGCTGGTTTTCAGTTACTGCAATGAGAATAAATGAGAAGTATGTTTTTCCCTCTACATTTTGCCATTATTGTCAGTTTCAGATGAGGAAAGCAATGGCTCTTCCTCATTGATCAGTCCCTAATGGGGAAGCTATGAAGACGACGTTATTCGCAACATAGGTAACTCATATGAACTGAGCAAATCCAGGATTTCATAACTTTCATTCCAATCTTGGTTAATTAGCATGAGTGCAATCTCATGTGACAATGCCCCGGAACTAGGCTTGTTTTTCTCATCACAAGCTCTGGCTTCCCTAAACTCAAGCCAGAATTTATGAAGACTAACGTTTGTCACTCAATCTTGTAGGAACTTCCATAGTTCATGTTCCTTGTTTAGGTATGTAACCCACACGAACCTTTTGCATGCCAGCAATTTGATCGGGTCATGTCATTGTTAATACTGTTTCTAAAATAAGAAAATATGAGACAAGTTACCTAGTAACTTAATAGTCTTTACTAACTTAATAAGTATCAACCTAATGAGCATTTCACAAGCAAGGGTGTACACAGCAATGAATAGCTCACATCTGGAGACTGGAGGGAAGCTAATTTGATGGCTTAGCATCTATTGGGCATTCTGTGTGTTAGTTGGACTCTCTGCTATCTGCCTGTGGCGGCTCATCCGACTTTCCAATCTAACTCGCTTCAATTACGTTGTGTTAGAGGGTTTTCTTTGTTATTTTCATTTCCCCATCGGAAAAAAAAAACAATATCCCCTAATAATCAAGATCCAAGAGGTATGACTCATTCTCATTAGTCATTACCATAAAATGGTTATGATACACGTGGTAGTCCATATTAATGTTATGTTATTAAAAACATGTCATATGACATTTTCCCGTACCACCTACGATTTAAACCCTTAATTTAAAAGTGTATTCACTCAGTACAATAGTTCCGATTTCATACGTTTTTTTTCGATGGAAAAAAAAATTACAGCACAAAACCCCTAGAACAACCTATACCAGAGCTATCAAAACTAACAGCATTGGAAATACAACTAGGAAAATTCGACGTCCAACTAGCATTACTGTGAATATGCCCTAGAGTTGCAATAGCATCCGTTGCAAAGTTTTCCCATATGACATTTTCCCATAACATTATAAGATCATGTGCGAGGACCGTAAAATATATACAATTACAAACGTGAACTCGCCTCAATTTTGGCACCAATAACATTTGTTTGACATTATTTTATCAGATTCAAGAGAGTTTGGTTCTTGCATAATAGTTCACTATGATCCCTTCTATTGTTATCTTAGTGCAAAGATGGCAGAAGGCTCAGAAATAAAGTAAAAAACAAGAGCAAGTAGACAAGGTAAAATATGGTAACAAAACTTACTACTTGTCAAGTGGATTAGTTTGCTTCGTGCGAGGAGGAAAGACTTGAAGAAGGAAAGGTCTAAGGTCCCATTCTGTTTGAGTCTTACTAGTTCGTTTCCCCTGTTTCAGATCTAAAGCCCAGTTCTTTGGGCTCAAAAGTCAAAACCCCAACCTCAAACTATCCTGGGAGCCTCTCTCTGGTTTACCTTGATTCAACGTCGAGTTGATGATGGGTAGTGATGAGAATGATATGGGTTTGTCTGGGATTCCATTGGGAATCAAGAATAAATACTCTGAGCTCACAAAGGTGGATTTTGATGATGATGATGCTTCACACCATCATCATCAACAAAAGAGGAGTGCAAGCACCAGGAAGTATGTTCTTGCTTGTGCCATCTTTGCATCCCTCAACTCTGTTCTTCTTGGCTATGGTACGTATGCTTTACTTGACTATCAATCTTCACCTCTCTATTCATGTTGTAGGTTACCATATGTTTTCAGCTCCGTTTCTTTGGCTATCTGTTTTGTATATGCTTCTAGCTATAAGTTGTCGGTAGACAAATATTTGGTTGTTTTAAACTTTGTGCTTAGTATCATCTATTTATAATGAAAAAGAAGAAGAAATGAATTTAGCTTAACCCATTGTCCAAATTTAGATTATTGATTGAACACAGGCTAAATTTGAAAAAGTTTTAATTGCCAGATGTGGGTGTGATGAGTGGGGCAATTATATTCATTCATGAAGATTTGAAGATAACCGAGGTACAGGAAGAAGTGCTTGTTGGGATTTTGAGCGTCGTTTCGATTTTTGGTAGTTTAGGTGGTGGTAGAACATCAGACATTATAGGTAGAAAGTGGACAATGGCATTAGCTGCTCTTATATTTCAAATAGGTGCAGTTGTAATGACACTTGCTCCTTCATTTGAAGTGCTCATGATTGGAAGACTCTTGGCCGGTGTTGGCATTGGGTTTGGCGTCATGATTGCCCCGGTTTATATTGCTGAGATATCACCCACCATTGCCAGAGGCTCACTCACCTCATTTCCTGAGATCTTTATAAATCTCGGAATCTTGCTTGGCTATGTTTCAAACTATGCATTTTCTGGTCTTCCGTCACATATAAACTGGAGAATAATGCTTGCTGTAGGAATTCTGCCTTCAATTTTCATTGGTTTTGCACTTTTCATAATCCCCGAGTCTCCTAGGTGGTTGGTCATGCAGAACCGCATTGACGAGGCAAGATTAGTACTGATGAAAACAATTGAGAATCAAAGTGAGGTGGAAGATAGACTGAATGAAATACTAGAGGCTGCAGGAAATTCCAATGCAGACAAGTATGAGGAGAAAAGTGTGGCACACGAACTGTTGAGTCCTTCTCCTGCTCTTCGCCGGATGCTGATAACTGGTTTTGGAATTCAGTGCTTTCAGCAGATAACATGAATAGATGCAACAGTGTACTACAGCCCAGAGATCTTCAGACAAGCCGGTATTGAGGATAAATCAAATTTACTTGCTGCAACTATTGCTGTGGGTGTCACCAAGACTGCTTTCATATTGGTGGCAATTTTGTTTATTGACAAGCTTGGAAGAAAACCCTTGCTCTATATCAGCACTATAGGAATGACAATTTGTTTATTCAGTTTGGGCGTTACTCTCTCAGTACTAGGGAATGGACCAATTGGGATTCTATTTGCCATTTTGTCAGTTTGCGGGAATGTAGCCTTCTTCTCTGTTGGAATTGGCCCTGTTTGCTGGGTTGTGACGTCTGAAATCTTTCCTCTAAGGCTGCGTGCTCAAGCATCAGCTATTGGAGCTGTGGGCAACAGGGTCTGCAGTGGCCTAATTGCCATGTCTTTCCTGTCAGTTTCTAAAGCAATTTCATTTGGCGGAACATTCTTCACGTTTTCTGCGATTTCAGCCCTTTCTATTTTGTTTGTGTACAAACTTGTCCCAGAAACCAAAGGGAAGTCGTTGGAACAGATTGAGCTGCTTTTTCAGACTGATGATCTTGGATGGGAGGCGGGTCAAGTTGCACTAGGAGATGTCGAGCACCTTGTGCAAAAAGAATGATCCAAATCTTTGACGTTTTGGACCAGTTTGATAGATACATACATACTATTCATTACACTGACAACTTTCATTCAACAGTTTGGCTCTATTGTGACTAAAATTGCGCAATGCAGACACCCTGCTTCCGCGGAAATTTCTCTTCAACCTGACAAGCCAGCTACCAAAGGGAGCGCACATGAATCAGAAACTATTACATTCGTTTCTTTCTTGTAAGGGTGCAGTAGTAGCTCTGTATTAATAGATAAAAAACTTTTCAAATGTTTGAAAATTAAGAGCGCATCTATCATCAGTATCATTCCAAATGCTCTTTGCTTTCATTTTCATCTTCCAACTGGTTAATTATTCTAAACCAAGTACAAGTTTATAGTGCCCTTGGAGAGCTGTATTTTGTAGTGCCTTTTTATACGGGAGTGGGACTCTTTTCATTAGTATCACTATGTGCTGCTACGGGAGGATGAATGTATAGACCGACAAAGCTGCTCCTAATCATGAATATAATGAAATGGTCCTTTTGCTTATGATGAGTATAAAACGTCCATCATTGTAGTTGGAGATATAGAGAAGACCCAGGCAGGGTAGCTTCTTTAATTGGAAAAAAGTGTGATTCTCTTTGTTGTTTGTTTCACATAGATCACTATGACCAATTTCAAAAACTGGATCACTATGACTGTTTAGCCAAGTATCTATATCAAGTCACTCGTGGAACTGAACCAAGTCTATTGAATCAAAACAGCAAACTATTAAGAAACTCACCCCAAATGTTTACAATCAACTTCAATCAATTCCAAAATGAAGCAGGATTTTCAATCCGAGTACGGATCATATTGGCTTCATACGCAGAGTTGGCTATAATGCTATATAAGGCCGCACTGCCGCTCGATTACAAACTCTAGATGCCATTGTCCGAAGCAAATTAAAGCCAGGGAAAATGGGGTTGCTAAACCCCGTAGTTATGGTGGCAATTCGATCAGGTCAATCTGTCTGGCACCGGAACTTCTACTGCCACTGGAATTTAGTTCTGCTGCTGCTGACTGTCTGGCTAGCTTCGCCGGTATTGAATGTGAAACACTTTCAAAACCAACTAACCAAGCTAGCATTCATCATATGTTAGTTGAACTATGCGTAAACTTAAATAGAGAATTCTCCTATATATGACGAGTAAACGCACGTTAATTTCATTGATCCTTCTAAATTTAATATAACTTATACTACGTAATAAATCATTGTAGCATCCTACCAAGTGATGCAAATGTATATGTTATTAAATTGTTATTACCTTTGAAACAAGATCAGGTAATAACAATTGGCTTAGATTGAAATCCTTTAGCCATGCTATGATATTGCCTATTGGCATGGATGAACTCCAATTCTCCTAGGGTTTGTTGTTGTTAAAGTAC
Organism: Argentina anserina; assembly: GCF_933775445.1. Taxonomy (NCBI): domain Eukaryota; kingdom Viridiplantae; phylum Streptophyta; class Magnoliopsida; order Rosales; family Rosaceae; genus Argentina; species Argentina anserina. The sequence goes on from NC_065876.1 coordinate 17,072,065, forward strand.
TAGTGTTGAGATTGCTGAGCATATTTAAAAGAAATGGAGCGTCTTAAGGAGACACATATATTGATCATCAATTGATATACACAATTGTTCATCAGTGACATTTACGTAGGAATAATTCAGAGCAAACTTCATGAAATACCTCGAGTATAATCTCATGATACTCCTCCGAATTCATCGAAACATAGTAATTTAATAAGCTACGAAGATCCTTTGGCTCTTCAATCCGTTTTGCCATTATCATTTCCGCCATGGACTCCCTAAAATCTTCTCTTGGATCATAAGAACACTTTTCCATCGCTACCATTACCACAAACTTAGTTTCTCGTGCTTGTGCTCGATGATCGTACATTACTTTGTTCTTTCTTCTCCGACGATCCACATGCAATCTTGAGGCATGTGCTTGTGCTCGATGATCGTACATTACTTTGTTCTTTCTTCTCCGACGATCCACATGCAATCTTGAGGCATCCTCCTCCTGCCTCTCTTTTATCATCTGGTTTAGTCTCTCTTGAACCATGGCATTCGCTAAACTTGATATCGACGGGTACCTGATACAATCAGAAGTGCTGGAGCTCTCTACTTCCTCCTCCGACGAAGACACGCTAAGCCTGCAGCTACTGCAACATAAAGCCCGAATGGGAGCTCTACGTTTCAGCTGCGGTTGCTTCTTGTTGTGGCTGGAGGCTTTCATTGTTGGAGAAGCTTAATTTGAAGGAGGTTTGAGATGAGTTAATAAAATTTATGCACAATGTGACAAGTGGGCTACGTTTAGCATGATTGTGTCTTGTGTTTACAACACTAAATTCACGAGATTAGTTAGGCGATTGGGGAGCCATATTACTTGTTAATCGAGCAGTGATCATGATGTTGAAGTACTGGACCGCAACAGTTTCCTTTATATGCTCCTATTAGATGGCATTTGATCCTCAATGTTTGGTTAATATGGGAAGTAGGGCTTCCATGAATATATCCTTTGTTTAAAACTAATTAAGAGTATTGGGACAAAGCATGCATGAGATGAACTGAATAGAGCTATTCATCATGCTTGGACCAAAAAAAAAAGAGCTATTCATCATGCAATTCTATTACCAACATTTAGTTGTTTAATACTGCTTCATACCTATCTAATTATGTACAAAATCCCAGAAGGATATGCATAGTTGGTTAGGATCTCTTTTGTGGATTCCTTTCTCTATATGATGTACTGAAAGCAATCTCAAAGGGAGAAAGAAACTATAATAATGGCTAATCCGTAGTGTTTAGCATGTGATCAGATGAATTTGGATTAGGTATACTGATCATGTTTAGCTTCAACCATCAAAACAACACATGTTGCTATAATGATCATTGGTAAAGCGTTAAGGGGAGGTGCATGTCACGTTTGTGAGAAATTAGCTAGTGAGCTAGCTGTCAATTTTTTTTCATCGTTAAACATGGACTATATGTAATATCCCGAATTTTCGGGTTTGAGTCATATGATTATTGTAATTATTAAGCTTGGTAAATTGAGTAAAATCACATTTTTACGCTTACTCGTCGATGTCAGGCGATACGAAACCAAATCTCGGAAATTTAAATTGAAAAACGTTACGTTTTCTGTGACTCGAGAGTTAACTTTTATTTCTGTCGCTCGTCTCTAAAAACTTTCTTCACGGAAGTCATAGAGCTTGTCGATACGAGTATGTGGGCATGCGGCGCACCTTAATCGGACGTTGTATGTGAAAGTTATTATCGACAAAAGTTGGTTTCCGAATTCGGAAATGTATAAAAGGAAGATTTTGGGGAAAATCTAATTTCCCAAAACGGAAATCTTTCCCCCGCAACCCTCTCTCTCCCCCCCGACCCTGACCCTCCTTCACCAAATTCACCACCGTTGATCCCCCCTATCCGGCCAACGTGGCCTTCACCGCCGGTCCCAAGACCACCGCACGGTCGACTGCTCCAACCCTTAGACGAGACACACCCTCCATCGCCGCCGAGAAGCCACGTCGACGATCAATGATTTCTGCAAATCCATCGCCGTTCCAAGTTTCATCGCCGATGATTTTCGAGCCATAGATTCTCGATTTCGATCTCATGGTTGGGTTTAGCACGAATTTGGAGCTCAAAATCGGAGGTTTTAACGACGGAGACAAACTTGGAGCTATCGAAGCTTTTCGGCGACTTTTCGGCCATTTTTCGGCGATCTGGGTTGCAATGCAGGTACGGTTGTAATCTCCTCCTCATGCTCTTCATCTTTAATGTTGGATGTTTGTTGTTTTGATGAATTTTGGGCGGAGGTGGTGGTGATGCGCGTGCCACAGTCTGTGGCGTCGCGTGGGAGAGGTGAGGGCGGTAGAGGCTAGGCTTTCAACCTAGAACGGTGTAGGAGGAGGAATTGCAGGTTTTGGGGGTTGCGTGTGAAGTCATGCGCGCCGGTTTGGGCGGTGTGTAAGCACTATACGCGGCTGCCGAAGGATGGCGCGTGAGGCTCACGCGTCGCCGTCTGTGGCGGCGCGTGAGCAGTAAATCATGAACAATGTTCAGTCGTACTGAATCTGCACCTGAGATTTTACGTATTATTTTCTAAGCACTTTATCATGCTATTAGGTGACCGACGAAACGAGTGAGATAATCGCTCTCGGTGTCGTGAAAGTTGCATGCAAGAAATAAGGTGAGTAAATCTCACTATGACAAGTCTACCCTTAGCGGTGACTCCTATGAACAATTTCTTAAAAAGAGCGATCTGTGACATCTATAATATAGTGGGTTGTGTATGTGTACAAAAATGGTAAATACAATACATATATATGGGTTGCTATATTATATAATGTTACGGTTTTTATTTTCATATGAGAGTATATTGCGGTGACTATATTAATATTGTTGTGCAAGAGTCGCTTGGTTGTAGTACAATAAACATGTGTTGATTGTTATATTGTAAGTGGTTTTAACATTGAGTCTTGTTAAAATGTTTTCTGGTCTTCGGACGTTGTTGGCAGTAATCCGAACCAAGCCTTGACCCGGTGTCAGTTACGATCAGTTAGAGCTCTAGTCTGTCTGCCGGTGTACTGCATGAGGGGTAATAGATGGGTTGACTGGGTCTCATGAGTACCCATGTTTTTTAGTGATATTGGGTAACAGATGGGTTACCCAGTGTCTGTCGGTGTACTGCATGAGGAGTAACAGATGAGTACTTGGGTCTTATGAGTACCTGTGTTTTTATATGATATTGGGTAAACAATGGGTTGCCCAATGACTCATGAGTACACATATTTTCAATATTATTGGACGACCAGAAGGGTCGTCCAGTGTCTCATGTGTACCCTTATCTTTAAATGTTGTCAGTTATTTTCTTTTGTATGCGATGTACGCTATACTGTTAGTTTACTCATACGACTTGTAAAACTTATGTCACGACCCCGAAATTTCAAGTAAGAAAATCGAAATCAAAGCCATGAAAAACTCTAAAACAATCTCAATAAAATGAAATCATCTTATCGTCACAGCGTATCGTTACTGAGTTCATAGTACGTCTCAGTCGAATTGATTATTACAAAATCAATTTATAATTCAAGCATTATATTAAATGGAAATGTAAAATCCTCTGAGTCCGCACCACAAAATAAAATAAGGAAACTTTGAAGTCTTCAGAGTAGTCCGTCAATTCTGCTAATCCACACCTGTAGAACTATCCCTTACACCATCGAATAGGTGCACTGTTTACAATCCCGGTAAGTTTTGCTGCTCGTATGAGAAAAACAACAATATAACTCGCATATAACAACAAAAGAAAAATACTAAAAACATTTAATTATAAATGTACTCATGAGTCATTAGACGACCCATCTGGTCGTCCAATAATATCTGAAAATATAAGTGCTCATGAGAAATCGGACAACTCATCTGTTTACCCAAATACATTTATAAAATATGGGTACTCATGAGACCCATGTACTCATCTGTTACCCCTCATGCAGTACGCCGCCAGACATTGGGCAACCATCTGTTACCCAATATCTAAAAATATGGGTACTCATAAGCCGGTAACCCATATGTTACCTCTCATGCCAGTACACTAGCAGACAGACTAGAGCTATAACTGAATCGTAACCGTCACCCGGCCAAGGCTAGGTCCCGACATGCCAACATGTCCGAAGACAGAAAAACGTTTTAACATAACTCAAGTTAAAACCACGTACAATACATTCCTCACATGTTATTGTACAAGAAGACAAGTTATTCATGCTTAAATAAAATAAATATCAGTGCAATAAATAAGCTCAGTTGGAAATAGATATGTGATAGAAATCATAGTATATGAATAGCAATTCATATATATGTATCGATTATATCATTTATACACATATACAACCCACTATACCATATACATATCGTAATTTGATTTTTTGAAATAAAACGTAACATGAATCACCACTAAGGGTAAACTCATCATAGTGAGATTTACTCACCTTATTTTCCTGAGCGTAATTTTCCACAATGCCGAAAGCAAATCCTTACTTGTTTTGTCGATGACCTAGATTAGATAAGATGTGATTAGAAACGTTATGTAAAACCTCAAATGCCGAAACAGTACTAATGTTTTACTGTTCAGTAATTTTTGGTTTTTACGAAATTAATGTTCACGCAAATACTGTTCATGAATTACTGTTCCAAATCGACTCAAATCCATCAAAAACAAACACAACAATCACATTAAGCCAACCCCTTACCTAGAATGAACCTTGAAGCCACCGAATTGTCGCTGGAGAAGCTTGGATCGCCGACGGTGCTCGATTTATCGGGGAGGATGTCCTGCGGCTTGAATCGAGTCCCAATCACTCACATACAACGTCGGAGGGTGGGGAGGGATGAGCGCTGAGAGCTTGCATCGCCGGAAGCGGTGTTTGAATGGTGGCGGAAATCGCAGGAGGCTCGGGTTGTCGTTCGGGCTTCACGGCAACGAAGGGAGGCGTGTCGAGATCGAGGGTCGCTGCGGTGGACCGTGCGAAGCTTTTGAGCGAGGAGGTGAGAGCCACGGAGGCCGGCGTCGTGGAGATCGCCGACGAAGGTGAGGAGGAGACAAAGAGAATCGGGGAGAGAGAGAGAGAGGGGGAGGGCTGCGGGCTGAAAGGGGGAGAATGAGGGTTTCTGAAATTGGAAACCCTAGTTCCTAAAAATTCATTTTATAGCCTTTTTCAAAATCGGAAACTAACTTCCGTCGTTAATAACTTTCACTTACGACGTCCGATTAGAATGTGTGACGTGTCCACGAAATCGTATCGACGAGCTCTACAACTTTCGTGAAAGAAGTTTTTGGAGACGAGTGATAGGGTAAAAGTCGACTCCCGAGTTGCTAAAACATAACGTTTTTCCGATTTAGATTTTCGTAGGCGGTTCCGTTTCGATTTGACATCGTCATGAAGCGAAAAATACGCAATTTAATAAATTTATCAAGTTTATAAAATTCAACGAAGTCATACAAATGGAACCCGAAAAATCGGGTTATTACAACTTACCGGTTTGTGTTTACAATCCCGGTACACATGTTCGATGGTGTAGAGGATAGTTCTGCAGGTGTGGATCAACAAGTTTGGATGGCTTACTCTGAAGATTGCCGAAGTTTATATCTTCTATTTGTGGTGAGGATTGAGAGAATTTTACATTTCCATTTGTTATAATACTTGAGTTATAAACTGGTTATGTATTATTCAAGTCGACTGAGTCGTACTATGAACTCAGTTTCGATACACTGTTATTATAAGATGATTTCAATATATTTGAGATTATTTTAGAGTTTTCATGGCTTCAATGTTGAGTTTTATCATTCGAAATTTCGGAGTTGCGGCACTATCTCAAAAATACTTGCAACATATTCAGACCTAAACCAAAATAATAATAGGTAGAACCACATGTAATCCTGCAAATAACAACTGCCTCCAAGTCTAAGTGACTGACAAAGCTTCAGCGAAACCTAGATGCTCAGACATAATCTGTCTTCTGCGTCTGTATTGGAGTCTGTATTGGAGTCGATCGTTGGCCGAAGTAGTTCTATAATTGAGAAAGGCTTGTACGTAAAGCTTGATCTGGCCCTTGAAAGCTGCAAAAGGAAAATTGAAATTCAAAACTCTGCAATTTCAATCATCTTTTAAATCAAAGGGTTATCATCACTAACATATATATTATCGTTATAAGAAATCAAACACCAAAACATGCAAACATTAAGTAGAAATTGAAGTTCATGATCGTCTAACATGCAGACAATCATCTTGGTTTAGAATACAATTAAACCCTATAGCATGCATCCTTGTTTATAATACAATTACATTCAAAGGGGGCAGCAGACATCCGTATCATAGACAACTGATTACTTTATCAATTGAAGGTATTGAATCACAGCAATTAATTAATTTTGAGACATATATGTGCTATTTACTTCAACTGAAGTTTAACGTTCAACTTCAGTACGTGTTTGGAATACTGACTCTTGAAAGAGGTTAACTTTATGCACTTGAGTTGTGGGATGCTGATATTGTTATGTCAAGGTGGCTGAAGATGTACATGCATGTCAATTTGGGTATGCTAAGGAATAAGGATGGTTTTCTTTCTGTCTTTCTCGCACAGGCATGCTAAGTTAATCTCTAGCTACCCCAACGCTGTTCAAAGCGTGAAGTATATATTTGACTAATTTGAGTATCTGGACCTGTTCTTGCTCAAAAATATATGCCCTGAAAAACAAATACATTGGCATTGAATATTTTGCCATGATACATAATTATTCTCTTTTTGTCTTTCTTTTGTAGGACTCATTTGTGAAGATCATGGGCAATGAAGACGGGAAAAGAAGTGTTACCATGCTGCTGCTTAAATATTATTCTTCATGGAGCTCCTTAATTACTCTTCATGCCGTCACCCTTTAAAGTAGAATAAAAAGTTCAATTTAATTCGTTGTGTGCAAAATGACATAGTTATATCTTCTTCTTTGCTTATGTTTTTATTTGATAACTTCATTTAAGTGGTTATTAAAGTTAGGAGTAATTACATCATTTAGCGTATATGTTTCTTTGTTTTATATTTGTTTCGTTACATTGCAAAGATTGATCAATTGGTCCACTCTATGATATTCTATGTCTTCTTCATTCGTTTATGGTTTAGAACCAGAGCCAGTATGTTAATACAATCTGTTCATCCACTAACAAGTATGATATGTTCATGTATATGATTAAGTCACTTTAATGTCGACTGGAATCTTGCCAAAAGGCAGTACCATCTAGGCAAAATGGCAAATGAAATTTAGATGTATTACACCAACCTCAACTGACATAAACAGGTTGACCGGAAAGATCTTCACGGAAAATATGGACGAAAACTCGAAATAATTTTCACAATAGCTAGCGAGCACTAATCATTTTCTTCAGGTTTTGTTGGTTGAATCACTTAAGTATTATTATGTGTATTTATGGGTGAAACTACCTACTCCCAAGTATAGGAGGTCAAGTTTTAGTAAGGGAAAGTGTAGAGTATCGTACCCAAGGGATTGGGGGAAACTCAACTCTAACTAGATTTTCGCAAGAAAAACTAGAAAAACATGCATTCTAACTTTTTACAAGTTCACAACCTTAGCCATTTGGAAGCTAAGAATCATGGAGATGGTATTAACAAGTGGTAGTGAATCGACTTGGTTGATTTTAGAATTAAGCTAAGTAAACTAATTCTTGCACTAAAACAACAAAGAAAGGTAAATGTAGAGATAGAATCAAAAGAGGAGTACAGACTTAGGCATTGCACCTAGCCTTACTCATGCACAAATGTAACTCAAGATTAATGCATAACATGTTTGACAAACTTCCCCCTAGTGCTTTGCTGAAGCTACCAAGAAACCAACTAATCATGTAATTTAACAAAGTCTTTTGGAGCCAAATTAAATCACAAAACCTTAGTCCCAATTATATTACCTTATAATACAAGTGGGCTATGTACCACAAGCATAACACCCCCTTAGAGTAATTACACTCATGGAACAAGCATTAAGTTCATGGTAAGAAATTCAAGCAACTTAGTATTTCCCGTAAGAAACACTAAGCCACCACCTAAAGGCTACACATGCTCACGGATTCAAGAAGTTGTCAAGTTCAAGTTCCGATTCATTAATTACCTAAACATGTTTCTAGGTGACAAACTAGTAACACATTTAGTAAGCATTTTAAGTGTAGAAGCCCATAGATTCATGATAGATCGTTTTGTTAGAACGTCTATAAAATACCCTGAAAAACATCATCGTTAGTATAGAATAAGCAGGGATCGTTCAGTCCGGGGAATCAAAAGGGCCTCAACACTTATCATGTTATTGGGGGATTTGATTTGGATTCTAAAACTACAACTTAAAATAAATCCTAAATTACTTATATACAATTGATCAACCATTCATCACATAACCAAAACACGAATTCTACTCAAGAAACATGTATGACATGCATAGAACAACATATAGGCAGCAAGTATTTTCGATTCTTCTTAAGTCCATTTCAATTCCAATTCTAATTAGAGTCCGAAGCGGTTCATCTAATCGTTAAGACTTCTTAATTATTTAGAATCAACGAAGCGTTCAATCCTAAACATATGCTAAAGAGAGTTCAACATAACGAAGCGTCTAGTTAAACAACAAAGTAGCACATAAGCACATTAAGTCGAATTGGAGACATGTTACACAAGCATGGCGTCACTCATCTTGATTAAACATGCAAATTCCTAGAACTATCACAGCCCTATATAAGTATCCATAATTGAAACACGAAGCGCATATTCAATCAATGAACACTTTGGTGAATGAAATCGCAACCTTAGGAGAACCATGGCCTTGGCTTCCTCAAGCATTGATTTAGATGTACAAATTCAAGGAATTAAGTGAAATAAAACCTAAATAGAAATAGAAAACCTACTGCCCCTATTCATCTAGCACGGCATACATACATATTTCAATGAAATCATACAATCAAAACATAAAACCAAAGAAGTCTGAATTTATGTTCTTCATATATGAAACCGAAAATAACATCCAATGATTCATACAATGAATTCAAAATTTGCAGAAAATAAAAAGAAAGATTACAAGGCATGGATGAATCACACATTAGAAACCTTCTAGGATGAAGCAAGGATGAATTCGAATTGGTGGAGGAGGAAGATGAGCACGACTTGGTGATGATGGATGAAGGTTTTTTTGCTTAAATTTTCTGGATGTTCTTGGGCAGCAATTCGACTTTGTTTGTGAGAGAATGGAGATCATGAATTGTGAGGGAGGCCATGCCTTTTATAGAGGAAGGAGGAGAGGAGGGGCTGCTAGGGTTTTGAATGGGCTGATCCATGTATTTCCTTTTTTTTCTTTTCTTTCCTTCTCGATTGAATGATGATCATCTTTGTTGGTCACATGCATTCTCCCTTCTTCTAGGCCACATGCATTCTTCAGAATTATCTCTTTGTTCTCTCCTTCCTTTTTCTTCTTTTGTTTCCTTCTTTTCTTATACTTTCCATTTAATGGCCGGATGAACCTTCCCTCCTTTAAGGCTGCATACTTCTTCTTTTTCATCTTATTCAGAAACTAAATTACTTCTTTCCTTTTTCTCCTTTTGTTTCCTTCTTCTCCTCTTTCTTTCCATAATTTCCAACTCATTATCTCACATTTAATTCTGAAAATAAGGAAAGGAAATAATAAATATAAATCACATATGTTACAGAAATATCGAATAAAAAAAATCCTAACCAAACTAGGTTTCCTAGTTCGACAAGGAATACTACTCTATAGCACTCTCGACAATTTCTGCATTTTACACCTGTTTTAGCACCAAAAGGGAACGAACGTCACTAAAGACTCCTAACTCGACTCAATGACTCTATATTACAATAATAAGGGCTAAGCAAAGTACAAATAGAGGTAAAAACATGTTAAGAACGTCGCACAAAGTGCTCCTATCAACTACCCCACACTTGGCTTTTGCTAGTCCCTTAGCAAAACAAAACAAAACAAACACAAAACTCTATTGCCCCTAAATGATTGCCTCAGAATCTCAAAACATATAGCTTTCAAGTTTAAGCATTTGCATGTAAGCACATAAATTCCAAGTTTCATAAACATGTTTCATGGTATGAATAAGTAAGAAATGAGACAATAAGCACATAACATGTTTAGTTAATCCAATCCTCCTCACAAGGCATACTCTCTTCTTTTCACTCAGATTCATGGTTATGATTCACACACAAGTATATGCAAGAGAAAGGATAATAAAGCATGAAATAGCTTGCATATTTCATCAAATGAAAGCTCTTTGTGAATAACAAAAGGAAAACCTCATTTAACAACTAAGTGCACAAATGGACCAAAACCATATGCTCAACTGTTGTGATCATCTCCACAAACCAAGATTTGCTCATTTTAAGAATCATTAGGATCATTAGATAAGGTGAATGTTTAGGCTTAGCTAAAGGCATGGAATATCAAGGAATTACAAAGGTAATCCTATAGACTTAGCAGAGTAAACACCATCCTTATGACACCACACACCATCAAGGGCCAAATATAACAAGTTGGGCCCAATCATCATTTCTACCACAAAGTGAACATGGACAAAGGTCAAATACACATTTTTAGACCTTCAATTACAACTCAACTCCAAATCACAAATGGAAGACAACATCTTTTCTTTCCTTTTTCTTGTTTTGCCGAATTCATACATTTTTTTTTTCATTCATTCATTTTTTTTTTCGGCATGATTAAAAGCTTGTTCATATTTTCTTTCTCATCTCTTCCACCCCACATTTATTTCATACATCATCACAACATCATCTCAAAAAAAAAAGTTCTGCCAAGTCTATAGGACAAGGTAGAGGTAACTATACTAAGCATGGAGATAACATAGGTGATGAAGAAAGGCTCAATGTAGGCTCAAATGGGGTTCAACTAAGGGGTCCCAAACAGGGCACATATAGGGATACATGGCTGTTTGGCTAAAGTGGTGGAAATCCTAGAAATGATCCATAAATCCTTTTCAAAATCAGAGCATTTTATGACTTAAAAGTTTCAACAATCACAAAAGATGAGTTCTAGTAAATTCTAGAGTCCATTAAAAACTATGGCACATAGTCATTGAATATGCAAAGAATAATGAGGTTCACAAAACAACCACGAAATTTCATATTATCACTCAAGAAGAAAGCATATATAGGCTCAAAAACTCACAGGTTGTTATGGACTTAGACTAACCAAACATGTATGTCATATTACATTCAATCAACTCTCACATGTTCATACCAAATCCACATTATCAATGAAACTTACAATTCAATTCTTATGAAATGCAAAACCATCATCTATGCATTTAGAGACATAATCATCCTAGACTTTAGGGGCATCCTAAGACTCAAAATATCACATTTTTTTCGAATTTTTTTTTTTTTCGTTTTTTAACATGAAATCAAAGCAAAAATCAGCAAACAATGATCATGTAACCCTACCCCACACTTAGAAAATTACATTGTCCTCAATGTAAGCTCAATAATCATAATGTAATTCATAAGTATAGACTAAGATCACACAATAATACATATACAATTCAACCATAAGAGTGAAGGGATAAGAAAATGCAAACTCCCGTAGACGACTCCTCCACAGGTACGGTTGAAATGGGTTGCCTCCCATGCAGCGCTTAATGTTTATAGTCCTTTGGCCTAGACTCTTCACTTCTTTTTAAGTTGTAGGCCATGCCACTTGGAGTTGTACACCTCCAAATTTGTGCCTCTTTGACTATCAAAACTCGATGCATGTTCATCCACTCTTAAACTACATCGCATCAAGAGAAAGATAATTAGAAAAGTGGAGATGAGATCTCGAAGAATAAGTTAGTAAAGTGTTAATGATTAAGCTAAAGTTAGAATGAGTTGAATTAATTGCAAATCATGAATCAAAAGTTAGAGTGTGGTAGAACTCCGCTTCTTGCAACACTTGTCGTCCTTCCCAAGTCATTGAGAGCTTCAATCAACTATTAACAATAGAATTCTCCAACTCTTTCTTAGAATCCACAATTGACAACTATGCTATACAAAGACACAAAATGTTAATGATCAATTATATATAAAACGAAATAAAAGACATGTTAGTAATTGTATAAATGAAATACAAGTATAAACGTTAAGGACAATTTTTGTTTTACAACAAATGTGTATGAATATCCTAAAATATAATTGTTTTTATTCACAACATCCTAATGTTTAAGGTACGTGGAGCAGAGGAGCTAACTGTGCAATGGACTGAAACAGCCCAAGGTAAGGGTCTTGCTTTATCCGATATACCTTAAAAATTAGAATATTATTTTCTTTTGAAACTATATACATCTATTTATACAAAGTTATTTTCTAAGTTATAAAGCGAGGTGGACGTGCGGCCTAAGTACGTCGTCTAGACACAAACTCATTCCTTTGTTTCAGAAGACTTGATAGCTAGAATCAGAGATAGTCACAAGGCAGGACTCATTTGTTGGACACCACGGGGGCCACAACCTCGAAAGGATGCTTTCCCAATCGACTCCATCACCGAGATGTATGCCAGTCTATGGGCCTCTGAGATCCAATTTTGTAAACCTTGAACCAGGGTAATGAAAATAGCAAGCCCCTTACTCAGCTCGGAATAACTTTGTGTGTTAGACTGCTCGCAAAGTGTTAATAAAAGCCGCCCTCAACCCCAAGTGACCTTTGCAAGGTACAAATGGAGGGTTAAGGCTAATATTAACAAAATGGACTGTACCTATTCCGTTCACCTTAAAACTTACAATAAACTAAGCATAAATAAACATTTAGCTTCCTTAAAAAATATAACTAAGTGTAACAAGTATCCTATATGCATACTACAACAACAATATAACAAATAACAACTTAATATACACAATAAAAAATTTTCGTTCTATAAAAGTTTTTTTTTCTTTCGGAGTTACTGTTCACAGAAGCACTATTTACGATTACTATTCACAGAAACAAAATACAATTATACAATTCACAATATAACACAATAGTAACACTTCAAAGCATTGAGAATTAATCAATTCCCCGGCAACGGCGCCAAAATGATAGATCGTTTTGTTAGAACGTCTATAAAATACCCTGAAAAACATCATCGTTAGTATAGAATAAGCAGGGATCGTTCAGTCCGGGGAATCAAAAGGGCCTCAACACTTATCATGTTATTGGGGGATTTGATTTGGATTCTAAAACTACAACTTAAAATAAATCCTAAATTACTTATATACAATTGATCAACCATTCATCACATAACCAAAACACGAATTCTACTCAAGAAACATGTATGACATGCATAGAACAACATATAGGCAGCAAGTATTTTCGATTCTTCTTAAGTCCATTTCAATTCCAATTCTAATTAGAGTCCGAAGCGGTTCATCTAATCGTTAAGACTTCTTAATTATTTAGAATCAACGAAGCGTTCAATCCTAAACATATGCTAAAGAGAGTTCAACATAACGAAGCGTCTAGTTAAACAACAAAGTAGCACATAAGCACATTAAGTCGAATTGGAGACATGTTACACAAGCATGGCGTCACTCATCTTGATTAAACATGCAAATTCCTAGAACTATCACAGCCCTATATAAGTATCCATAATTGAAACACGAAGCGCATATTCAATCAATGAACACTTTGGTGAATGAAATCGCAACCTTAGGAGAACCATGGCCTTGGCTTCCTCAAGCATTGATTTAGATGTACAAATTCAAGGAATTAAGTGAAATAAAACCTAAATAGAAATAGAAAACCTACTGCCCCTATTCATCTAGCACGGCATACATACATATTTCAATGAAATCATACAATCAAAACATAAAACCAAAGAAGTCTGAATTTATGTTCTTCATATATGAAACCGAAAATAACATCCAATGATTCATACAATGAATTCAAAATTTGCAGAAAATAAAAAGAAAGATTACAAGGCATGGATGAATCACACATTAGAAACCTTCTAGGATGAAGCAAGGATGAATTCGAATTGGTGGAGGAGGAAGATGAGCACGACTTGGTGATGATGGATGAAGGTTTTTTTGCTTAAATTTTCTGGATGTTCTTGGGCAGCAATTCGACTTTGTTTGTGAGAGAATGGAGATCATGAATTGTGAGGGAGGCCATGCCTTTTATAGAGGAAGGAGGAGAGGAGGGGCTGCTAGGGTTTTGAATGGGCTGATCCATGTATTTCCTTTTTTTTCTTTTCTTTCCTTCTCGATTGAATGATGATCATCTTTGTTGGTCACATGCATTCTCCCTTCTTCTAGGCCACATGCATTCTTCAGAATTATCTCTTTGTTCTCTCCTTCCTTTTTCTTCTTTTGTTTCCTTCTTTTCTTATACTTTCCATTTAATGGCCGGATGAACCTTCCCTCCTTTAAGGCTGCATACTTCTTCTTTTTCATCTTATTCAGAAACTAAATTACTTCTTTCCTTTTTCTCCTTTTGTTTCCTTCTTCTCCTCTTTCTTTCCATAATTTCCAACTCATTATCTCACATTTAATTCTGAAAATAAGGAAAGGAAATAATAAATATAAATCACATATGTTACAGAAATATCGAATAAAAAAAATCCTAACCAAACTAGGTTTCCTAGTTCGACAAGGAATACTACTCTATAGCACTCTCGACAATTTCTGCATTTTACACCTGTTTTAGCACCAAAAGGGAACGAACGTCACTAAAGACTCCTAACTCGACTCAATGACTCTATATTACAATAATAAGGGCTAAGCAAAGTACAAATAGAGGTAAAAACATGTTAAGAACGTCGCACAAAGTGCTCCTATCAATTCAACATGCATCAACATCAATTAAAAGTAAAATGAATTCATTAGCACATGAGTTTGGTTAGGGCTAGCCTACCCTCAAATCCAACTACTCACAACCCATTAAATACAACACCCTTGAAAATGAAATACATCGAAAGAGAAGTAGAGTAAAGAGAGAAGAGATTACCAAGGGTTTGGTACAAATGATACCAAACCGTACCTCTAAAGGTTTACTACCCACAAAGATGTAATAAGAAAGAAAATGCTTCTAAGTATGGTATTAATGGGTTCTAACAAAAGAAGAACTCCATGAACACCATACTTTATCCACACAATCTAGGAACAAAGAACAAGGGTTGAGAAAGAGTATGAGCAGAGGATAAAGAGAGTGAAGTGACCCAAATCTATGAAACAAGTTTGTGATTGATCAAGGGTGTAAAAGATTTTTAGTTTTTGGTGAAAACTCAAGACACTTTACACTTTTTTTTGCACAACTTGATATCTATGACTTAGGCCTAAGAAAACTATGTTAAAACTATGGAAAATATGAAGTTTTGATAGAGTTTTAGTGTGGTGAAGGAGAATGCACGAATTTGTGAAGAATGAGGGTATTTAAAGGCCTTAAGGTCACAAATGAATGGTGGAGATGTAAGGGGATGAATGGTTAGATATGGTGGACAAATGTAGAAGCACAAATTGTGGATCTTGTTCTTGAAATGGTCCCCTTCATTTGTCTTCTTCTATTTTAAATTTAAATCCCCAATTCATGGAGCACAAATTGAGAATCTTGTTCTTGAAATTGTCTCCTTCATTTGTCATCTTCTATTTTGAATTTAAATTGTAAATTAAAATTTACAATTCATAATTCACCAATATGCTTCATTGACTTATTGACTTTTACCACCACCATTTCCGGCAACCACCTTCTCATCGCCGGAGTTTAACCGGCATTTTCCGGCGTTGACTTTTCTTTTCTTATGAAATCTCCACATTTGCTCTTTTTGGCTTGAAACTTTCACCCGAATCCATAATGTGTGCTAAATCCACTCTTCTTGACGTGTTTCCGATCATTTGCACATTTTCCTAGCATGAGTAGGAAACGCAAAAAGAAATAAATAAATATACAAAAATATAAAGCAAAAGAATAAGAATAAGGCAAACATTACTAGGTTAATATTAACCTAACAAACTACCTCACACTTAGACTTTGTTTGTCCTCAAGCAAATCAAAACTAAACACAACCAAACTAAATGGGTCACTTGCTTCCATCTTGAATTCAACCAATTGAAAGAACCATGATATCAATTGAGCATGATTAGAAACTAAATTTTCGAAATGCAAGGCTAATAAATGGATTTGGAATGTCATGCCCAAGAAAGTATATATATGCGTATGCCATGTGTGTCATCTTAAAGTCATCCATATATGATTAACTTGGACTACATTTGTCTAACCATCAAACTCACATGGATACACTCATTTTCACTCAAGTGTTTTTGGTTAGTGTTTACACTCAAAAGCAATTCAATGGACACACTTTCCATAGGCTTGTTCTTCAATCTTTTCTCCACATGATCATTACATGAGTTCTCTCGGATCACAAGGTCTTTTATTTTGGTTGTATAGGGCTTAAGGTAGAAGCTTAAGAAATAAAATAAAATATATCACAAATTCTAAGCCTCATAGTAAGCAATTCTCTTGTTGAGATCCCATAATACACTTTCACAACTCTATGTGTTTTGTAAGTTCTTGATTCCACAAACTCAAGTACAACTAGACTACTAAATTATTCTCCTCACTTTTTTTTTTGGATTTTTTTTTGCAACAAATTTTTTTTTACTAGCACTAATTTTTGGTGACCCTAGTCCATATTTGATTTTGATTGATTCTTTTGATATTGTGAACATGTCTAGAGTCACCATTTTTCTTTTTCTTGGCCACACACAAGACTAATCTACCCCACCTCACACTTATTCTTTTGAAATATCTCAAACTCATTTACAAGCACCAAACTAACAATAGGACTCACATTGCTTACCACTTGGCTTAGATATGATAGAAAAAAAATGTTTAAGTTTAAGAATGGTAGACATTTATGGTGGTAAAGAAATGAAAAGGCTAACACAAAACTACATAGGCTCAAATTGGCTTACTGATGGAAATTTTTTAAAGGATAAAAGCTATTTGGCCTTGGTGGATACCTAATGCCTTGGTCTTCCCCAATAACAACTCATGCCTTGATAAAAGTCTCGAAAGATTTAAAGCAAGTTCTAGATTGCAAGCACAATGAATGGATCGCACAATGAAACAACTAGTGCATTAGAAACTTTTATGCACTCTCAGCGGCTCAAAATCTCACATAGGCAAAGATCGTTTCAACAAAAATAGTCCTCATCTTTCACACATGAATGCATTTGAAATGACATAGGCAATATGACTCTAAACATATGTGAGCACAAAATGCCAAATCCTCCTATTAACAAAGCATTGATTTTTAACCGCTAAACATGCTCAAAATCAATCTATCCAAATATGATGATTGTTTTGTTATTGGCACCAAGCAAGTAAACCACAAACAAACTTGTTTTTTCATTTTTCAAAATATCTCAATTTTTATGGATTTGTTTTATAAAGTAAACATAAAAAAAATTATAAGGAATGAAATTACTTAGCCTTACACCTCACACTTAATTTACACATTGTCCTCAATGTGCCGTGAACAATAGTGAAATAAATATAAGGTATAAACTATGTATATTATTTACCACATGCTAGTCAATACAAACTAACCAACACAATTGCCTAACAAGCACCTCACACTTAAACTTTGGATAATCCTTTCAATAAAAGCTAAATCTTTTGTGTTTCATTCATTGGTCAAGTATGAAATGACTATCCAAACTCTCATATGCCATAATTTATTAACATGGAAACACAAACACAACTAATCATGCTTAGAAAAATGAGAGTGAAGGATAAGAAAACGCAAACTCTTTGAAGATCTCATATAGCTCCATAGTGCCAATTGTGGATGGTGAAAACCCACAAAGCTCGTTGGTCCTTGCAATCCCTTAGCTCCATCTTATTATGCTAACCCTTGGAGTCCGCCAAGACGGGTTTAAGTTTAAGGACATTAACAAGGTCCATAATGCTTGCTCAAATGGTGAGAGGGTCCTCGAAGTACTTCACCTCCGCATAAGTATCATTTGGTGCACCCTCTAGGTAAGGCTTTACTCGATGACCATTAACCTTAAAGGTAGATCCATCTCTTAAGTTCTTCAATGTGACCGCCCCATGACTAAATACTTCAACAAGCTCAAATGGCCCAATTCACCTTGATCTTAGCTTGCCGGGAAACAACTTTAATTTGGAGTTGAAAAGAAGTACAAGTTTCCCAACCTCCAAGTGCTTGGTTTTGATCCTTTGGTCATGGAATGCCTTAGTTTTCTCTTTATAAATCTTTGCATTCTCATAGGCATCCATCCGAAGCTCCTCTAGCTCACAAAGCTCTAACTTCCGCTCCTCACCACACTTTTCTATGTCAAAATTGAGAGTCTTCAATGCCTAATAAGCCTTATGCTCCAACTCAACCGGTAAATGACAAGCCTTTCCATAAACAAGGCGATATGGAGACATTCCGATAGGTGTTTTGAATGCGGTACGGTAAGCCCATAGAGCATCATCAAGCTTCATTGCCCAATCTTTTCTAGTTGTAGACACCACCTTTTCAAGGATGCTCTTTATCTCCCGGTTAGATATTTCAACTTGGCCATTTGTTTGGGGGTGGTATGGTGTCGAGACTTTGTGCTTAACCCCATAATTCTTCAATAAGGCCGCAAATGACTTGTTCATAAAATAGGAGCCTCCATCACTAATTATTGCTCTAGGTGTGCCAAATCTTGTGAAGATGTGCTCTTTAAGGAACTTGAGCACGACCTTGTGGTCATTTACCTTGGTGGCCACGGCCTCAACCCATTTGCTTACATAATCAACTCCTACAAGGATATAGAGATAGCCATATGAACTTGGAAAGGGTGCCATAAAGTCTATGCCCCATACATCAAATATCTCCACTTCAAGCATATAGTTCAAAGGCATTTGGTCTCTTGAGGAAATATTGCCTACCCTTTGACAACGATCACAAGAGCTCACATAAGAATGTGCATCTTTAAATAATGACGGCCACCAAAACCCAGAATTAAGTACTTTTTGGGCCGTTTTCTTTCCTCCATGGTGACCGCCACAAGCTTGATCGTGGCAAAAAGATAAGACACTTTGTATTTCTTCCTCCGGAATGCATCTCCTCACCAATTGATCATTGCATTGCTTGAATAAGTATGGATCATCCCAAAAGTAGTGTCTTGCTTCTTTAATGAGTCTCATTCTTGAATGGAAATCAAATGTCTTAGGAAAGCATTTCCCCCCACTTGCCAAGAAGTTAACCAAATGTGCAAACCATGGTAGCTTCTTCTCAACAATGGAAAACAACCTCTCATCCGGAAATGATTCATCCAAAGGCACCCCATTATCTTCACTTTGATGAGTAAGTCGAGAGAGATGATCCGCTACCAAGTTAACCTTGTCGGGCTTGTCGACAATTTCAATGTCAAACTCTCGAAGAAGTAAAATCCACCTCAAAAGTCTTGGCTTGGCATCACTCTTAGACAATAAATACTTGAGTGCGGAATGATCCGTGTGGATAATGACTTTAGACCCCAAGAGATAGCTTCGGAACTTTTCTAAGGCAAATACCACCGCCAATAACTCTTTTTCGGTGGTAGTATAGTTTACTTGGGCATCATTCAAGGTCTTGCTTGCATAGTAGATGGCATGTAAGAGTTTCTCCTTGCGTTGTCCCAACACTGCTCCCAAGGCATAATCACTTGCATCACACATAATTTCAAATGGGAGAGTCCAATCCGGTGAGCAAATAATATGAGCATTGGTAAGCAACTCCTTTATCCTCTCAAATTCCTTCAAACATGCTTCATCAAATATAAATTGAGTCTCCTTGGCCAATAGATCACAAAGAGGCTTCACTATCTTGGAGAAATCTTTTATAAACCTTCGGTAAAAACCGGCATGCCCAAGAAAGCTTCTTACACCTTTTACATTCACGGGAGGGGGCAACTTCTCAATGATTTCAACCTTTGCTTTATCTACTTCAATCCCCTTCGATGATATTTTGTGGCCAAGAACAATCCCTTCTTGCACCATGAGCTGACATTTCTCCCAATTAAGCACTAGATTCGTCTCTGCACACCTCTTAAGGACAAGGGAGAGATGATCAAGACATTTTTCAAATGAGTTCCCATACACAGAAAAGTCATCCATGAAGACTTCTACAAACTCAAGCAACTCGGCAAGAATGGCATGACACACCGTTGGAAGGTGGCGGGTGCATTACATAATCCGAAAGGCATTCTTCGGTAAGCAAAAGTTCCATATGGGCATGTGAAAGTTGTCTTCTCTTTATCTTCGGGGGCAATTGGGACTTGATTATATCCACTATAGCCATCAAGGAAACAATAGAATGCTTGTCCCGCAAGCCTTTCCAACATTTGATCAATGAAAGGGAGTGGAAAGTGATCCTTCCTTGTTGCATCATTCAACTTGCGGTAGTCGACACAAACCCTCCATGTGTTTGCAATTCTTTGTGGAACCATCTCACCCTTGTCATTCTTCACTACCGTCATTCCTCCTTTCTTAGGCACCACTTGTATTGGAGACACCCATTTGGAATCGGAGATAGAATAGATGATTCCATTATCAAGGAGCTTAATAATCTCATTCTTCACCACCTCTAACATGTTGGGGTTCAATCTTCTTTGAGCTTCCCTTCTTGGTTTTGCTTCATCCTCCATGTAAATATGGTGCATGCAAAGAGTGGGACTCAACCCCTTTATGTCACTAATCTTCCATCCAAAAGCACCCTTATGCCTCCGAAGAACATCAAGAAGTAAAGTCTCTTGTTCATGTGACAAGCTTGAAGAGATAATGAGGGGCAAGGTGCGGGAATCATCAATATAAACATACTTCAAATGTGCGGGAAGAGGCTTCAATTCAATAGGGGCCGAACTCAAAACCGAAGGATTAACATTCATTGAGAGATAATTGATAGTGGCATGCACCTCACAAGTCTCATCTCTTGAATAGTAACCATCCTCTTTTGTGGGCAAAGGCAAAGCAAGATAAGTGTCAAGGTGATCCTCGGCTTCCAAAGTTTCATCCTCACAAAAATCCAACCCAAAGTGTGCTAGTGCCGACTCAAATGCATCATTTGTTGAAGTCTCATGAAAAGTGTGCTCCACCAAGTCATCAATCTTGTCTTCCACTTCAATAGAGTAAACTTTTTGCAACCTCATGAGCTTCTTTAATTCATCAAAGATCTTGAACCCAATTGTGGTGTCATACACGGTCATGGTGAGCAAACCCAATTTCACATCAATCTTTGTCCCCGCTGTGGCCATAAAAGCTCTACCAAAGATAATAGGGAGATCATCTTGGTAAACATCCTCCATGTCAAGAATAACGAAATCGGCCGGTATGACCAACTCGTCAACTTGCACTAACACATCTTCCACAACTCCTCTTGGATACCTCACACTTCTATCGGCTAGTTGGAGAGAAATTTGTATAGGCTTGATGTCGCTCAACCCAAGATCTTTGTAGACACCATATGGCATCAAATTTATGCTAGCCCCCAAATCCATGAGTGCCTTCTCAAATGGTCTCTCACCAATCTTGCAAGGAATAGTAAAAGAACCCGGATCTTTGAGCTTGGGCGGTAACCTCCTTTGAAGCACGGCACTAATTCTCTCATTCAAACACACCTTGTCATCATTCTTCAATGTACTCTTATACCGCTTGTGAGTGCACAAGTCCTTGAGAAATTTAGCATAAGTAGGAATGGTCTTGATTGCATCAAGAAGAGGAATATTGACCTCTACCTTCTTGAACACATCAAAACACTCCATGGACTTTTTCTCTTTCTTACTTAAAGCCTTCTCTTGGTATACCGCTTGTGGAAAGGGAAGTGGCGCTTCTTCTTGCATTTCTTCCACACTAGACTTAGATCCACTTGCTCCCATATTGTCATTCTTGGTGTTGGGCTTGCCTTGGCTCTTCAAATACTCCTCACTATACCCCAAGATCACTCCATCATGTCCCAAACTATCCTCCATGCCTTTGTTCTTCTTTTGAAATCCGGGAGGCACTCTTGACACTTTAGGATTCAACAAAGGTTCCGTTGGTGCATCCACCTCCTTATCATCATCATTAGGAGAAACCTTATTGTCATATACCTTCCCCCTTCTCAAAGTTCATATGGCCTTGGCTTGGTTGATTCGTGGATTCTTCTCGGTCATGGAAGGCAATTCTCCTTGCTTCCTTTCTCTCATCTCATTAGCCAATTGCCCCATTTGCGCTTCAAGCTTATGCAATCCTTGAGTAGTGGAGGCCACATCATTTCGAACACTTTGAATAAGCTCGTTTTGATTTGCCAAAACCTTGGCAAGCATCTCTTCAAGGCTTGATTTAGGAGCATCCACTTGAGGAGGATGTGGCACTTGAGTATTAGGAGCTTGAAAAGGAGGTCTTGCTTGATAAGGTGGCTTAGGATAAACATTGCCACCATAACTTCCATTAGTCGCACCTTTGTTTCCTTGAAAGCTTTGGCTCCCACTAGCACCTCCATAGTTGCCACTCCCTTGATTGTTGCAACTCATACCTTGGTTCCCCACCCCATGAGAAATTAAGGTGGTTTCTCCATCCGGGATTGTAAGTGTTGGAATAAGGGTCATTCTTCGGTCTTGAATATGCCATTTGCTTACATTCTTCAATGATCTCGGGAAAACAATCTCCATGAGGGCAAGATAGAGTGTCATGATTCACTCCTTCACAAATTAAACACACTTGTGGCCCTTGAACCTCATTAACCTTCTCACGGCCTCCTTGCTTTCCTTGCTTCAAAAGCATATCAAACTTCTTATTAAGACTTTCTTCTAACCTCTTAAACTCTTGATGCACATCCAAGCTTGATGCCTTGACTTCATATATGCCACCGGTTTTCGGTTGAGTTGCTTCCCTTAGAGATAAATGTGAAGAAGAAGGCTTGCGAACTTGCGGGTTATTATCCCACAATTGAGACCGCTCCGCAAGCTTCTCTAATACTCGATGGGCTTCATCCGCCACTAAGTCTATGAAATCACCATTGCTTGCATTATCAACCTTCCTTCGAGTCTCCGATGTCAAGCCTTGATAAAATAGGCTCATAAGCATATATTGAGATTGGCCATGATTAGGGCAACCAAGCTCAAGATCCTTGAATCTCTCCCACGTCTCATGAAAGAGCTCATCTTGCTCCTCCTTAAAGGTCATCAACTCGGTTCTTCTTGCATTAGCCTTTTGAGGAGGGAAGTACTTCATAATAAACTTCTTTTGCATATCTTCTCATGAACCAATACTATTGGATGAGAGCTTGTTCAACCACATCTTCGCCTTTTCCTTCAAGGAGCAAGGAAACAACCGGAGCTTGAGCGCTTCTTCCGTCATGCCATTGAGTTTGATATTTGCGCATGCATCCTCAAACTCACTTAAGTGGTGATAAAGATCATTGTTCGGTAACCCATAGAATGTTGGCAAGGTTTGAAGAAAACTAGGCTTGATCTCAAAAGATGATGCACATGGAGGAAGCACTATGCATCTTGAGTGTGTAGAAATTGTAGGCAAGGCACAATCTCGGATAGGCCTTTGTTCTCTCAACTCATCCCTTGGTTCACCATCCGCCATGACTATCTTGTATATTCTTGGACCAAGACTAGGATTCAATTTCCGTGCCTTTTTGTCAAGATTGAACAACCTCTCAAAGGTGGCTAGGTCATTAACCACTAATTCCGGACTTTCCACATTCTCACTTGAATCACTTGAATCTTCCCCAAACAAACAAGTAGATGCAGAAGCCTTGAACTTTTGTCCAATCCCAATGGGAGTCTCTTGATCGGTGGGCTCTAGAAGCGTTTGTAAACCTTTTTCACTCTTAGGAGATAAGGACATGAACACCTAAGAAACAAATTAAAGATCAAGTAAGTAAATAGCAATAAAACAACATGCAAGATATATACAAGAAATTAAAATTGCAACAATAATTATTTAGATTTTTTTTTTAAAGAATTTACCAAGGTACTTGTAAACAATTTCTAGAAAATTAGAAACCAATCAAAACTTGTAGTGAGAAAAACAAAAAGGATAAGGATTTTCCAAGTTGGCGTAATTCCAACTCAAGTGTAACGAAATTGGCGTAATTCCAATCCAAGTTTGGCGTAGTTCCAAACAAAGTGCGTTTTGGCATAGTTCCAAAGTAGTTTGGCGTAGTTCCAAACAATGCACTAATTAGCTTAACATTCTTCTTTTCGGTAACTCTTTTCGAATTATGACCAGGTAAGCGTAGGCGCGGCTTTGGTAGGTGAGACCACTTAGTACACGGCACAACGCCCGGGATAAAATCCCTATCCACTTACCTAGACATCATAATCCTACTAAGGTGCGCCTATTTGGAAGAGCGATAAACAAATACGTTACAAAAAAAAATCCAAATCCGATTCACTTAGTAAAATAGAAGAGGAATTCCATCCTTGGGTGTTGTTTACCACTCAACTTTTCGATGAAGAGTGATTAAACTCGACGGTACAAGGATAAAGCCCCTAATCCAATTTACTTTGAAATTTACAAGTTCCAATCAACCTCTAATTCTAAAGAAAGTGAGTACCTTATATTTAAATTTACAAATTTTAACCAACTAGAATGTGAGCTTGCACAAGTAATAAGTAAATAATAATTAGGCAAGATTACTTTTCCATTTTAAACATGCATGCAATTTATTTTCTTCTTACCACAACTATCATTCCACTTATCAAAAGTACTTGTGTCAACTTCAAAAGTAAGGTAGATATTTACAAAAATTAAACATAAAAAAAAAAGTAAACTAGAAAAAAATGGGTTCTCTAGTCCCTTAGAAACCTAATAGGAATTAAGTTTTACCTCAATCCCCGGCAACGGCGCCAAAAACTTGTTGGTTGAATCACTTAAGTATGATTATGTGTATTTATGGGTGAAACTACCTACTCCCAAGTATATGAGGTCAAGTTTTAGTAAGGGAAAGTGTAGAGTATCGTACCCAAGAGATTGGGGGAAACTCAACTCTAACTAGATTTTCGCAAGAAAAACTAGAAAAACATGCATTCTAACTTTTTACAAGTTCACAACCTTAGCCCTTTGGAAGCTAAGAATCATGGAGATGGTATTAACAAGTGGTAGTGAATCGACTTGGTTGATTTTAGAATTAAGCTAAGTAAACTAATTCTTGCACTAAAACAACAAAGAAAGGTAAATGTAGAGATAGAATCAAAAGAGGAGTAGAGACTTAGGCATTGCACCTAGCCTTACTCATGCACAAATGTAACTCAAGATTAATGCATAACATGTTTGACAAACTTCCCCCTAGTGCTTTGGTGAAGCTACCAAGAAACCAACTAATCATGTAATTTAAAAAAGTCTTTTGGAGCCAAATTAAATCACAAAACCTTAGTCCCAATTATATTACCTTATAATACAAGTGGGCTATGTACCACAAGCATAACACCCCCTTAGAGTAATTACACTCATGGAATAAGCATTAAGTTCATGGTAAGAAATTCAAGCAACTTAGTATTTCCCGTAAGAAACACTAAGCCACCACCTAAAGGTTACACATGCTCACGGATTCAAGAAGTTGTCAAGTTCAAGTTCCGATTCATTAATTACCTAAACATGTTTCTAGGTGACAAACTAGTAACACATTTAGTAAGCATTTTAAGTGTAGAAGCCCATAGATTCAACATGCATCAACATCAATTAAAAGTAAAATGAATTCATTAGCACATGAGTTTGGCTAGGGCTAGCCTACCCTCAAATCCAACTACTCACAACCCATTAAATACAACACCCTTGAAAATGAAATACATCGAAAGAGAAGTAGAGTAAAGAGAGAAGAGATTACCAAGGGTTTGGTACAAATGATACCAAACCGTACCTCTAAAGGTTTACTACCCACAAAGATGTAATAAGAAAGAAAATGCTTCTAAGTATGGTATTAATGGGTTCTAACAAAAGAAGAACTCCATGAACACCATACTTTATCCACACAATCTAGGAACAAAGAACAAGGGTTGAGAAAGAGTATGAGTAGATGATAAAGAGAGTGAAGTGACCCAAATCTATGAAACAAGTTTGTGATTGATCAAGGGTGTAAAGGATCTTTAGTTTTTGGTGAAAACTCAAGACACTTTACACTTTTCTTTGCACAACTTGATATCTATGACTTAGGCCTAAGAAAACTATGTTAAAACTATGGAAAATATGAAGTTTTGATGGAGTTTTAGTGTGGTGAAGGAGAATGCACGAATTTGTGAAGAATGAGGGTATTTAAAGGCCTTAAGGTCACAAATGAATGGTGGAGATGTAAGGGGGTGAATTGTTAGATATGGTGGACAAATGTAGAAGCACAAATTGTGGATCTTGTTCTTGAAATGGTCCCCTTCATTTGTCTTCTTCTATTTTAAATTTAAATCCCCAATTCATGGAGCACAAATTGAGGATCTTGTCTTGAAATTGTCTCCTTCATTTGTCTTCTTCTATTTTGAATTTAAATTGTAAATTAAAATTTACAATTCATAATTCACCAATATGCTTCATTGACTTATTGACTTTTACCACCACCATTTCCGGCAACCACCTTCTCATCGCCGGAGTTTAACCGGCATTTTCCGGCGTTGACTTTTCTTTTCTTATGAAATCTCCACATTTGCTCTTTTTGGCTTGAAACTTTCACCCAAATCAATAATGTGTGCTAAATCCACTCTTCTTGACGTGTTTCCGATCATTTGCACATTTTTCTAGCATGAGTAGGAAACGTAAAAAGAAATAAATAAATATACAAAAATATAAAGCAAAAGAATAAGAATAAGGCAAACATTACTAGGTTAATATTAACCTAACAGGTTTATGCAAATCTGCAGGCTCAGCCTCCACTTCTCTATTCGCCTGCATCATGTAAATTTGTACCTCGCTAGCAATTGCGATTAGCGAAACTTGGTTAATAAGTTTCGAAGAGCTTCACATCCGATTTTCGTTTTGTGAAGCACATGCACTGGCTAATTAAGAAACGTAAAGAGAAATAGGTTGCAATCACAGTTTCTTTTTCCCTTTACAATTAGAGAAAGTTTCAGCCGAATATATGCACGCGCAAAGGGTTGACATTCCCAGTTTCCCACCTTGAGAGGTAAGTGGTTGCGTCAACTTAGTTAGCTTTGGGTTATTGTGAAATATCATAGTGGGTTAGTCGGAGACGACGAACCAGACTCTGTCAACCAATACTCTTCGAGGCCAGAACTTCTCGAAGCCAATTAATCAGGGCATGTCCCACTAATCAGCGTTCATTGGACTAGCTAGTCTTAAGGATGAGGTTGTATGTTCACTAATATACTGGTCATCAGAGTTACATGTCACTATATATGTAAAGTAACTAAGATATGTGCTAGAACTCGCTTGTAAATATTTGATCGAGTAAGCAATTCAGGTATCCCTGCATGCGTTTTTAATTTGTGACTTCGTTTGAAACAACATATAAAGTACGTGTTGCCATAGAGAAATCACTAAATTTATCTATTGTTAAAATCTTAAGCCACTTCCAAGAGCAGCCCCTTGTAATAAAAACTAATGGCAAGTCTTTAGCCATCTATATGGAACTGAAATTAATCAGCATGTTTTGAAATTGCTGATGTTAACTTTCTCCAATTGAAATTCTTATATATCGTGTCTACTTGACTACTTCATTGCCTTACAAAACCAAGACTATTATTATATATATTCGGCCGGCGCGTACTTGGGACGAAAGAGGGTACTACTATATTAGTTTTCTCTTGTATATATTCATCAAGTCGGGACAAACTATCATCACCTGCAACTCCTAAATCCATGGCTATAGTATCGCTATCATCTTCAGTCTTGTTCTTCTTCCTCACCACCATCTCTGTTTTCTCCATCTCATCATGGGGAGTTGAGGCTTATCCAGTATCTGCTTTGATCAACGAAACGCTTTACAACAACTTGTTTCTACACAAGGACGACACTGCATGCCCTGCAAATAATTTCTACACCTATAGCTCATTCATCAAAGCAACCAAATGCTTCCCGAGATTCGGCACCACCGGAAGTCTAGCGACCCGGAAGCGTGAGATAGCTGCGTTTCTTGCTCAGATTTCTCACGAGACCACCGGCGGATGGGCTACTGCCCCCGATGGACCATACTCGTGGGGTTTGTGCTTTAAAGAGGAAGTCAATCCGGGAAGCAATTACTGCGACGACACCAACAAGGAGTGGCCGTGCTATCCTGGAAAATCTTACAAAGGAAGAGGACCGATTCAACTATCTTGGTAAGCTAGCTTAATTATTTGATTCATCTATCGATTAGGGCAAATAGTAACATCCATTTCTCAAGCATTACTCAAAGCTTAATCTTAGTCAAGTTAATGTATAATTCCTCCGGTCAAATTAAATTCTTTTGAGCTAAATCTTTTGCAGGAACTATAACTATGGTCAGGCAGGCAAAGCATTAGGGTTTGACGGGCTTAAAAATCCAGAAGTAGTAGCAAACAATTCCCTAATAGCTTTCAGAACAGCTCTATGGTTCTGGATGACTGAGCAAAAGCCAAAACCCTCTTGTCACGATGTCATGGTCGGTCGATATGTGCTCACGAAAGCTGACATTGCCGCTAATAGAACCGTCGGATTCGGAATGGTTACGAACATCATCAACGGAGGACTCGAGTGTGGAATAGGCAGCGATGCACGAGTGAATGATCGAATTGGTTATTTCGAAAGATATGCTAGTCTGTTTGGTGTTCAAACAGGACCGAATTTAGACTGTGAAAATCAGAAGTCCTTTTAGTTATTGTAAGTTGTAACAGATCACATAGTTAATTAATTGGTCTAGCTCGCAAGCCTATCGTATGATGTTAAATTGTTAATGCATGCTTTGATCACATGCATCCGTCTCCATCCAAAAAAATAATGTAGATTATAGCTAGCGAGTTATATGGATCTTCTGTTTGGTACTTCTACTTCTCTACGATTCTGTTTGAGATCCATCTCTAAACCAATAATATGAATTTAATAGCTGATGAGTTCTATGGGTTATCTTTTTGCCTGGTACTTTACTTCTCTTTTATTGTATTTGAGTTTTAAGGAATAGAATAAGTTGTATGTAATGTTTCATTGACTCCATGATGACTCATTGTTAATTTGAGATCAAAGAAAAAGGTCAGAAAGACAAACACATCGGTTAAGCACTAAAACAAAGAGTTGGCGAGTCTGTTTGCATGATTAATTGTGATGAACCAATTCGTTTTATTCACATACATGCATACATACATACATGATCGATGAACCAAAATTACTAACAGTTTAACACTACCAACAAATTTTTTCAAAAGTTAATTTGTCTACGTACGGTTGCAATCATATATCCTATGCAAGCATGCACCTTAATCTTCTTTCTGTTTGAAGAAAGTCTACTTTAGATATATGTGTGATGTGTCGACATTCCCACTTTAAAATGTAAGTGGTTGTCTTTTTTTTTTTTTTTTAAATACGAAAAAAGAGTGGTTGTCTTAGCCTGTATCAACTAGCTAGCTCTACCTCTGGGAGTGAAAATCTTAATGTGCATGGGTGAAAATCAACGAGGCAAACTAAGAACTGACTCTACTAGCGAATTGTGGATGTAAAGCGTTACAAGTCAACCACCACTTTTTCTCATGATCCTCGTGATGATTTTAAACCCTTTGAAAAGAAGTCGTGCTGAGAAGTTCCATCCCCAAAATTTTACTCTAATTGCAAATGATCTTTTATGAATTAAGCGAATTTGGCTTATTTAACTGCCATATAATAAGATTGCTCAATCATATTTTTTTTTAAACTGGTTGTATAGACAATTAGGTAAACTGGAATGGTAGATATTCTTGGAAGGGCTGGTAAACTGGAAGAAGCTAAAGACTTGGTTCTGACTTCTGACAATGCCCATTACTCCTGATGGTGGTGTGTGACTGTGTGGGGATCCTGTTAGGTGCTTGTAAGGTTCACAACGAAACTGAAATTAATGGGTGCAAGGTTTGCTAAGCATGCTATAAAATCTGATTCAGAAAATGACGGCTATTACGTATTGCTTTCCAACTTGTTTGAGAAATCAAGAGAGTTGTTGATGGCGGAGAAGGGTGTGGGAAAGACAAATGCATGGAGTACGGTGTAACCTGGATGATTATTTTCACTCATGAACTTCATAAGTTTACAAGTAATAACCAGAATATACCTCAATGACCACATATGCACTTACAGAAGCTAAAGAAGTTTATAAACTCCTTGTCCTGCAATTTGCCTCAAGTTTATTGTTCATTATCTGTATGTAATGTTGGACATATTGCACGGACATTGATCCTAATAGAAAGATTCTTATTAGTTATCATCAGAACCACATTAAGGCATACAGCTTATTGATCTCTGATATATATAAAGATTCTCATTCTATATTCTTCATCTTTTTTGGTATCTAATTATTTTGATGCTTTCCTTAAATTACAGCTATGACACTTTCAGGATATGAGAAACTTCCATCGCTACGATCAAATTTTATCACAAATTTATCTCTTGAACTGCAATGTAATGATTTTCATAAATTTGTTTCTTGAACTGCAATTGTTGATTTACACTACCGCTATACAATTGCTAATCTACATTGAATTCTGTAAATACACATAAGCACAAATAAGGTGCAGGGAGTTGGGGAAATTGCTTGTTCTACCTTTGCTCTCTTATCAAAGCAACGACGTTAAATCTTTAGTGATGTTGATGCAATATCCTCAATCAACTTTCACTTTTTCCCAACTTGAAAATTATGGCATTTTTAACTATTACTATATAAAAAATAAGCTTATAACATTGCTATTAGGGGATATAAAGTAGTTCATTGATGTTTGAAGAAATCGAAGAGGAAAACGTGTTTTTTTCATTGTGATGCATAAATAAGTTCAAAAATATTTTTTGTCGTTGATGTAGAGCAGTTTGCCATTCAACTTGTTGGTCCCCCCCCCCCCCCCCCTTTAGTTCAGGGCGCCTAGCTAAACTAAATCGAGTATTAACAACAATTTGAGGTGTTTCTGGGATATAGGCTTAAAGATGGCCCTAAAATTGAATATTGATAAGTTTTTATTTTTTAGAAATATAAATAAATATTGATAAGATTTGACGCTCTTTCGAATTTAGGATCTAAGAGGATTGATTTGACTAACTAGACTAGTGTATTTTTTTTATTAATTTATAGATCCTTGTGAATTGGTTTTATTAAAGTGAGCTTGGCATGTAAATGAGTCAGAAAATCAACATGTAGAATGTTGCACCATAATAGCATTCACTACATTCAATGGTGGAGTGAACTTCAGAAAGTTGAGACACCAAGTGAAGTTTTATCTCTCGATGCACCAGAACATGGATATGCGCTTGAATGAGGAAATTCCGGAAGAAGTAGATGATGACAGTACAAGGGAAGAAAAGCAGATCTATAAAGATTGGCACAGGGCCAACAGGATGGCAAAGAATGTCATGAGAAACACTCTATCTGATACAGTAATCAGCTGCATTGATGAACTAGAATATGCCATAGATTGCATGGAGAAGATTTCACAAAAGTTCAAGGAGAGCAACAAAGCTAAAGCAGCTAGGCAGTCTAAGAAATTTTATGAGCTGAAATTCAATGGAGTTGGTAGTGTGAGAAATCACATAATGCAGCTGATCGACATCAACAATCAACTAAAGGAGCTGGATAGGGGTGTCAACAATGCACAAGTGGTGCACATTGCCCTGGAATCTCTTCCAAGTGACTTGAGCAACCTCAAAAGCAACTATAATGCTCAGAAGGAAAAGTGAGAAATTGATGAACTCATCTCCGTCTGTGTTGATGACCAAGATAGAATCAAGAAGGAGAAGAAGCCTACTACCTGTGTGAATGCAGTTGAAAAGTCTGAGTAGCCAGAAAAATACAAGGGCAATAAAAATATTTTTTTTCAAGCCAAAGAAGGACATCAGCAAGGATAAGAACTCTCAGACACCAAACTTGTCACATCCCAGAATGAAAAATGACCTTATTGAAATGGTGAAATAGAAAGTTAACAAGCGAACAAACGAACGTAGTTCGACTTGAACACTCGATAATTGAAAACCTGCTTAAATATTTCGCGAAATAAAACAAGCTGACAAGTTTACAATGAAAGAAACCTTTACATTTCCAACACAAAAAAATATTTACAAAGGTATAAGCGAGCTATACAACAAGGTTTCAAACAACGGAAGTAGAAATGGGTGTCACCAGCCCATAACTAAAAATAATACATGCAACCCAAGATAAACAAGAATGGTGACAGAAATAAAATCACAACATCGGAATAAGAGGTTCAATGTACAAACATCAATAAGGAATATTAAAACAAGGGACTACTCTAAACATCTTGAATTCAAAGGAAATGTACTCCCAACTTCACGTATCCTAAGTCTCGAAATAAATCCAGAAACCTACAAGAAATCAAGTAAGGGTGAGCTTCGTCCTCGCTCACCTAGTAGGGCCCAGCCTACCAATGTGGTTTAAAAGTAAGGTTGACTAAGTTTTATGAAAACTTAAAACATTTAGATATGAGCATGCTTTTTAAATCATTTAATGAGAAACAAGCTTAGTTTATTAATTACATGAAAAAAAATGCAAAACATGGATGATGATCATCAATAATATCAAGTCAGTTGTGGCCGATCCTAATGACTAGGAGGCAAACAAGTCACCTCGTAAGTCGAGGCCAACAACCTTTGTTGAAACAACAGAGGAGGGATATTGTTCATTTACTTGAATGCCCTCAATAGTAATAAATATATCAAATAATAAACAGGACATTGTCCCTCCGGAGGTTCACGGTCATCGACACCGTATGATTACTTAGAATGCTAGGGTCCCGTTCACTCTCAGGTCTACACATTAATATCACAATCCGTCTATCCTCGGGTTTTAGCATTTCTGAATCTCATATGCAATTTTCAGTAATAAACATTCCCCAAGGTATAGACAATGAATTTAATGGGCACGAAATACACAAAGGGGGTTAGCTCACCCTACCTAAAAATAATGCGCAACCAATGCTCAACCCATGTTCTTGCTCTCACTCAGCTCTTGCCTTCTCCAAGCTTCCAAGTCCTGTAATAACTGATGAATGAGTGACTGTAAATACGAAATACTTAAGTGTTGCCCCACAAATAAAATAGGAGACTAGTCTCCCTATTTTTAGTTTGACCAAAGTAATGGTCAAACATCGATTATAGCTAAGTTTACTTCCCATTTATCGACATATTATACTTGAGTACTATCGAGTACTTGCATCACATGCATTTGTCACAATGTAAAATTTTTAACAAACAAATATGTCGATAAAATAAGAAAGTACAACTTATGACTTAGGGTTTAAGTCGTATTAGCTAATAATCAATATCTCTAAATTTACTAAGGACACCCAAAATAGATTTTCCATTTTAAAACTTGACGAATATGTACATGGGGAAGAACAAGAAATATACCTTATTGGGTTTTTAGCAAAATTTGAAGAATCCTAGCCGGAAGGTTGAATATTCCGGCATCGATTCTCCTTTTTCCTCCTTTGCCACTAACAAGGCTGCATGAATAATCATGCATTAACTCCTACAATTTAGACTTGGGTATTTAACCTATAATCTTGGTTCTAAACTGGAAATTAAAGGAAGCAAAGACCCAAAATAAATTGGGAAATTACCTTCAAAAATTAAAGAAAATTGGCGTAGGTGTTGATAGCTCCAATCCTCTTTTCCTTCTCTTGGCAGATGATATGCAAACTTCCAAAACTCTTCTTGGTGTTCCTTAATTTCAAGATATTGTCATGCAAGTCAGAAATTGAAACCAAACACGTAGAGAAAGAAATAGAGGCCAAGCAGCTCACCGTTCAAAGTTAATACAAAGATCAAAAATTGATCTCTACACCCACGTGTTAGAAAAAGATGCAGAGCCTTCAATTTAGCTTCCAACTTTCTATCGAGACTTATCTCCACTCTAGCACTCCTTCTTCTCCTTAGAATAAAACGTAGACAAATAAATTGAAGTTCCAAACCCAGAAAATCGCCGAGTTCAAGGTAGAAGTGATTACCTTAACGAAATCGACTTTCTGAAAAGTTACAAAATGCAGTCCTTCCAATTCAATGAGTCCTCTGTTCTTCAATCAATCTCCTTTCTGGTTTCCCTTCCTCTCAGTTAAACTTCTAACCCAAATCGGTGGCTAAACGTAAGGATTTTAGTAAGGATATTGCCAAAGAGCATATGCAGCAGAAAATGAATTTGGAATGAGTTCAAATTGATTGAACTGTAAGCTAGAAAATCAGAAAATAATTCAAGCCACAAGGAAGTATAGATTTTCGATGAAAGGAGTGTGATTTCTCATCAGAAACTATGAAGAATCACAGATTAATCAAATTGGAAGATGAAGAACAATGGTCTTGGAGAGCTCCAAGTTTGCAGCTCCTTATTTATTTGTCCTATCTTCTACGTGTCGGCATAGAGAGATCTGTGACTTGGAGAGAGGCCGATATGGAGCTTTTGGAGTCACACCGTCGCCGGAGATGCCCAGAACATTCGGGTCGACTCGTCTCCTCATTGTCCGGTCGTCGGTTCTGATAGAGAGAGAGACGCGAGAAAGAGGTAGAGGGGTAAATGAGCTGAGCCGAGCCGAATAATAAGTTGTTAACGTTTGGCTTGTTTTCATTCGATCCAGCTCAAGTTGGGCTAAAATTTGATTTTTGTATTTCATATTTAAATTCGGCTCGGCTTGAAAAAACTCGAGCTGGGCTCGGGCCGGCTCATTTTATTAGATGAGGCCGAACTCAAATTGAGCCGCCTTGAATCAAATGAAATTAAAATTTAGAAATTAAAAAGAAAATTTAAAATCTAATTTCATAGCATCACACAAAATTTATTTTATTTGTAATAAACTAAAAATAACAAATCAAACTCGTGATTGAACTTAAAATCTTTAACTAATTAATCTAGAAATAAGTCTTTCAGCTATTTCGAACTAATATTATATTTTTAATATTATTTCTTATATAAAAATTATGTTTTATATATACTATAAAAATTAATAAGTCAAGCTTAATTAATAAACGAGCTAAATTTTTAACAAGTCCGAGCTAGCTCGCGAGCTAAACGAGTCAAACAAGAAGAATACTTATTGTTCAAGCTCGGCTCATTTTCAAGGTCGATCTTAATATTAAGCTCAAACTTGGTTTATTTAACTTTACAAATTCGACCCGAACGGGCTAAAAACGAGCTGAGCACGAGTCGAACACGAGCGGCTCGAGTCTACTTACAGCCCTAAGATGAGATAGAAGCTCTGCTTCTTTGTTTTGGTTTTGGTCTTTTGACCAAATACTGACTTTCTCTTCCTTTTAAGTAAGAAAATGGAGGGTGAAGATTAGAAGGAGAAATAAAAGGGTGAAGGGCTGAGATTAAAAGCTTGGTCAAAATTTTACAAGAAAGGAAAAGTAATTGGAATGGAAAGTTAGGATTAAATCTGGAAACGGTGGAAATAGGCAAATGGCCAAGATCTCTTCACCTATTTTTCTGAATAAAAAGAAATGATTTTCCAATATTGCAAAACTTTGAAAAATCATAGAAAGTAGCTCAAAGCTCAGAAAAATAATCTGAAAGTACCGGTGAACTCGTAAAGACATAAACTTAATTGTCGTAGCTTGAAATTGAAAAGTTGATGAAGTTAAGAAATAGTCGTCGGAAGAAATGATGTGTTATTTTAGAATTTTACCATTACTAACTTTGTCGTAACCTCCAAAGTTAGTACGGTAAAATTCTCGGGACTCATAAAACTGCATAAAATAAAATGCTTCTTCTGCAAGAAGTTTGCCATGTGAAAAAGCAATGTGATGGATTCAAGAAGTGGATGATCAAAAAGGGTAAATTTTCTTACTCAACTTTTGATTACAGTTCTATTTTAAGCTATGCTAAGTCTTCATTGTTTGATAAACTGCATATTCATTAGAAATAAACTTCATAAACATTGAACCTAATTCATTTTGGCTGGACTCAGGCTCACCTATTCATATTACCAATTCATTACAGGGTTTTCTAAAGAGGAAAACACCAAAGAAACATGAAGACACAGTATGTGTTCGCAATGGCATGAAGGTTTCAGTCAAGTCTATAGAAACTTTGTTTTTAAATTTAGGCTCAGGTAAATCGTTAGTTTTGGATAGTGTTTATTATATTCCTTCTATGAGAAGGAATTTGCTTTCTATTTCTTTATTAGTCAATATTGGATGTAGGCTTATTATTGACATTCAAGGAATAAAAATTTTTCAAGGTTCAGATTACATTGGTTGTGGTGTTTTTAATCGAGATTACTTACAGCTCAATTGTAATATTACTGGAAACAATGATATTTATGCAATTGAAAACACTACAAAAAACAATATTGCAGGAACCAAAAGAACTATATACAATGATAAATCTGCACACCTTTGGCACATGAGACTGGACACTTATCTAAAGACAGATTAAAAACATTGGTTTAAAGTAAAACACTGCACGATATAAATTTTGTTGATTTATCTGATTGCATAGAATGTTTTAAAGGAAAAATGACAAACAAAATAAAAAAAAGACTACAACTCGTATCAAGAAATTGCTTGAAATAATTCATACATACATATGTGGACCTTTCACTCATCAAACTATATGTGGATATCACTCTTTCATAACTTTTACATATGACTATTCAAGTTACAGCTATGTTTATCTTTTATCAGAAAAATCACAAGCTTTAGATGCTTTTAAAGTCAACAAAGCAGAGGTAGAACTATAGCTAGAAGCAAAAATTAAAATCGTGAGTTCTGATAGAGGTGGTGAATATTATGGAAAGTATATTGAGAAAGGTCAACACAAAAGGCCATTTGCATTATTTCTGCAAGAGCAAGGAATTAAGGCTCAATACACCAATCCATATATTGCTCACCAAAATGGAATAGCTGAAGGAAAAATCAAACTTTTTTGAATATAGTCAAAAGTATTATGTGTATTGCAGGGCTACCAAAAGTCTTGTGGGGTAAAGCACTAAAGACTACAAATTATGTTTGTAACAGATTAGGAAGGCTGTAAAAACCACACCATTTGAAACTTGGACTGGATGAAAGCCAAGTCTACATTATTTACATGTACGAGGATGCATTGCTGAAGCAAAAACTCCAAATCAAATTACCCAAAAGTTAGAGTCCACGACTGTAAGTTGCAATTTCATTGGCTACTGTGAAAAATCAAAAGGTTATAGATTCTATGCAGCATGATATTCACCTAGAATCATTGAGACAAATCAAGCCAAATTTTTAAATGAGACTGAATTTAATTCAAAGTTTGAGGACTTATTCTCAGATTTTGAAGAAATCTCGAGAGATAAAAATTGGAAGTTTATTTGTCTTTACAAAAGGACACATACCAAAATTCTATGCAAATTTGTCAAGAACCTACAGAATCTGCAGAACCTACAGAAAACCAAGTTTTAGAACCTGAAAATTTAAATAATGCAGTAAACATGGAGGAAGATTTAGAACAGCCTAATCTAGAAGAACCTCAACTAAGAAAAGATCATCAAGACAGAGAAACCTACATTTGATGAAAATAGCTGCTATATTTTTGTGCAAGAAATGGATGATATTCTTGCAGAAGACAATGATCCAATAACTTACAAACAAGCCAAAGAGCATGAAAATGCTAAGCAGTTGAAATTGGCCATGGAAGCTGAACTAAAGTCCATGAGTCAAAATTCAGTGGGCAGATGGTCAAACTAGATCCTCAGCATAAAACTATAGGTTGTAAGTGGGTTTTCAAAACCAAAAGAGATGAAAATGGCAAAATTGACAGATATAAAGCAAGGTTAGTGGCCAAAGGTTTCACACAACAAGAAGGGGTAGATTATACAGAAACATTTTCTCTAGTCTCCACAAAAGATTCATTCAGAATCATTATGAGTTTAGTAGCTCATTTTGACATGGAATTTCATCAAATGGATGTAAAAACTGCATTTTTAAATGGAGAACTTGAAGAAACAATCTACATGAAACAACCTGAAGGCTTCATACAACCTGGAAAAGAAAATAATCAAAATATAGTATGCAAATTACAGAAATCCATATATGGCCTAAAGCAAGCTTCTAGACAATGGTACAAAAAGTTTGATTCAGTAATATCCAAGTTTGGATTTGATGAAAATATTGTGGATGAATGTGTATACTTAAAGACAGTTGGAAAAGACTTCTTAATATTGTATGTAGATGATATCTTGCTTGCTAGTACCGATATGAAATTGCTTAAAAGTACTAAATCTTTTCTCTCTAAAAATTTTTGGTATGAAAGATCTTGGTGAAGCTTCTTATGTTTTGAGAATCGAAATCAAAAGGGACAGAAAACAATGCCTATTTGGTTTGTCTCAAAATGCTTACATTTGTAAAGTTCTGAAACGATGTAATATGGCAAATTGCTCTGCATGTCCAGTACCCATGTCCAAGGATGATAAACTTAGTAAAAATCATAAAAATGAGGGAAAATTGAAGGTGACAGTGAGATTGACGCTAAACTCTATGCTAGGCTTATAGGTAGTTTAATGTATGCACATGTCTGTACAAGGCTAGATTTAGATTTTTGTTGTGGGAAGTTTATCTCGTTTTCAGTCTAACCCTTCTAATGAGCATTGGATTGCAGGTAATAAAGTTTTAAGGTATTTATAGAAAACTAAATCACACGTGTTGGCTTATTGGAAAGTTGAAAAGCTTGAGTTGTTGGGTTACACAAATTCAGACTTTGAAGGTAATTGGCCTAAATCCTCAAAATCTACATGTGGCTATGTTTTTATGCTTAGAGGTGGTGCTATAGCATGGAAAACCATGAAACAAAAAGTAATCACCACCTCAACCATGCGAGCTGAATACATAGCAGTTTATGAGGGGGTATGTGAAGCACTGTGGATTAGAAATTTCTTGCTACAGATAAATGCA
Source organism: Argentina anserina (assembly GCF_933775445.1). Classification (NCBI taxonomy): domain Eukaryota; kingdom Viridiplantae; phylum Streptophyta; class Magnoliopsida; order Rosales; family Rosaceae; genus Argentina; species Argentina anserina. The sequence goes on from NC_065876.1 coordinate 17,111,080, forward strand.
CTCAAGTTTCTTGTCACAGATCCAATCAAAATATTTTGTGATAATGAAGCAGCTGTGTTTTTCCAAGAATAACAAAAGATCAAATAACTAGAAACATATAGGTCTCAAATATATGAATGTGAGACAGTGTATGAAGGAAGGTGAGATTTCAGTTTTAAACATCAACACAGAAGATCAACTGGCTGATCCATTTACTAAAGCCTTAACAGTTTCATGTTTTCAAAACCATGTTAAAAAAACATTGGAATTTTGTCAGCCTTAGATGCTTGACTTTTGTGGGAGTCACCTTCAGAAAATTTTAGACTTTTAACCTTGACATCTGCATTACTGTTCATCATATCTGTTATAATTTTCTCTCTGTGAATAAATTATTTTCTTCATTAAAATTCATTTTTATTTTCAAAATATTGTTATGTGTATCATTACTTTATTATTGAGCATAAATTTTAAGTGAAAAAGCAAGCTCGTATACATTTTTACTTCAACTTTTGCAAAATTTGCAGAAACTGCAGGATCACTATTCTTGTGATCATGCATTGGACTTGAACATTTGACTTTACAGGTATATGCATACAATCATCAAATTGTTCTTCTACTTCATCTTTCATGGCTTATGTGACATGTTGTTGTTGTTTGTTAGTAGTTTTTAGCTTGTTCTGATATTTATTTCGAAATTAAGCTCCTAGCTCTGCAACAATGCAGCATGTTGACCAAGCTGAAATAGCTTGAATTTTTCTATGTCTTAGCGCGCATTTAATTTTCTTGTTTTCATTCCAGTTATGGGTGAACTGCTAAGGTTGCAGATATATTTGGTCCATGTGGGAGAATGTTGGAAACTGAATTGGACACTGCATATATCAGAAACCTAAATGCATTAGCCTTCTAATAGCTCGAATTTGAATGAGGAGTTGTAGAATTTGAATTCAATACAATGACTAATTGACGAGTATGCAATTAAATTAGAATTGAAAGCTAGTTGTTAATAACTGATTAACATGAATTGAAAGTAGTAGAGTTGTAGTTTAACTAAGTATCAGATTAAATCACAAAGTCTTTATGGGAAAGGTTTGTGAATTGATTACCATATAATTATATATACATGCATTAAGTCCATAATCTAACCATGATTTCCTTAAGCAATCAGTCCCATTATGAGAAATACAGTGGTATAGATCAGGGCCGGCCCTGAGATTTCCGGGGCTCCAAGCGACGAGAAAAATTGGGACCCCTTTTCAAAAAAAAAATTGAAACAATAAATTTTTTGAAACAACAAAATATAGCAATAAAACTTTCAATAATAATAAAATGCTATAACTTGCTTCGACATTCTCATTCTCATCTGTAGAAGCTTGTGCTTGTTCATTAATTGACTGAAAAAAATTACTTATAGGTCGAATAGTTCTTGCTTGAACTTTCTTTAGCGCCTCCCTCATCTGAATCTCTTTTCTTTTTTTTAGCCCCAGAAGGATACTTCCTGATTGGAGTCATATAGCACTCAGCAAAATATAACAAAATTGTTATCATAATCTAATAAAACTATAGAAAACAGATAATAATGTTCAATTTGTATCATGAGCATTAACTTGGACAGACACAAACACTATAAGCGTCAATAATGCAGCTTACTGAACTACAATATTGGATCTAAAACTACCCGAAGTTATGATGTTTTCAAAGTAGAAATTGTAGGTGTCGATTGAATTATTCTGTCATAGCCAACTCATGAGTGCTACAATGCTCTATTTGTTGTTACATGTACTGATCTACCTAGAAACTTCAGCTGATTCAGTACTCTTACACATAAGCTAGCTAGTTGGTTAAGTATTCATAAAGTATAAATACAATCATATTCAAAAGACTCAAAACGTTCACTGCCTCCTACTTCAACTTCAGTAGCTTGTACTGTACTTTTCAACTTTTTTATCTTCAGAAATCAATTCAGTTCTAATTGATGTCTAACTCCGACTACTGTATTGTTATATATAATCGGTTCTCTAACAGTAGAACTAAAGCAATTCATAAGTACCTCTGGTTTATCATGGTTAACATGTTCCAAAATAAATAATACAACCACACACTCCACTTTAATACATCTTTGCATTTCTAATTAAAATATATTAAAACAAATATAATAGATATTTTCACACTATCAAACAATATAAGAGATCTAAAATTGTTTACCAACTTAATTAATTCATTATCTTCTATGCATTTATCAGAAAAACGGATAGGGGTACTGAAAACAATACCTAATACATTCACGGATTCACCACTCATCCGAAAAACTTCCAAAAAGTGGTGTATCTTCAGTTGGTACTGCTTGAGGAATATAGCTGAACTAAATCTTTTTAAAAGAAATTTTTCTTGACGACGCACATATCTAAAACACATATAACAAACACACTCATTAAAATATAAGCAATATCAATTGGACATGTGATCTGAAAGAAGTAACTACCTTTACAGAGTACTCCTCTGAACAACATTGACTGCTCTTCAAATTAGCAAAGCTTAGAACTGTTACAAAATGCAATAGTTCACCCTGCAAGAAAAATAAAAAAAATCAAAACAACATTAATAAAATCAATTGATTCTTATCAAATGTTCATATAATAAACTGATTTAAACAATAAACATGTATGAAAGGAGAACATAAATGCCGAAATGAAGAACAACAAAAATTTCATGGAAAACATTTCAGCAAAAATATCATATGATTTGCATCATCCTTTCATATCCTAATCAGAATACGAAAAAAGCCAAACCCAGAATCAAACAGCTCAGGCTGATCAGCCGCCAAGTCATCAAGGCTAATCTCTGGGAAGCTGGAGCCTCTAACTGTGTTCACAAACTTCCACCGGGGAGTCGGATTGATTCCAAACCACTTCTTAACCGGTGGCTCCCGATGGGCGTCAGCTTGGTTGTTGATTTGAAAGCCGAGGTCACCATTTGAAGTTGAAACGAATAAATCAAACCTAACATATATAAAATAATCAGAGAAATGAAAAGTAAGTATGAGACGGAAGGTGAAAGCTAGGGTTTGAGTGGCCAGAGATTAGAGGAATCTAATTGGCTGAACTGCTGGAGGAATCTGTGTAGAAACATTTCTATAAAAACCGAGAACGCTAGAAGCTTCAGGATGACCATTGAGGTTTATGCAAAGGCAAATGGCAATTTGGGGCCCTTAAAATTGGGGGCCCAAAGCTGGTGCTTTAGTGGCTTTAGCCCAAGGCCGGCCCTGGTATAGATTAGAAGATTTTTTGCGTTTCAACAAACTTCAAGCGTCACTTTATACTGTGTTTGTGTTTTTGTTGTGAATAGATCTAACTGTATTCATTGTTCATATGTTGTGAGGTACAACACTATTTACCCTCAATTTATTTCCAATCTTTGATTTGTGATCTTGTTTCAATAAGCTCTTTCAGATCGAATTCATTCACAAGCACTATGGATCTGTTTCTCCCAATTTGTGATTCAATATTGCTTAAGACTCCTAGAAAATTAATATGATTTCCTAACCTAACTTATGAATATTTCAGTAACCAGATAATTATCAATAGATGTGTACGTAAGAGTTTGAATGTCTAAAAGAAATTAGACTTGGGCTTAGAAATTTCAAAATAAGGTATTGTCTCATTTTCTGTGTACACTGTGCAGTCTTGTTATTTCAATTCAGACCATGATTGTTGTCTGTGGATGATTAGGTTGGGTGCAACAATGTGCTTTAGTTCTGCCTAGATACATAGGACCCTTGTTTCCTCTGTTTAATACGATTTTGTTGGCTGGGGAGCTTTGAAAATTGTTTTCTTATAGATACATTCTCCCAAAGGATTCTAGTAGGAAATCAACTTATATTCTTCAATTGGTTAAAATCAAAGAGGGAGTTTGATATTCTCATGAATCTCACCTTTGAATTTGCGAGCTTCTAAAGTTGAGCAGTACGTCCTTAATTAATTTTCAACATATGTCTCTCCCAGTTAGAAAACCCAGCCTGTTAGCTTATATGTTCTTCTATTGATTTGATGTCGTCCTTGAAAGGAATAGAGATTTATTGAAACTAAATTCTGAAAATGTAAATGAACACAAGAGAGCTTTGGAGGCCAAATTGTTCCTATTTCATTGATGTAGAATGAAAGGGTTACAAGATTTATATACCTAGGTTGAGATCTCAATGACGAAATTACCGTAGTAATACGTACACTCATATTTCTAATAGTCCTCCCTTTTTCACTTATCGACATGCATATCAAAAAGTCTCATCTTGTTAAAGGAAAAACATTATTACCTTATTAGTGTGTCTTCGACAAAGTAATTGACGGAGACAATTAGGCATTTAACTTTGATATTTAGTTAATTACGGATCTAAATTATGTAACAGATCAATTAGCGTTTATTGTCATTAAACTGATTAATACATTTCCATGTAATATTTCCCCTATATAAAGGGGGTTCGTAATAATACGAGTAGACCAATTCCGTCATTGCCTTCTAAAGCACTAGATGCTAAAGATATGAAACAAAACATCCCATTCTTACAAAGGATACAAGGTGATATTTGTGGACCTATCCACCCAGAATGCGGGTCATTTAAGTACTTTATGGTTCTGGTCGATGCTTCGACTCGCTGGTGTAACGACCCTAAAATTTCGAGCCTAAAAACTCAAAATCTCAAAGTCGTTAGAACACCAAAACAATCTCAATGAAAATGAAATCATTTAACGTGCACAGCGGATCATCACTGAGTTCCAAATACAACTCAGTCAAACCGATTATTACAAACCAAATTTATAATTTAACATTACATAAGATGGAACTGTAATAATCCTCACCATCTCTCACAAAACTCACAAATAAACCACACTAATCTCACACACCAATCCACACGAGAAACTTCACCACAAGCAGGGTACGAACGACTTCGAGTCTCCAGAGTCGTCCCTCAATCTCCGCTAATCAACACCTGTGGATTTATCCCCTACACCATTGAATTGGTGCACCGGGATTGTAAACACAAACCCAGTAAGCTTATAGCTCGTATGAGTAAAATGACAATACAGTTCGCATATCAATATATACGAAAAATCACAATCAACAAATATAAATGCCCTCATGAGTCAATGGACGGCCCATCAGGTTGTCCCAAAGAAATATGAAAATAAAACGCTCATGAGAAATTAAGTAACCCTTCTGGTTACCCAAATGCATTTATAATACGGGTACCAAGAACACTGGTACACATCTGTTACCCCTCTCGTAATACACAGCTGATATTGGATAGCCACCCGCTACCCAACATCCAAAACAGTCTGAGTACCCATGAGCAGATAACCACCCGTTACCTCACATGCAGTACTACGCTGATATTGGGTAACCACCCGCTACCCAACATCCAAAACAATCTGAGTACTCATGAGTAGATAACCACCCGTTACCTCACATGAAGTACTATGGTGATATTGGGTAACCACCCGCTACCCAATATCCAAAACAATCTGAGTACTCATGAGTAGATAACCACCCGTTACCTCACATGAAGTACTATGGCTGACAGACTAGAGCTCTAACTGTATCGTAACTTTCGCCCGGCCAAAGGCTAGGTTCCGACTTGCCAAACACGTACAATAATCTCACATCATATTGTACCAAATCACGTCCGAAGACAAATCAATATTTTAACAATCTCAATGTTAAAATCATGTACAATAATCTCACATCATATTGTACAATTCAAATCACATGCTCAACACATTCACAATAAAATCATAACAGTATATTATATAGTAAACTATATATATTCGTACTTATTTACCATTTATACAATATATATATGGTCCACTATATCTTATACATGTCATGTTTCACAACACTTGCTCAATACACAATCTTCCGTCATCAAAATGATCATTTCTAATGAATTAATAACAGTATATAATATAATGAACTATATATATATATGCACTTATTACCATTATACAATATATATATATATAATCCACTAAATTGTATACATGTTGTAATTCATTATTAAATACTCTTGCAAAATCTTGAATCACCGCGAGCGAGGGTAGATTCGTAAATATGTGAGATTTTACTCACCTTATTGACTTGAGCGATATTCCACAATTTCCGACGATAATTCCTTTCCTCGTTTTAACGATCACCTTGAAAAGATAAGAAAAGAAATTTAGAATCGTTTCGTAAACCTTTAAATGCCGAATCAGTAATAATCGGTTACTGTTCAGCAATTTTCGGTTTTACGAAGTTACTGTTCAGTGTTACTGTACAAATACACAATTAATACGTATTTCTGTACGTATAAATACTATATACGTATTTCTGTACGTATAAATATTATATACGTATTTTCTGTACGTATAAATATTATATACGTATTTCTGTACATATAAATATTATATACGTATTTCTGTACGTATAAATACTATATACGTATTTCTGTACGTATACGTACTGTTTAAATGTAAATACAATTTCAGTAAATAAAATTTACTAAATTACCCTTTTACAATTTACTTTTCACATTTACTGAAAGTAATTTATATTTACATTTACCGTAGGTAAAATTTAATTACATTTACCGTAGTAAATAAAATTTACATTTACATTTCAGTAAATTACCAAAATACCCCTATCGGAAAACACTGTCACACTGCCGCACGTGGCGGCGCGTGGGGTACACGCGCCACCCGCCGGCAGCCGCGCGTGGGGCACACGCCCCGAGCCTAAGGCCGGCGCGTAGCACGCCACCGCCGCCCCCTTTCTTCTCCTCTCCCTCTCCTCTACATTCCTGCGGCATCACCCCGCTCCTCACCTCCTCCACGCTACCTCACGCGCCGCCTAAGGCGGCGGTATCCCCCTTCATCAAATCCCCCTCCGATCTCTACAATTCCAACTCAGATTCAACCAAAATCAACACACAATCACATACTAACATCAATCGCATCCAATTCATACCTAGGTCTCACGGTGGAAGCCTTGACTCGTCGTCGGGAGAGCTTGAGGAGTCGGCATCGTCGATCGAGCAGAGGGGTGAGCGCGCAGCGACTCCAGGTTCGACCATCGTCGTGGAGGGCTCCAGAGATGGGGAGGGGTGGAAGCGTGCTTACCATGAGCACGGCATCGACGGAGGAGCTCGGAGAAGACAGTCCCCGTTCTTCGATCTGTCGCGAGGAAGGTTGCGGCGACGAGGTGAGGTGCACCGGCTAGGGGTCGACTGCGGAGGTCCCTGTGGTGCTGTAGGTGTTGGCGGTGAGAGGCATGACGGCCTGGAGGTGGAGGTCGCCGGTGTGGTTTCGAGAGTGAGGGAGAGAGAGCGATCGGGGAGGGAGAACGAGAGCGAAGGAGAGAGGGAGGCGGAAAGAGAGGAGAGAGAAATGGATTTCCACAAATGGAAACCCTAAAAGAAAAAGTTCTATATATACCCGTTTCTAAATCGGAAACTAAATTCCAACGTTAATAACTTCCACCTCCGACGTCCGATTCAAACGCGTCACATGTCCACGCACTCGTATCGACGAGCTCTACAACTTTCGTGAAGAAAGTTTTCACCAACGATCGACGGAATAAAAGTCGGTATATTTGTTACGGAAACGTAACGTTTTTCAAATTAAGCGTTCCGATAACGTCTTCGTTTTCTATTCCCGACGTTAAAAAATGGAGCAAACACGATTTAATATTTTCGAAAAACTTATAACTTTAGAAATAGTCGATTAACTCGTCCCGAAGAATCGGGTTATTACAGCTGGTCACATGTTGCATAACTGTCAACACGAAACACTGCATTTGCAAAACTTCTAGCACATATTATTCGTTTAAGGGCTCACCACCCTGATCACGCTATTAAGTCTATAAGGCTTGACAATGCGGGAGAGTTTACATCAAAAACATTTGATGATTATTGCATGTCTATTGGGATCGATGTAGAGCATCTTGTTCCCCATGTGCATACACAAAATGGTCTCATTGAAGCCACCATCAAAAGGTTACAGATGGTGGCTAGGGCACTTGTTATGCGCACCAACTTGCCTATCAGTGCATGGGGTTATGCAATATTGCACGCAACCTTGCTTATTCGTTTCAGACCCACTGCTAGCCAACCATTTTCTGCGTACCAGTTGGTTACTGGATATGAGCCTGACATTTCACACTTACGCATATTTGGTTGTGCTGTATTTGTGCCTATTGCGCCCCCACAGCGCACAAAAATGGGTCCTCAGAGATGACTAGGTATTTATGTTGGATATGAATTCCCAACAATTATTTGCTATTTGGAACCTTTGATAGGCGATCGTTTTACCACTAGATTTGTGGATTGTTACTTTGATGAGACAATCTTCCAGTCGTTAGAGAGAATAAGAAAAACGATTTTCAAAGGGAACGACATAAATTGTCATGGTTTGTCCCCACTTAATCTCATTTTGATCCCCACACTCCACAATGTGAAAGTGAAGTGAAAAGAATAATCGATCTTCAGAACATAGAAAATTCGATGCTTGATGCTTTTTCTGATATCGCTAAAGTGACAAGATCACATGTACCAGCTGCAAATGTGCCTGTAAGGTTAGAAGTCCCAAAAAAGGGGCACAGTGCCGTAGTAGGAGGCACTGCAACCACACTTAATGGAGGTGTGGTTGAGGCCGTGGTTCCTCAAAGGAAGAAGGGGAGGCCACTTGGTTCGACTGATACTCGCCCAAGGAGAAAATGGCGACTAAGGCACAACCAGATCCATTAATCATCGATGTGGAGAATTCCTCTCATGAGATTATCTCTGATTATAGTTATGTCCACGAATCATTACTGGAGGTCGCTCCGATGTTTGATATGATTCCAGAGAACAAATAAATCTCAATGAATTATGAGAGTGCACATGAGTTGATGGAAAGATCTTCCATACACATTAATGATGCATTTGCATATAACGTTGCTCATGAAATAATAGAGCATGATGATATTAAACCACGCTCTGTTGCAGAATGTCAACAAAGAGCATATTGGCCTAAATGGAAAGACGCAATCCAGGTAGAATTAGATTCACTGGCAAAAAGACAGGTATTTGGTCTGGTAGTGCTAACCTCACCAAGTGTAAAGCTTGTAGGACATAAATGGGTATCTGTTAGAAAGCGTAATGAGAAGAACAAAGTCCTAATGTACAAGGCTCACCTTGTGGCGCAAGGTTTCTCACAACTCCCTGAAATTGACTATGAGGAGACATTCTCTCCCATAATGGACGTCATAACATTCCACTATCTTGTTAGTTTTGTAGCTTCCGAAGGACTGGACATGCAGCTTATGGATGTGGTTACATCATATCTCTATGGGGATCTAGATTCAGAGATATATATGAAAGTGCATGATGGCCTTCAATTGCCCAAATCAAGTGACTCTAAACCATGGAGTGCGTTTGCAATTATGTTGAAACGCTCACTTTACGGACTAAAGCAATCCGGGCGGATGTGATATACCCGTCTAAGTGACTACTTGATTGGGAAATGATATAAGAAGAATGAATTGTGCCCCTGCGTATTTATAAAGAAAACAAGTTCCGGATTTGCTATTGTAGCTGTATATGTTGATGACATGAACATAATAGGTACTCTTGACGAAATAAGAGAAACCACGAGCTATTTGAAATCCGAATTTGAGATGAAAGATCTTGGGAAAACTCGGTTTTGTCTAGGCCTTGAACTAGAGCACCGAGTTTGTGGGATTTTAATCCACCAGTCTACATATGTCCGAAAGATGCTGAGGCGATTTAACATGGACAAAGTACACCCTGTTAGCACTCCTATGATCGGTCAAAGTTTGGATGTAAATAAAGATTTGTTTCTCCCACAGGAAGAGGACGAAGAGGTACTAGGAGCTGAAACTCCCTACCTAAGTGCAATAGGCGCATTATTGTACTTGGTCCAATGTACTCGATCATATATTGCATTCTCAGTAAACTTGTTAGCTAGATTTAGCTCAGCGCCAACGCAGCGTTATTGGAGTGGTGTCAAGAACATATTTCGATACCTAAAGGGAACCATTTACTTGGGTTTATTCTTTCCTTACAGTAACACAGCAGGATTCGTTAATGGAATTGCAGTTCCTAAAGAAAATGTCGATGACAAAATTACTATCCCCTACTCTGAAACCCCAAATAATGTTTTGGTTTGTTTCGTTGATGCTGGGCACCTTTCTGACCCACACAAAGGCCGTTCCTAAACTGGTTATGTTTTCACTATTGGGAAAATGGCGATATCTTGGAGATCAACCAAGCAAACCCTTGTGGCTACCTCTTCGAACCACTCAGAGATCATTGCTCTACATGAGGCGGTTTGTGAGTGCGTATGGCTAAGGTCCATCATTACTCATATTCGAGGAACTAGTGGTTTAAGTTCTACCACTGAAGAGCCTACGTGCATTTATGAAGATAATACAGCTTGCATCGAACATATGAAGCTAGGTTATATCAAGGGTGACAATACAAAACATATATCTCCAAAGTTTTTCTATAATCAGCAACAACAAGCTCTCCTCAAGATTCAAGTGAACCAAGTTAAATCTTAGGAGAATGTGATAGATCTATTTACCAAGTCATTGCCTAAAGTTATGTTTGAGAAACATGTAAAGAATATAGGAATGCAAAAGCTTTCTAAACTCCCTTGATTAAAGTAAGAATCAGGGAGAGTGGTAGACTTTAGGGGGAGTCTAGACCCACGCATATCATTAGTGTGTTGTACACTTTTTCCCTTCGACTAAGATTCATTTTGTCCCATTGGGTTTTATTATCTGGCAAGGTTTTTGATGAGGCAACAGTTCACGCACTACTATGTCTTTAACTTGCCACAAGGGGGAGCGTTAAAGAAAAAATATTATTACCTTATTAGTGTGCCTTCATCAAAGTAACTAACATAGTCAATTAGGCAATCAGCTTTGATATTTAGTTAATTACGGATCTAAATTATGTAACGGATCAATTATCGTTTATTGTCATTAAATTGATTGATACATTTCCATGTAATATTTCCCCTATATATAGGATGTTCGTAATAATACGAGTAGACCAATTCCGTTTCACTTTTACACATCCCTACGTTTAAGTTGAGTTTTTGTCCCTTTTTTTTTCTTTTCATTTCAACTTATGTGCTTCACTTAGTTCGCTTTGTCTTCTAATTGAATTGGTATTGCTGTCCTTTGTTAATTTGAGAAATATAGAGCCTAAAAGAGAGATATCAGTATGGTGAAGGGACTAAAACACTGCAGCAGCTTACCAAAAACCATATTGGACCATGACGTTATCCTTTTGGAAATCCTTGTTTGTGTTCCAGCTTGAATTCTGCTCTGCTTTATTCTGACCCCAAATTTTGTCTCCTCCATACCCTCCGTAACCCAAACCCTTCCATCTCCGCAGTCTTTGCCAACCTATCCATAGGCATTGGTTTCATCCCTCTCAATCTTGATCATGATCAGACAACAAGTACAGGGTCTAGTTCACCTAGCTGCAACCCTCTAATTTCATTCCAAATCTATGTCATGAGTAATAAGTATGGATTTTCAGTATAAAAAAAAAAGGACTCTACTAGCAGGGGCGGATCCAGTTCTGGCTTGACTGGGCTGGAGCCTAGGTGAAAAGAAAACCCAGAAAAAAAAACTCAACCTTTTATTAAAAAAAATTAAAACATCAGCACGGGTCTCTCTATATCTCTCACACTTTCGCGTCTTCTTCTTTCAATCTCTGAAGACTTTCTCGTCTGCTTTTGCTGATTAGCTCTTCAGCCTCTTCTTCTAATCATCTTCTCGAGTTATCGTTCAAGCCTGCATGTCACAACTCACCACTCGCCATTGCCCGTCGCCATTCTCCACTTCTCCGCGCGCGCCGCTGAAGCTCTGGACCAGTCCATATGTTTAGCTTTTTTCCTCTAATCTCTTTCAAAATTGAATTAAAATTTAGCTTATGAAATGATTGATTTAATTTGGAATGATTTGAGATTTTGGATATATGGGTTTGTTGGTTAAAGTATTGATATAGAATGATTGGAAATTTGGAATCGAAATTGGGGGTTAGTATGTACTCTCTGTTACAGAATGGCTGGTGATTATGATAAGAGATTGAGTATTTTATTTGCCTATTTGGAAATTAGAATCAAAGTAGTGGAGTTTATTAATTAACATCAGGCCGGTGAGATAGATACATAATGAAAGATAAAACAGAGATGTGTAGAGATTAATTTGAAACAGCTTCATTCTGATGACAAATATCGACATATCTAATATAAGGAGAAATTTTTTTTTTGCGCTTCGCATAAAAGTTAATCCTATCCTAGATCCGCCACTGTCTATTAGGAAAACATTAGGGCTAACACCGTTATCTTTTTTCGAATTAATACTGTTGTCATTTGATCGTCAAACATTCCTAGTTCTTTGTAGTTTATAGTGATTAGACTATAGTCCCCAGTACTGGTCTGACCAATATTCATACTTATTCATGTTTGTATGTAATAGAGCCTAGGAAGCATGGAAGCTTCACCGGAGGACCGATTCCCGTTTCGGCATCGAAAGCGGAAGCGCCCGAAAGTGTTTGAAATCGCGGAGGAAGCACGATTATGAAAAAGTAGATTTTGGGAGCGCGGTGGGAGCAAACGTTTCCTGGTTGGAAGCGTGTGGATGGTTGAACTTGGAAGCGTCAGTCAAAAACGATTGATTTCTGGTTGGTTCTTGATCTGGGCTCTTAATCTTTTAAACGAATTCCGGTGGAGAGTTGTTGAGGTCAGAGAGGAAGAAGAGCAAGACTTGAGTTGTCTCTGATTAAGATTAAGGTGGTTCTCGTCTTGTTGATCAAGCGGTGACTGAAATCATCTTTGGTCGAGCTTTCGTTCCTGGGAATATCCCAGATTCTCTAAACACTAAATGAGGAAGAAGACATGGTTGAATATGAACTCAAGACAACAAGGATATATGATAGATCTGTTGATGAAAGGATATACGGTGATTAGAAATTTATAGGAAGAATAAGGAAAGAGATGACCTCTCTGTGAGAGGTAGGGTGAGAGAGAGTGAGGACGAGGTGGGTGGGAATTGGGATCTGCTAAAAACAAACATTGAAAAGGTTTCGCTACTTCTACCGTTAGATGAGCTCGATTGAGATCCAATGGTTCGGACAATCTTTTGCAGGTAAGCGGGACTGTACAATATAGTTTTTGTTTATATATATATAATTTTATTTCTATTCTTCCCGTTTCTAAAAATTTTCAAAAAAAACGCTTCCGCGTTTTCATACGTTTCGTTTTCCCGCACCTGATTCCGCGCAGCTTAGGATAGAGCCTCTGACTTGCATAACTGATTTTTAAAGAAGGGAAAGACTTTAAATCACCAACTTTGTCATAAAAAAGTGTGTTACTTGATACTCCACATAAAACCCCAATAATTCTTTGAAAAGCTAGCTTTGTGCTTCAGCATTTCTTCTTTCGATCCATGACTGCACATCTATTGATGTTCCCGATTGTTTGCAGTTGAAAATGGCGGCAAAGTACATCATATATGATCTATCCTGGCAAGCTTTGGAGTTGCATATGGTGGGAAGAAATTGGGCTTGTTACTCTTGTTTCTGGCTTGGTTGAAGGTGTATCAAACTGCGGTATGTTGGCATTTTTTGTTTGGTGGTTATTTGGAATTGGTCCTTCATTCAAAATGCAAGGTCCTGATAATACAAAACTCTATTGGTTAGCAATGAGTATGCTTCTGAGTGCTGCTTTTCATCTCTTTGTTCTTGCCAGTGTCAATAAATTTAATCATTTCCAGTATTTTTAAATACCAATATGGGTTACATCTCTTAGACTTTAAGCTTTAGAAAACACAACCGTATAACCCTACACCTAAGGACTCCACAAAAAACATATTCTACTAACTTTCTTTGTGTTACTAAACACCAAAAAAACTTGTGAGTATTAGAAAGCTGTCCATCACCAGAGAATTGTTGGCGTGAGCCTCCTCTTGTCCCGCGGCGAGCCTTTCGCCATTGTCGGACATGCCTTGTTGTTCCCGTGTGGGCCACGGTTATCAGGCTCTTGAATTTCTTCCAAGATTTGGGAGATGCCAGTGGTGAATGATTTTAGGAGAATGACTGTTTCTGGTGGTGGTTGGGGGTGGCGACGTAGACAACTTTGCAAGGTGAGCATCAGATCGGTGCGATCTTATCCGATCAGAGCTAGTGGCGGGACATGGCTAGTTTTGGCTTGGATCTTCGTTGGAGCGGCAACCTGGAGGATGGTGGGTTTGGGGGGTTGGGTTTCCAGATCCGATCAGTGGGTCTCCATATCTGATATGGCGGTGGGGTAAGGGTGTCATGTTTTGGCGCAGGCTTGGCAGCGTGTCGTGGCTCTGGCAAGGTGGTTCTACGGCGATTATGTTCTGGTCGCCGGTGGAGATCTCTCTTCTCTCCTTAATCTGGGTTTGGGCCGTATTGGGTTGGGCTTGGATTAAGGAATTAAACCCATCTATGACAACTATATTTTTATTGTTTTGTTATTTTTTGCTAGTAGGGTTTACGTTATTGTTTTCAATAAACAAAAGTGGGCTTGGTCCCGAGGTCTACACTCTTTGTGTTTGGTTTATCCTAGGTAGGCGGCGAGTTCCTTGCTTGGTCAAATGGTCGCAGCCTCCTAGTGGTAGGATGAAGTTTGGGGTTGCTGGTATGTTCTAGTGGCCGTATAGTGGGAAAGCTGATAGATATATTAATTTATGGCTCTTCATAAGTATTATCTTTTTGATATGTCGCCGAATTTGTAAAGCAAACGGAGCCGCCAATGTTGCGCTCCTTATTAACTGGTCTTGTTAGAATGCATAAGTTATGTGGAGATACCTGATATTATTTCAGGGTGTTCTTGCAGTATGGGGTTTAGGCTCAATGTCTCCCCTTGTATTCTACGGTTTCATTAATTGATACGTTATGAGGGCGTCCGCCCATTTAAAAAAAAGGACTCCACAAAATATGATAATAACACTGATAATAACTAACATTGATACTAGTAAGGAATGTCAATGTGATGGGACAAAAGTTTGCTAAATTTGCTTTACGTTCTTGTTCTTGTACTCGCTGGGCGCTTGGTTCTCCACCATTGGAGGTTGTGGGTTTAGAGAAAATGCACTGCAACTAGCAAATGGCAAGGGCAAAAGGAGACGTTTTCCCTCCTATGTGATCAATTTGCGCCTCTACCTTTCTGTCACGACCCCAAAATTTCGAGCATGAAACTCAATTTCGAAGTCATGAAAAACACTAAACAATCTCAATGAATTGAAATCATTTAAATGTTACAGCGGCTCATCTCTGAGTTCAAAATACAACTCAGTCAAACCGATTATTACAAACCACAATTATAATTCGACATTATGATAAATGGAAATGTATAATCCTCACAAAATCCTCACAAGGAAATCCACACAAAATCCTCACAAAGATATCCACGCAAAATCCTCACCACAGGATGTAAATAAATAACTCCAAGTCATCTGAGCGGTCCGTCGATTCCCACTAATCCACACCTGCGGAGTTATCCCCTACACCATCGAATTGGTGCACCGGGATTGTAAACACAAATCCAGTAAGCTTTGCATCTCGTATGAGTAAAATAAAAATATAACTCGCATATCAATATATACGAAAATCACGAAACATCAATTATAAATGCACTCATGAGTCAATGGACGGCCCATCTGGTTGTCTAAAAATATGAAAATGAAAGTGCTCATGAGAAATTGGGCAACCCCTCTGTTTACCCAAATGCATTTATAATACGGGTACTAATGAATGCTGGTACACCTCTGTTACCCCTCACGTAGTACACCGCCGACATTGGGCAACCTCCTGCTACCCAACATCTAAAAATATGAGTACTCATGAGCCGATAACCCATCTATTACCTCACATGCAGTACTCCGGCAGACAGACTAGAGCTCTAACTATATCGTAACTTTCGCCCGGCCAAAGGCTAGGTTCCGACATGCCAAACACGTCCGAAGACATAAAACACGTCTGAAGACAAAACTCGTCCGAAGACATCAATCACGTCCGAAGACAAAACTCATCCGAAGATATCAATCACGTCCGAAGACAAAAACTCGTCCAAAGACATCAATCACATCCGAAGACAAAACGCGTCTGAAGACATCAATCACGTCCGAAGACAAAACTCGTCCGAAGACATCAATCACGTCCAAAGACAAAAACTCGTCCGAAGACATCAATCACGTTCGAAGACAAAATCACGTCCAAAGATAAAATCACGTCCGAAGACAAAAACGTTTTAACAACTCTCAATGTTAAAACCACGTACAATAATCATCTCATTATATTGTACAAATCGCATCGACATGCTCAATATATAAATCTCATCATCAACGTGAACATATTCACAATGAAATCATGACAATATATAATATAGCAAACTATATATATGTACCTATTTACCATTTATACAAATATATATATTCTACTATACTATATATATGTCATATTTCATTCTTTAAAATTCTGCATAAATCTTAAATCTCCGCAAGGGTAGATTCGTAAATGTGAGATTTTACTCACCTTATAAACTCGAGCTTAATTCCACAATTCCGTCAGTAGTTCATTTCCTTGAATCATCGATCACCATGAAAGGATAAGAAAAGTATTTAGATTCATTACGTAATCCTTAAATGCCGAAACAGTAATAATATATTACTGTTAACCAATTTCTGGTGTTACGAAATTAATGTTCGCGTATTTACTATTCACATATTTTCTATTCATGTATTACTATACAAATACACATCCATTACGTATTCCTGTACGAGTACATACTATTTACATATTTCTATACGTATAATACTATTCAAATGTAAATACTGTCTCAGTAAATTATAATTACCGATTTACTCTTCCGAATTTACTTTTACATTTACTGAATAAAATTTACATTTATATTTACCGAATATAAATAAAATTTACTTTTACTGTACGTAAATTACTTTTTACATTAACCGTACATAAAAATAAATTTTATAAAATTACTGTTTCAAAAACACTATTCACGCACCACCTCATTTCTTCCCCCTCTTCCTCCCCACGGCCTCACGCCGCCTCCTACCTTCTCCACGCACCCACACGCGCCGCCTAAGGAGGCGGTAACCCCTTCTCCTTTCCTCCTCTTCCGATCTCCTCTAAACCTCCACCAATCCATCCAAAACAACCCAAATTCATACAACAACCATCACAACATCCAATTAGATAGAAACCTCACCTATTCCCGGCCTTGGAAGCGCCGTAGCTCGTCAGAGAGCTTGAACCAGTCAAGTTGGGTTCGGTGAGGTGCGGCGAAGCTTCACGGCGGCAAGATGGCTCGCGTCTTGCTCAAAGGAGGCTGGAGTCGATATAAATCTCCATAGAAATAGGGGAGTGATGGTCTATCGAGACATGATAGCCAATCAAGGGGTTACTGCTAGTGTCTTGTTTTGCGAAGTCAATCGGCCAATGCTTTATGCTATAAAGCAACTTGTTCATGGCTAATTAGTTGTTCATTGTGTCAAAAGTGTGAATTTAGGAGTTGTATTTAACGTGCTCTTGTCATTTCAGGAGTTTTATGACTGCTCTACATCGTGTGGGTGGTGAAACACTTTGGTTAACATCTCTCCGACTATCAATTTCGTGTGCTTGCAAGTAAGTATACCGTTGTTAATGTTGAATATACTGTGATATTTCATACTAAATGGGAAATCGGGTGTATATTGATGCTTATTGCCTCTTCAATTTTCTGAACAGACCCTATTTTCTAAGATAGCAACGTTAACAACGGTATCTCAAGGTCAGGGGAAAGTCTGGTATTATCTGTTATGTCTCTTAAGACAGCTTATTTACAGTAAAAATTAATCAATATGACCGACGCTTGTTACTTTATTTCACTGGATATAAGACTTGAAGTATGAACTTTATTTCATTGGTTACTTTTCACAGTAACTAATACCTAGCAGATATTTTCATTCTTCATTCTCAGAAAAAAAAAACACAGATATGTTCATTCTTGATCTGCATTTCTGTCCTCTGGTAAAAAGTAATCATGAATACCAAACTCTGATAAGAAAATTTAGATTTTGTACCTGTCAGATGTCCAGTCACCACTAACTGTGCTAGTCTTGATCATGGGGTATGATCTCTATTACATTGGAAGGGAGACATCCTGTGTCCTTTTGAAATGAGTACTTATTTGATGGTTCTGGCTTGTGAGTAGGAATTAGGTTTGGTATGTTGTCAATGTGTGAACTCTGCAGTGAAATGCCAATATTCTGCAGTCGTTGGATCTGCCAACTTCGACAAACAAGGACACGGTCGGCATCTTGCTTGCAAAATCCATCTAAGACATAAGATTTGCATATTTTGAAAGGTGAGGTTAACATATTGAGGTTAGAAAAGTGTTGGGGGAGCATATAGGGAATATATTGCCCTTTCGAAGTTTGAGATAAGAAGGGTTACTATATCTGACAAGGTTCTTGCAAATTCATTCATCCCGGAAAATGGTACTGGTGACCTTGGAGTGGAAGTATCGGTTGAGAAGTTGGTTCTTGTCTAAAGCCTGATGACGACCAACAAACTAGGAAAGTGACTGGTGAGTGGTGACTGCATTCTTAGATGCTTAGGTCCATGATCAAAGTTCATCATCTCACTCGAGTCAAAGCCACCAACCTTGCCAATGCAGTGGAAGTGTGGAACTAATCAACTTATGATCAGTGGTGAAAGTCCAGCCGGAAGCTATCTATTACTCTTACTCCAGACCACGGCCAAAAACTGTGTCTCAATAGAAGTATGCAAACTATGGGTTCATGAGAAAGACGAAGTTACTTCAATTTTTATGAGCCCCTCTAGTGAGTTTGGCCTACTCTCCGCAGGCAGCAAACTGTATCAATACATCACTGATGATAGTAGATAAATTGCAGCGAAGCTTGATGCTAAGTACAGACAATGCATGTTCGTGAAATAACTACTACATATCCATTTGAGTGGTCTTGAAGAAAAATAGTAGGGGCACCTCGATCAGATCATAACCTTATGCCTAGAGGTTGTATGTGTCTTCTAATTAACTTCTAAGCTCAAGTTATGTTATCATGCTTCTACAAAGGATACTACAGTCCACACCTTTTCTGTTTATAATGCAAAAGTTAAAGGTTTGCATAGAGATTCAATTGTGACTTTGCACCAAATAAACACCAATATGATTAATATGAGATAAAATCTTTTGACCAGAAATCCCTTCGATGATTGGCGGATTGAAGCATTGGGAATCACTTGATTTGTCTGCAAATCAACTTTGTGGTGAAGTTCCTCCAATGAATATTGAGTTTGACGTTTCTGAGTTACTTGAACATGTTGCATAACAGTCTGAGCTAGGACAGATTCCACCAAGCACTCAGCTTCATTCCCATCTTTTGGTTGTCCTGATCTTTGATTTCTTTCAATTCAAAATTTCGTAAAGTCTTGATCGTTGGAGCTTGTTTATTATTGTAGGGGATTTGTTTCTCTACCATGCTGCTTTTGGAGAAAGACTAAAGTATGATTTTTCTGTAATAAAAATCATGATTTGTGCAGCATCATAGATTTTATTTACTTGCTTTGCTTATCATAGAATTCATTCAACTTTTACGTAGTTCTGTAATATAATATAATTGTGATAGTCAAAGTTAAGTTGTATGTCAAGTTCCATAATCTTTGGTTGTAATTATATCTCCTGTTGATTTGCTTTTGGTTGTAAATGAATCCGCTGTTTCAACTGTCATGCTTCAAGGAAAAGTATGGTTTTTGGTTGTTTGTATACTTGTTTTGTTAAACTCTCAGGAAGTTCATCATATTTTTCAAATAATGATGCTTAATTATGGTTAATTATTTTTCAGAGATGTGTCCTTTTTGCAATTTGGTACTTAGAAAATATGATAGCTTCAGTTTATAAAATCCATGACCTATGTTAATGCCAGAGAATGGGCTAACTGTATGTGCAGTGATCGCAGATGGTATGAATGTTGTGGCTGTTGAAGGTGGAAGCAGATTTATCAAGCGGTATGCAAAGGTGTTCGACATAAACTGCGTTGAGGCTGTGAAAGAGGAGGAAGAAGATGAAGAGAAAAATGATGCATAGCCTCCTCACAAGTGTGTTGGTGTGGCAAGTAAGTGTTAGTTCATGAATGCATGGCTGAAGCTGCTAGTCAAAGTTCTTTGATGATGACTACTGACTAGTAGTAATTGGACGGAGGCTGTACTCATGGAAGTATTTTGGATTGTTTATCGTTACTACTTTTACTCTTTTAGTAGTTTTGCAAGTGTACTGGGATCATTAATGATATTTGTATAAATATCATAAATGACATGTTCACTGAAACATTTTATCCATGGTGTAAACGTCACACTAAATTTGCTTAAAGTGAGTCATCTTTGTACTGCTGGATTGCTCGTATAGATGAATTGGGGAATCATATAATGCTTGTTACTCTGGCATTTTTTTTGCCTCTGTAGCAGGTCTTTGGTGAAATATACGCTCAATCATCTAAATTCCACAGGGAAACACATCAGCATCAAAGGCTTCGTTTATTTGTCGTCGAAGGTTGAAACTGGTTTCCTTAGTGTGATGGAATGGTTGGTGCCGAAGGCCTGATATCCAAAATGCAAGTTATGGTACTCATCAATGACGAGATAAATATACCAGTTCAGATGTGCCCTACTCAACTGGGCAAGAGATGGAGAAGATGGACATAGAAGCTGCTGCTGCTGCTCAATCAAGCCATCACCTATGTACCCATTACATTACAGGATTTAAAGCCTTGACATGCCTGAAAGTTCCCCACCATAACTTATAGCTCTGAATCTATGGATCCAAAGCCTCAAAAGCTTGATGACTTGATTCCATCGTCAAAGAGTTCCATCAGAACCTCTTTGGTGTGGAACAGCTTGTGTCAGGAAGTCTTGCCATTGATACCCAACTCATGCGCTAAAATTGGCCAATGTCTTGAAGAAACAGAAAAATGTGCACCACTGACATCCTACTAGATGTAGTGAGTTTTTATTACAAGAGTATAGTAGAGTTTCAAAGCAACTGAAAGAGACCATTCGTCGCTCATTCAATTCTCAGGGATTAAAGAGTATTCTATTCAGTATATCAGCAAGAAAAGTAGCCAAGAAAACCAGTAGGAGGTATCTGAAAAAAAGCGAGTTTGATAACTAATAAGATCATTGAAGAAAATGGAGAGCAACTTGGTCTCTTTCAAGGCTACTTCAATTAAATGTGAAACTAGGAGTAGGCTTGGCAATTGGGCGGGATCGTGCGTGTTTTTGGCGGGCCGTGCTCTTAACGGGCCGGCACGCTAAGAACCCGTTTATATTAACGGGTTAAGCGGGTTTAGCACGACGGGTTTCCGTATTACCCGTTAGAACCCGTCAACCCGCGATTTTTTTTCAAAAATTGAATATGATTTGATTTATTTAATTTTTTTCTTCTTTCTATAATTTTACCCAACTCTTTGAGAATAAAAAATATTTTTAGTCATGATTTTTTTTATTTTGGAGTCCTCAATTTTGTAAAAGTTCATCCCTAATGGTCTCATAGAAACAATCAAAATAACATTATAATTATGCTACTTATTTGAATTCAAGTACCTGTTTTTACGTGCAACATCAAACTAATTGAAAATATGTAAGATACATTGCAATTAATCTTGTTCGAATTCAAGTGCATATTTATAAGTGCAATAACAAACTAATTGAGAATTGCAATTAACCTTGTTCGAATTCAAGTGCCTATTTATAAGTGCAACAACAAATAAATTGAGAACATGGAAAATAAACTACAAACTAATATGTCTTATCCCCGTATTTCACATCAATGCCATGTTTTCTCTCAAGTGAAGCTCTCTTCTTCCTCTATTCGATCATGCATTCTCAAACCCAATATGTCTTCGGAAAAATCGTCCACCTCAACCATCTTCTTTTCTGAAATATTATAAATAGAAATTATAAATATAACATAAAGGTCAAACTAGTGAAATCAAACTAAATTATTTTCTATTTACCTTTCTTCTTCCCGAAAATCCAATCCCGAGTACATAACAAAGCTTGTACTGTCTCAGGCAACAAAGAACTCCGATACTCATCTAGAACTCGACCACCAATGCTAAAAGCCGACTCAGATGCAACAGTGGAGACAGGAATAGTCAACACATCACGAGCCATCTGAGATAGGATTGGGTATCGGTGTCGCTCCATCTTCCACCAAGCAAGTACATCCAAGTCTACCAAGTTATCGAGTCTTACTTCATCCAAATACTTGTTCAGTTCAGTCTTTAAACTCGAATTATGACCGCTCTTGTAACGGGCATCAAATTTTTGCAATAGAGTAATTTGACGTTTAATACTCTAAGAAAATCATACTAACCAAGAATAGTCTCAAAATAATTAAATTAACTAGTTACCTGAAGTATACAAGGCTTCCCTTGTATTTGAGACGAGCTCTCATGAATATGGTAACTAGAACTTTGGTGAGTGGAGGTTTCTTTGTAGGCACCAAACAAAGAAGATAGAGTGTCAGCAAAAACCTTCAATTGTGAAGATTCTCGACCATAGAGCTTTTCATAAGCCCATTCAACAAACTCCATCTTAAACCGAGGATCCATCACCACTGCAATCCCCAAAATCAGGCTATAATCTGACTAATATTTCTTAAACTTCAAATCCATCTCTTTTCCCATCCGGCTTAGAAAAGAATCTTCACTGGCAATGGCTTCTTGTATAC
Organism: Argentina anserina; assembly: GCF_933775445.1. Lineage (NCBI taxonomy): Eukaryota > Viridiplantae > Streptophyta > Magnoliopsida > Rosales > Rosaceae > Argentina > Argentina anserina. The sequence goes on from NC_065876.1 coordinate 17,133,879, forward strand.
TGTGTTGAACAACTAACACCTTCGGGAAAAATAAGTTTGATGTAGGGTACTTTGTTCTAGAAAACAACACTGTTACTTCATAAAATTCCCCTAGAAACTTATTTATCTTCTCAATCTTCTCCCACTCCTCATCTGAAGGACACCACTTGAAAGAACTGTCACTTACTGCCAAGTTCATCAATGCACTACGATAGTAGAGAGCACCATCAAGCATCAAATAGGTTGAATTCCACCTTGTTGGCATATCTTGTCTCAATCCCCTTCTGCTTCCTCCCAAACCAACTTGTGAAACACATTGTAGAAACCTTTGTTTTCTAACTTCTGAACCCTTTATATACTTGATGCCTTCTCGTATCTTTGTGACAGATGGGTGAATCTCTTTCAGTCCATCTTGAACTATCAAATTCAAGATGTGTGCACAACATCTGACATGAAAAAATTTGCCATCTACTAAAAGCAAGCCTATGAAATTCAACCTCATCTTTAGCTTCTCAACAAAAGAGTCATTGGCTGTTGCATTATCTAAGGTAATTGAAAACAACTTCTCTTCAATTCCCCACTCTCCAACCAAGGTAAATACCTTATCAGCTAATGCAACACCATTGTGAGGAGGAGGCATATGACAAAAATTAATAATTCTTTTTTCTAATCTCCATTCTGAATTCATAAAGTGTGCAGTAATAGTCAAATACCCATCAGTAACTACAGAGGTCCACAAATCAGCAGTCAAACTAATTCTTCCTTTAGCTGAACTCAACAAATTCTTAAACTTCACTTTTTCACTATCATACGTCTTCAAGACATGAGCCTTAACAGTGTTTCTACTAGGGAGTGTAAGTTGAGGTACATAGCAATAACCACAATTGTAACTATCTTGAGACCATGCTGTATTAATTAAATAAAATAATAAATAAGAAATCATAATAATAATTAAGAATTAAAGAGAAACAAAATCCTTATAAATTGTTAAAAATATGGAGGAAAAAATTGCTTCAATTACAATAAGACATGCACCATCAATGGAGAGATTGAAGCAGCCCAAGCGATCTCCAGCAAGCGAATCCGCCCCACATTGGAGAACTATTGCACCTGGTTGATATGTTTCAATAACCTTGGAAATAATCTACAAAATCAAAATTTGCCATCAAACACTTGATACAAGTAAGCCAAAACAGAACACAAATTTCTAAATTTTTTACAGAACTTACAGTCTTGAAAAGTCTGGTGAAGCTTGTATCATCTATTCCATTCTTTAGTGGAACATTGATGGCATAAAATTTTCCTTCCCTTTCTCCTATTTCCTTCAAAATAAATAACAAAACTAAATACAACCACAAATTCAATGTCATAAAGACTAGCATTGGAAGATACAACATAATATACATATGTCAGGGTTTAACATGTATACACCAGATCGATAGACAATGGATGCAAGGGTGTTTTTGTGTGTGTGTGACAAGTGCTTCCATATGCATTAATATACTTCCATGTGGCTAAGTTGTATTTACTATGACCAACGCTAATGGAAGCTAAACCATGCAAACCTATAATAAAAAGGACAAATTTTGTAATTTAAAAATCATCAATGCAGATACTGAGTTAACAAACAAGAGAGCATGAAAAGTTACCTTAACATCACCTGTTCCTGGGAAAAACAGATCCCCGAACTTGTGAAAGCTAACAGTCATTACCCTGTCCAAGTCAAACTTCACCAATTGTATAAGAGGTCAACAAAATCAAAATACCAACATGCAAATTTGATTTCAAAGATTATTGCAAAAATGAAAAATTGTTATTAACATAGCCCAAGGGTTTATTAATACATACTTTGAAATTCATATGCCTTCATTATGGGTTTACTTACTGAATTGGTCATAAGAACCTCAATGCAAGGATTGCAAGAACGCACGCACGCGCACACACACACACACACACATATATATATATAATGCTCCTTAACGTTAGCCCAAGTGGTGAAGGAAAGTAGAAAATTGGTTTTAGGAATAGGATAGAACAGGAGTTCGAATTCCCTTAACTAGAAAAGCTGAAAGAATTTAGGTGTCTTAAAAACAATACCAAAATCATTATAAATGAAAATAAAACATTGGCTCTAGATTTGGGTTAAGAACAAAACCTAAAGTTTATATTCCTTCAATTTGGGTTTATGTATGAAATTGTTCATAAGAACCTCAATGCAAGGATTGCAAGCATACATATATATAGATGAAATGATTCTTAAGGTCAGCCCAAGTGGTGAGGAAGGGTAGAAAATTGGTTTTAGATCAGGGGTTCGATATCCCTCAACTTACAGACCTCCGAGAATAGAAAAACTGAAAGAATTTGGGTGTCTTAAGAACAAAACCTAAATCATTAATAAATGAAAATAAAAATATTGGCTTTACCAAAATTTCCTGGAAGTAGGATTGACAAAAGCAAAGGAAATTCTACTATTCTGGGGGTTGAGTAAAGAGTGGTTAGGGCATCGAAAGAGCATATTGCAAGTCTCAGGGAAGATCTTAATGATGATGAGTTGAATAATTCGTCTAGGTACTAACAATGGCTCCTTGTCTACTTCTGGCTGAGAATCACATTACTTTCTTACAAGAAAACTTGCTACGTAAAAGGAACTTGCCCAATCATTTCCTAGCTACTGTATGCATCAGAAGTGTATTCACACAGCACACAGCACACAAGACATGCAAAAATTATATCTTTACCAAGAAATCTAATTCACACTCCCCACAACCTTTCAATTATAGTTTTAGTATCATAGATGAAGCAATTTGCAAGTTCAAAAATCTCTAGATTTTGGTATATCAGTGGGAAAATTGGTCACGGTGGTATCATGTCAATAATTTTGAGCTTTACTTGCTAATAGAAAGGTATAATATATTTTTCTTCATAACATATTCCTTAATTGAATTCATAATATATAAAATGAAACCAAATTCATCATAGGCAGGCTGTTTACCTATCAGTGAAGTAAAAAGCTTCCTCTACTCCATCACCATGATGCACATCAATGTCAATGTATAATACTCGGGCATGATGTTTTAGAAGGTCCAAAATACCCAAGACCAAGTCATTAATGTAACAAAATCCAGATGCCCCACACTTTTTGGCATGATGTAGTCCACCAGCCCAATTTATAGCAATGTCACAGAGCTTATTGTTCAACCTACGTGCAGCATCTACATTGAGATTTCAATCAGTAAGATAGAGTCACAATTGACAATCAGAAACAAATAATTTAAATCACCTATTGTGCCCCCAGCATAAATTTGACAGAATTCAAACAAGTTGTCGAAAACAGGGCAATTTTCTCCGAGATTATCTACGATATACAACACAAAATCAGTAAACAAACAACACAATGGAAAGAGAGTCCAGGCACTTTGGTCAACTTAGATAGAGATTTCATTTGCTCATGTGTTGAGCTACCGAATCCACTCATATAGAAGAATAAGTGAATCATCAGTCCCTAGAACATATTGGAGTTTTAATGCACACTTTAAAACCAGAAGAATGATCTAACAACCATTTCGATATGTGGTTTCAAGAACCTAACTTGGCAGTCAACCCTGCTTACTCTTTCTTTTGACTCCTATTAATTCAGTTCCACAACAACTATTAGCACGAATTAAACTACATAGCACCCACACAATTCACTTACTGATATTCAATTTTTTTTGGTTCACATTTAATTGAATTACAACATTAACTCACAGAAAGGTAATCAAGAAGTATAAAAGATTTAAAAGGGTTGAACCAAAAAACAAAACAAGAACTGGATATTCTCAATCAGTGACTACGGACTAATGAAATTCACTACGTTAGTTTTCAGCTGTAACCCATTAGGAGGCAAGAGCAGATCAAGGAACATCACTATCTCATTCAAATTTCCTATCTCACATTTTCTGCTGGTCAAGCTCATATCAAGAACAACACAAGCCATACATCACAAAAAAAATTACAAATGCCAAACAGAAATAATCATACATCTTGCCAACTCATTGGAGAACAAATGCTGTTTGTCAGGTGTAATCCGGTGGAGAAACTCCACATAGTCGGCTCAATGGAACTGCGCAAGCTCCACAGGATACGCCTTATGCGGCCGCTGCACAAATCATCAAAACTAGAGACCATCATCACTTCAAGTACCCGAAACAGAACCAGATAACAGAGTCAGTCAGCATCAGGGAGTAAAAATAACATAAATTTCCATCTTCTTGTGGAGATCATAAGACAGCACAAGGTGATGAGTCATACACAGCCGGTGTGGCTTCATGGGATGATTGGGCCCGAAATATACGCTGCCGACATCCCCTGCAAAACCCCAGTTCTGTTTCTCAATCTCCATAATTCTCTCAAAAAACATGAAAAAGAAACAACCTAGGACTGACAAGACTCACAAGAGTTCCCATACCATCATAAAAGTACGAGATTCTGTCCTTTGATCGCATACTTAGCACTTTCCGAGCTTCACAGCTCCTACAAGGAGAAAAGCAAAACCCTAAGAATAGAGTTTCAGAACACAAACGAAATGCAATTCATTTAATAAAGAGAGTAAATAAGCTTGGAGCGAGAAGTGCACAGTAAAGATTGCGGATTTGGAATTAGAGGCGTACCTTGAAGCTTATGGTGTGGAAGAACTGGGGTTTTTCTGGGTTGAATTGGAGATAAAAGAGAGCTAAGAATCAATAAGAGGGGTGTTTGGGGTTTCAGGTCAATCTGTTTCTTCTGTTGTGTAAGAAGAAGAGGAGAGCCCGAGAGACGATTTTGCTTTAGTAGCTCTTTTCTATACGTGACGGCTCTTTTCTATACGTGACATTAGGATGAAGTGATGTACTGGCCATTACCCTTGAATGTTTTCAGCATAGTTAATTTTCTCGGAACTTCTCACTGTCTCAAATTTTATTTATTTTACTTTTTACTTCACAGCCCCATATTTGTTTTTAAGAAATTATGGTAAAAGGATAAATCCATAATTTAGTGATAATCTCCTTCCTTTTTTATAATAGTAGAGATGAGCCTTATACTTTTTAAAAAGAAAGAAATTGAATAACATTAGGCTGTATACGGGTCTAAATTAATTATTTTCAATTGGACCTGAGATCCAACTCATGTTAATTAGTTGGTTTGGGTTTTGTATTTTTTAAAATAGGACCCAAGTGGATCTGGGTCTGAGATGGATCAGTTCGGTTCTCGGTCTCGTTCGGTTCTAAAATGAACACATACCCTGTAATATTTGTAATTTATTCAAGTCTTAGATGCAATATATGATTATATAACTTCATATGACACGACACAACCCAAATGTTAACCTAATATTTAGGATAAGTCGTGCGGAGACTACTGACAAAGGAGACACATCAAAATTTTGGCATAGTCTCCCTTGAATGTAGCCAACCCAATCAGAAAAAAAATGCACTTCTAATAATGTCCAACCATATCCAACTACAACATCAAATATTTCAATCTTAGTTACACAACTTAAATCCAAACTCTTAAACATCAGAAAAAATCATCCAATAAATATTCAGAGTATCTGAGCAACTAAACGGGCATAAAGGAAAAATGACTTGTAGGCTAAGAAGGTAACCTACAGTCTGGTACTCGGCGGTAGAAAATGTTGCCTCACAATAGCTACAGGGAATCTGTAAGCCTGCGAACTGGGCATTTAAAAACGAATGGTCCAGGGGAAAACATTTAAAATATTAGAGTGAGTGGACAAAGACGATATCAGAAATAATAAAATTTAAAAGCTACTTCCCCAATTTATCTTTTATATCACAGAAACTCGATGCATGCACGTTTTATTAAAAGGCTTTCATAACCATAAATACTCTCATAAAAATCGGACTAGACCCCACTAGTCAAATAATATCCAAGGGGATACTGATAGGAAGTCGACGAGCCCCGCTAGCCGATGAATATTACAAAACAAATAGGAAAATGGACTAGCCCCGCTAGTCAAATAGAATAAATAGATACTTATAGTAACTGGACTAGCCCCGCTAGACAAAAGATGAAATAAAAAATGTCATACATATGCCCCCCGGGCAAATATATATATATATATATATATATATATATATATATATATATATATATATATATTCTCAAGTTCTCAATATCGTCATGTTACGTTCACAAAGAGGGTATTGGTTCGTCATGTCATTGTCGGCTATGTAACATCGCCTCCCAGGTGGCATCGCCTCCCAGACGGAAAAGTGATATAGTATGCTAGCATAATCATCTCAAAGTGTATGGCCTCAAAAGATAATGAGTGAATTAGTCCCTCTAGTCACAATAAGATCAATAAAAAAATCATAGAAATTAGACAACATTCTTATCCGTTGATCGTGCCCCTTTTTTATAGCTAAGGAGAGGATACCGGAAAGAAAGAGATATAATTATGTTGATCGTGCCCCTTTTATAGGATTAAAAGAGATGATACCAGAATAAAATAGAAAATCGTTCTTATCTGTTGATCGTTCCCCATTTATATAGTTAAAGGAGAGGATACCGGATTAAGAATAGATAGAACGCGTACGGCTCCCAACCGTACATATAAATCTCAAATATATTCAATAACAATTTCGAGAATCCCATTCTCGAATAATTAATCAATAATTTCTAAAAATCAAATAAGGCGTTATATATATTTCTCATATTTATTGTCAAGATAACTAAATAGAAATATCATTATAAATAAACAAGAAAAATAATTAAATTCATATAAAGCCAAAATCAATTAATTCCAAATATTCATGCATGCATTATATTTCAAAAGAAAAGTCCACTCACAGTAACCGAGCTACGCCGAGGGTCGGTCCGAAGTTTCCTCAACTCGAGTCTCCCCACCTCCTGTTGCAGAGACATATAGAATTAATTACCGCAACTCGATAATATTTAATAAGAATAAAAACAACCACTCCCACTCGTCCAAAACCGTTACCACTTCCACCAAAATTTCTTCAACTTCCCTAAGAACCTCCGTACACTAAAAAATATTCTAGCATCCTAATACCATAAGTCCCCCAATTTATGGATCAAAACCACAACTCTTTACGGGTTAAATACGGAAAATAATTGCATAATTATCCCAAAGTTCCTCCAAATATTCTACAAATATTCCTACACCATCCTCAACCATCACATAGCTTTAAAATACCTTAGAAAAATCTCCGGCACGGCGGCAGCCGCCCTTGACACCGCCGAAAGTGGCGGTCGGCCGGCCGTATTCCGACCACTACCAATGACCACTAAAATTCACCACCACAATCCAAATGGCATTCCTAAAAATTTTCTAGTTCACAATAATAACCAATTTTAACTCTAACTCGTCCAATTTCACCATTTCAAAAAAATCACAAATTCAAAACCCTAGAATTTGAAATCATCGATTTGATCACTTACCCTTCGAATTGGTTCAATTCCTTCAATGAAATTGTAGCATGGAACGAGACCTTCAAAACGCACCAAGCATCTCGGCCTATGGTGGCCGGTGGAAGGAGTTACGGCGAGAGGAGGCGTTGTGGCAGGCAGAGCTTCTAGGCGACACCGCTTCCTCACAGCGGCGAGACAGGGCCGGCCACCAACCCAGATAGGAAGGGTTTCCTCCAAGCTTCTGAACGACACCGGTGCGGCGGCCTGGAGTGGTCGGAAGGCGGAGGTCCGATGACAAGAAAATGCCGCATACGGGAGGTCGGGCTCGGGAAAAAAATCTCACTTTTCCCCTTTTTTTTCTTCTTCCTTTCCCAAAATGGAAATTTACCCATATATATAAAACCTCCACCGTAAATAGTAACTTACCAAATGGACATTTCTCCGACAAAACTCCTTTACAACTACCCAATGCCAAAATACTAAATTCGGATTTCATTTACGGAGATACTTAAACTTGATTGATAAAACTATTTAACGAAATAAAAGATTGGGGTCGTATCACCATCAATAAACAATTGAAATCAACCAACTATAAAACTGTCCAACAATATAAATTATAAAGTCTTAGACAATCGAACCAACATTCAACTTAAATGTAAAAACAAATGACAATCTGCTAGGAGCACAAAGTGTGACGTTCTTAATGTGTTTATGCCCTATACTTACTCTTTGTTACCTCTTATATAGTATATTTTAGTTTCTTTTGTATGAATAAGTGTCTAGGTAGAGCTTATATCAATTATGAATGAATTGATGATGAAATCGTGCTAAGTGTTAATAATCCTTGTTGAGATATGATTCCTTGTTCGAGTATGATTCATCCTTTCATATTTCTTTCTTTCTAACGTACTTATTCTAATTAGGAAATACAAATCCATGTTGGAGAAGGAAAGCAATCCTAGTTCCACAAGGAAAAAGAAGAAGATATACACTTAAAAGCCCAATCCATGCAAGAATCAAAATGCTGTCAAGATTCGTAGTCAAACTTCGACGGGCTCCCCTAGATAGCTTCGATCGAGTTAGAAGACGTGCCTTATATGGATAAGAAATTTGTGTGAGTCTAGTTTCTGTAGGATATGGAATCAAATCAATATCTTATTCCTACAGGGAGACCGGAGATATGACTGAATCATTACTCGGATGTCCAGTGAGCTCGGCCGAAGTATCTCAACCATTAATTTGCTTTTGATCCAAGGGCTATGTGGGAAACTTGGGACCTTGTTTCTCCTGCATATAGAGCAAAAATATGTATCAGAATCTCCATAAATCCCTGCACCAAAGAATGTCAAAGAAGACATGCAGCAAATTAATGAGAAGAGGTAAGAAAGTCAAAGAAGGCATGCAGCAAATTAAATGAGGAGAGGTAAGAAAATCAAACATGGCTGCAACAATTAAGACTTTTGCTGCCTCCCTCATTCAAATGAAGAAATTTGTGCAAAAGAAATCAGCACTAAAGGAGAAAGAAGATATGCAATTAATGCAAAAGATATGCAATCCTTATAGAAATCAAAATTCTGGCAGTGCAGATCATCCAACTTTGACAGGCTCCCCTGGACAGCTCAAAATGACTGAGAAAATGCAGGACATATGGATGAAAAGCTACGGAAGTCTAGTTGAAAATGTCAGTTGGAATTATCTCAATATCTATTTTCTAGAGAAAGTTATGACCAGAACAAGGGACAAAGATCAGATCTGTCGAATCTAGGAAACCTCAACCAATTTGGTTTCAACTTTGTGGACTTTGTGGCCAGCCTCCCTTGGGTTTCTTCCTCTATATATAGCACCTCAATTCCACACAAAAATATCATCAACCTTGCTCACAAGACTTACCAAAGCTCTGCCCAAACACTTTCATTCACCAAGAACCATATAATCCAAATTCACCACTCTTCACCATATTTTCTGTCCAAAGCTTGGGAGCCTAGGATACCATACTCTTGAAGATCTCGTGCTACCTCTGTAAGGAACCTTGGGAGGAGAATTATAAAGTGTAACTCTATGATCTTCATGTTTAGTTTTCGGGTTTTTATGTTCTTGTTCTTGGATGATTTATGTTTAGGTTTTGTTAAAGTTATTTTTATTCTTGTCTATGAGATATTTGTAACTTTTGAATGACATGATGAGTTAAGGTTTTCGACTTTAATTCAATGATTTTAGGTTTTATGCCATGAGTTTCTGTTTATTTATGTTCTTAATTCATTTTCGGTGTGTTCTTATATTGCATGTGTGATTAAGACAAGTAGTTGATGTCGCATATGTTAATCATTCAAAGTTAAAAACGATTTTGATACAAGTAGTTGATTAATTGTTTGTCCCCTTTGTTCCTCCACCGATTATGATCTTAAGTTTGACATTGGATATGTGCTTTAAACATGTTGATTTCTCTTTGTGATACGTAATTGCATGATGAATTGGTATGTTAGATGTCGTAGCAAGACAAGTAGTTGAGCTCGATAATATCCATGTATTAGGAACCAAGTAGGAACTTGATGCATGATCGAATTTAAGATGAACTATGATACTTACGGCATGAACATGATTGAGAGTAGATTTCGTTACCTTTGTTCTTATGTTATTTGTTTGGTAATTGCTTATGTGTTGGTTGGTTGATCACATGTATATATTAGTTTAGGTTTATTTTATGTTTGATCCGAAACATATCTCAAATCTTTTAAACTCTTATGAATTCGTTGTTAAATGTTTGTGATTCTTTACCCTGGTCGAATCTCCGGTTTGTGAACGATACCCTCTTGCTTTATACTACTAACGATGCTTACAGGGTTAATATTGATCTCGAGTAATCGAACCGATCACAATCTCAAATAAATTGCTTAGTTAGTTCAATTAAAGCTAGTAAAAATTATAAATAAAGGTCACATAATGCAAAGGGAAGGGAGTGCGAAATGCATCAGCATTCAGCAATGACAAGAGGCTTTTCCATGAGCATTCAACAAGCAATCCTCCTCTATGTATTGTGTGGCATTAGACATTCCATATGCATAACACAAATTCAAATATATCTGTAGAACGAGAATCTGAAAACAAACAAGAGTGCAGACACGTACACAAATAAAATGTAATTTATTGATAATCAAGCGCGGGGTTACAATCTTTGTGAACTCCTCTGATTCTATCTCCGTATGTAACTTGGCTCAAGGGTGACGTGCACTTGATCTTGAGAATTTGAGTTTAATTTGGATTTGAATTTGATGAAGAACGATCGATTTGGTGGCTTGATGATTCTTCGTGGACTTGAGTTTGGATTTGGATTTGATGAAGAACGAGCGATTTGGTAGCTTGATGATTCTTCGTGGACTTGAGTTTGGATTTGGATTTGATGAAGAACAAGCGATTTGATAGCTTGACGATTCTTCGTGGAGTTGGGAGACTTCGGGATTTCTCAAGAGTGATCTTGCTCAAATAATTTTCTCTCTTCTTCTCCAATGTAAAAAATCTCACTCTCTTTATGTTGGAAGGGGTATTTATAGTGTGAAGGTTTCTATTTTATAGAATATTTTAATAACACTAAAATAATAATATTTCTTTAGTTGTATAATTAAATCAATATGTATTTTCTGATTAATTTAATTAGTTATGAGAATAACTAAATTAAATAAATTCAAATAATTGATTTAATTATAACCGTAAAGAAATTTATTAATTTAATCAAATATTCGATTACCATTTCGATCGTCAATGATATTCAATTTCCAATTAAAGTCGGAATCACGTAGTTTCGATCACGATCATCCGTTTATGTCCTGACGCGAATTTTATTCGGATTCGTACTGGCTTTGTTGACTTTTGGGCCACGTGCGCAATTTTATCGGGTTCTTGGTCGATTTAATCATTTAAGAAGATGATGTACTTCATTCAATTTCTTATGTCTACAAATGCCCCACTTCAAGTCGTGCTGCAGACATGTCGTCGTCACGTGCCGAAAGCGCAGCTTGAAGTATGCACTTTGATTTGGAGAATTTGTGGAACTAGCTTCCGGGGCTCCGCAAATTTTGTAGTAATCTTTCCTTATGACTTCCGAGATTTAGTTCATCACAAAGGGAAATTACTGACTTTTCCGTCGATTTATTTGATTTGATGTTGATTCGGTATGGCTGGAGCATTTATTGATTATCGTTGACAAATTTCTTCTCTAGCATTAATTGCTTGGGAGTGTTGGCATTTATTGATGATCATTGACAAATTTCTTCTCTAGCATTAATTGCTTGAGAGTGTTGGCAAAATTCATGCATTTCAACAATCAATATGCAGCAATTTGGAATTTTGATCCATTCATTCTAGACAGCTAACAACAAGACTTCACCACAAATATCAAGAATAATAAAATCAAGCAGAAGCAGCCTTTTCGATCGAAGCACGAAGAACAACACAGCTTCAAAAATTTCCAAAATCCAAATTCCTCAAATCTTCATCCAATCAAAGAACTAATTCCACAGACTTGTTTAGCACGAAGAGGAAAAGAAGAAAAGTACCGGAGTTGACCCAAACGGTGGCTAGAGAGGCGATCGGAGACACCAGAAAGAGCTGACTGTCTCCCCCTTAGTTCTCATGTTTCCGGCGGCGGCGAGGCCATCCAAGGCCGGAGGGAGGACGGCGACAGTGAGCTGGTGGTGCGCCGGCCGGAGGTGTAGCGGCATCGGAGATCAGGATTGCAAGAGTGCGAACATGTAAGGCCGGAGCTCTCCTGGGTTCTTCTCAGGGAGTTCTTTTCTTTTTTGTTTTGGCTGGTATGATCCTGTGCGGGTATGCCCACGGGCTTAAGATGCAACCCCACTTTTTTTTTTTACTTTTTTTTACTTTGACTTTTTTTTCGTCGTTTGACTTTGACATTATTTTTTCATGGTTTGACTCTAACCTTTTTTTTTTCTTTTTTCTTTTTCATGGTTTGACTTTGACCCCCCCTCTTTTTTATAGGATTTTGACAACAATTCGAGCGCTGCGGTCGATTTAGAAATTTGACTGCTTTCGAAACGCGTTGATTTCCGGCAGATTTAAAGAACGTAAAAGACCTAATCGCTTGACTTTCTCAATTCATAGACTTGGCAGCACTCAATAAAAGCGTTTTAGGCCTTACGCATCACATTCAGCATGACGGCTTTCAGAAGTTTCAAGGACGAGACGATTACTATCCTCGAGGATGTTAAAGATGAGCAACATGATGACACCACCTTAACTGTATATCCCTCTCTTACTGAACCATTCGCTTTTAAAACTCCATTCTATGGCAGCTCTACTCCCGTTTCGCAGTGGACTCACGCAGTGAACCGTCAAGTAGCCAATTTTCGACCATCTAAGTCAGGCAATGAGGAGTTAAGTTTAAACGTTTTGATGCTGAAGTCTTCACATTGTGACGAAGATGCTCCCATTGTGTCATTCAAGCTTCTCAACGACTCTATATCCAACCACTGGCGGCTTTACCTACACAGAGTGCTACTGGGAGTGGGTAGAAGATGTTTTAAGCCGCAACAAGCACCACATCAAGAAAACGGGGCTCTATCGAGCAGTGTTCACGTCATTATTCAGCTATGATCGTTTTGCTCCCGTTGTGCGAGCTTTTTGTGAGTATTGATGCCCTGTTGCAAACACTCTGCACACATCGCAAGGGGAGATGTCTATATCTCTTTTGGACCTTGAGCATATTGGAGACTTGCCTATGCTTGGAAGGTTTTATGACGAATTTGTTCAACCTATTGCCGAGTTTTCTGCAAAGAGTAAAGAAGGGGAGCTTCTCATCCCTAAAAGCTGTCGTTATTTGTTTCTTGCTTACCATAGATTGTGCAAGAGGGAGCGGGGCAACGTGAAGATAGCTACATAGATACGGTATTGGTACAAAGGCCAGATGAGATACAAGAGGCCTCATACCAAGAGTATATGAAATAAGAGGGACGCGCCCACTAATACTCACGATCCATCGGGCGCCATTCCGGGAATTCACCGGCGAACTCCAGAAGACCTTTCACCATTCGAGGATTTGGGTGTAGAAGAAGCAAGCATGGAATCTGCTTACCTCTCGGCCTTTTATGTGTGCTGGCTTTGTTTATTTGTATTCCCGAAGAATGATCCAGGTTTTATTCATCCGGGATTTTTTAAGATCGCTCACAGAATGGCCCGAGGTCAACACTACTGTCTGGTGGTTCACGTATTGGCAAATACATATCAGGGTTTAAATGCCATATCTGTCTCGAGTGATCCAGGAAGCTGTCCAACTGTGCTTCCTTTTCATTACTTGTATGGGTGGTTGGGCGAGTATTTTCGGCACCCATTTCTTCTCTCGACATCCAGAAAGCTTCAGTCCCTTGATGGTTCATATTTTAGGGGAATTGTCAGCAAGACATTTTGAGGATGGACGGGCCCGTGCCTTGTTTACTGCTTGTGATAATGTTCGGATGGAACAATTTGTCAAAGTTCCAAGTGTGCGCAAACTGATCGTTGACACCCACGGAGCCCTTCCTTCAGATTTCGCCTATCTCATTAGCCTTCACTCCGGATTTGTATCCCTACGGCAAGATAGTTGGCGAGTAGTCGAACCCTATAGCCCTCAGCGATTCAGCCGACAATTCGGATATGTTCAGGGTGTTCCCGAAGGTTCTCAAAGAGATATTCGACCCGTACCTTTAGCTCGGACATACTCGTTTTGGGATAGTTTGACGAAACTTGGCACAAAAGGTGGAGTAATTTTGCCTATGAAAAGTGACATCACCAAGTTTATGGTTACTCAGGACTACATCGAATGGTGGTCCAAAGTTCATCACCCTACGTTGAAGAGGTATATGAAGATAACCATTGTAAATTTGCCACAACAAGAGCCTCCAAAAGCTAAAGGAGACGACCGTGCGACAACTCGTCTCCAAATTTTGGTTTCCGCCGAAGCTTTGCCCCCGGTCGACAAATATCATATTCCACCTCCTCCAGCTTTGGAAAGAATCGGAGATTCAGCAGATTTCCGCCCCAAATCGAATGAGAAGGTTGCTACATCCAGAAGGCGTAGTAGAAGCAGCAGTAGTACTCATAGTGACGTGCACTTCAAACATCAAAATAGGGATGATGCTGATCTTGGACCTATTTACTTCAATCCCAATGCCGACTTTGATCTTGGCGGCAATTTTCTTGGGGATGTTCCTGGTCCTTCAAAACTCGTGCATGCGCATGTTGAGGTATTCACTTAAACCATTTTTGTTGTATTTGCTTTTGTGCTCGTCCCCTTTAGCTATGTATCATATTCAACAGTTCACTTATTGCCAACTTGATCCAATTTTGTTCCTCCCAGCTTGAAGATATCGGTTATTTTGATGAAGTCTGCTCAGGTAACGGCGTTCAATTTCCTTTTGAGGAGTGTGCAGCTAACATTTTCCCAGAAAAGGACATACGTCGAAAGGAGAGTGAACCACAGCCAGTTGACTAGAGAGGTACACGCGAATTTATTTATATATTATTTTCCCATATTTCTTCAATAATTTATGCTCATTTTCATCCTCATATACACAGGTTTGTCCATGGCGACGGGAAGTACAAAGCCTTCAGAATGAGAAATATTTCCTGAAGCTTATGTGTGCGATATTGAGGTAGTGGATACAAGTCAATGGCTCCGCGATATCCGCATGCGAGTAGATGCAGAAGTTTGTGTAAAGTTAGAAGGCGTGATAACGACGTATTCTCTGAAGATGATTATTGCTGGGAAGAATGATCTTGATATGTTGACGAATGAACTTAGCAAATATGAAGTCGACCCATCAATAATAAAAAACAAAATGGAGCAGTTGATGACAAGCGCTACCCTATATGACTCGGCAAGACTTGCATGCGCTCACAAATGCGCCATGGGCATAAGCGCCCAAAAATTGGCAGAGACAGAGTCTGAAATCACAATAGCCCAATAAATTCGACAAAATAGTTTTGATCCGCGTCAGTCTACACTTGAGTCCCTTGAGAACTTGAAGAAAGAACAACAGAAGCTAGAGCAGACGTTGGACTCGCTAGATGCAGACCTTTTTCTTCACGATGCAAGACTTGCTGATCTAGAACAGAAGAAGTGCCAAATCTGAGAGATTCCAGAACTGACTGCAACGGAGATTGAAGAGGCAAAGAAGTTGCAAGCCAGTTTTGAAGAACATCGTAGCAGCTTCAAGGGTTTGACTTGGATGTGATAGCTGACTGGAATGATCAGGACTTGCTCCTCTTTTTTTCCTTCAATCATCTTGTAATCAATCGATTTTGAAATTCAACTTAATATCAGTGAAATAAGAATTTGCTTTATGATTGGCAGACAAACCCTTATTTTTATTTTGATGTGACTGAACTTAAGATTGTTATTCTCAAGCTGCCTACGTATCCTTCTAAAGAATGAATCAAATCATCACGTAGTTCAAGGGTTTTTTTGGTACCTTGTGTAGTGTAAGCTCATGCAGGCGTGTGATAGGAGCACAAAGTGTGACGTTCTTAATGCGTTTATGCCCTATTCTTACTCTTTGTTACCTCTTATTTAGTATATTTTAGTTTCTTTTGTATGAATAAGTGTCTAGGTAGAGCTTATATCAATTATGAATGAATTGATGATGAAATCGTGCTAAGTGTTAATAATCCTTGTTGAGATATGATTCCTTGTTCGAGTAGGATTCATCCTTTCGTATTTCTTTGTTTCTAACATACTTATTCTTATTAGGAAATAAAAATCCATGTTGGAGAAGGAAAGCAATCCTAGTTCCACAAGGAAAGAGAAGAATATACACTTAAAAGCCCAATCCATGCAAGAATGAAAATGCTGTCAAGATTTGTAGTCCAACTTCGACGCGCTCCCCTGGATAGCTCCGATTGCGTTAGACGATGTACCTTATATGGATAAAAAGGATTTTGAGTCTAGTTTCTGTAGGATTTGGAATCAAATCAATATCTTATTCCTACAGGGAGATATGACCAAATCATTACTCGGAGGTCAGGTGAGCTCGACGGAATTATCTCAGCCATTGATTTGCTTTTGATCCAAGGGTTATGAGGGAAACTTGGGACCTTGTTTGTCCTGCATATAGAGCACAAATATGATCAGAATCTCCATAAATCCCTGCACCAAAGAATGTCAAAGAAGGCATGCAGCAAATTAAATGAGAAGAGGCAAGAAAGTCAAAGAAGGCATGCAACAAATTTAATGAGGAGAGGTAAGAAAAATCAAACATGGCTGCAACAATTAAGACTTTTGCTGCCTCCCTAATTCAAAGGAAGAAATTTGTGCAAAAGAAATCAGCATTAAAGGAGGAAGAAGATATGCAATTAATGCAAAAGATATGCAATCCTTATAGAAATCAGAATTCTGGCACTGCAGATCATCCAACTTTGACGAGCTGTCCTGGACAGCTCAGAATGATTGAGAAAGTGCATGATATATGGATGAAAAGCCACGGAAGTCTAGTTGAAATTACCAGTTGGAATCATCTCAATATCTATTTTCTAGAGAAAGTTATGGCCACAACAAGGGACAAAGGTCAGATCTGCCGAATCTAGGAAACCTCAACCAATTTGGTTTCAACTTTGTGGACTTTGTGGCCATCCTCTCTTGGGTTTCTGCCTCTATATATAGCACCTCATTTCCACATAAAATGATCATCAACCTTGCTCACAAGACTAGCCAAAGCTCTGCCTTAAACACTACTCATCATCCTCAAAGCCATTCAAGGCGAAAACACCAACTTCCCTTCATTCCATTCGATCCAAAGCGCTACGCCTCGGATTGCCATTCAAGTTGAAGCCGTGCTGCCTTGTTTTGATACCGCTAAGGAGATTTACAAAGTGTAACTCGTTACTTCTTCACTTATGTTTTCGGTTTGGATTCTTTGTGTGATGTTGTGTTTATGTTTTTGGCTAGTTCCGAATTTGTGGAATACTCTCATGTAGTTTACGATTTTGCAAGATGTTATAAAGTAGTTCTGATTTTGTTGTCTATGATTTCTATGTAGATATCGTGAGTTTATAATTCAATGATTTAATGATTCTCTTTCTTGGGCGTTAACTATATGTGATTCAAGGCGCTAAGTTAGTTTTGCATATAGGATTCTTAAGTGTTTTTGATAACTTGTTAAAGTAAGTGACATGCTTGACTTGTTAGTAATCACTAGGAATTAACCATGATCCGTTTGTTATCTAAGATGCGCTAAGTAATTAGATAAGAGATGAATCAATGAAGTGGTAAGATTGAGAAAGACATGTTACCTTGTAATTTCTAAGCGCTAAGATAGGATTACAAGGCCATGTTTCGAGTTAGGGATGCGCTAAGTAACCTAGTTCGGCATTAGGTTGTTGTTTGTTCACTCAATACTTGTCCGCTAAGGCTCGGTGTTTGCGTAGGATGAGATTATGATTTTGAAGCTACTTGTGACGATTTGTTTGGTGATGTTTATGTGTTGGTTGGTTGATCACATGCATATATTAGTTTAGGATTTATTTTTATGTTCTTGCTCCGATCCTATATCAAATCTCTTAAACTCTTATGAATTCGTGGTTAAATGTTTGTGATTCTTTACCCTGGTTGGATCCCCGGTTTGTGAACGATACCCTCTTGCTTTATACTACTAACGATGCTTACAGGGTTAATATTAATCTCGAGTAATCGAACCGATCAGCGTGCAGCATTTTTGTTTTGTTTTTTTTGTTCTCTTTTTTTCTTGTTTTATGTAGTTTAGGCTCATGCAAACTTGGAGCATAGTTTGATGTTTTCAGGCATGGTACTTCTTCAAGAACTTGCCATTAATGGGACCGATCCTCAAACCGTCTTCCGCCATAATTTTGTAAGCTCCATTGGTGTATACTTCTCTGACGACGTAAGACCATCCCATTTTGACTTGAATTTGGGGCCAGTCTTGTGCGTCATAATGATGGGTCTTCGAACAACAAGAACTAAATCATCAACTTGAAATGACAGTTGTCGAAAACCTTTGTTGAATGCGTGTGACATCCGAGCTTGGTAGCATTCCAGGTGTTGTTGTGCATAAACCCTCTTCTCGTCCAAAGCTTCTAACTCTTGCAGGCGCAACTTGACATTTTCCTCATTTGTGAGACCTTCTTGCAAAACGATTCTTAATGACAGGATTTCTTTCTCTAATTGTAATACGGCTTCGACACCATAGACGAGAGAATAAGGTGTAGCATTTGTGGCTGTCCGATACGTCGTTCTATAAGCCAAGAGAGCTTTGCCCAATTTCTCATGTCAATCCCTCTGCTTCTTGCTGACAGTTTTCTTTAGAATGCTAGCGTTTTATTGAATGAGAATGTTACATAGCGTTTTATTGAATTCTTCTGCCAAACCATTTGCCGGAGTGTTTTACATCGAAGAGAAATGAAGTTTGAAGTGGAATTTCTTACTCAACTTTTATGTTGTGGTATTCGAGAAATACTTGGCGTTGTCTGTGATGATGCACTGTGGTATACCATAGCGTTATATAATGCTTCCCGTAATGAAGTCCACAACATTTTTCTTCTTTATTTCTTTGAGCGGTATCGCCTTTGCCCACTTTGAGAAGAAATCTGCGGCTGCCAAAATGTACATATGACCAGCCGATGATTTCGGAGTGATGGGTCTGATTGCATCCATTCCCCAGACATCGAATGGGTGCGAAGCAATTGTCGAATACAACGGCTCAAGTGGCTGATGAATGAAGTTGGTATGCAACTGACAAGCTTGGCATTTCTGTGCATACTCCATACAATCCTTGACCCTGGTGGGCCAATAATACTATATTCGTCTTACTTGAAAATGTAATTTTGGTCCTGACTGATGTGCTCCACACACTCCAAAATGAACCTCTTCCATGGCTTTGGCCGCTTCATCTTTTCCCAAGCATCGAAGGAGTACTCCGTCAAATGACCTCCGATATAAAGTTTCTTTATAGTAGAGGAAGCGCGGTGCTCGCCGCTTGATGCTCCACTTTTGCTTCGAATCTTCAGGAAGCTTGTTGTGCTCAAGATAGTCGATAAAAGGATGCCTCCAATCTTCAACATCAATGGTGTAAACTGACACTACATGAGAACTGGTATACTGGAGTAAAGGCTTTGTTGTCACGACCCACCTTTGACAAATTGGGATGTCCAAAATTTCGTCGCCAGACAATGCCAAGTTCGCCAACGCGTCTGCCATTTGATTTTCTTTTCGTGGCACATGTATGAGTGTAACGTTATCAAATCCCTTCAAGAGTTGTGTGGCGAGTTGGAAATAAGGTACCAAATCTTCCTTCTTGACCTCGTAATTAGTGAGAAGTTGATCAATTACCAACTTCGAGTCTCCATACACTTCGAGACTTTGGATTTCAATTTCGAACGTTGTTTGCAATCCTATGATCAACGCTTGGTACTCTGCGACATTGTTGGAGCACAGTTCCCCAAGAGTGAAAGAATAAGGCAATATTTGTTTATGTGGAGAGACAAAGATAACACCCGCCCCTACTCCGTCTGGCCTAGATGAGCCATCGAAAAACATCTTCCAAGTAGGGAGGACCATTGTAAGGAAGACTTCCTCGTCCGGGAAGTGATATGAGATTTCCCAATCTGCCGGAATAGGGTGGTCTGCCAGGAAGTCAGCCAACGCCTGTCCTTTCACTACTTTAGCGAGCACATATATGATGTCATATTGGTTCAATAGTAATGCCCACTTAGCCATGTGCCCAGTTAGAACTGGTTTAGATAATATGAACTTAACTAGACCCGCTCGCGCTACCAAATGCATTGTGTAAGCTTGCATGTAATGCCTCAACTTTTGAATGGTGAACACAAGTCCAAGACATATCTTCTCTATCGGTGAATAATTTAGCTTAGGTCCGGTGAGGGTCCGACTTAAGTTGTACAAGGCTTTCTCCTTTTTGGCTTCATTTTCTTGGGCAAGAAGGGCCCCAAATGATCTCTTTTGAGGCGCGATGTAAAGGATAAAAGGTTTTCCGCCGATAGGTGCACCCAACACCGGAGGATTCGCCAGGTATTTCTTTATGCTCTCAAAGGAATTGCAACAAGCTTCATCCCATACAAATGGAACATCTTTCTTCATGAGTTGATTGAATGGTTGCCAACAGCCCGCCAAGTTTGATATGAACCGTCTGATGAAGGCAAGCCGTCCTTGGAGACTTTTCAACTCGCGCAAATTTCTTGGCTCTGGCATTTCCTTAATGGCTTTAATTTTGGATTGGTCTACCTCGATGCCTCGGTGAATCCAAGAAACTTTCCAGAACTGACGCCGAAGTGACACTTCAAAGGATTCATTTTTAACTGGTATTTGCGTAACCTGTCGAACACTCTTCGTAGATCTTGCAGGTGATCACTTCTTTTCTTTGTTTTGACAACCAAATCATCAACATAGCACTCTACATACTTGTGCAGCATGTCACCGAAAATTTTCTACATAGCACGTTGGTACGTTGCACCGGCATTTTTTAACCCGAATGACATGACCTTATAGCAATAAATTCCTTTGGGAGTTAAAAATGCAGTGAGTTCCTCATCCTCCAAGGCCATCCTTATTTGATTGTAACCTGATGATCCATCCATGAATGACAAAGCCTCATGCCCGGTTGTCGCATCCACCATGAGCTCTATGATTGGTAGAGGGAAATCATCTTTTGGACATGCCTTATTTAAGTCACGAAAGTCTACACAAACGCGAATGTGTCCGTTCTTCTTGACATGAACAATGTTTCGATCCACTTGGGATATTGAACCTCTCTAATAAAGCCTGCGGCAATCAACTTATCAACTTCTACTTCGATTTGAGGAATAAGTTCTGTTCGAAAGCGTCTTTGTGTTTGTTTGGTTGGCCGAGCCTCCGGTTTGATAGCAAGTCGATGAACTGCTACCTTTGGATCCAGGCTGGGCATTTCTTTCTACGTCCAAGAAAAAACATCTTTGTACTCGAGCAACAGATCAAGATATTCTTTTTCTTCTTCAGAACTTAAAGACGCACTCACAAAAATATGTCTTGGGTCTTCTTCTGTTCCCAAGTTAATCTTTTTAAGTTCGTCCATAGTGGCTTGCTCCCCGTCTTCAAGTTATGGAGGAGTTTCGTCTACTTCAATTTCAAAATCTTCATGATCGTCTTCCTCTACGGCATCTGTTTCTGCCACCGTGACATGATAAGAGGTTTGGACAATGTCATCCTCATCACCATTACCAAGGTCGCTATCTCCTTTTTTGTCAGTGAATATGATGGCATGTTGCTTCACTTTGAGTTGATCCGTGGAATCCACTTCCAACACACAATGCCTCTTCATCCGTGACGGGATAAGACTTCGGATTTCTTTGCTCTCTGCTTGACTACAAGTTGTTTTCCTCTTGCTTATTTGTCGTTCCTTAGGTGTTTGGATCCTTTCTAATGCAGGCTTTCGCAGAATGAGGTTTGACTCTCTCTTATCTTTGTCTGAACTTGACATCATTTTGAACACAAAAGGCCGAGCGGTTGTACTACCGATGCGATTGAAGACTGAACCTCTACTTGTTGTTATGTTCACACGGTCAAAAACTAACACCCTTGTGATTGATCCTTTAATACGTTCTGATGTTGCTCTTTGGGGATCTAGACGAATGCGATCGAATGACAAAATGCGAGGGATTTACTGAATCTCTTGACTCTTCTATTCAACTACCTCTACACTTATATGTTGCACATTGGCTCGCTCTGTCATTCTTCTTCCTGAAATTATGATTGGCTTGCTCGAAGCGAAACCGAGACCAGCTTTAGAAGAATCAAATGTTGCCCCTTGCTCTCTTAACTTCTTTTGTAGCTCATCGAGCTCATGCGCCATCTTTGCTGCAGCTTGATCGTCCTTTTTGCTTGATGAATCAAAGTCGTATCCGGCCATTTCTAACAGCTTATATGCGTTAGGATCGAATCCTTCACTCGTTCTTTTATCGGGCAGCAATCCATATTCTGTCTTACCTTGAATTGGTTTGACAAACCCCTTTAGTGGTTGATTTGTAGGATTTCGGTTGCTCACCTTTATCAATGGCAATGTTGGTTCCTCCCTCAACTACTTCACATCATCCTTTTCTAATTTTCATGAACACTCTTGTGACTTTGTCCCCACAAATGGAGACTCCCCCTCCCTTCGTCTAGACTTCGGGACATAGCGAAGGACCGGAAAGAAAAGGAAAGGCATGGCTGGCTTTTCTTTCTGTAGACGATGTTGCCGCTTCTGATGAGACTTTTTGCGACACTTCACTATGAAGCTCAATGTCTTTTGATTTGACATCATTCTGCCTAACTTTAGCGGCTTCCCCCGTAGATGGTACTCTGATCGAAATGACTTCTTTCGTTGACTCCTCATTTGTGTAGAATTTAGAATCCACAAAGTATGATTCAACTTCTGTGAATGGTTTGGTATCTGCTACCACGGTTTTCACACCTCCGCGATAGAACTTGAAGCATTGGTATAAAGTGGATGGCATGATACCATTTTCATGCACCCATGGTTGTCCCAACAATAAGTTGTATGAGGTCTTCGCATCGATGACGTGAAACAAGGTGTTTGATTTTAGTTCTCTGATGTCCATGTCTGGTCTGATCATTCATATCGCTCTTTGTCCTCCTTGGTTTAAACCTTGGATCATGAGACGACTCCTTGATAACTCATCAATGTTGATGCCGAGTTGAAACATGGTTGACTTGGGCATGATATTTACTGCTGACCCTCCGTCTATGAACATGCGATTCAACTTCCGCTCTCGCATGTACCCTGTCACAAAAAGAGGCCGATTATGTGGCTTAGAGCCTAATTGGAGGTCATCATCTGTGAAGTGAATGTTATCACAATATGCATCACACGCGCCACATTCGTTCATGCTTATAGAGTGTTTTCCTACGTCGATGAGCAACTCCATAAGTGCACATCTCGTTGATTTTGGCAATTGCATCAAGTCAAAAGGGCTAAGTTGGAAAGGTAGACTCTCCAATTGTTTCAACACCTCATTTTTCTTTAACACTTGACTTGCACCTATTTCTCTTGCTTCAAACTTTTCGTCTCCTTTGGAGCTAACTTCACAACTTATGGCCATTGAAGTAACCTTCAGTTGTTTTGCAGGCAAGTGCTCTATTGACAAGTTCTGGCGAGAAGTCCTCCACAAATATGGAACGACTTTCATCTTAAAGCGTCCTTGTCCGCTCTCCTCCCGTTGTGGAGGTGATTTCTTATGACTTGGTTGGGCAATCGGTGAATTTGACATCATACCTTTGTGAGTTCTTCTTCGGGTGACCAATATCCATCATTCATCATCGGCATTAGAGGCAACTTGGAAGATAGGTGTGGAAGCAGGACATTCTTTAACTTCTTTGGCCTTCTTATGTTTGCACGCCTCCTTTGTAAAACAAAACGGTGCTTTCATCGGGTGAAAAGGGAGTGGAACTGGCTCGAACGATCCGAATGTTACGGTAATGCAATTGACTTCAACAACGTTGTCAACGTCCAGCTCAATCTTCCCTTGCTTGGCGAGATTCATTATCAAATCCTTGAGAATAAAGCACTTCTTTATAGGGTGACTAACGAGGCGATGATATTTGCAATACTTCGGATGGCTGACACAATGCATTTCTTCTGGACGCTTGCACTCCGGAAGATCTATTATCTTGTTTTCGAGCAAATCTTCTAACATACCCGCCACATCAAAGTCTGGGAACGGGTACGTCTTTCGCTCCATCTCCTTCAATGTGCGTTTACTCCTATCGTAACTTTGAGGAGGTTCTACCTTATTGAACTCCTTCTTATAACGTGTAGAGATCTTAACCGGTGCAGTATTGATGACCATTGATTCTTTAGAAGGCTTCTTCACAACCTTGTCAAATCTGCTTCCGAATACTTTGTCTTTTCGTTGGTCAACCAGGGAGTCATTCATTCCCTTATGACTTGCCAAGCTTAGCTCCATGTCGTGGGCTCGAGTAGGCAACTCTTCGAAAGAACGAGGTTTGATTCCTTGCAAGATGTATATCAAATCAAAGTGCATGCCTTGGATGCACATTTTAACGGTTGACACCTCTGATAGTCAGTCCTTGCAATCAAGGCTAAGTAAGCGCCATCAATTGATGTAGTCGACCGCGTTCATCCTTCCGTTGCTTTGTACTAGTTAGCTCTATCATGCTCACCGTCGGCCTTGTACTATATAATTGATTGAGGAACTCGCGCTCCATCTGGTCCCAACTGTCAACATACTCCAGCTCTAAGTCTGTATACCACTCAAAGGCGTTTCCCATCAATGAGCGAACAAACTGCTTGACAAGGTGATCGCCTTCTGTCCCGGCGTTACTGCAAGTTTTCACAAAGTGAGCGATGTGTTGCTTCGGGTTCCCTTTACCTTCAAATTGTTGGAACTTTGGTGGTTGATATTCCAGCGGCATCCTTAAGTTGTCGATCCACTTAGTGTAAAGTTTGGAGTAAGTGAGGGAGTCACGAGAAGGACCTCCATATTGAGTCCGAATCAAGTTGGTGATGATGTCCTGCAATTGCTGGAGTGACAAGGAACCAAGCGAGTCATCATTGTTCTTAGACGTTTCTCCCTTTTCGTTTACTTTCTCCTTCCAGGCGACCCTTTGGTGGAGTTCTCATCATCGTGATCTCCCAACTTGCTATAAAGCTCAACGATTTGCACGTCCTTTTGTTCAACCGTTCGGGTGAGGTTTTCAACCATCTCCAACAGATTGGAGAGTTGCTCCTCGATTGTGGATGTCCCCGTCACCAAGACCTACACATTGTCAAAAGAGGACTCATGCGCCATAGAATGAAAGTTGTCGCCATCTTCTTTGGGACTTCCATGGTATGATGTCGTGCTTGATTCGTCATTAGAGAAAACGTCTTCCAGGATAGGGCCATCACTATGAACAGATAGAGGATATTGCTCTTTTGGCTCCTCCTCTTTTGACACTTGTTTCTTCCCACTCTGAGAGGCATGCTCTATTGCTCCCAAACTCTCCAAGGTGATGACTGATTGACGAGGCTTATTAGCAAGTGCCATAAATGTCGTGGGTCGAGTTCTAGCCACGCTCCGGGTGACAAGGCAATCGGTTCACTCTTTGATTTGGACAATATTTGTTTGGATTTCTTGACCGGCTCGGCCTCTCCGCTTGACCTCGCAGTCGTGGACTTTGATTTCTTCGTTGGAACGGCTTGGTTGTTCTTAAAAGCCATCGCACAAACGGATTTGATTTCTTCGGAGAAGGAGATAAAAGGCCAAAAATGTCCCACTGGGCGTGCCAATTTGTAGAAAGAGAATCTGAAAACAAACAAGAGTGCAGACATGTGTACAAATAAAATGTAATTTATTGATAATCAAGCGCGGGGTTACAATCTTTGTGAACTCCTCTGATTCTATCTCCATATGTAACTTGGTTCAAGGGTGACCTGCACTTGATCTTGAGAATTTAAGTTTGATTTGGATTTGGATTTTATGAAGAATGATATATTTGGTGGCTTGATGATTCTTCGTGAACTTGAGTTTGGATTTGGATTTGATGAAGAACGAGCGATTTGGTAGCTTGATGATTCTTCGTGGAGTTGAGTTTGGATTTGGATTTGATGAAAAACGAGCGATTTGGTAGCTTGATGATTCTTCGTGGAGTTGAGTTTGGATTTGGATTTGATGAAAAACGAGCGATTTGGTAGCTTGATGATTCTTCGTGGAGTTGAGTTTGGATTTGGATTTGATGAAAAACGAGCGATTTGGTAGCTTGATGATTCTTCGTGGAGTTGAGTTTGGATTTGGATTTGATGAAGAACGAGCGATTTGGTAGCTTGATGATTCTTCGTGAACTTGAGTTTTGATTTGGATTTGATGAAGAACAAGCGATTTGGTAGCTTGACGATTCTTCATGGACTTGGGAGACTTCGGGATTTCTCGAGAGTGATCTTGCTTAAGTAATTTTCTCCCTTCTTCTCCAATGTAAAAAATCCCCCTCTCTTTATGTTGGAAGGAGTATTTATAGTGTCAAGGCTTCTATTTTATAGAATATTTTAATGACACTAAAATAATAATATTTCTTTAGTTGTATAATTAAATCAATATGTATTTTCTGATTAATTTAAAATTAGGTATGAGAATAACTAAATTAAATAGATTTACCATTTCGATCGTCAATGACATTCAATTTCCAATTAAAGTCGGAATCACGTAGCTTCGATTACGATCATTTGTTTATGTGCTGACATGAATTTATTCGGATTCGTACTGACATTGTTGACTTTTGGGCCACGTGTGCAATTTTATCGGGTTCTTGGTCGATTTAATCATTTAATGAAGATGATTTACTTCATTAAATTTCTTGTGTCTACAATATCATCTTATAATTGTTTATGATATCAAGTTATTAAATATGAATTAGTGATGTTTACACCCAAAGAGGTCCTTAAGCTCTGCTTCAATGGTAACAATATCTTGGAATGCCTTGTGTGCTGTTGGTTTAAGTGAAGCACTAATATTCAAAATCACATCGGTAAACACCTTTAGAATCCACACAAATATTTCTGCATTATCCCAATCTTCGTATGATGGTGGCCCAATTCTTTTCGCTCCCTTCTTAGGCACAATTCTTGCATCAGTCTCATTCGTTACCAGTTTCCTATGAAGCACAGACACGGTTTCTGGGTAGTGTATTGCGTGTCTGACACAGACATAGACACAGACACGCTCGGACACGTGAACTGACTTTGGACACACGCGTGTCCCATTTGGACACACAAATAAGGAGGACACGCTGGGGTATTTTTGTCCTTACAAATTTTTAGACAAAAACCCTAATGTCTCTTACTATCACTCAGTCACTCGTAGCATTCAATCTTCAATCTCAAAAACAGAGACCTCCGATCTCACAACCTCAGTTTTCTCTCCACCGATCCGCCCTAAATCTTCAACGCATCTGACCGCCCACTATTCGAGCTGGGAAAACGGATCCTCCTCAGAGAACAATCAACAACCCCGGTGTCGAACCCTAGACGGTTCGACCCTTCGTTCTCTGTTGTTGCCGGCGTGCCAGTACCTTTGAGTTAGGTACAACTCTTGCTTTGTTTGACGATGATTGCGCTCACGTACTGTCTTCTTCTCAAACGATTGCTCCGCAGTTGCTGATAAACCGCTGAAGTTCGAATGACCTATACACAACCGGAGTTGCTAGGTACCTTTCACTCCACCTCAAGTAGATGGCCGATCTTACTTTAGACCGCTTGGGGAAAAGCAGAGCTTATATTGTGTCGTTAATAGCAGGACTCTCTCACGAATGGGATTTGCTGACTAGTGCAGACTTTTGTCTTTGCTAGAAGCTAGGCTAGCGACTCGATGGACTTGACTCTAGTTGCCGAGGTTAATCGGACTTGTTTGCTACATGCAGCGCGAGGCGTACATCTGGGTAGCTCCGCTCCGATGGGAGACTTGGTTGCCGAAGCGAATCGGACTTTTACTCCGTGTGGAGATTTGACTATGCGGTTGCGCGATAGTTTGTTTTGACGTTGCGTATGTTATTCTACACATTCGACCCCCTTATATAGAGAACAAAAATTGTTCTTTCTTGCGAATCAAGTCTTGAGAACCTCTTAGTTGATTTAGATTCACCTTCCTTAATCAACTCAGATTCTATATAGCGATAGTCCCCTAAATCTATTCCAATACGACAAGTAATCTTGCTCTGTGATATATTTTCCCCAAGTAACCGGTCCACGAGCCTAAATAGTCTAGATAATATCGGAGTATTATTTTAGGCCCAAACATTGCCCCCCAGGCCTTGAAATTGAAGACCCCGCGAAATTGAAAAGGGCTAGAAGAAAAACCCCAAACGGTTATCTTTTTAAAATAATCTGAAACACTTTACGTTCCCCCGTTGCCAACTGACGCGCGGCTTCACCTCAAACCACTACAACCTTTCAAGCTGAAGTACGCGAGAAACACTTACTGTTTCAGAAACTCAAACCAGTTTCAATCGAGCACACGCGACTCTTCCCCGAACCCGGTCAGTTTCGATTTCAGAAACTCCTTCAGTTTTTATATAAATCGCGATCTCAAACTCTACCAGTTCATCCAACCCGATTGCTCCATCATCAGAAAACCCAGAAAGCCCTCTTTTGAAATTCTTAATCTCCAACAACAATGGCACTGCGACCTAATCACCGTGATGCCCAGGAAGGTGCAAGGCCTCTTCTTGGCTACCCAAACAATGAACCCACCAATCCCACCACCATTGGAGTGATTGACGACAACACCGTGTTCTTGGGCCCCTCTCTTGCCGTAATCCCAGAACACATCAATGGCGACTATCACCACCACTCGCGAATTCCTCCGCTTGCCTTTAGGAACACCCCGACCATTTTCAATGGATGAAAATTCCAAAATCATCATAGGTCCCCCGTTGGAGCATGGCCTATTGTTTCCTCAGCTATGCGAACATGGTATGAAGGTCGACGCTTGATCGATCGCGATATCTGGGAAGCAGCAGGAATCTTGGAAAGTATCGACCTCTCCTTCAACCTGACTCAAGATGGAGGCAACATATGTGCCATCATGACCGCTGCTTGCTTCTGGAATTCCGCAAGTAATACCTTCGACTTTCAATTTTGGTCAAATGGGTATATCTCTGCTAGACATATATGCTATCGTAGGTCTACCAGTTGGTACCAGGCCCTATAGAGATCAGGATTATTTTGATGTTGAGTGGCCAATCACCGCCACCCGCGAGGTTGGTATCTATCAATCGTATGGCTCCTGGCTTTCCAGTTTTGATCGCAACCATACAACCAATGCTGGAATCGCCTTCCTAGAATTTTGGCTATCCAACTCCAAGAAGATGACTGGGCACCACCTGAAGCTCGCGACCCTTCTCTACAATGGCTACACTGTGAGTCTAGCACAAATAGTTCTGGCAGAACTCTACCGTATGCTGCGCGCACTTACTATGGAACCCCTTAATTATCATAAGCTCTCAGGGGCTATGTGGATTCTAGACCTCTGGATCCAGGTCTATTTTGTGCAATTGCGGAATGAAAATGCAAGGGACTTTCGTCTTACAGAAGTGTTGGGAGAAGCATTTGTCGGTTTGGAGCCCAACTTTAGTCTTCGCTACGCAGCATGCTTCGAGTATTTCTATACCCTGGATGCCTCAGTTCTTGACTCCGCACGGCTGCTCCTAGACCGCACTCACCCTGATGCCATCCGCGGAGGCTTTCTAATCCTCAGACGCTATGACGGGGATAGTCGGCATCTGTTTGAACATGCTGTTTCAATGGCGGACTTACCCCGTCAATCCCTGCAATGGAGTAGAACTCTATGCCCCCCATCTCTTCGCGAGGCAGCTAGGCATGGCTCAAATGGTTCCATTCCCTCCCATTGAGAGTCTGAACCTATTTTCTTCATGGCGGCACCCCATGGTTCCCACCACTGCTGCCAACCCCGGGAACCAATCTCAGCTGTGACCTACACCATTCCCTGTGATAGCAAGTGGAATTATCCTCCGCTGCTTCCGTGTCGACAACTCTTACCCCCAATGGTGGAAAAAGATTAATTCTGGCCAGTGGGAGCAACGATCGCGGGTCATTTTTCAATACATCTTCCGGGCTGGGCTCAGAAGATACTTGCAGGAAGATTCTGAGGTTACCGGTGATGAGGATTTACTGTGGACAGTAATTCCAAATGCCACAAGAATTGTCCCTTCAAGGGTAAAATCCTAACTCTCCTTAGAACTCCCATAGTTCTATTCCAACTTGATTAAAAACCGCTAACCGGTTCATGTTGCAGGTTTTTGAGAACACATCTGGTGCTTCCTTGTCCCAAGGCCGCAAAGTAGAGAGGGTAATGGAATCTGACAACGACGAGGATGATCCTGACGTCATAGACTTCAACCCTGTAAGTTTTCATCCATATTTGATTAACAATCTTAAAGGTTATTGCAACCTTCGCCACTGACCAACGTCTGTGGTCATCAGTTGATTCAGACGAGAAGAATAGTTGCCTCAAGCACCTCTGCCCCGCTCGCGATTGAGGCAATGCCGCGTGCATCCGCTGACCAGGTCAACCCTGAGCCAGCAACTGGGACCAGCATCCCAGAGACAGCAATTGAGGTAAGAAGAGCACCCTATTTGTTTCAACTGGCTATTCACTCATGAACCACTTTGACTGATTCTTATTTGATTTGTAGGTTCGCAAGAACCCAACTTCACCACCTCTGTCTACCACTCAGGCTGCCGCAACCGCGATGGAAGACGTTCCTGTAAGTAGTTAAACACACTGTTGCCCCCCAAGCAACACTTTGTTGTTTGCTAAGGTGTAGTTCCTTTACCTTTTATTGGTCGTATGTGAATCAATGATGTACTACACACGCTCATGCTGAAGCTCAGTCACTTACCATGGGAGTCGCGACTGCCATCCAACATGCTGTGATCGCGTATGGAGATCCAATTCAAGCTACTCCCCTCAACACGGTGGCGAGCGCTCGAACCTTGGAGCCACGGACATCAATCAACCCCACAGCAGTACTCTCTCGCTCCTCTTCAACTCAAAGTCTAGGGAATGAGGCCGGAGATGAAGAAGGTGTGACCAACCCTCACCGCGACAGTGAAAATGTGGAGTCTTCCCTCGCGAATGTGGACTCGGCGAGCGATAATACTGCACCAGAACCCCCTTCGGGAAACAATGTTCCTTCTTCTCAATCTGACGGGGTAAAACCCTTAATCACATCTTGGTTTATATGTTTCTGTTCCCCTTTATAAACACTTAACTGTATGGTTAACTGTTCTTCATCATCTGCAGGTTGTAGCAATCGCGACTACTTCCAGCCCGCCAATCATGCTAACTGCTGGAGCCTCTAGATCGATACTAGTTGTTGATCCATCAGGGCATCGTTCTAGTCTATCCTTGGAAGACCTTCTAGATGATATGCTAGGTCCTGCCAACCCCCTTGACACCCTTAGAGTCTCAAGAACTTGTTCAGGACCGGGCACAATTTGCAGAGGTATCTGCTGAGGATTTAACTAATCCAGCGCGCTTGGCTAAGGTCCAAGATTCCCTTTGCTACCTCAAGCTGCACTCACCTGATCCCAGCCTAGTAGCGAAGGCTGAACAGACATTAAACACCATTATATGCCTCATGGAAGAATGCCAAACTTTGAGGAACCAATCTTAGAGTCTGTCGCAGTGCAACGCTGATGCTAGAAACTTCGTTGCGCAAAGCCCTGCCCAACTTAAGGCTAACGTTCAGCATACCAAGACCAGCCATTCGCAACAAATTAGTGCATTGCGGCAACAAATAGCGGAGCTTGAAGCTGAGCAAGCTAGGGAACTCAAGGCTGTGGAGAAAGAGATAAGAAGTACCATACCCCAGATACAGGAGCGCAAAAGGCAACTGGCGGCTTCTGAGGCGGAGGAAATGAGGAAAGGAGGATCAACAACCTGATTTGCGATAAAGCCAGTGACATTGGAAAACTTCTCCTAGATATCCGCCTTCTCGGACATAGAATGTAATTTGAACATCAAAGTATCTTAGTAGTAAGAATTACAATTTATTTCTGTCTGCTCACCCTACTTGAGTCTCCTTGACCCGACAAAAACCCAAGTAAAGGCCCAAGGCCAGAGCCCAGCTTAACTCACCACCGTCCAAGTTTGCATGCAAACTCTCGAAAACAGGAGCAATCAATATCGGGAAACGCTCAAATCGTTTTAGTTTGACCACTATTGCTGCAATAAATCCCGGGCGCGATCACCAAATCTGTATCGTTAATCTCAGCCCTTGAATCCAAGTTTCTTCTGCTATAAAACGAAACCCTAAGGTAAGAACACACAACACTTTCTTATGCGGCCTCCAACCATGTCTGTTCCATTTCTTCCCTCGAAACCCCTTAGGTTTCTTAAGTTTCATCCCCCAGATTTGCACACTCTATAACAGCTTTTGAGAGCCTTATTCTACCCTCAAATGTGAGGTGGGAGTCTTATTCCACCCTCACATCCTCCCTTCTTTGTAGTTTAACACTAGGGATCTGCCCTGCATTAAGAGTTGTTCCTAGTGAAGGATTACAAGTGAGAGAGAAAATAACAGCCCTTCATGTGGCCTATTCATCATTGTCTAATCGCCGAGCATCAGGAAGCATGCAGCTGAATTTAGGATCAGAGCCAATAGGTGCTTCATGCTCGTCACGTACCTCTTTTGATACGCGATGCGAGCTGTTGCATCTCCTATGTGCAATATCATAAAATCTCTCTTCTTTGAAGGAACCCGGGGAGAAGTGTACAAATCAAGGTTCTAGATCCCTCATGTTACCACCAGTCTTCCAATTAGAACCCATGTTTGGCACCAAGCTGGTTCCAATTGGCCTTCAAGTGGTGCAGCTTAATCTCGAAGACCTTTCCACCTAGCACAGATGGTATCAGAGCTTGTTAAAGCTCTCATGTAATAGTATAGGTCTTGTATAAAGTTTCTGGTCACAAAGCCATATAAATAAAACACAACTTGTTTCAAAAACACTTGTATTGTTTCATTGCTGCGTAACAAAAGTTACAAAAATGTGTTTACAAAAATACCGGAGCACGATAAAGAAACTCATAAAGTTTCAGAAACTCGAAATTTTAGTTTCCAAAATTTTCTGGGTTCGCAATCGTAAATAACACTCGCGACCATAAGTGCTACTCCCGAGCCTCAAAAATTTTCTGGCCTCGCGACCGTTAAGTACAAGTACTGATTATCCATGGTATTGCCCCCTGTTTACTTGGTTGAAAGGATGGAAACCAAGGAAACACTAAGTCCGAACACCCGTTATCTTGCTTGCACCGCTACCGGTGGGTCTTCATACTCCCAAACACTAGGAAAGTACTTCTTAAGATGGCGACCGTTCATGGGATTTCTGTGAACATTCCCATCAGTGTCGCGAAGGTAGTAAGCGCATTTGCCCATTATTCGATCAATCACAAAAGGACCTTCCCATTTAGCGGACCATTTACCACGACCATCAACTCGCTCACCATAAGGCAAATAAGCTTTCCAAACTAAGTCCCCAACTCTAAAGTTGCGTCCTCTTGTGCGTTTGTCATATAGCCGTGCTATCTTTTTCTTTTCTGCAATAAGGCTGTCGAGAGCTTCCATCCGTCGAGAGTCCAAGTCCTCATGCTCTTGATACATAGCTTGAACATAGTCCTCACCAATCAACTAGTGCTGCTCGCGAACCCTCAGTGACTGAACATTAATTTCAATAGGAAGTACTGCATCATGTCCATACATCAAAGCATAAGGTGTAGTACCCGTTGGAGTGCGTTTAGAAGTTCTATAAGCCCATAACGTGTGATCCAACTCTGTATGCCAAGATCGCGGATTGGCATCCAACATTCGTTTGAGTATAGACATAATGACGTGGTTGCTAGCTTCTGCTTGGCCATTCGCTTGAGCATAATAAGGACTGGAATGCATAAACTTGATCCCATAGCCAGCTAAAAACTTCTGAGTCTTTTCAGCCATGAAACCTGCCCCCCTGTCTGTGACCAAACACTCTGGAATGCCATATCTGATGATAATATATTTGAAGATAAAGTCAGTGATCACCTCTGAAGATGTCGTCCTGACTGGTATAGCCTCGACCCACTTGGTGAAGAAATTTGTAGCCAGTAGAATGTGCTTGTGTTGTAAAGAAGAATTGGGATGAATCTCCCCAATAAAGTCTAAAGCCCATCCGCGACCTGACAAAGGTTTAATTATTGGTTGCAAAGGAACGTCAGGCACATGCTGGACTAGTCCATGCATTTGACATTCGATGCAACCCTGCGCGAAGCTGATGCAGTCCTTGAGCATGGTAGCTCAATAGAAACCATATCGGCGAATGCGCCATCGCATCTTTGGACCATCTTGGTGAGAACCACAATTTCCACAATAAACCTCTCGTAAGCACCTCTTAGCCTCAGCTCCATAGATGCATCGCAGGTACAAGCCATCTTCGGCCCTGCGCAATAGTTCACCGCTTCGAAGGACGTAGTTAGTAGCAAAATATCTAACCCTCTTGTCCACCGGTGCAGAAGGATCAGTGAGGTACTGGATAATCGGTTGCCACCAATCTACATCAATAGTGTCAATAACAGCTACCAACCATTCATCGTTAACCTCTTTCCTTGCCATAAAGGAAGGTAATGTGCGTCTCTGAACCTTCAAAATCCTCTCGCGAACGCCATCTGCTAAGCGAATGCCCGTAGCCAACTGTGCTAATTCATTGGTAGCGAAATTTCATTCTCGAGGAATATAGTCAAACACCACGTCTGCAAATTGGTCTAACAATTCTGATGCTCGCTCCCAAAAGGAAGTAATGTAAAATTATTACACTTATAGACACCCTTGAGCTGTTAATTACTAGGAGTGAATCACCTAATACCTCTACCTCGGTGACCTCCAGATCAAGCAACAACTCCAGGCCAATGATGATGGCCTCATATTCTGCCTGATTGTTAGTGCATTTCCATTCTAACTGAAAAGAGTAACAATGTCTGACTCCGGAAGGATTAACCAAACGCTTGTACCCTTCCATTATACGCAAACGATGGCAAACCAAATCTGGCGACAAGCCTGACATGTCCTCAAATTTCTCAGCAAAACAATCGCGGAACTCTCGCAACAACTCTATCAAACGTTGTCTCAGTTCCTCATCTAAGTGTTTACTTATTCCAACCTCCATGGGCTCCTATGTAGTCCCAAGATTGAGTTTTTCCACTGGATCTTTCACTTTAGGTGGAGTACCATCCAAAGCTGCAGGTGCTGGTTAAATGAACTCCTCCTCTGCTTGAACCTTAGTTAAATCATCCTCGATGCACTCGACTAGCGCCACTGCCCCCTAAGCCTCATGTTCCTCTCTGTAAATAGATAGACGTTGGAGAAAGGACACATAGGCCCGCTCTTGCTCCTTGGCCTGTGATGTACTCATGGATGATTATTTTTTACTTTCGATGAAGCCAGGTCTATTTATGTCTGTGTTAGCATGTACTAAACCCCATCGCGTTAATTCTGTAGAAGTCACCCCAACTGGACGACCCTTGGTATTGATTCCGGCAACTCCTAAAGGCCTCATGTCACCATAGTAGTACTCTGCATCCAAAATGCAGGAGGCGACTGAGTATGGTCGATCATCTGCTCTTACTAGCTCTGCCTTATCAGTTGCGGGATCCCACATCAGCATTTCTTGGTGTAGAGTAGAAGGGATGCAGTAAGCTCTATGTATCCAATCCCTACCAAGTATGATGTTGTATGGAGCGGTGCAATCTGTAATGAAGAATATCTGAAACAGCTCAGAAGGTCCTATCTTGACTTTGAGGATCAAAACTCACAAGGTCTTAGTTAAGTTGCCAGCAAAACTCCTGACCTTAAGATTGCTACTGAGAACATTTTCCTTTGCAATGCCAAGTGCCTCGACTGTTTTCACTGTAATGATGCTAACTGCTGCACCGCCGTCGACAAGGATTTTGTTCACTCTCTTACCCTCCATCTCAGCTGATATGTATAAGGGTTTAATGTGCTGAGTCATGGTCGTTGTAAGCTTTGTGAACATCATAAGGAATCTTTGGAGCTCTGTCATCGTGTGAGATTTATCAGCTCCTTCTTTCCTCGTGTCCTTCTCAATA
The DNA here is from genome assembly GCF_933775445.1 of Argentina anserina. Lineage (NCBI taxonomy): Eukaryota > Viridiplantae > Streptophyta > Magnoliopsida > Rosales > Rosaceae > Argentina > Argentina anserina. The sequence goes on from NC_065876.1 coordinate 17,169,912, forward strand.
GTTGGCACCCATGTAGATGACAACTCTGCGACTGTACCCACCTTCTGGGCATGCGTCTCACCTCCAATGAATAGATGAGATGGCATCGGCTGTGGAAGAGCATACTTCAAGAACAAAGTGAACACCATGTTGCAACTAGGAACAGTGTCTAGCCTTGGTATCCCTTCCTCGACGTTATCTTCATGAAAAAAATTAAACATGTTGCAGTCTGGGGTAGCTATCATTTCTTATTCATAACCGTCCTCAAACTCGTCCTTTGGATCAGAAAGTTCTAACCCTTGCTTATTACAACTTGGTTCCTCCATATTGTCATCCGGAATTGACCCAGTTGGCGTTCGCGATGGGAACTTACTTCTGAGATACTCCGTAAGTGATTGCTCCTGATGAGCCTTGGGAGAAGTAACCACTGCCGCAGTCTCCACTACCTCTGGAACCACGAGTGTTGGTTCTTTCACTGCTGGAATCACTAGTGCTGGTTCTTTGATCTTCAGCTTCCATTCAAACTGTGGCTTGGTTCTCTCTGGAGCTGGTTCCTGATGGCCTGGCCTACTTACAGACTTTTTGGCATCCATTTAGATTGCGCAGGTTGTGCAACGCTACTTCGCTGTTGTTTCTGCTGAATAGGAACACCCTGTGCGTGTTGTTTGTTTGTTGCTTTGCCATCAGCGGACGCGTAAGACAACCTATCATGGCTTGAAACTCTTTGTTTAGGAGCAGTTTCCATTGGTCGTTCAATTTGATTATGAACGCTTTTCTTTGGGTATGACTCCTTCATGTGGCGATCATTCCGGCGAATGTGCACATATGGCTTGAAACTAAGTTTTTCAACTGTCTCTCGCAACATTCAAGGTGGTTGTTCTAGCTGGTCACGAGAGACTTCTCCTCTGTTATACGCCTCTAACATTCGCTTGGCCCTTCCCCATCGTTTCTGTACGTTCCTCTTCTGAGTTCTTGTAGCTTCCATAGCTCTTCCATGCTCCTGAACGTATCAGACATCCGGTTTTAGTGACTTCGGTGTAGGCGGTATGTATGGCCGTTGTAGTGCCTCGTGCGAAGCCTGAGCTTCCGGGACACTCGCCCCAACTCGCTGCCCTCCAAGAATGTTCGCGACCCCGCCAAGACCTGAGTGTAGCCTTTTCAACACTTGAGCATAAGTGTCTGTCTGAACTCTAGCTTTCTTGGGGTTCTTCCTCTCCGAAAGATCTGTTAGCGAGCGAGGCCTCCGATGCCTTCGTGACTCCTCGTGTCTACCAGCATTGTCACCGTTTATGGAACACTCTTTCTTGCATCGATTGCAAAGGACGTAAGTTCTTGCCTTTGCCACATTCTGTTCCTTGTTCTGGACAACGCTCTTTTGTTTACCCAGATCAGATTGCTTGGCTCTCGCAACCTCCTTCGCCACGGGCATTTCCTTTGCTGTTGTCTTCATACCCAGCTCGGGATTTGAAGCAAAATACAACACTCCCTCATCTAACCACTGTTGTACCTGGTCCTTGAGCTGTATACAAATACGAGTATCATGAGTCCAAACGTTATGAAACTTACAATACCGTTTACCTTTAACCTCTTCCACAGTCGGGAACTCAGTCCATGGTACAATGGTTTCACCCTCAGCAATAAGCTTGCCAAGATCTCATGAGCCAATGACGCATCATAAGTGTACTCAGCAAACTTGGAAGGGCGATGAGTCTTCAACGGTGTTGTCAATGGCGTAACCTCCACCATTGACACTGTAGGGAAGGGATCAATATTGACCCAAGCTGCAGCTTTTCCAGTGTGTACCCCAAGCATACCTTTGTTAATCCAGGTCTGCAACTAATCCTTGAGCTTAACACAATCAGCTGTGTGGTGATTAAACAAGTTGTGAAACTTGCAGGACTTCTTCCCTTCAATCTGCGCTGCGCTAGGCATTGCAGTGTCATGCTTCACTCTTCCACTCGCGAATAATTCATCCAGAATTTCTGGAGCCTTGTGAGTGTTGTATGTATACGAGTCATACTATGGCTTGGTGAATGCTGCTGTAGAAATCTTGACAGGATCCCTAGACATCTTCAAAGCCTTAGACTTCAATGCCTGTCTTCCAGCTATCTCTACGGCAGCTATTTCATCATCTACCTCCTCGACCCACTGCTCTTCGTATGGATACAGTGTGTAGAAAGGATCTACATGCGAGTAGATAGTGGAAACCCTCTTAGTTCCGGATGGAACTGCATAGTGTGGTTTCAAAGTTCCAGGGTGATAGGATACAGGTGGGCCTTTTGGAACCGTGGCACTGTCCTCCATCTCCCTGAGGAACACTTGGTAGGAACCTACCTTGTTCATTAAATCTGCCATACTAGAAAAGTAGGCATCATGATGTTTGGCCCGCTGTTTCTAAACCTTTTATGGCGATGCGAATGGCATCCTGTTCCGCGAGCGGTGTTGTAACGACCCCAAAATTTCGAGCTTAAAAACTCAAAATTTCAAAATCGTTAAACACCAAACAATCTCAACGAATCGAAATCATTTAAAATGCCACAGCGGATCATCTCTGAGTTCAAAATACAACTAAGTCAAACCGATTATTACAACCCAAATTATAATTCAATATTATAACAATGGAATTGCGTAATCCTCACAACAAACTCACAAGATAGTCACACAAAATCCTCACACCAGCTGGAGATAAATAACTTCAAGTCCACTGAGCGGTACGTCAATTCCCACTAATCCGCACCTGCAGAGTTATCCACTACACCATCGAATTGGTGCACCGGGATTGTAAACACAAACCCGGTAAGCTTTACAGCTCGTATGAGTAAAATGAAAATATATAACTCGCATATCAATATATACGAAAATCCAGAAATCAAACAAATATAAATGCACTCATGAGTCAATGGACGGCCCATCTGGTTGTCCCAAAGAAATATGAAAAGAAGCGCTCATGAGAAATTAAGTAACCCTTCTGGTTACCCAAATGCATTTATAATACGGGTACCAAGAACGCTGGTACACATCTGTTACCCCTCTCGTAATACACCGCCGATATTGGATAGCCACCCGCTACCCAACATCTAAAACAATCTGAGTACCCATGAGCAGATAACCACCCGTTACCTCACATGCAGTACTAAGGCAGACAGACTAGAGCTCTAACTGTATCGTAACTTTCGCCCGGCCAAAGGCTAGGTTTCGACTTGCCAAACACGTACAATAATCTCACATCATATTGTACCAAAAATCAGGTCCGAAGACAATTCACATTTTAACAATCTCAATGTTAAAAATTACGTACAATAATCTCACATCATATTGTACAATTCAAATCACATGCTCAATATAATCACAATAAAATCATAACAGTATAATATATAGCAAACTATATATATTCGTACTTATTTACCATTTATACAATATATATATAGTCCACTATATCTTATACATGTCATATTTCACCACACATGCTCAATTCACAAACTTCCGTCATCGAAATGACTATTTTTAATGAATTAATAACAGTACGTAATTTAATGAACTATATATATATATGTACTTATTACCATTATACTGTATATATGTAGTCCACTAAATTATATACATGTTGTAATTCATTTGATAAACACACTTGTAAAAATGTTGAATCACCACGAGGGTAGATTCGTAATTCAGTTAGATTTTACTCACCTTCTTTCCTGCGTGCAACTTCCACGACCATGAAAGTAATTTCCTCACTCATTTCGTCAGTCACCTAATAGCACGATAAATGCTTAGAAAATGATACTTAAAATATCAGGTAACGAGTTCAGCACAACTAAGTGTTGTTCATAAAACATTGTTCATTGAATACTGTTCATGTTACTAGTCACTGTTCACAGTTACTTATTTACCAAAACACTGTTCACAGTTACTGTTTTACCATGCCACTGTTCAAATTACTGTTACAGTTCACTATTCACAGTTACTGTTACAGATCACTATTCATGCGTCGGTACTATTCACAGGTACTATTCATGCGTCGGTACTATTCACAGTCACTATTCATGCGGCGTTACTGTTCACCGACCGCCACCAATCATCACCAAATTTCACCACCACAACCTAAACAATATTTCCAACAACTTCCTAGTTGACACCAAGTTCTAAATCCGAGCCTAAACAGTCCAAACAACGAAGAACATATATTCGGCACTATTCACAAACCCTAGAAAAATTGAAATTTTGATTCGGGTACTTACACTTCGATTTAGCTCGATTCCTTTTGTGGGAATGTTGCTGGGACTGAGACAAGGAAAACCCCCCAAGAATCTCGAGCCATGGTGGCCGGAGGAGGCGGCACCGCCACAGCAGTAACTTCCGGCGGTTGCTACACCGTGTGTGGTTGTCGCCGGAGTGCAAGGCGTAACCCAAAAGATGGAGCTCGTCGAGCCCGTCAGTTTGATAGGTGGCACGACACGAGGCGACGTCGGATGGTGGAGAAATCGGCCGGAGAAGGTTTTTGGGTCGGGTGAACAGTACCCAAGCTCGGGTGAACAGTACTCCCGAGCTGATTTTTGGAAAAAAAATCTGATTTTTAATCTCTTTTCCTTCCTTTTATACTATTTCCAAAATCGGAAACGAACTTCCGACGTTAATAACTTTCGCGTCCGACGTCCGATTCGAACGCGTGACATGTCCACGAACTCGTATCGATGAGCTCTACGACTTTTGTGAAGGAAGTTTTCGCAACCGAGCGACGGAATAAAAGTCGATCTATACGTTGCGGTAACGTTACGTTTTCTAATTAAACGATCCGAGAACGTTTCCGTTTTCGTTTCGAAATGTCGCAAACCTCCAATTGTCGTCTTGAATTAATTTCACAAGTTTAACACTTTGAAAATACTCGACATTTAGTTTCTAAAAATTCGGGTTATTACAGGTGTTCTGCACTTTGCTTGCTGAACCTTGAACCTCTTCAGGAACTCCACTGCCGACTCCATTAGTTGTTGATACATGGAAGTCAAAGATGACAAATCCACTTCAGGCTCAACACTCCCAAAAGTCGTTTTAAACATTGTCTCGAGCATGGACCAATCTGAAATGGACCTTGGCGCCAACTTGGAGAACCAAGATAGCGTCGGTCCTGACAAAGATGAACCAAAAGCCCTCATCTTGAAAACTGGATCAGATCCATATGGCCCGCCATCGCTGTGGAAACGCGATATATGCTCAGGTACATTCTCGAAACCCTCTCCTAAGAAAGTCTGGAACTTGATCGGTCGATAACCCGAGGGCCAAGGACATGCTATCACCCATTCCGGGAATGGACTTGTATAAGATATGTTCGCGGCAGCATGGCCATGAATGACCCTCACACTTTCCTGGATCATCTTCTGGACCTGTTCCTTAGTAAGGCTCTGACCCTCTTCTACTTCCTGCTCAGGCTCTACTCGATGTTCCTCTCGACGCTCGTGACGGAACTGATGTTGACGCTCTTGTCTTCCGCCTGGTTGAAGAAGTGCCAATGCTTTTTGTAAAGCTTCAACCTCGGGTGTGTTCGACCGTCTGGAACTTCCAAGCGTGAACTTTCCCTTTTTAGCTTTCACCTTCTTCCTCCTTGCGAGTTTGACAAGCTCAGCATCTGATTTATCAGCCTCATCACCTCTGGCCTCGTCCTCTTCACCGCCGTTGTTGTTACCGGCCGTATCTTTCTTGTTGGACCTAGCCTTTTTTGTGGCAGTAGGCTTGCCATGGTTCTGGCTCTTGTAAAGCCCGGTGACAGTCCGTTGGATTCCCAACGCCTCTTCGATTTGCTTGAATCGCTCATCCTTACCCGCGAACTCTAAGCGAGCATTGTTCGCGTGCTCGTTAGCACCCAGAACCAACTTCTTCAACCTATCTTTGGACTCAGCCAAACGCTGATTCTGTGTCGACTGTAGTTGCGACACATTATCCAACGTTCTCTCAACTGCAGTCATTTAATTGCCGAAGGATTCCTCCAACGACTTGACTACCGTCGTCAACTCTTTGAAAGCTAGTTGCATGTCTTCCAGTGTCGCCATCACTCCAAACTTCAGTAATACCTCAACCGCTGTTAAACCTCTGCAAGTCGCTGTGTTATGAGGAACACAATGGGAATGCTCTGGTTTCGAGCAAGGGGAATATCCTCGCGAGTAAGGATTCCGGCTTGCTATCTTGACACTGTCCCACTGGGCGTGCCAAATGTTCGAGCTGGGAAAACGGATCCTCCTCAGAGAACAATCAGCAAGTCCCGGTGTCGAACCCTAGACGGTTCGACCCTTCGTTCCATGTTGTTGCCGGCCTGCCAGTACCTTTGAGTTAGGTACAACTCTTGTTTTGTTTGACGATGATTGCGCTCACGTACTGTCTTCTTCTCAAACGATTGCTCCGCAGTTGCTGATAAACCGCTGAAGTTCAAATGACCTATACACAACCGGAGTTGCTAGGTACCTTTCACTCCACCTCAAGTAGATGGCCGATCTTACTTTAGACCGCTTGGGGAAAAGCAGAGCTTATATTGTGTCGTTAATAGCAGGACTCTCTCACGAATGGGATTTGCTGACTAGTGCAGACTTTTGTGTTTGCTAGAAGCTAGGCTAGCGACTCGATGGACTTGACTCTAGTTGCCGAGGTTAATCGGACTTGTTTGCTACATGCAGCGCGAGGCGTACATCTGGGTAGCTCCGCTCCGATGGGAGACTTGGTTGCCGAAGCGAATTGGACTTTTACTCCGTGTGGAGATTTGACTATGCGGTTGCGCGATAGTTTGTTTTGACGTTGCGTATGTTATTCTGCACATTTGACCCCCTTATATAGAGAACACAAATTGTTCTTTCTTGCGAATCAAGTCTTGAGAACCTCTTAGTTGATTTAGATTCACCTTCCTTAATCAACTCAAATTCTATACAGCGATAGTCTCCTAAATATATTCCAATACGGCAGGTAATCTTGCTCTGTGATATATTTTCCCCAAATAACCGGTCCACGAGCCTAAATAGTCTAGATAATACCGGAGTATTATTTTAGGCCCAAACACTACTCCTCCCACTCGGCACTTCTCTTTCCCTTCTCCCATGTCACCATTTCTATTTTAAATTTTTGATTTTTATGATTGAGTGATTTGGTTTGATTGGGATTACATGCTAGTTGATTTGGGTTTTTGTTTGATGATTTTGGGTTCACCATTTTAGATCACAAATTCAAGCTTTACTGCTTTAGTTTTCATGTTTGAATCTATGTGTATTGAACTCATCTAATCTTCCATATGAGGCCGAGTTTTCTTTCTCTTGGGTTTTTTTTAAAATGATTTTGATTATGCTAGCTAATGATAATTATATGATGATGATGTAATTGATGACTATCTGTGATTATTGATTACATACATACCTCTTAGCCTCGTGATTCAACTCTGACTGTGAGTTCAGAATTCAATTTGAGACTGCGATTTCAACCTAAGAGAAGGGTTCACATGATTCCCTCCCTAAGTCAATTAACAAGCAAAATTTCTTCTGGAACACGCATCAATAAGTTTTTTAAGTTATCAGTTCCAGTTACCGCTTTTTAGAGTTCTTACTTAGAATAAGTCAGCTAGCAAGTCTTAAACTCGATTTTATCAGCAACGTAAATTAGCTTGTATTGTTGTATTGTGGGTTAGAATTGGGTTATGTGTTCCTCCAGCTTATATTCATGCCCAACAACTCAAAGTTGCAATGTAAGTAGATAGCATTTGGTTGCCGGTATTCCAGTTTTTGTATGGATTACTGAAGGTGGAACATGTGGGTATAGACATGGACCATCAACCTTGCTACCTTAGCTGTTTGCAATAAGTGAAATTTGTAAAGCTTACTTGTGGCATGGTTATGTCCTAAAAAAAAAACTCTTTCCTTATGTCTATGATGATTACTTTTAGTTCTCAATTTCCTACGTATGCTTCAACAATCTATCAAACCGGAGGTGGTAGTGCAAGTGGAGCCTATTACAGACCCTTATGGCCCCTCAATAGTTGATAAAGATTTGGAGGCAATTGTTGTCAGGTTTGTTAGTCTTACTCTTTTCTATGCTTGACTTATATAATGTATTCTGGAGTCCTGATAGACTATCACGTTCTTAATGGTGAAACTAATAAGCTTGAGTTGAATTGGGCTTAGTTGATATGGAGAAAAACCCAGTTTTCACTAATTTTCTGCATCTGGGGTCCGGCAGCAAGGAGACTTTACCTGGGGGATTGTTTGTCAATAGAAAGAGAGTTGATAGAGGTCTTTCGCAACTCAAGGTGTGCGTTAGTTGCTGTGAAGTTAATCTTTTACTGATATTAACATATCAAAAGTACACTACTCAATTTTAAATCAGTGAAATCATTCATGTTTTAATAATCTATGCTACTTATTTTTTAAAATTAGGTATATATATTTAAAATAATATTTAATTAACGTGTCCGTGTCTAATAAAAATTTCATTTGATGTGTCCGCATATCGAATTGTGTCCAATACGTACACTCGTGTCCGTATCCGTGCTTTTTAACCGGTTCCTCATCTTCATCTTCATCTTCAATTTCATCCTCTTTAAAGTAACTCCTAAAACGTATATCATCACCATACAACCTGTCAAAAAGCCTTTCTCAACTGCCAAGCTGTGTCCAACATAATATAAGTGGAATTCCACCTTGTTGGAACAGCTAAGCTACAAACTTTATTGCATTCAATTTTCTCCTTCTCTACACATTTTCGGAATTCATCTAGTCTTGCACCCGAACCCCGTACATACCTTACTGCATTCCTTATAGCAATCACCGATTTCTCCATCTTGTCCAAACCAGATCTCACAATGATGTGAGCTAAACATCTCACATGCATAAACCTACCTCCAAGAATCGGTTTAATCTCCCAGCTGCACATTTTATTCCTGATATAGTCAATGACAACCTTGTTCGCAGATCCATTATCAACAGAGATGCATAAGAGTTTATCTATTGACCAATCAAGGATACAAGACTCTAAGATTTGACTAATTGTGATACCTTCATGATTTGGAATCACACAAAAAGCAAGAACTCTCTTATGCATCTGTCATCCCCTATCAATAAAATGAACAGTAACTATCATATAGTTTATATTTTGACAAGATGTCCAAGTGTCTGTTGTCAAACAAATACAATGAGACTTCAATGCCTTCCTCAACTCTTCCTTCTTGTCATCATACATGCGAAGAAAGGTCTTCATTATCACTCCCATTTTTAGAACTATAAACAAAGGCGCAACAATACTACAAAAGTATTTAAAACCTTCTTTCTCAACTTGACAGAAGGGAGGCTCATCAACAACGATCATATGTGTTGCAGCTTCAATACACCTTTCCTGTATCCAGTTCTTTTTTTTTTTTGGTCTGACTGTATCCAGTTCACTGACTTTAAATTTCCCTTCCCTCCCAACACATCATTTAAAAGCACTTGTGACCAAATTCTAATGGAACTCTACCGGGGTACTGTTTACATACTAGATCAATGTGCTTCTTAAAGGATGAAGTACCATTCTTAGTTTTACATTCAAACTGAGTGCCACAATACTTACAGTAAGCTTTCTGGTAACTGCCAGCCACCTTCTCAGCACCATCAACTATTTCAATTAGTGGATGACTCTTCTTGTCAAAATGACCCCATAATTCTGACCACTGCTTGCTTTTCCTTGGTCTTCCCTTTTTTTAACAAGATAACAATACTCTTTCCAGCTTTAGTAGTTGCAGCAGCTGCAATTTTCTTCTCTCTCCGAGTTGAGCAACTTCCTTTCGTCTCTGAGTAGTACTATCTTCTGGAATAACAATCTCATTACAATCTGATTCATCTGAACTTGATGAGCCTTCCAAGCTATACTCTGATTCAGACATTGAATGTTTCTAAGACCTACAAAAGTATAAAAAATACATAAGTACTATTTTATTTAAGCACAACATTAAGCACGGTAGAATTAACTACTGATTGTTTGTTAAAACTTCAAAGATATATTATGTAATTATGTATAAATTACAATTTACAATGGTAGACAAACATGTTGAACGCCTGGGGATACATATTGCATAGAAATTGAAATATACATGGCAACATGCCAAACTTATAGTCAGATGGCAAAGAAAATTTAAGAGCCTAAAATCCTCAATTCAACAGTAGAGAAACTATAATTGTACAGTGTACACTCACATCAAAATTATCAAATTCAATTGAGAGAAAGAGTGTGATCAAGAACAAGAAAGCAAGAGAGACAAAGAGAGCTTGAGAGAGAGAGAGAGAGAGAGATACTTACCAATTACCGCTCTGAGTTGGGAACTGCCTCTTGCACGAAGTGGAACAGCCGAATGTTCTAGGAGAGTTGTGAAAGTGGAACTGCATGTTTGATTTTAAATAATCCATCACAAAAATTACCTTCATAATCTAACAGTCATCGGTTCTTGTAATTTTTTGAGAATAAGATTCGACCCGAATCCGAATTTTTTTAATCGGATCGGGTCATAAATAAAAAGCATTTATTTATTTTTAAACCCAACCCAACCTGTTTTATTTAGCTCGGGTCGGTTTTGTTTGGACCCGATCCAAATGCACATCCCTAAAATAATATACACACCCTAATTAAAAAGAGATTTAGACCATTAACCTCAATGAGTTACTTTACCAGTCAAGTCACGACATATACTGATGTGCTCAAATGTCACGAAATATTAGTTAAAATTCGATAGTAAAATGAAAATGTAATATAATATGAGTGCAAGAGTTTATATTATTCACATAAAAAGCCACTCTATAGTCTATACCAATTGGCCGTGTGAATTAGTCTATAAAATATCAAAACTGCCCTTCATTACATACCAAATTACCAATTTTTATCTCTGCCGTCAACCTTTTCAACGGTGCTAACATGTATAGACACTAATCTTAAGTGCATCTTCAAATGTGAGTATGTGAGATATCATTTTGAAGTTTAAGAAACTTGAGATACTAAAAGTTAGAATAGGTGTCTGAAGTATGGGTGGATTGGTTGGTATGCCAACCTTATTTTTTCAATACCATATACCAACCAATATATAATTGGTATGAAAAATTCATCATTTATGCCAACCAATAACGTTGGTATACTAACTAAGTGGTACGGTTGGTACTCGGTTGGTACGGTTGGTAATGAGTTTCTACCAACATATTTATGGCCCAAAAATTTAAAGGACTAATCCAAATAAGTCTTATATAACTTCAAGTCTGCATTTGTACTGGATGGAACTGATGGTGTTGAGCTTGAATAGCTCATAGTATCATCTGTGACATAAAAGAATTCATAGCCTACAATGTAACAAGAATAAAACATCAATTATAAAATTCACAAAACTGAAACTGATTTTACAAAGTAACAATGAAAAGTCGAAAACTAAAAAGAGTATTGGAATATCCTAGCTAGCTAGAGTACACAACACATATATTGATATATACATGTACATATATTAATAAATCAATAGCTTGATATTAAGCAAACTAGTCTAGTTGCATGAACGGTTGTGGCCTTGGTTAAGTTGGTTTCATATCAGATAGCTAGACGTTTTTTCTCTACATATTTGTCTTGCTCCAGATTACCCTTTAATAAATCAAATAGTCCTATATAATTAAGTAACTGTAACTACAATTCTAATCACAGTACTTACCTTATCAATCTGCAATGATATACCCTCCTAGTCTTGTATTATCCAATATGCAATTACTGCACTTGCTAGTTGCTATGCAATCACTGAGGCAAAGTAAGAGAAAGTTTGAGAAAGACAATGAAACATGAAACATGAAACAAGAATTACTAATTGAATTAAGAAAGTTGAAAAAAAAGGAGAACAAAATAACTTTCCTATAGCTCACTAAAATAACTTGTTCTTGCATCGATACATGTGGTATCTAAATAATCTAAGTGCTGCAATTCCATTCTTCAGGGGATCACAGGGAAAAGTTTGTGAACAAAACTTGCATTTAACTCTTAGTTCCTCGATTGAACTAGAAGAGGATGCCATCTAGAAAAACACAAGAGATGATAATCAACTGACTTTAAACTAAATAAACCCAATTTTCATCCATTTCTCTATTGAACTTAAACAAGCATTACCGTATCAGTTGCATATAGTCCTATCTAATTAAGTCAAACAAGCTAAACATCCCACTCTCTACACATATGACCAACAAATATATGACTATTAGTTGATCAATATAGGTATATCTCAGTCAGTCACTACCAACAAATATTTGTCTTGCTTCAGATTATCCTTTAATAAATCAAAATAGTCCTATCTAATTAAGTAATTGTAACTACAATTCTAATCACAGTTCTGTTACTTCTGTAAGAGTCCAAAGATGTTGATTTCAGCCAAATTTAAGTGCAGCAGTTCCATTATGATATAGATACATTCTATCTATTTTTAAAACGATGCAAAAACCCTGAATTTCAACAGAACATGAGAATCTTGGGCAATTCCATCTAGAAACGCATGAGATTATAATCAAGTGACTTGAAACTAAATAAACCCAATTGAATCTAACTCCCTATTAATCTCAAACAAGCATGTTAATCCAAAACAGTAACTTATAGCTAGACTTGGCATTAGGGCGGGTTGGGCGGGTTATTCCGGGTTCGCGGGCCTAACGGGTAACCCGTTACAACCCGTTAAGCTTAGCGGGTTATAATGGGCTCAACCCGTTGGGTTTGCGGGTTGCCCGTTGGAACCCGTTAAGCCCGTTAAGGTCTTTTTTTTACAATATTGTTTTATTATAATTTCTCTGTTTTTTTTTTCAATTATGTAAATTTGTTCTTTTCTCATTTAGGTTTTTTTTTAAACAAGTACCTTAAACTCTATTATTATTTGCTTTCTAAAAAAAACTCATATTCTTTGGTCTTATTTTTTACAACAGCAATAAGAATTTGTTAAATTTAATTAAAAATGCAAAGATCTTCAACTGGTTTGGCTTTGTCGGTCCATTGTTAAGTCCAACACATTTTCAGTGAGTTCATCTGCATCAACTTGGTCTTCATTTAAAATAAATATAAGAAAAGAAAGAAAAAATTAATTAATATAAATTAGTATTAACACAGAAATTAAGACATGCTAGAAAGTGATAGAGAATTTACCTTTCTTACCAAACAACCAATCTCTAGTACATAGCAAGGCTTGGACAGTTTCAGGCAATAATGAGCTACGATATTGATCAAGTACTCTACCGGCAATACTGAATGCAGATTCAGATGCAACAGTAGACACAGGAATCGTGAGCACATCACTAGCTAAGCGGGAAAGTATGGGATACCGAAATTGCTCCATCCTCCACCAAGAAAGAACATCTAACTCCATTCTTCTATCCAACCTTTCATCATCAAGATACTTGTCAAGTTCAGTTTTCATACTCGAACTTGACCGGTTCTTGTAAGAGGCATCAAAATCCTTCACAATATAAACCAAACATGCAAATTAGTCATAATGTATCAATACAAGAAAATTCATAATGTGCAAGACTATTAATTGTGTTTACCTACAAAATATTCTCTTCATCTTCAGTTTGAGAGCAACTCTCACTCCTTAAAGTATCATCAGGGTTAGACCACCTCTCCATGTATACATCAAATAGGGAAACTAATGTGTCCTTGAATTTCTTGAATTCCTCAGACTCTTCGCCATAAAGCTTCTTGTAGGCCCATTGTACAAAATCCAATTTATACCGAGGATCTAGCACAATTGCAATACCAAGGATCAAGCCATAATCTGACCAATATTTTTCAAACTTCAAATTCATCTCATCTCCCATTCGCCTCATGAAATCATCTTTGTGTCTCATTGCTAGTTGGATGTTATGTTGGATGACAAACACTTTGGGAAAAAACAAGTTTGATGTAGGATACTTGGTTCCCGAAAACAAGCAAGTGACCTCATAAAAATATCCAAGAAACTTATAAATTGTCTGTATTCTGTCCCATTCATCAGGGGATGGACAACACTTGAAATCAGAATCAATTAATGCAAAGTTGATCAAAGCACGACGGTAATGAATTGCACTATCCAACATAATATAAGTCGAGTTCCACCTCGTAGGGAGATCTTGTCTCAATGCTCTTTTACTCCCCCTCATTCCTACTTGTGCAATACATTCTATAAATCTATGCTTCCTTGCCATTGAACCTTTTATGTACTTGAGACAATCTCGCACTTTCACAACTGAATCATCAATTGCTTTCAATCCATCTTGAACAATTAAGTTCAAGATATGAGCACAACATCTAACATGGAAAAATTTCCCATTTAGCAAAAGTAGCCCCCTAAAGTTCAACTGAGTTCTCAACTTTTCAACAAAAGAATCATTTGCAGATGCATTATCTAATGTAATTGAGAACAAATTCTTATCAATTTCCCATTCACATATCAATGAATTGATTTTTTCAGCCAAAGCACTACCATTATGAGGTGGAGGCATGTAAGAAAAAATAAGAATCCTCTTGTGCAATTTCCATTCAGTATCTAGAAAATGTGCTGTGAGTGTCAGATACTCATTAGTTGTTTGAGAACTCCATAAATCAGAAGTCAAACAAATCCTCCCTCTAGCACAACTCAACATATTCTGAACCTTAGACTTCTCACTTTCATAAAGTTTCGAAACATGGGCCTTAACAGTATTTCTACAAGGCAACCTAAGTGAAGGACACACATAATCAAAGACAGCCCTAATTCCTTCATACTCCACAAAGCTAAATGGCAAATCATGCTTAATAATGGCCTCAATCAACAATTCTGTAAACTTTTCAGGGTGAAACTTTGAAGAACGTGTAGCAGAGCGAGGAGAAGCCACATTACCTGAAGTGTAACAAATGTCATGATGACGTAACATACTAGTAGTGCCCGTAAGAGGATCACACTTATAGTCGACTCCACACTTATTGCACACTGCACGTTGTTCTCCATCCACACCCACATCCAATCTTGTGAAGGATAGCCAACAACGAGATTTTCTCTTTCGCTCTTTTCTTGAACTTGAACTAGATACTTGTGCACTTCCAACAATATCTTCTTCTTGTTCCCGGTCATTATTCATCTGCAAAACAAATCAGCAATAAAATAAATATAACTAGAACATCACATAAGGAGAATTACCCTAAACAGTAATATTATGAGTTATTTCTTGAACATATCATAATGCAGACCCAGCTTTCCTACCTGCCTTTAACTGTGTTTTTGTGTGTGTGTGTGTAAATCTCAATGGCCTGCGAAGTGGTTGTTTTGGTATTGCCAATATTTTATTGGTTAGTCATTCACCAAGTCTATAAGTTCCTTCAGAATAGGATTGTTAGATATATAAGTAGTCTGTGTAATTGTCTTTTGGTCATAAGGGTTGAAGCATTTGTGCCTAAATCAAAATCGTACACCATATGCTGCCAATTGATCATTGCAGGTTAAGCGCCTCAGGGAAACCCTGTACTCAGTTGTTACTGTCCAGGTTTGTGGCTGTTCTACTCTTCTCTTCCTTTCAATATGCATTTTGGTTTATATAGTGTACATTATAGTTTCTTTTCATTTCTGTATTTAGGGAACTGGTGCACTGATCAATCTGCTTATATTATCTTGGCCTCTTGCATTGCCAGCACTGGTTATATGTGGTGTATTATATGTGTATTTTCATCTATATAGCAAGTAAGTTTATGTGCCTTCTCTCAAAATAACTGATATGCATAATTTCCTATTGCAGATCCTTAATTTGTAATCATCATAACTTGATCTAGGAAGCTCCTTTTAAAGAGATTTCAATTCTGAAATGATCATAAGGATGTGTGCTACAATTTATATGAAGCAACCTACTTCCATTACTGAATTAAAAATTAGGAAATCTTAGTAAAATGACATCTGGGTCCAAAATGCAAAAAACTTATTAACATAATGCATAACTATGCTTTGACGCTTGAATTCAACCAACAAATTCTAAATCAAATTACATGAAACTACACAGATACAAGCCTAAAGTATGAGCTTTTCAATATATGCAAATGATTTATGATATAGATGTCTTAAACAAAACTTGATTCACAAACTAATCTTACCTTTGAATATTGATAGAACGTTTTATTAGAACGTCTATAAAATACCCTGAAAAACATCATCGTTAGTATAGAATAAGCAGGGATCGTTCAGTCCGGGGAATCAAAAGGGCCTCAACACTTATCATGTTATTGGGGGATTTGATTTGGATTCTAAAACTACAACTTAAAATAAATCCTAAATTACTTATATACAATTGATCAACCACTCATCACATAACCAAAACACGAATTCTACGCAAGAAACATGTATGACACGCATAGAACAACATATAGGCAGCGAATTATTTCGATTCTTTCTAAGTCCATTTCAATTCCAATTCTAATTAGAGTCCGAAGCGGTTCATCTAATCGTTAAGCCTTCATAATTATTTAGAATCAACGAAGCGTTCAATCCTAAACATCTGCTAAAAAGAGTCTAACTTCACGAAGCGTATTAGTTAAACACAAAGAAGCACATAAACACATTAAGTCGAATTGGAGACATATAAACATGCATGGCGTCACTCATCATGTTTAAACATGCAAATTCCTAGAACTATCACAGCCCTATATAAGTAGCAATAATTGAGACATGAAGCGCATAACTCGATCAAATACTACTTTGGTGAATGAAATCGTAACCCAAGAAGAGCCATGGCCGTGGCTTTCTCAAGCATTGATTTAGATGCACAAATTCAAGGAATAAATCGAAATAAAACCTAAAAACAATTCGGAAACCTACTGCCCATAGATGCTACACACGACATACACACATATTTCATGAGTTCATGCAATCAAAACATAAAACCAAAGAAGTTTGAAATTATGTTCTTCATATATGAAACCGAAAATAACATCCAATGATTCATACAATGAATTCGAAATTTGCAGAAAATAAAAAGAAAGATTACAAGCCATGGATGAATCACACATTAGAAACCTTCTAGGATGAAGCAAGGATGAATTCGAATTAGTGGAAGAGGAAGATGCGGCTTGGTGATGATGGATGAAGGTTTTTGGTTTGAATTTTCTGGATATTTTTTTGGGCAGAATTTCGGCTTGCTTTGTGAGAGAATGGAGATGGTGAATTGTGAGGGAGGCCGTGCCTTTTATAGAGGAAAGAGAAGAGGAGGGGATGTTAGGGTTTTTGATGGGCTGATCCTCTATTTCTTTTTTTTTCTTTTTTTTCCTTCTTTTCTTCTTCTTTCCTTTTAATTGCCGGATGACCTTCCCTCATTTGAGGCTGCATACTTCTTCCTTTTCATCCCATTCAGAAACTAAATTACTTATTTCCTTTTTCTCCTTTTGTTTCCTTCTTCTCCTCTTTCTTTCCTTAATTTCCAAGCCATTATCTCTCATTTAATTCTGAAATAAAGAAAGAAAATAATAAATATAAATCACAAATGTTACAGAAAATGTCGAATAATAAAAATCCTAACCAAACTAGGTTTCCTAGTTCGACAAGGAATACTACTCTATAGTACTCTCGACAATTTCTGTATTTTACACTCGTTTTAGCACCAAAAGGGAACGAACGTCACTAAAGACTCCTAACTCGACTCAATGACTCTATACTATAATAATAAGAGCTAAGCAAAGTACAAATGGAAGTAAAAATATGTTAAGAACGTCGCACAAAGTGCGCCTATCAAATATCGTAACTAGTAGATTCCTTAATGAACTCAAATCATACAGAAGCCACCATATTGAAGTTGGGTTGATCAACTGAACCCAGAAAACGTCCGAATGCTACACATCCACACACGAACCCTATTGGAGTTCCAAATTGCTAGAGCAGATTCCAATTCTTTGAAGAACAACGAAGAACCCAGAAACCCAAAATCGAGTTAGTCTAAATATCGATTAAATTGGAAAACTAAAACCACCAAAATGATGAGAACGATGAGATGAATGATTCTCATACCAAAAGTTATCGAATTGGCGACTGGAAACGCAGGTGCTTCAAAGAGGAGAACTTCAAAGATGAAGAGAAGTAGCGGCTGCTAATGAAATGATAGGTTATACTTGGATTTTATTTTCTTAACGGGTTGACGGGTTCCATTGGGCTGCCCGTTTCCGCCCGTTGGTTAGCGGGTTATTAACGGGTTATCAGCCCGTCAACCGAGAAAGCTTATCGGGCGGGTTTGGACGGGTTTTTAATGGGCGGGTATCGGGCGGTTAACGGGTTTACGGGCTGAAATGCCAGGTCTACTTATAGCCATTTCAAAGGTAATAGATACATGATTAAAAATGAAGATAATGATCCGTCTGATCGAACTCTTACCGTATCAATTGCAACATACGCTCCTAGTCCATTTCTCTTCAATATACATGTATTGAACTTCCTTTGCAATCCCTAAGAGGCAAAAAACAAAGAAAATTGTAATGAGAAACTAATATCATATTCAACTAAGTCTAGGGCTCTAGGCAGAGATGTTTACCAAGCTTGGAATTGGATCTTGACCGGGTTTCTCTTCAAGCTTCAATCACTTGCCCCATAGTTGATGTCTACAAAAGACAGAGACTTTCTTCATAGTTGACGTCTTCGATTCATTCAGAACTAAATAAAGAAACTGAAGATGAGAAAATGACTATACCTGATGAAGAAGACGAGAGAATGAGTTGGCGGGCGGCGAATCAAAGAACGATAGAAGTGAGAGACGAGAGAAGCAGATCGAGAAGTGAGAGACAGATGAGCTAAGGCGAGAAGAGAATTGAGTCTGAGAGTGGGAGAGGCTGAGTGAGATTATATTAGGATTAATAGATTTTTACGGTTAGGATCTATTTTTCAAATAATCAACGGTTGATATTAAAAGATATATATATATAAGTCGGTAGGTACAATATACCGTGGTATACAGAAAATCCATACCATCTACCGTACCAACTTTAACATACGGTATAGTATACCATACCACATACTAAGTACTGAGTATTTAATATACCAACATATTTAGTATGATTGGTATACGAATTGATTGAAATGGTAATTTGCACCATTACCACCCCTAGGCTGAAGTTTGAACTCTCAACTATTTTTCCTTAATTAATTGCAACACGGAGTAAAGGCTGTAAAGCAATCAAACCTTGTGTTGCGAAACGACGCCGTTCGAATCTCAAAAGTAAACCCAGAAATCGCCGAAGGTAGATTTCCAGCCCTTCCCCTATTTGTATTAGAAAAACAACAAACAAACTGAAAAACAATTGCCGTGGTTTGAATCAGCAAACCTCTCTCCTCAATTCGCTCCCAATTTCATCACTAGGGTTAGGGTTTCCAGCAACCCCCAGAAATTCTGAGATGGATGATTATCAGGAGATGGAGAAGTTCGGAATGGAGAACGATTACGAAGGCGGCGAGTGGCACGGCGGCGAGTTCTATTACCGCAACCGCAAGACCAAGCGCGTGCAGACCAAAGACGACGCTCTGTACGGCTCCTTCGCCGACTCCGACTACTCCGACGAAGACGACGGCTCCAGGAAACGCCGCAAAGACCGAAAGTCCGCTGCCGACTTCACCAAGCCCGTCAGCTTCGTCTCCACCGGCGTCGTTATGCCCAACCAGGAAGCCGAGGACGATCTGAAGCAGCAATCCGGTGATACCGACCGCGCTGCCACTCCAGGTTTGGGTTCAGCTTTTAATACTCATTATAATTCCGGTGGTCTAGGTCTCGGTAGTACTGGTGGTTTAGGGTTGAATAGTTCAGTAGGTAATGATGAGGAAGACGATAGCAATTTTCTGCCGTCGGCGTTTGGGAAGAAGATTAAGGAGGCGGCTGAGAGGAGGCACAAGGAGAAGGAGAGGATGAAGTTACAGCAGCAGCAGAGTAGTCAGTCTCGGCGAGGTTCGGAAACGAAAGGACCAATCGGCGGTGGGAATGGGGGTTTGGGGGCCTTTGAGAAGCATACAAAGGGGATTGGGAGGTTATTACTTGAGAAAATGGGGTACAAGGACGGAGCTGGTCTTGGGAAGAACAAGCAAGGAATTACTGCTCCGATTGAAGTTAGTTTGAGGCCGAAAAATATGGGTATGGGGTTTAATGACTACAAGGAAACCAAGCAGTCTGTTGTGAAGGAATTGGTTGAGGACAAGCCGAAGAAGCAGCTGCCGGCGGCTACTGTGAGTAGCAATAACAGGAATTCCTGGAAGAAGGGGGCTGCCGGTACGAGTAAGAAGGATAGATATGTTTCTGCCAAGGAGTTGTTGGCCAAGAAAGAAGAAGAAGGTGCCGAGGTCTTTGTGCAGAAGGTGGTTGATATGCGGGGACCTCAGGTACGGGTTTTGACCAATTTGGAGAATTTGAACGCGGAGGAGAAGGCTAGGGAAGAGGATGTTCCTATGCCGGAGCTACAGCACAACTTGAGATTGATTCTAGATATGGCTGAGCTCGATATTCAAAAGATTGATAGGGATTTGAGGGTTGAAAGAGACACTGCTATAAGCTTGAACCAGGAGAAGGAGAAATTGCAAGCTGAGGTGGCTATGCAGAAGCAGCACTTGGATAGCTTGGATGATATCACAACTGTGTTGGACCGACTGGGGGAAGAGAAAGCCATGGGAATATTGACGCTGGATTCTCTGGCCAAGGGTTTCAGTGACCTGCAGAGGAGGTATGCTGATGACTATAAGGTATGTAACTTGGCTTGCATTGCCTGTTCCTTTGCACTCCCTTTGTTTATCAGGATGTTTCAGGGTTGGGATCCTCTTCGAAACCCCTCCCATGGTATGGACGTGGTATCCACCTGGAAGGCTTTGCTTCATGGAGAGGGGGAGTACGAGCGCTGCCTTGATATATGGGATTCTTCAGTGTCTCCTTATACCCAATTGGTTTCCGAGGTTGTGGTACCAGCTGTGCGGATTGCTGGAGTGAATACTTGGCAGCCTAAGGACCCTGAACCCATGCTTCGTTTTTTGGAGTCTTGGGAAAAATTGCTGCCTGCTCCTGTTCTTAATAGCATATTGGAAATGGTAGTCTTTCCCAAACTGAAGGAGGCCGTCGACTTTTGGGAACCTCACCGGGATACCGTCCCCATCCATGTCTGGGTGCATCCATGGCTGCCTCTATTGGGACACAAGTTGGAGGAGGTATACCACACAATACGCTACAAGTTGAGTAATGTTCTGGGTGCATGGCACCCCAGTGATGGATCTGCTTATACGATCCTCTCACCTTGGAAAAAGGTTTTCGATTCTGCAAGTTGGGAACAGCTCATGCATCGATTTATAGTACCCAAATTGCAGCTTGTTTTGCAAGACTTCCAAGTAAACCCTGCAGATCAGAGACTTGATCAGTTTAATTGGGTCATGAGTTGGGCTTCTGCTATTCCAATTCATCTAATGGTAGATATGTTGGAGAAGTTTTTCTTCCCCAAGTGGCTACATGTTTTATATCACTGGTTAATATCAAACCCAAACTTTGAAGAGGTTCTGAATTGGTATAAAGGTTGGAAGGAACTTATATCTGACGAGCTTCACGCTAATGAAAGTATCCGCTATCAGCTTAATTGTGGCCTTGACATGATGAATCGTGCAGTTGAGGGTATGGAGGTGGTTCAACCTGGTTTGAAAGAGAATATTAGCTACCTCAGAGTGCTTGAGCAAAGGCAATTTGAAGCACAGCAAAAAGCTGCAGCAGCCCATGCGAATTTGGGTGGCACAGGCCATATGGATGGCACTGGTCATGAGATGACCCTGAAAGATGTTATTGAAGCCCATGCACAGCAGAATGGGTTGCTTTTCAAGCCTAAGGAGAAAAGGACGCATAATGGCCAGCAGATATATGGGTTTGGTAATGTAAGCATAATAGTTGACTCTCTAAATCAAAAGGTGTATGCGCAAACAAAGGACACATGGTCTCTTGTATCCCTTGAAAAGTTGCTTGACCTGCACAATACTTCTCTTACAAGAAGACGTTGATGCTGAATCTTTGAGAAGTTGAGATGGAGTTGGTGTAAGGCGTGCGGCATGTATCCTCAGAGTTCAAAAAATTAAAAGTTAGGTTGTTCATAGATTTTCAGCTTATCTTTGGCTTACTGAAACGATGCTGCATGCTGTAACTTTTTAAATCATCAGCTTGGTTTTGCATATGTATGTACTCCAGAATCTGGTTGGGTATAATACATCATTTTGATAATTTCCATATTCTCATCAGACAATGCTCTGCTTTTATTTTGATTCCTGCTGACATTCATACGTGATGAGTTCAAGCTCCCGCTATATACACTATTATTTATTGGATCTCTTGTTCGAAATTCCTGCTGTGCATCCTTTTGATGCTTCATTACTAGAAGTACTGATCCAAATTTGGAATCGCATTCTATTGGACTGCTACGATACCATTATAGAGTATATAGATGTCAAAGTTGTATTTACACACTAAATGTATAAGTGGGTGCAAAATTTGTGGCCAGAAAGTTAAATGAGAGGATGCTATCAGTTAGGTTGGAGGTGGTGTTTCTTGTAAGGGTTTTACAGGTATGCCTATTATTATATATGCCACCGCTACACTACATGTTTTTAGAATAAATTCAGTGTGAAAGGTTAGAAATTATCTGTTGTTATGAAGTTCTATAATACCTGAAACTGAACTATATGCCTTCAGGATACCAATTATTATTGAGATTCTTCTGAAGTTCTTAAGGAGTTCTGTGGTTCTCATTGCACGGGAGGTTCCTTTTTATGCTACTTCTGCACTTGAATGTGGTTGTTAAAATCCCATTTCATGCTTTCTGCCTCCTAGAATAAAGCATATCTTTATGAAAGATGTAAGAGTTCTGGAAGCAAATACTGAAGTGCATATACCTAAAAGTAAAACAGATAGAAATCTTACGTCAGCCGGAACCAACTTTTGGTCTTGTTCTTAACACAACCACTTGTAATGAGATAATGGTCCTTCTCTTGACTACATCTCCAAAGATTCATTCCCATCTTGTCAAATATCCTGTGTCTTTTGTATGTGTTCGGTAATCTTACCCACATTTTTGTTTGGTTTTAATTTTTTTCTCTTTGCATTTCTGGGTGTTGTTGTGGTGAATTCTTATTCCTTACTGATGGATCTAATGCTTAGTTCTTGCAGATTGAACCATCTTGGACTCTTGATTACTTCAAAAGACCTTTTCTTTTCGGGTGTCATCACTTACTTGTGCAGTAAGATTCTTGCTTTCCTTGATTCTGTCAAATGCAAATGCTATGGTTGTTTCTTTCCAGTTATTGACAATTGTACTAAAGAAAATGTGAAAAAGTTGGTGGATTAAAGTATATTAGTGACTTGGAACACAGTTGAAGTGTATACTTTAGTGATGAAAAGTACAGTGATCCTATGTTTTAACTATATAAAGGGTAAAAGCAGAACCCTTCAGCTCCTCTAGTTCAGCAAGTGATTGCTGAGCAAAACTGTTGGGGCTTGTGGTAGTTTTATATGCATTACTATTGTTTAGTTGCATGGTATCTGGTTGTTTGTTTTTGTCTACCCACCAAATGTTGGGTTCAGATAATCAACTATGTTAGTGCTCTCATTTCCAGTGGAAATTTTTGTGCTGATTTTGTTTTTCCAGTGAAACTAGAAAATTTTTGGGAAGCCGGTGGCCGCGTGTGAATCAGTTATGTGATGTAGAATTTGATCTCGTAAGTTGATGACTGCCTGTAGTTTAAACCTGGTTAGCTGAGAGGTGAGATGGAAATTTGTGCATCAATAATCGTTTTATAGCTTTGAATAATCTGTTGAAACTAGCATTTGAGGATGTTAATCTTCTACAAATTTAGTATATTCTGTTTTTCTGTTGTCGGGGAATACTGTACATACACTGTTCATGTCTTTATGTCGGTTCTTCCTTTTCTTCTCACCCTCTCTTCAGCTATCGCTCTTTTTGGGATCGTTAACGTAACTTGCACCAGGGATTAGGCTCTTTTGGTTGCCTTCGTCTGTGTCTTGACCAATTTGTAATTTTTAGCTGTGATTTTTATAAATGATTCGATTTGGTCATCTTTTGTTTTGCTGAGACTTGGATTGCATCTGATTAGCGGGTTGCCATCGATTTGTTTTTGATTTGGAATTTTTTATTTTGTGATTTTTAGGCTTCTGGAATTGGGATCTTTATCAGAGGTGTTGTTGAATCGATGCAAGTTCTATAGAACCAGTGATAGCCATTGCGTTCTCTCTGTGGTTGCATGTTGTTTTCCATCGATTGAATTGTTATTTGGGTTAAACAGGAGGAACTGGTATTTGAAAGTTGAGTTTAAGTTGGTAGCGATTTTCACTGATGGGTTGAACTTTATACTTTCAACTCTTTTGAGAGCTCTTGGGGATATCTTATTTCTTTTTGCGCCTTCATTTTGTTTATCACTATTAATCAATCCATCATGCTCTGTACCTTCTGCTTTGCAGTTTTGCAGGTTTGATTAAAAACCAATGTCAGTTTGCTTAGGGGTTGGGAGAAATATAAAACAAAGGGATACACACTACACGGATGAAAGAGTAATATAAAATGGGGTTTTTATGAAAAGAAGGGGGACTGTCACTTGGTTAGGGGTTATATTTTCTTTTAGTTAGGGGATATATTTTGGTAATTCTACAAGGAATCGGGTTTGCACTTATGATTCTGGTTTACACACAAGTGTTTCTGTCTGTCTTTCTGATTTCAGTATTCTGTTAGCCATTGAAGCTGTAATGGGGGTCTGACGGGATGAGTTTTTCGGTTTTCGCATTCCCATATTGAAGCTTACATTTGAAAGGAAATGAATATTATTAGAGTTCTGTGTTTCTCTTTGATTTCCTTTCAGTGTTCTATTCCAGTAGTTAGCTCTTAATCATCATCATCAGATAATAGACACATTAAACTTATTTCTATGCAGTGATTGAAGTTGTAACCCCTTATATTCTATAAGTAAATTATCCCTTCTTTCTGATTGACATACAGGCAGAGTTGTAGGCCACTCATTGATAAGATCATAGATGCTGGCTATTAGAGTTGAAGAAGAAATTGTAGGAGTCTGTTAATTTTGGGGTTGAAATAATGGGTCTTAGTTAATAGACCACTTTGCATGGCTTGCCTGCTTTGGGCAATGCATTTATGAAAAACAAACATAGTTAATAATGCTTGTGAGATCTGAGGGTGAAAAAAATGTTTGATAATTTCATGAATCATATTACCAAACCTTTACAATTAACATAACCTAGGTAACTATACTTTTACAAGATAGCTAAGTGAAATGCAGATCATGTCCATTGTAAAATAGTGACTTTGAATTTGTGATATATGTTTTTGAGGAAATTGTGTAATATTTTTATTTTGTCTATAATCTCACTGGATTTTATGACCTAAGAAATAAGGTATGTCTGCACAGTTTTTAGTTTCTTTGTATAATCATGTGGTGGGATGGTGATGAATCATGATTAATAAGGCATATAAGCAACACCTTTTATACCACCTTATATATGTCTGCAAAATTTTGGACTGTAACTCCATGATACAGGTTTTTACTTTTCATATGAATTTTCTATCAGGTCTTATCACTTAAATTCTTTCTACATACACATTGATGGAGGCAAATTATACGGTAATAAAACAACATGCCATGTGTTATGTAGAGTTCACATTGTTCTAAAAGGATTGAAACCATCGGTTGCTAGTCTGAGCCGCACGTTTCTCACATCGTTAGCAAAATCAGGAAAATTTCTGTTAAAATCTTGCCATGCCAACCCATCTGCGGGGTGTTTCAACCAATCATCATTTACCATCCTCTTGCCATGCCACCGCATTTTCTTTGTAGTGTGTGGCGACATATACAGGCGTTTCAACCTAGGAGTCAAAGGGAAGTAACGTAGGACTTTTCTGGGAATCTTGTTGTTATTTCTACCTTCACGTGGCATCCATCTTGAAGTATGGAAGATGAGACACTCAATTTCATTTGCATAATTTTTATAAAAACAACACACAATTATACTTACAAGCATTAATAGTCTCATAACCCAGACCCATGTCCCTACAAATATTTCTCATCCTTCCAAAATCAAGAGGATAGTTGTGTGAAGGAGGAAGCAAGCCTCTAATGTAATTACAAAGATCGTGAACACTTTTATCTGACCACCTATTTTTTACTTTCATTTTCATTGCATTTGAGACAACACCCAAAACAGTCTATGTACTCCCACGATACAACGGGGTTTGAGCTTCCACTAAAAGCCTTTCATATTTCTGGTAATCATCATCTACGACATCATCGAAAGTAGGACCGCGATCATCACTATTGTCTTCACTGGAACCTGCCACATATCCATAATAAGGATAAAAATCATGCCATATGTCCCTAGTAGGATCCATGAAAGGACCGGCACCACCGCTAGAAGATGCCCTTCACTCTAGGACTTGTCTTCGAAGCTCGGCAATTCTCAATTAATTTCATATTTCAATGTGTTTGTCTCATACTGCATAATTAGGCCACATACTGTAATGCGACAAGTGTGAATACATGACTTCACAAGTAACCAGATCTCGATTGTTACGACAAATGTCGCACGGACAATAGTGAAAGGTCTTCCCATTCACTGTATCTCTGACCCAGTTCACGAAATGAAAAATCCTAATATGGTATATTGGATCACCATGATTGTATTGCATCCAACTCTTATCCATTTTTCCTACCAACATAAATAGTAAATAAGCACATAGTTAGCAAACAATACAATACACATAAATGCTTCTCCATGTTCATCTTCACCTCATGCCTCCGGTTAGGGTCATATCCCATTCAGGAGAACACTTCCTTTGTCAAACCTTTTGCTTTCATGTGTTTCACTTTCGGTTTTGGGTAAATTTCGGCAGCATCTTCCTACAGTTCTCTAAGTGTACAAATATCTAAATCTAGTTTGCACTCAAGGAAAACAATATAGGGAGATCCTGTCAAAATCAATACCTACAACTGAAAACAAAATCACATGAGCTGCAAGGTCACTCAACAAAGTCATGTTCTCCCAAACTGTCCAAAAATGGACAATTCAAGAATCAAATGCCGTACAATTAATTCTCTAAGCTAAATGCAAACTGGTGCATTATTGTGAGAATTGATTCACTCTCACACATGCTCATCCGGATAATAAACACATACAAAATAAATAAATTGAAAAACAAGTACACATGAGCACATTAACACACAAATCAACACTAATTAAATCGTACATCAATTAACAAACTCTTAAGGGCCCAACTCTTAATATGGAGTTTAAGTGACTAAATAAGCCAAATTAAGCTAATATATAATCTAATACAAACCTCATCAGCACATTAGATTACTCTAATTTAATCAAACACTTAATTTAACACAACTCATATGATCGAGCACATTAAGGCCCCTTAATTTATTCATGTAACGACCTCAAAATTTCGAGCATAAAAACTCAAAATTTCAAAGTCGTGAAACACCAAAACAATCTCAGTGAATCGAAATCATTTTAAATGCCACAGCGGATCATTACTGAGTTCACAATACAACTCAGACAAACTAATTATTACAAACTAAATTTATAATTCAACATTACATAAAAATGGTAATGTAATAATCCTCAAATCTCTCACAAAACCCACAAATAAATCCTCACAAGTTCTCACACAAATCCACAATAAAAACCTCACCACAAGTAGGAAAATGAACGACTTCGAGTCTTCAGAGTTGTCCTTCGATTTCTACTAATCAACACCTGCGGAATTATCCCCTACACCATTGAATTGGTGCACCGGGATTGTAAACACAAACCCAGTAAGCTTTACAGCTCGTATGAGTAAAATGAAAATATAACTCGCATATCAATATATACGAAAATCCACAAATCAACAAATATAAATGCACTCATGAGTCAATGGACGGCCCATCTGGTTGTCCCAAAAAATATGAAAATGAAAGTGCTCATGAGAAATTGGGCAACCCATCTGTTTACCCAAATACATTTATAATACGGGTACTAATGAACGCTGGTACACCTCTGTTACCCCTCACGTAGTATACCGCTGATATTGGGCAACCTCCTGCTACCCAACATCCAAAAATATGAGTACTCATGAGCCGATAACCCATATGCTACCTCACATGCAGTACTCCGGCAGACAGACTAGAGCTCTAACTCTATCGTAACTTTCGCCCGGCCAAAGGCTACGTCCGAAGACAAAACGTTTTAACAAACTCCATGTTAAAACCACATACAATAATCATTACCTCATATTGTACCAATCAAATCACATGCTCGATTTATAAATCTCGTCATCAAAATGACATAATCACGATAAAATCATAACAGTATATTATATAGCAAACTATATATATATATGTACCTATTTACCATTTATAAAATATATATATAATCCACTATATCATATACATGTCATATTCAATTCTTAAAAATTCTGCAAAAATCTTGAATCTCCACAAGGGTAGATTCGTAAATATGTGAGATTTTACTCACCTTATCGACTTGAGCGTAATTCCACAATTTCCGAATATAATTCATTTGCTTGATTTATCGATCACCTTGAAAAGATAAGAAAAGAATTTAAAATTGTTTCGTAAACCTTAAATGCCGAAATAGTAATAATATGTTATTGTTCAGCAATTTCTGGTTTTACGAATTTACTATTCATGTATTCACTATTCATGTATTTCTGTACGAATACACATCAATTATGTTTTTTTATACGTGTACATACTGTTTACGTATTTCTGTACGTATGTATACTATTCAAATGTAAATACTGTCTCAGTAGATAAAAATTACTGAATTACCCTTCTAAATTTACTTTTTACATTTACTGAAAGTAATTTACATTTACATTTACCGTATGTAAAATAAATTTACATTTACCGTACGTAAATCACATTTTTACAATCACTGTCGTAAAAATAAATTTTTACAATTACTGTTTGAAATCACTGTTCATGCGCCGCCGCACGTGGCGGCGCGTGGGCTACACGCGCCACCTCCGGCAGGCCGCGCGTGGCTCACTATGGCAGCGCGTGGGGCACACGCGCCGAGCCTATGGCCGGCGCATAGCACGCCACCGCCGCCCCAGTTCTCCCCCTCTCCTTCTCCTCCGCCCCTGCACCACCCAAGGCCACCTCTAGACCACCTCACGCATTCCCACGCGCCGCCTAAGGCGGCGGTGCTCAACTCTCCACCTACACCTCCGATCCTCCTCAAAAATCCTCCCAATCCATCCAAAAACATCACACAATCATCACAACCATGAATTGAATGCATCCTTACCTAGATCGGAGCTCAAAATGCGTCGGAAGTGATTAAATCGTCGGTGAGCTTCTCGCAGGAACTCCACTCGTCGATGCGGCTCCTTGGCGGCGAGGCGAGGCACGGTGAGCTAGAGGGTGGCAGCGGAGGGTCACACGATGCTCCAGGGAACGGCGGTGAGGGACACGGTGGCTTGGAGGCGGAGATCGGGGTGCGATGCAGAGGGAGGCTCGGGGAGAGAGGGAAGGCTCTCGGTGGCGAGACAGAGTGTCGCGAGCTCGGGGTTTGGAGAGGAAGGTCGCGCGATCCTTCTGAGCTAGGCGGTGCAAGCCACCGAGGGCTGAAGGGCGAGATCGCCGGCGGAGGGTGGTTCGGAGGGAGAGAGAGCTCGAGGGAAGAGAGATAGACGAGAGGGAGGCGCGGGTTTGGAGAGAGAAGAGGGTTTCCGAAAATGGAAACCCTACTTCTGATTAGTTTCCTTTTATACCTATTTCTAAATCGGAAACTAACTTCCATCGTTAATAACTTTTACGTACGACGTCAGATTCGGACGCGTGACATGTCCACGAACTCTTATCGTCGAGCTCTACAACTTTTGTGAAAGAAGTTTTTGCAACCGAGCGACGAAATAAAAGTCGATATATTCGTTGCGGAAACGTAACGTTTTTCTAATTAAACGATCCGACAACGTTTCCGTTTTCGTTTCGAAATGTCGCGAACCACCAATTGTCGTTTTGAATTAATTTCACAAATTTAACAAATTAAAAATACTCGATAATTAGTTCTGAAAAATTCGGGTTATTACAATTCAATCACAAAATTTAGAGTTTAAAAAGGTAAAATTTATTAAACACAAATCACATGATCACATTGGTTACTTTAATCTAATCTAATACTAAATCTTACACAAATCTCATTAGCACATGAAGACCCCTTAACTTATTTAAACACAAAATTTGGAGTTTATAAATTAAATAGGTCAAATTTGAGAAGATTATGAACTAAATCCTCAAGATCCAATACATATTGAGCAACAAAACACTAATTCTAGCACAAACTAAGTAATCTAACATTAAAATTAACACAAAATTACAATATAAACTCTTACCCAAACCACCAATATACTCTAATTTCCAATTAAATTCAAACTTCAACCTCAATCTAGCATTATATAGGACAACAATGATGAATAAAGAAATGAAGCTTATACTAACCTCTTTATAAATCAATGACAAAGGAGAAGAACAAGCTTTCAATCCCAAAAATTGAAATTTTTCACTCTATGAATAGTAGATCACAACAAAATTTCAGCATTTTAGATCCAAAATTGTGCTGTCTTTAAGAGCAGGTGATCACTACCTAGATATTTAAAAACTGAGGCGACGGACATTGGGTAAGTTCATCTCCTCAACCCACTTCAAGCGACGAGATAAAAAGTTGTCGCCTCAGTCTAACATTGAAGCGACGAAACCCAAAGTTCGTCACCTGAACGTACTGAAGCGACCACTTGGTTATTCCTTGAGACGAAGCCTAATTCCGTCGTCCCAGTGTAATTGAGGGGACAAAAAAAATGTTTCCGTCGTCCAAGTGTAAATCTGGCGTAGTGTGAGTTTAATGACTGAGAATCTGAGATTCATTTAGTTATAATACAATGCGAATATATGATTTGGAACGTGGAAGCATGTGCATGTGAAATTAAAGAGAGAAACAGAGGAAGAGTCACTGCGCGTTGGGTATTAATTAGAGCATAATGGTGAGTTTTGTGCGTGCCGGTGTCATATGGCAACATGTGGTAAATCACTAAATCTCCATTGAATTCAAAGTTGGAAAGCCTGATCGATGAGCTTCTTTTCGTGACACCCATCTCACATCACATGCAGGTGCTTATTTTCACAAATCAAGCAAAGTAATATGGATGTTTGTATTAGTTTTTTTATAGAAGCAAAGCCGAAACAGCAGTCCCTAAGCCATTATTATTACTAAAATAACATATTACAAAGGGATATAGATCTTTAATCCCAAATTACAGCAATTTAATAAAGAAATATCCTGAAATCATAACAGAAATCTCAATGAGATATATAACTGTTATTGATATAACCATGTTTTCATTGGGTCTATGTCTTTTTTTATTAAACATTTTATAAATTATAAAACGAGTGATAGGCGGTAGCTTTTCGGCTATAACGCGCCTCTTTTCTTAGGGTTTGGTGCTTAGCAAATTGCCTTAAATATGTTATTATAAAAGCCTAATATCGCCTAACTTTTGATTTATATACACACAAAAAAGTTGGAAAATGGACTCATACTTGTTAGATCTTCCTTTCTCACACGTGAAACTAGCTAGAGTGTCATGGTACTTGGAAAGCATCATCACACGTTATCTTAAGGAACTCGGTAAAATTGAATCTGACTTATATTAGAATACGATATTATCGAATTTTAATTCTAATAAGAAAGAACGAAAATTAGGACCTTATAATAACATCACCCTATGTATACTCTTATGCTTATAGTTAGTTTTCAAATAATTGAGATAAAAACGGAAAAGTTTCAGACATCACTGTTTTACTTGAGAGCTTAATGTCACATCCCGCCAAACTTAGCCATTTTTACCTTGAGCATTTTTGAAGCAAGCATGGCTCAAGGAAGATTACGGAAGACACTTGAGCATTCTAGGTGAATCTGAAAAAATGACGGAACTCTTTGGAAGTTCATAGAAGGTCCAAGAAGGTGTTAGAAGTCTCCTGAAGAATGGGGGAAGCCTTGGGACATCTCCGGATTTCTCTAGAACCATGGAGAGGCTAAGGGAACAAGACCACTCAAGAACTCTCTAGAAGACTCAAGGTGCATCTTAGATTTATGTAAACTTGTATAGAGTTATCTAGAAATCTCTACACTTGTACATAATCCTGGAATCCTCTAGAACTAGTGATATAGGAGGAGGAGGCCTATAAATAGCAAGGAACCCCTCACATTTGAGACATCAAGCAAGAAACCATCAAGCATACTTGTAAGCTTTCTTTCTTTGTTCAATACAAGTTATCTTTAGAGATTTTTTCTTTGCCTTTCAATTGTTCTAGCAGGGCGATTGTGAGAGTAAAACTGACTTAGTATAAGGAACTTGCTAAGGCTGCACAAGTAGCATAGCAAAGGAGTAAGCTCGTGACAGGTGGTATCAGAGCCGAAGTTCGATCAAGAGGCTAGCTCGACACAATGGCAAAGAATGGCAATCTTGTTGGTAGTGTTTCCGATGACACGCAAGTGAAAGGTCGCGAAGAATTTGTCAACCCGACGGTTCCAAAGAAGGAACGGCTCAAGAACGCGTTAGCTTTAATCGACTAATGACTAACTCAAGTGGAGGAGAGCGTGAGTGGCATGGGGGCCCAGGTGGAAGACTTAGAGGCGGAGGACGCCGCAATCCACACTGCGATCAAGGGCATGATGCTCAAGCTAGATGAGTCCTTGCGGGGTGAGATAGACAAGGTTCACGACGAGTTCATAGGGGAACTCGCTCGGATGCGTGAAGTACAAGAATGGAGCATAATAGCATGCTTGTACGCATGGAGGAGATGCAGGCAGATTTTGCACGCATGGAGGCAATGTAGGTAGATCTTGCTCTATACAAGCGCGCACTAGCCGCAGGGACTAGCACCAGCAACACCGTAGAAGCCAAGCAAATCAAAGTGCGAAAGCCAAAGAGCTTCGGAGGGATGCGCAATGCTCGAGAAGTAGACAACTTCTTATGGGGGCTAGATCAATACTTTGGGGCCGTAGGCATCATGGAGGAGGATGCCAAGATAAAGACCGCGACTCTATATCTCACTGACACTGCCATGTTATGGTGGAAGAGAAGGCGAGGAGATATCGAAAGAGGTACGTGCACCATCTCTACTTTTGATGACTTTGTTAAAGAGCTTAAGAGGCAATTTTATCCCGAGAATGCCGAGGATGACGCAAGAGCTCGCTTGCGAACGCTCAAGCACATGAGCCCTATTCATGATTATATTAGAGATTTCACTAACTTGGTGCTTGAGATCCCTGACTTGTTCGACAAGGATGCTCTCTTTAACTTCATAGATGGTCTCCAATCATGGGCCAAGACAGAGCTTAGGCGACGTGGAGTGCAAGACCTTGCCACCGTCACCGCCATAGCCATGGCCGAGGGCTTAGTTGATTTCTCAAGTTCAAGGGAGTCCATTAAGCCCAAGGAGAAGAAGAGCAACTATGCCAAAGGTGGGGGAGATAAAGCCAACGCAAGGAAGTGCCCCGCCATGAGAGCTACTTGGCAAGATTCAAGGATAAAGGCAAGCCAAGGGACATGCAGAGTTCGGACAAGCCTAATGACAATAAGTGCTCCTATGCGATGGTCCGCATTGGGCTAGGCATTGCCCACAAAGGAGAGCTCCAAGCGCACTTAGAAAGTCATCAAGGCGGGAATGAAGCCGAGGGTGGCAATCAAGGTGCACACTTGGGGTTTTTACAAGTGCTCAATGTAATCCGTTGTATACCCAAGGTCCAAGCCAAATGTTTGCTCTTCACGGATATCAACATAGGTGGGAAACCAACAACGGCAATGCTCGACACGGGGGCAACCCATAACTTCATTTCCATTGAGGAGACACGCATGCTAGGACTCAAGCCAACTAATGGAGAAGGCTCCATCAAGGCGGTTAACTCACCTGCCCACCCCATACATGGAGTAGCTCGAGGAGTCAAGACAAGCGTAAGAGCTTGGTATAGGAACCTAGACTTCCCGATAGTGCCGATGGATGACTACAAGGTAGTCTTGGGGTTGGAATTCCATGATCAAGTCAAGGCATTCCCAGTACCATTCGCCAATACCTTATACATAATGGATGGCGAGAGGTCGTGCATGGTGCCAATAACTTGAGGAGCAAAGCAAGACATCAAGGTGTTGTCGGCATTGCAATTCAAGAAAAGCATCAAGAGGGAAGAGGAGAGCTACTTGGCCATCCTTAGTGAGTTCGATGACGAGGAGCCAAAGCCACAAGATGACATGCCCAAGGAGGTAGCAGCAGTTCTTGAGGAGTTCAAGGATGTATTACCCGCGGAGCTGCCCAAGAGACTACCCCCAAAGAGAGAGATCGACCATGAGATAGAGTTGGAACCAGGGACCAAACCACACGCCATGGGCGCCTACCGCATGGCGCCTCCGGAGTTAGCAGAGCTAAGGAGGCAATTGAAGAAGCTTTTGGACGCGGGGTTCATTAGACCTTTGAAAGCCTCTTTCGGTGCCCCGGTCTTATTCCAAAAGAAGAAGGACGGATCTCTACGTATGTGCATCGACTATAGGACACTCAACAAGATCACGGTAAAGAACAAATACCCTATTCCTCTTATTGCCGATTTATTTGATCACTTGCGTCATGCACGATACTTCTCAAAGTTAGAGCTTCGATCAGGATACTACCAAGTGCGCATTGCGGAGGGAGATGAGCCAAAGACCGCATGCATCACAAGGTACAGTTCTTATGAATTTCTAGTTATGCCTTTTGGTCTAACTAAACTAATGCACTGGCGACATTTTGCACCTTGATGAACACAAATTCCACCCCTACCTTGATCGGTTCGTGGTCGTCTACTTGAACGACATAGTGGTGTATAACAAGACCTTGCAGGAGCATGTATAGCACTTGCGGGAAGTGCTTAAGGTATTGGGGAGAACCAGCTATACATCAAGATGGAGAAATGTTCTTTTGCCAAGCCGGAGGTGTCGTTCTTAGGGCACAAGATCAAGGATGGCAAGCTTATGATAACTGACCTTCTCAAGAAAAAAAAAAGGCATGGGAATAGACAACGGAGTGTGAAGAAGCCTTTGAAGACTTGAAGAAGGCGATATGTGAGATGCCCATGCTTAGCCTACCGGATCACTCCAAGCCGTACGAAGTACACACCGATGCTTCCAACTTTTCCATTGGCAGAGTTCTCATGTAAGAGGGGAATCCAATTGCCTATGAGAGTCAAAAGCCTAATGACACAGAGCGGCGCAACACCATGCAAGAGAAGGAGATGACTGCCATCATCTATTGCCTTCGAGTGTGGCGACATTACTTGCTTGGGACCAAGTTTGTGATCTTGACCGACAATGTAGCAACAAGCTACTTCCAAACCCAAAAGAAGCTAAGTCCAAGCAAGCAAAGTGGCAAGACTTCTTGGCGGAGTTTGACTACACCATGAAGTACAAGCACGGAAAGATGAACGTGGTAGCGGATGCACTAAGCCGCAAAGCGGAATTTGCAAGCATTTCTCAAGTCACTAGCCCATTGCTAAGCAAGATCAAAGAGGGACTAAGGGTAGACCCTCAAGCACAAAGCCTCATTACCTTAGTAAAGGAAGGCAAAACCCGGAGGTTTTGGCTAGACGACTACCTTCTCTACACGAGAGGCACCCCACTTGCGGAAGGAGCTTATCAAGGAATGTCATGATTCCAAATGGGCTGAAGTCCACCCAGGTATGAAACACACACTTGCCTTGTTAAAGTCCACATATTATTGGCCTAGGATGCGTGATGGGGTCGAGGAGTACGTGCGGACGTGTCTCGTTTGTCAACAAGACAAGGTAGTCCAGCAATAGCCGGGGGGCTTGCTAGACCCCTTACCCATACTAGAGAGACCATGGGAGAGTGTCTATATGGACTTCATCACTTGCGTGCCGAAGTCCGAGGAGTTTGGGAGCATCATTGTTGTGGTGAACATATTTAGCAAGTATGCAACCTTCATGGCCGCATCAGCCGACTGCACAGCATAGGAGACAACAAGGCTATTCCTACGCAATGTAGTCAAGTTTTGGGGAGTTTCAAGAAACATTGACAGCGATAGAGACCCGCGCTTCACGGGAAGATTTTGGATGGAGCTGTTCAAGATGCTAGGGACGGACTTGAACTTTTCAACAAGCTTCCATCCACAAAGCGACGGTTAGACAGAACACGTTAATGCTCTCTTGGACCTATACTTGCAGCACTATGTGAGTGCCAACCAAAAGGATTGGGCCAAGCTTCTAGACGTGGCGCAGTTTTCCTATAACCTGCAGCAAAACGAGGCCACCAACAAAAGTCCTTTTGAAATTATGTTAGGACAGTAGCCTACAACCCCTCTATCCCTTGCCACTCGCTATAAAGGGAAGAGTCCAGCCACGTTCAAGTTTGCCAAGTCATGGCATAAGCAAACAAAGTTAGCTCGAGCGGCGTTGCACAAGGCTACCAAGAAGATGAAGAAGTGGGCGGACAAAAAGAGGAGGCATGTCGAGTTTAAGGAAGGCAACCTTGTACTTATGAAACTCTTGCCGCAGCAGTTCAAGGCCTTTAGGAAGGTGCACAAGGGCTTCATTCGCAGGTATGAAGGACCGTTTGAGGTAATCAAGCGAAAAGGCAAAGTTTCATTCAAGCTCAACCTCCCGCACAAGTTAAAGATACATCTCGTCTTCCACGTGAGTATGTTGAAGCCCAACAACGAGGACTAGGAAGACCCATCAAGTGGGATATCGCATAAGGCACCTACATCGGTCATCACCAACTTCGAGAAGGAAATCAATAAAGTACTCGCAGATCGGGTCATTTGACGTCGAGGCGTGCCAAGTTACAAAGAGTACCTCATCAAGTGGAGAAATTTGCCTGATATGGAAGCAAGCTGGGTGTCCGAGGATACGCTTTGACAGTTCAAGGACAAAATCCAGCAATACAACGAAGCGCGATGAGGGCATCGCGGGCTTTGGTGGGGGAGAATGTCACATCCCGCCAAACTTAACCATTTTTACCTTGAGTATTTTTGAAGCAAGCATGGCTCAAGGAAGATTACGGAATAAATGGAAGATAGATCGAGATGGAGGTCCCAACTGTAAGTGAGGAGCTGGTAGAGAAGAAACATTGTATATGTTTTGGCAAAGCTAGCAACTGCAGTACGTCTACACCGTAGTGCGTGGCATCACATTCATCATGCATTATGGTCCAGCTGCTGCAGGGACCTCCCTCTGGATCTTATCTTAGGCTTAGCTCTATATACATGCTCATAGAGTCATAGTCATAACTTTATATATACAAAGAAAAATCAAACGACGCCCACAAAGGCACAAAGTCTGCACACATGCGGGGTATCTGGTTGACTATCAGTAACAAAAGCCAATCTTAATGATTCGAACCTACTAGCTTACACTACACACTCGATTGCTGGCTACCAATTGACTGATCGACACTCACTCAGTCCCGCACAACTAGTTAGACTTCAGTATATGTTGCCCTAAGAGATGACCTCAGTTCTGCCAGTTACTTCTGATAAGAATCGAATGCATGCTACTGATCCCACTTCCTATTTCAATCTTGATTGTTTTGAGCTACAGATCAAGAGATATATAGACCAACTTTGTTTTCATCCTACTCTCTACGTCCGCGTGATCACGCAAAGAATAATTATCATTCTACGATATTGTCAGGAAGCTTCTATTCATACTTCCAAAAACGGTATATAGATCTTCTTACTAAGAAGACCTCCATTTTGCTTTTATAGATACCTAAAATATTATTTAGACCTCCAAAGTTTTCTTAAAATGCCCATTATCTAATTTGATATATCAAATCATACTATTATCTATTAATTTCTTTCATACTCTATTTCAAATTCATTTATTATATACAACTCGAAAAATGCATAATAATCACACAAACTATCTTCTCGAATTAATTCGATCATCCACTCGTTTTCTAAATTCATAATAAATTAGTAAACTATATTTTTCATCCATTGATAGTAACATCAACGTATATGAAATATTTTTAACCTCTAATTAACCAGTTTTATTCATCAACGTATATGTAATATTCTAACCTCTCATGAACGAGTTTTAATTTACTGTTCACCGACCGCCACCAATCATCACCAAATTTCACCACCACAACCTAAACAACATTTCCAACAACTTCCTAGTTGACACCAAGGTCTAAATCCGAGTCTAAACAGTCCAAACAACGAAGAACATGAAATCGGCACTATTCACAAACCCTAGAAATTGAAATTTTGATTCGGGTACTTACACTTCGATTTGGCTCGATTTCTTTTGTGGGAATGTTGCTGGGACTGAGACAAGCAAAACCCCCTAAGAATCTTGAGCCATGGTGGCCGGAGGAGGCGGCGCCGCCACAGTAGTAACTTCCGGCGGTTGCTACACCGTGTGTGGTTGTCGCCGGAGTGCAAGGCGTAGCCCAAAAGATGGAGCTCGTCGAGCCCGTCAGTTTGATAGGTGGCACGGCACGAGGCGACGTCGGATGGTGGAGAAATCGGCCGGAGAAGGTTTTTGGGTCGGGAGAACAGTACCCGAGCTCGGGTGAACAGTACCCCGATCTGATTTTTAGAAAAAATCTGATTTTCTGATTTTTAATCTCCTCTCCTTCCTTTTATACTATTTCCAAAATCGGAAACGAACTTCCGACGTTAATAACTTTTGCATCCGACGTCCGATTCGAACGCATGACGTGTCCACGAATTCGTATCGATGAGCTCTACGACTTTCGTGAAGGAAGTTTTTGCAACCGAGCGATGGAATAAAAGTCGATCTATACGTTGCGGTAACGTTACGTTTTCTAATTAAACGATCCGAGAACGTTTCCGTTTTTGTTTTGAAATGTCGCAAACCTCCAATTGTCGTCTTGAATTAATTTCACAAGTTTAACACTTAAAAAATACTCGACAATTAGTTTCTAAAAATTCGGGTTATTACATAAACAAAATTATAATAGAGAATCTGGTGCATCTACTAATTTTCGTAAAAAGCTAAACATACTCTGTAAAATAGTTTAAAACTTTCTACTGATAAAGATGCTCTTAGCTGAATTCACATGGTTAGTCACAGAGGCAGAGGCGGAGGTACGTAGGCGCTTACTACCTCTCATGCACCCAATGGTCTAAATAACGGTTATCGGCACCGTATCGGTTTTGTAAAATAAGGATATAACGGGGATGTATCGAGATATATCGGATTATATCGGATTTATCGTTTTTGCTAATTTTTAATTAAATTTAATATAATTATAAAAATATACATCAAAATATACCAAATAAACTTGAGAAATTAAAACTTATAGAAGTATAGCTACTAAATAAACTTCATAAAAAAATATTTGATTATTTTGACAATTAAAATACATTAATAATATTAATTAATAAAAATAAAGGTGATCATTCATCATAAACTCTCTCGTCATTGAATGTTATCAACGAAATTTTCATTTTTTTAAATTATTTTTTCAAAACGACGTGGTTTTAAAAAAATATTTTAAAAAAAGGCACCGATATATCGGGTCAAACAAAGATGATCATTCATCATAAACACTCTCGTCATTGAATGTTATCAACAAAATTTTCATTTTCTTTAAATTATTTTTTCAAAACGACGTGGTTTTAAAAAAAAAATTTTTAAAAAGGGCACCGATATATCGGTTTGACCCGATATATCGTCATTTGACTTGATTTTTCGGGTTGACCGATATAATAGACCGATAAGCAACTTATCGTATCGTTTTCTTAATATTAGGGATATATCAGGGATATATCGAGGATATATCGGGATATTTAGAACATTGCATGCACTAGTAGTTTATGTATATTTACCCCTTTTAACATTTGCATGAGTGATAGTTTGGTACAATGGTTGGGTGGCATTTATTTCTCCTAGGCTAGTAGGTTGCTATTTTGAATTACGATGCTAATAGGTGCATCACATCTCAATTTTAGATTTAGTCATTTTTTATTTCTTCGTAAAAGTAAAATAATGTCATTTTTATTTGAAATAAAATAAAAAAATGTCTGATATATCGGATTTTAACCATGAAATAGTGTTGACTGATAACTTTTGAAAGGATATAAATGATATCGTATCGTTTTCTTAATATCAGGAATATATCAAGGATATATCGAGATATTTAGAACATAACTCATACCTCAGCCACCTCTTATACCACACAATTGTGGTACCAGTACAAACACTAATTGACTGTTATATTTGCTAATTGCAAAAGCAAATGCATCCTTAAGGTATGATATGTCATCGATCAGTTGATTGATCGATGATGAGAGTATCTAGCCAGGTACAAAATGCATTTTGTAACAATAGGTTTGGAGTTCGTAAAATTGAAAGGACATGCGATAAAACATGCAGTGACTCTAAAATTGTTATCACTGTACTGTTTAATCTATAGTTAATTAAGTACATGTAACTCTATTTTAATCAATGATCTTATGCATACATATATGTTCAAATTACTTAGTACTACTGAAACATTCAAAATCACAGTTGTTTAGCAGTTTAGGTCTAATCTTTGAATAGATCTTAATGTAATAATTTATGCATGTCGAGGATTTCGTGAACCGTAAACACGTAAAGTGCTGTGGATCGAAACCCCTGGTTACTTCTAATTGACAACTTGAGTACTAGCTAGATAGAGAAAAATAATTAAGACCGTACCAAAGGGAAAGAAAAAGAAAGATAGATGAATTGGATGATCGACCTCTACTGGATGGACATGTACATAAGTTGTCTGTAACCCTAATTCAGCACCTTCCATGCAACACCGCAATTCAGACATACATAATGGCTAGATATATATCACATGTTACTGAACGACCACAACAACAAAAAGGATGAATAAGATAAACCCCATCAATCAACCGCCAGAGAAGTTATATATGGCATTAGATCATATATATGGCTTCACTATATTAATGTAAACTCAAGGACATCATATCGAATAATAGTAGCACTTCATTAATTAGAATACTAGATCTACAAATTAAGTCTGCCAGAAAAATGAAAAAGATGTAGAGATCATTAAGAGTCAGCTAGTTAAAGAAATCAAAATTCAGTAGCAGCTATAGCTAGAATCAGCTAGCTAGCATAATTAACTGGTAGAGGCAGTGTATCGAGGATAGAGCAAATATATATATGCAGTTGGGTTTTAGTTGATGATAAATATAAATATATATTATGGATTACTTGAATGGATTGGTGTTGTACTGATATGGCGCCCGGTTTGGCTCTGAGATTGGAGTCCAGTCCCAAAGGCGGTCGGAGAAAGCAGTTACTGGAAGTCCGTTGGGGGAGAGCTGAGACTGCGACGGTGGCGGAGGTACCAATGGGAAAGGACTGGAGAATTGGTTAACTACGTTGCTGGGTACGTGGTGGTGGTGTTGGTGATGATTATGACCATGAACATCATAGTATTGTTGTACATTTAGAGCTTGCTGATTGGCAATGTTGGAAACTGCTTGCTGCTGTTGGTAATTCAATAGTCTTTGAAGATCATCAATTGCATTAGACGTGGTTGGAACAGAAGAACCGGCGAACAGCAATGTTTGCGTCTTCGAGTGATGGTGGTGCTGCTGCAAGAATGTCGACATTCCTTCTTGTTCGGCATGATCATCGAGATGTAGGACTCCTCCATGGTGATGAGGATGTAGGCCGAGTGGTGATGATGGATGATGAATTGCAGGAATATTAGGGGCACTACCACGCAAGCCAACCCCAAGCGTGCTTGTCACATCCGAGTTCCCGCTACTTCCTTCCGTTTCATTGATCTTTGGATCCGCCGCCACCTGATCTTGATGATGATGAAGTTTCTGTACAGATTGGCCAAGTGTCAATGAGCCTCCGTTGAAGTTAAAATTAGCTTGGAGTTTTTCCATCAAACTACTGTTAATGCTGTGCTGCTTCTTATTTGAGAGGGACGATGATGAAGACTGAGCCGGTAATGATCTTGATGAGGATGCCCCATTAGCATGAGTGGCGGCTCTGGATGACAATCGAGGCAGCGATGGGTGGTCTTCCACTCCGGGTCTCTTGTAAACTCGGCAGAGGGATATTTCTCCCTGCAAATCAATTAAACAAAATTAAATTCAAATCTCTGCGCTCATGTGGTTCACCTAATTAACTTAGAGGTCAGGGTTTGCATATAAAAATCAAAACTAGAATAGGAAATGTTGAAATTGATGAATTTCAGTCTTGTTCTTGTATATATTTTCTTAATTTGCTCCCAATCAACACGCTTCTTCTGCTAATTATCTATGATGACGAACAGCAGAACCAAGAGAAAAAGGAAAAAAGTGACATGCATCTTAACGTTGTTCATGTGTTGAACATTGAAATAAGAGGTAGGTTTAAAAACACTTGCAATGCTTCGATCATCATCATTACTAGCTTCCAAACGTGTAATCGACTTTTCTGTTTGAACTTTTACAATACATGCATATGTATAAGTACGTTGTACCTTTTGATATCGTTCCGTTTCATGATGGGGCAAACGATACTCGTTCATGATCCAGCTAGTTCGAATGCCTTTGGGGGCTTTCCCAGAATAGAAAACTAGGGTTTTCTTCAACCCGATTGACCGGAAGTTTTCGCTTCGAATCATCCGATCGGCTCCTGTTGCCTTCCAGTATCCAGATGTGGTCACGCGGTTGGGTCTGTCGCCGTTCCTGTACTTTCTGTCTCTCGGAACATAAAAGAACCACTCCTTCTCTCCAATCGCCGCCATAGCTATACAATTATACATCACCATATTCATTTCATACTCTGTTAGTTCATCCAAATTAGAACACAGAGAAGAAGAGGAAGGGTAGAGGTGGATCGATGTTGTATGAAGATGCAGTGAGGGTCTGAGGGATATGTATATATATATATATGTACCTGGAAGTTCCCAAGGGTCATAGCGATAAAGGTCGAGAAAAGTAATGAGTTCGACATTGAAGCGCTTGCCCTCCACCTTACGGCGAAGGTAAAACTCTATCAGTTCTTCTTCAGTTGGGTGGAAGCGAAAGCCCGGCATCACCATGTCATGCTCATGCTCATCATCAACCTCATCAAGATGATGCCCCTGCTGCTTGTTCGACTCATCTTCTTCGTGGCTCATCCTCCTTGCTGCAATTGCCATAAACAAACTGATGATCGGTCAAATATTTGAACTAATTATGATCAGAGTTCATTTCCCAGTTTCTGGCTGCAAAGTATGGAAGCTAACTAGATATAAGTGCTGCAAATATGGTTTGGTTTGGCGTCTCCACTGGCCTCTTTATACCATAAAACACCCCAAGATGAGTCAAATTGTACGAACTAAGTGCAAGTGGTGGGCAAGATAAGAGATGGTTAATCAGTCGTAGCTAGCAGTAAGTCAGCAAGCCCTTAAAAAGTTACTGGGTAATTAACCAGGAAGATGAAGATGAAGATGAAGATGGAAGAAATTATGATCAGAGGTGAGGTAGAGGAGAGGAGTTAATTAGAAAGATCTACAAAGCTTTCAGGGCGGGATGGAGAGGGTGGGCCCTACTATTCAGAGGTATGCTGGTAAAGGAGCGTTTTAAGATGAGAAAGAGACTTTTCGAAGACGACAGCGTGGCCACCCTTAGCGGTGCCCCTGGAACTTTCTTTGTTTCTCTTGTCATAATTCATTTCCATTGGAAAAAAAAACAGTATTAATTTATATGTATATATTGACACTATGATTTACATCTATGAAATACACCGTTATAATATACATCTATTGCCGATCGATATATATGAACTATAGTTTCTCTGTCTTTGAATTCCCCCAAATTGTTGTGTAACACATGCAGGTTTTCGTGAACTTATCTGCTATATTGCTGTATTCTGGCATTATTTTATAAGATTCGTAATTTCAAAATATAACAATTTTCATATCAATTATTCCGTAGAGTCAAGTAAATGAATCATTATGGTTCAAATATAATAGGATAGTTCCTCCGATTATACACAACCACATTGGTACCTTGCTAAAACGGCGGTCTTCGGATATATATCGTGTAACAAACAGAGTTACGATCACTTGAATTGACAAGAGAAAAAAAATGTTACTGCTATCTCTACTATGGTAATTAAGATGCAACGTCCAACACATTAACAACAGATCGAATATTGATCTACTATATATACATAGGATAAAATATAGAGCTCTAACATATTTTACCACATCAACCCTGAGTTGGTTCGGAACCATCAGAGCATGGCAAGACTAAGAACATTATCGCTAAAACACTATATGCATCCAAGTTGTGTGAAAGTAATTGGTAAGGAGGTGGGGGTATATATATTTGGCTAATTGTGTT
The DNA here is from genome assembly GCF_933775445.1 of Argentina anserina. Lineage (NCBI taxonomy): Eukaryota > Viridiplantae > Streptophyta > Magnoliopsida > Rosales > Rosaceae > Argentina > Argentina anserina. Next base: position 17,214,304 of record NC_065876.1, read on the forward strand.
GAGCAACGCATGCATACATTATATATTTCTTCTTTTTGGGACATGATGAATGCATTATAAATAGGCAGGTATATGAATTATGTACTTATTGATATAATATATGGTGATCTAATAGTGTGGTGATGTGTGAGTCAAGAGAATCCCGTGACTAATCTTCTTTTTCGGATGGGTGGATTGGGTGGTGATGACATCAACTGCGTTTTCTCCTCATGTTTGTTTCTGCAGACTAAATAATGCATTTGGCCCCTTCATTTTCAGACATTTTTACCGACCATAATTTGCTTCATCATTCATTCATTCATACCTAACCCTAATTACACTTTATATTAACATTTGACTGATAAACTACGACAGATTGTTGAGAAATTTTTCTTTGATTGAAATTGTTCACCACTTGCTGCATGATGATCGATGTCCTCTCTCTCTCTCTCTCTCTCTCTCTCTCTCTCTCTCTCTCTAGTTAGATCATCAGTCGATATCCAGTGCTGGCCGGTTTGAATGCTTGATTGCATAATCCGTCCAAAGTTTCTAAAAATATCATCCTGCAAAAGCTTATTAGGGTTTGGCTTGTTGCTTTGCTTTGCTTTGCTATGTAAAAGCCAAACCGTGTCGTATTAGAGGACTAATGTATACCTCAAATTGGGTTCTCAAGGAATCCCAGAACTGAAAAACAAAACAATGCCAGATTGTTATAAGCTAGCTAGGTTACTCTGGAAGTCTGGATCGGATGGCACTTAATTAAGAATCGGTAAACAGATAGTCAGCTAGATATATAAGCAACAACAGTATACTTGATTGACTCTTAAATCACGTACGTATACACAAAATTTAAACGCGTGAAGAAAACTTGATGGAAGTATCTGCACAGAAGTATTCTTACAATAATCTGGAACGATGCATGGTCGACGGAATATATAGAAGTACTAGAAGTGAATCGATATATATCGCTTAGCTAACGTTAGTAATTTGTCCGCTTCTACCAAGTCCCCAAGGTCGAAAGAAATTATGCATTCGAGAAACATCATTACCTCTGTGTAATTTTCAATGATATTGACAACCATTACCTCTGTGTAAAATTACAAATTATTGTTATGAGTACGTAACATAAAATTTAAAAAAATAATAATCTTACCAGCTATAAGCTAAAAGCTTATAACAATTAACTTCGAACTCTCATCGATCGATCTATAGCATTTGAATAGGATACCATGTATAGTTTATATATAAATATATGCGCATGCAATAAATCAAAATAAATGTGTATATTGAGGGTTATGCACTCCTATAAACGGCTTAGTTTTGTGAGTAAACTACAATTTTACTAATTAATCGACATATGAGTCATTCAAAATTTGGAGGCAACATCAATATTTAGGGCTAGCTTATTGTGCTACGATCCTCGGTGCATGTACTATTGTACTGGATTTTGTTATATATTTATATATATTGAGACGCACACCAGTATACGAAAATGATGATTACGTAATTACGTACAACTATCATTAAAAAAACGATACGTATATATGATTTCATTCGCTGCGTACATATATGAAGCTGATGGAAATTAAACCTAGCAAGGTCGTAAGTCGTAACTACACATGATGATTGTACGTACCACTCGTCTATATATTGAGATGCATGAGTCCTGTAATTCCAAGTAGAATCCATTGTTATGAAAAATTTGGTCACCAATTTGGTTATATAAGAAGATATTAATTGGAATTAGGTGATGAGTAAATTAGCCAAAGTGATGATGCAAGTTAGGCTTATAATTTTCACCCACTTTCAGATATCAAACTATCAAAGACATCACCAGGCAGATCAACATTGACTTTTTGCATGCATATAGTTCTTATTAAGGCCATAAGATTGATATAATTTAACCTAATACATGCTAACACATATAGATGTTATGGATTGCAGTAATTTTCACAGTGGACCGACCTTTGGACCCCTTTCTGAGATAGAGATAAAATCTTCACATTCTGTTCATATGTATGAAATGGTGTCTTTACTGGAAAGTTGTAGGGCTAAGCTTCTATTACAGTATTCAAATTTCATTCTTGTAATTTATCAATATTAATAGAATGGTGTTTTGTATAAATTTTGATTCTACACCTTTAATTTATGCCTTATTCGAAATCAGTTCGATTTCGAGAATTCAAAAGTTTGAAAACAGTTAAGTTTCAAAAGGCTCAAGAGTTTACTTTTGATGCTTCGCTCATTTCCAAAAACTTCATTCACAAAAGTTGTAGAGTTCATCGATACGAGTTCGTAGACATGCGGCAAACTTAAATCGGGTAACATATGTGAAAGTTGTTAGCAACATAAGTTTAGTTTCTAAATTTGAAGGGGTATAAAAGGAAATTTTGGGAACCTAAAAATTAGAAACTGAAAAATTGGAAAAAGGCCGCACGTGCTACTGTTCCTCAACCTCTTCCTCTCAAATCGACTATGAAATGCTTTTCTTCCGATCTCCCTCGTCCGGCCACTATTCCGATCGCCATCAATGTCGTTAGAACCACACAAACATCCTATTCAAATCTGTGGTGGTGGCACACCATTCCTCGTCGCTTAGTAGCTGCAGCAACACTCTGAAACTGCTACAGATCCTGACGTTGTAGCAGTCTCCGTCACCAGCAAGGCTAAGGCTTGAGGCTACCCTTAACCGACCACCCTCACTCCTTTGATCACGTCTATACAAGCTTTGGAAGTTGTTTGGAGCTACAGCACAGTACTGCAACTACTACATTGATGAGAAGAGTTGTAGTTACGTTTCGGCAGTCCTCTGGCCATTATGACGTCCATTTCGGGCAAAGATCTTCTTTCCTTCACTTATTTTGTAGGTTAGATAAGTTTGTGACAGTGAGAGTATAATGTTTTGAGGTGAAAGGGGGAGATTTGAGGTGGTGATTGACGGAAAGCATTGCCACTGTTTTTTAATATAAATTCAATTGAGTTTTGAAGTGTAGGAGATGATTTGAAGTGGTGTTGGGCTGGCAGCAAGTGCTACTGTTTTGAATGCTAATTTTGTTGAGTTTTGAGAATTAAATATATGTTTTGTTCAATGTTGTTGGATAGGTAGAGCTATGACAACTTTCTTGGTAAACCAAGTGAAGTTTTGTTGGTGATAAGTTGAGATCATTTGGCTGTGACTGACGGAATATGTATAGATGAGCTTGGCATGATTTTGACATTAGGATGAAGGAGAGGGTTCCGGTGAACTTAGGAATTCGGCGATTACTTGGAGAATGTAGGGTAATAACTCATTTTGCTCGAATTTACTTTTATTTATTTATTACTAAGTGAAACTCATGTCACTTAGGTGATTGACGAAGTAAGTGAAAGAGCTTCACTTGACGTTGTATAAGTTGCAAAGTAGGAGATAAGGTGAGTAAATCTCACAATATTGTGTGTGTATTTAATGGTAATTGTAATATACATATGTACATTGCCATATTATAAGATGTTATTGACTCATTTTAATATAAGTCGATTTTATAGTGATGTTGTTTGTGGTTTAATTGTATTTGTGGTGGAATTGACCAGAAGGGAAGAAAATGTACATTCCGGAAAATTTGTTTGTTGGTATGATTGTTCATATTATGTGGTAGTGAGAGTCGCTTGGTTAAATACAATATTATCATGGTTTGATTGATATGTTGTAAGTGTAACTTTTATTGTGAGTTTTGAGTTGGGTTCTTCCGATCCATATCTGTTTCAGTTGTAATCCCTGTTAGAAAGTTATTTTGTAAATCTGCTTAGTTGTTTTGTTTTACTCATACGGGTTATAAAGTTTATCGGGTTTGTGTTTACAATCCCGGTGCACTAATCAATGGTGCATGGGATAAAGCTGCAGGTGATACTTAGCAGGCTCATTGGAGATTCGAGAGAGTGACGACAAGGAGCTGCCTAGTGTGGTTATTGTCTTTAGTTTTAGTAAGATCAAAAGAGCCTTACAATCTCCATTTATTACATATGTATAAATTATGGTTTTATAAGAAAATTCTATTTGTAAGTTGAGTCATATGTTGAACTTAATTATTGATATATGACTATTGTAGGATAATTTCAGTAATCATTTTAGAGATTTCATAACTTTAAATTGAATTTGTATTATTTAAAATTTTGTGCTGTGACACTAGCCGCTGCCCCAACTTTATATTTCTTCGATCTCCTCCATTGACTTTCATTAATTTTCTCATCGTTTCCTTAATTTGTTTGATACTGAGAGAGAGATAGAGAGAGAGAGAGACTGCATCTGCAGTCTGCATGATGATGGACTGACTAATATATAACGTACACTAAAGCCCCTCCAAGACTCCCAAATCAGAAAGATCATTGTTGCCAACTGGGTTTAAATTTAAGCATATGCGATCGAGAGCCAAACGAAAGTAAGAATTGAAGGAATTATATACTAGGATCGAATTAGGAGCAATAACGAGACAATCATTAATTATTAGTTTATGTGATTGAAGAACAAACGAATGTTAGAAAGGAATTATATACAAAGATTGAATTAGGAGCAACGAGACAATCATTAGAAGTTAAAACTAGTTATGCATGTATGTGCATGTGTGTTTCCATAGCTTTCACAATGCTTCTTTCAGCCAGGAAGTAGCTAGATCCTCTGCTAAGCTTCGTTTTCAGGAGAGCTAGCTCAGCAGACATACGTGTTTAATTTGTAGTATGAGCGTACGTTCGGAGGCAAGCAATAGTACGTACGTATTAGCTATCAGTCGTTTGCTGGTAGTATATATGTACGCACACCAGTACGTTTTCTCGTGACGAAATATTGAAGCATATTATATCCCGTCAAAATAGTGCTCTGGGATTTTTTAATCCAGCTGTAGCTATAGCTGGTGTTTTAGAATCACTCCGATCCATTATCTTACACCCCACTCTACATATAGTGATATAGGAATAGAATTTCATGTGAATCATCACAACCGAGAGAGAGAGAGGTTGATGCTAATGGATATAGGCTAGATTGCACGAACACGCCATTGTAGTAGCGTATCGCGTGTCCGACACGGATACGCATACGGACACGCGCCAGACACGTGAATTGACTTTGGACACGGCCCGGACACGCGGACACGCATCAACTCTTAATAAAAGTTAAAGTGCTTATGGTGAGAATCGAACTTTGGTAATCCAAGGCACTCAACAACTCCTCAACCATTCCAACAGATTCAGTTTTTGTTATATTTATGCACATTTTAATATATATAAGAAGAGAAACTCGTGATAAAAATAAGAATGCTTGTGGTGAGATTCGAACCTTGGTTATCCAAAGTACTTATCAAGTCCTTAACAATTCTAACAAGTTATGTTTTCATCATTTTAATGCACACTTTGACATATATATACATCTAAAATTCTAAATACTTTCAAATTTATAAAATATTTTTTTAATAAATAAATAAATATATATATATATATATATATTAAAATAATATTTAATTAACGTGTCTACCACGTGTCCGTGTTCAAAAAAATTTCTATATGCCGTGTCTACGTATCGAATCGTGTTCAATACGGACACTCGTGTCCGTGTCCGTGCTACTTAGGATATAGGTATAATCAAGACTCAATTAACTAAAAAGGAATTAATTAGAGAGATTAATTAAGTGATTGCTAGGGCTGCGCTAGGTTAATTAACTGCTGCATGGGGCCACCTATATGCAGCATTAGTGCTAATTATAATTAGCTGACAAATAATCAGTGAATCGAGTTCTACTGTTCTAGACAATAGCTTGAGGAAAAAGATATCTTGATTTAGCGAGGAAGGACAGCGAGTTAGGTTACGATTAGGCTACTTCAAGACTTCAAGATGTTCTGAAAAATAAAAAGAGTCAAAGAAAAGAGGTAGGTATTTAGTTTATATTACAAGTACTAGCTAGAAGCCTAGAAGCATGCATCTCGTGGCTTGGACCAGTTTGGCGGTTGTCATCTCGATCGGCCGATTGCTCTGGTGGACATGTGACTGATTAGCCATTGCACCATATAATCTAATGCGAGACAGAGAGAGAAAGCGAGAGCTAATATGTGAAGTACAACAGTATAATTTGTTGAATTACCCAAAACTATAAATTTCAGGAGTTTGTTTAAAATAAAAATAGACATATATAAATCTTATACTAATCGATGCATATTATGTATCAATCTTTATCCTAGAGTTGTTAAATAAATTTTAGTAGTAATAGTGATCTCAAAGTTGTAATTAAGTTGATATTGTAAATTATCATTTGCTACTTAAATATTAGTCTTCAGAGTGATGATTGAGTCTTCAAACATGTAATTACAAGTTTGACAACGCAGCTACCATTTTTAACACTAATATTACTATTTTAATAATTCAAGTTGTACACAAAAATTTAATATTTCTCAACTTAGTTACAATCCTTAAGACAATATTACTACTTTGCTCGGTTTATAACTTATAAAAAAAATCGATGTGTACTATGCATCAACACTCCCTAGCCTAAACCTAAATTGCTATAGTTTCTTATCCCCTTCTCAGAAACATACAAATAAAAGACAAGAAGCTCGATAGAATATCAACATAGGAAAACCCAAAACCCTACGGTGGCCTCTCTACACCCAAAATCATAAATTTTAAAATCAATGCCATGTCCTCCTTCAAAGGATTTGGTATGTCTTCCTCCTCCAAGCGTTTTAATGGTTCGGCCTCTAAGCAGCGTCGTTATCCACCAACGATGTCATGCAATCGTTTGCGGCTCTAAAGTCATTTGCTATTTCGGTTCGGATCTCTCGGACACCACGAAGGGTTTCATAGTCCATATCCTTATAGCTAAATCCTTCACTCATAATATGATATGTCGTTAATTAAAACGTCTATAATAAACTTTATAAAATGTCATCGTTAGTATAGAATAAGCAGAAAACGTTCAGTCCGAGAATTGAAAGGAACTCTAAACTTTTAGTGTTAACAAATAATCAGGGTTTGAAATTGATTATTAACTACTAATGAAAATAAATCCTAAAATACTATTTACATGATCGACTTTTTTTTAACAAATTGAAACCAAATTTATCATTACACCACATAATTACAAGTTCGAACCTATCATATATTCTAATTCGACCAATTACATACTTTTTAGACACCAATACAATTAGAGCATTAGGGGATCATCTAATCATGCAAGATTTCAATTATCATTTAAATTGACTTATGGCCTAATCTAAATTTACATGCAATCGAATTCAATAACACTTAGAGTAGAAATCAAACAAGATTACATTTAAGTACAAAATCTTTGTTGGAGACATGTTTCATGTGTGGCGTCACCCACCGTGGTTTCACATGCAAATTTTCAGAAATTTTACCACTTTTAATCAACACAAACCGAACCTACTTAGGGCATGATTCGATTTGTGTCAATATGGTTGATGAATCTAGCACTCAAATACAATCTTAGGGACTGCATCCAAGCACTCAATTCATATGCACATATCTGAAAATTATTTAAAAATATGAGAAAGATGATTAGAATACAACAATATAAATACAAACTCAATAATTAAAGGAAACCATCAATTCGGGAAAGAACCAAAAATCCAATAAAACAATTTGAAAATTTTGATTCTTAAAACAAAACAATAATCTCACACAAACATCATACTACAATCTTCATAGACAAAGTATTGTAGAAAATCAAAAACTAACAAAACCATGGAGATGAGTTGCGAGAATCACACGTTATAGGAACCCTGGAGGTGTGTCTTCAATGGTGATTTCGGTGGAGACGGAATTAGTATATGAGGGAGAACGACTTGCTGTTTTTGTGAAGGATATTTGAGGTAATTATTTTGGCAAAAGTTTGGCTCTTGAATGCAAATGAGAACTGATATTATTTGAGAGGTGAAGCCATGTATATATAGAGGAAATGGGACGGTTTGAACTTTGATGTTGCATCTTTCTTTCTATTATAATGTCATGCTTTAATCCCTTAAATCATACAATGTTTTATTCCCTAAATCATGTCATGTTTTATTTCCTAAATCATGTCATGTTTTATTCCTTAAATCATGTCATATTTTATTCATTTAATGATCATCTTCTAGCTTTTAGATTGTATATGCATGGCTACATCTCTCTTCTTTTCACTTAATTAATCTTCACATTTTATTTCTTCATTCTTCTTTTCTTCTTCCCACGGCAAGGACTCTATCTCTTAATTCTCTTCACTTTTTTTATCTCTTCAATTTAATTGTTACATGACTTGTTGATGATAAGACTCCATGTGCATGACTTCTCCTTATTTTCCTCTAGTATTATCTCTTAAATCCAATCTAAAAATAAGAAAATAAAATCATAAGTAAGAGATAATTAGTTTTGAAACCTAACAAGGATTCCTAGTGCAAGAATTACCCTTAAAATATCGCAAATGCGACCAAAACGTAGAAAGATGAAGACTCCTAATCCAACTAGGTTTCCTAGTCTTACAAGGATCCCTACCCAAACTAGGACTCTAGACCAATTCTGTGTGTTTTAACTCATGTAAGCACAAAAATACATCCAATACCGCTCAAGACTCTTACTACGACTCAATGACTCAATAGTATAACAATAAATTATCTCTTAAATTCAATCTGAAAATAAGAAAATGAAATCATAAGTAAGAGATAATTGGTTTTGAAACCTAACAAGGATTCCTAGTGCAAGAAGGACTCAAAATATCGCAAATGCAACCAAAACGTAAAAAGATGAAGACTCCTAATCCAACTAGGTTTCCTAGTCCTACAAGGATTCCTACCCAAACTAGGACTCTAGATCAATTCTGTGTGTTTTAACTCATGTAAGCACAAAAATACATCCAATGCCACCCAAGACTCTTACTACGACTCAATATTATAACAATAAATTATCTCTTAAATGCAATCTGAAAATAAGAAAATGAAATCATAAGTAAGAGATAATTAGTTTTGAAACCTAACAAGGATTCCTAGTGCAAGAAGGACTTAAAATATCGCCAATACGACCAAAACGTAGAAAGATGAAGACTCCTAATCCAACTAGGTTTCGTAGTCCTACAAGAATTCCTACCCGAACTAGGACTCTAGATCAATTCTGTGTTTTTAACTCATGTAAGCACAAAAATGCATCAAATACCGCCCAAGACTTTTACTACGACTCAATGACTTAATAGTATAACATTAAAGGCTAAGCAAAGTACAAATGGAGGTAAAAACATGTTAACAACGTCGCACAAAGTGCTCCTATCATAATACGTAAACCTCCAAAGAATAAAATAGGATATCCCTTTGGGTCCAGACACAAACCAAAAGATACTCCGGAGCCTAAATTGGAGAAGATGATAGAGGCTCGGAAATGTTTTTTGCTCAGCTCCCAGCACCACCCTGCCCTAATGTTAAGAGTTAGGAGATCATTTACTTATATTTATTTTGTATAAAATTTGCATTTACTATACATATTTAATTCCATAATTTATAAGCTCACTAATCTGATCGAATCTATGTTAAGTGAGTGTTGAAATAAATATATTGGAAGTTACGGTTGAATATGTTATAGGTAAGTTATCTCTTGTTCGAAAATCAGTGCTTCATCATTTTTTTAATCAAATTCTCTTCATCATTTTCATGTATCAATTTTTCGTATAAAAAAATATAAAAAATCGATCATTTCTCATTAAATTTTCAGATTCCAAATCTGTACTTTAACACCATCAACAATCCAAGCTAACTCTTCAATCCTGTTCACGAACAAATGGTCAAATTGAAATAATTAAAAGAGGATAACTGATATATATATATATATATATATATATATATATATATATATATATATATATATATATACGGTGCCGATTGGGCGATTGGGAAAGAAAAATATTAGAGATATTTGATGAATACGTATAAATTTGCATAGACAAGTTGGCTGTGGTCTGTGGGATTGGGGCCCGAAAGTTGGGAATACATGCAGATATAGCTCCCATCACCGACCATGTCAATGGCATTGGCATAGTACCATAACTTGATAATGTAACTAGTGGTTTTGGGTTTCCCTTTAAGCATCATTGGAAAACTTAAAGGTGACATGATTTGTCATTGTTCCTCGACTTCGACCACTCAAAATATGCAGAAACCGCCCACTTACAAGTTACAAACAAAACCATTCTTTTCCTAATCGTTTGTTCCTTATAAGCCTGGCTAAGATTACACAAGAAAATACAGACCATTGCCTTTTCCCTTCGATGATCAACATCAAAGATATCAATGAAGTGATGAATTGATCGAAGCTGCCTAGCTAGATATTAATACTCTCCACCGCTGCTTTAAATTTGATAGCTACAAAACTTTTAACCTTATCGAGCAGGTCGAGTTTGACAACGATTAGATGAGATAATGTTATAATACACCTTTTTAAGGGTGACGCTGGATGGTTGTCATTCTCAATAACACCAATTATTCTATATATTAAAAATGATGCAAAATTATTCAGTATGAAGATCGAGGTATACGTGTTCCTTTCGAATCTGTGGCCTATACGTACCATTTATGTTTAGCTTATTTGATTCAACCTTATAACGCAGATGACTATTGTCTACGTATCCCAAGTAACATGTTCTTGCTGCCGACTATCTATCTCCTTTAATTTTACCTTAGTACGTGGCCGGTGTGTTTGATATTCTAACTTGATATCATATCTGGAATATTTGCCAGGAGCTATGCTAAAACTTTGGGAAGAATGGTTTAGTGTGGTCTATGTTGAAAGCGCGCTTGGTTCGAACTATACACGTACTGGATAGTTGTAGCTTCTTGCAGTGTCTAATGGTGTTCGACATGCAAGTTGAATCCATGTCCCGTCGATCTCAGTCTCAGTGATCAGTTAGCCTTGATTGTGGCGTATTGGTGTCTAGCGGCGTTTGGGATTGGGTCATGTATTATATTTGAATTTAAGGATGGTGAAAGAACCGAGAGAACCCTATACTGTACTTTATACCAAAAAATCATGTTTATCTTTGGTACAAGGTTCTTCGATTAGGTAAATTATGTTAGTATCATGTTTAATATTTGCATCCTACGGTAACTTTGACTTTTACTTAGTGGAGCAAAATCAATTTACCTATGTAAGTGAATTACCTTAGCAAAATTGGCCACTGTCGTACATACAACAACATTAGAAATTCGTACGTACGTAAACACTGTCAAAATGAAGGATTTAGAAGTTCGTCTGCACACGGGATTCAGGTTTTTTTAGGTCGCCTTCCCGCCCAGTTACAATGTACTATGAATACGATGGGGTTGAATGACAATCTCCATTAAGGATTAACTAATTCTGAACGGAAATGAAAATACATTCAGGAAAAGAGGTATACTCGGATCAAATTGACACAATTATCCATGATTTTGTTTATCGACGAAGCTCTGATTGTTAATTGGCTGTACAAGACACATTGATTCATCGTAGTGTTTATGTTACCTTATGACTTAGAGATCTACGTACCTATGCACGCTTCTTAGTATTTTGAGAGTCCATGCATAATGCATTGCAGGATGTTGTATGTGGATCTAGCTTGAATACAAGTTCGTCCGGCTTGAAATCATTTTCCTAGGACTATCGGCGAGATGAAAAATGTGAAATAGAAAGTTTTTCTAACGTGCCCTTGGGTATTTGAATTTGCTTTATTTTGTTTTACAATCGGGAACTCCTATTTCTAACGGCACATATCTCTATCTAGCATTATACATAGCACAGTACGTGTAAGTATTAACGAGGGGTGGAACCGTGGAAGTATGCATGGTAGCCCCTATTTCTAATTGACTTAATCAGATAGCTTTCATTGTCTGAATAGTAGATGAAGCAAGTATCGGTGAAGTTTGGTAAATGCCATAATAACGTCACTTAATATGTGTAAGTTTGGCAGTTTCTGGTTCTAGCTAGCTAGTTTAGCAAGTTATGGCCGTGTGAGCAAAAGAGTCATGCATATATTGATCCCAACTCCGTCCCACACCACCATTGGCCTCACTCTTTCGATCCCACAACTAGTATTACTACCCCACACCAACAATGACCAACCAAGAACATACCTGACCACCCAACATATACGTATGGTCGACCTTGGGATCATCAAGAACAGAAAGACCTGTCAGTCATATATAATTCAGAATATTAATTCCTGGTCAATGCACATAGAGATAAATCGTACATAGCAGAGATGGGTGGAGAAAGCCCCCAGCATTCTTGCAGTTGGGGATCTTAACTCCAGTATACTACTGGCCATTAGTCCGACTCACTGCATTCAATTTTGTGCGGTGACCAGTGACTGGTGATCATTATTGTACGTTGTTCGTAAGATATTTCGAGCTAGCTAGCTAGGGCATGCACATATCAATTGCTACGTCTAAAAACCAGATTTGTTGCAGAGTATGATATACATTCGACCTAGCTAGCTATATAGAACCATGCATGTTTCGGAGTATAGTTTAGTTTACTCTGATAAGAATTCCGAGATTTTTACATAAAGCAATAATACCATTCGGTAAGTAGTAATTAAACTCTAATAAAAATCGGAAGTTTTTCACTCTATAATGTGGTAAACATGCACATAATAAAATCGAAAAATATTACTTAAATATAAGAAACTAATCAGAAACAAACACAGTAAATAAAATTAAATAACCACCTCACGTAGACTATGTACTCTATATATAATAATTTTTTCTTCAATAGATAACAAGACACTATTGATGAGAAAACAGTGTATTATTCAGGTATAGGGTATGGATTACGCAGGTGACCACATATTCTTGTAGGAAAGCACAGAGAAGTATGTAGTTGCTTGTTAAGGTGAGGACGAAAGAAACCAGAGACGGGGAAGAAGACTTGACATGATGAGGAAAACACAAGAGGGTCTACAGCCACCGTTTGATATATCCATTCCACCAATCCAACCGTCAGTCATTTATAGTATTTATTAAAGAGTCAAGGGTTGCGTTTGACCATCTGACCCAGATCGAAGAGCCCGACCCTGACATTCAGTTGACTTTCTGACAACCCCATTATTAGTGAGACCTCCAACTAACTGTTACATCGTCTTCTTCATTCATCGATCATTCGACAAAACCCAGCTCTCTCTCTCTCTCTCTCTCTCCAAATTATAACATTGTAATAACCACATATATATAGCTAGCTAGATAGCTGCATTATGTAATTATTAATTTGTATATGTGCAGAAGCAGGAAACCCGTGAGTCTTATTAATATTAACCCTAGCTACTGCAGCAGATCGACAAATCGCAGAATAAGTTAGCTTTACAGTATAAATAAACCTAGCTTCCAACACTGTTAGATTTTACAATATGTATGCTAATATGCATGTGCTGCTATTTTGGCCTATTTCCACAGTTCCACTGCTACGTACATGCATGAGAGATAACTATTATGTCGATATTTGCTGGTGCGATTCGATCGATCACTAGAATTGCTAGTACAACGAATTAACGATTAGATCTAAACCAGGTACTCTATATAATTCGGAGAAAGTTGATCATTTCTAAAATCCAATTTCTTAATTAACCAGATACCATGTAAATTCTCATCTTGAATTCTTGATTTACAAAATATTATCGTGATCAGATCTTTCGGCGAAAGAAGAACGCCATTGTAAATCTAAGAATCTCAAAGGGGGTAGTAATATGGGGTCTGTCCGATAATTAAAGTTATACTAATTCATTTTCATAATACTGTATTAATTGCAAAACGTATTGTATTTGACATTTTTTGTAACTTTTGTCGATGAAAGAAAAAAGTTAAAAAGAAAAACTACGAATACAACCAGGACATGTTATCAATGAGAGAGCATTTTGTCTAACATGAGGCACGCTATTCAACCAAATGTCTACTCTAACTCGGTGTACATAATTAATTTGCTAACAAGTCCACAGCAAAATTAGTCTCCTCCAAATGTACTTACAAAAAAATAGAGGTAAACTGTTCTGCTAGAAAACAAATGTAATGATTCTTCTGCTTCTCAGATGATATACACGGGTATCACCTCCCATGTACTAGCTTTCTTAACGGGTTAGATTTGTCGCTATTTATATCAAATTTTTCATGTGCTTGTTGTGTATGTCACGGTTAATTATACAGACAATAAAAGAAAAGAAATAGAAATATTCTTATATCCATACTAATATAGACGTGTGAGTCAAAACTTCTCTTATTTATATATATTTGGTAGTGTGAATATAAAATTTTAACCGTTCAAATTTTTTATTAATCAATAAAGATCACTTTTGTAAAATAATCAATGTAAACAAATTTCGTTTGATTAACCGATTGTATCAAACAAACATACATCTGATTATGAGACTACTAACTTGCACAAGTACCGTTTATTTGTTTAAAGTAATCGACTTAGCAAACGATTTTTCTTTCAATTCATATTTTACAGAGATAATCTTTATTGAACGATTAAACTTTTGAACGGTTAACATTATGAAATCACATTACTAAAATTATTAAAATAAGAGAGAGTATGGATGTGTGTGATATGGACACAAGTATTTTTCAAAGAAATATATTGATTGCGAAAGAACTTTTCTCAACTGAGAAGTGTGAAAGACATTATGTATATGCTATAATTGTGGCGAAAACTAAATCATGTGTGCCACTATCCCAACTATCTGGAAAGGACCAAAATACCTTGGTGCCAACTTTCCTTTAACTCAAAAGCAGTTAATTCCTTTGCAGGGGTTAACTCTTAAATAAACTTGGTCACCGACCTCAAACTCAAGATGTCTCCGCCTCACATTTGCAAAAGATTTTTGTCTACTCTGGGCTACCCTAAGCCTTTCCTAAACAATTGGGATATTCTCTGAAGTCTCCCGAATAACCTCAGGACCAGGTAAAACACTGTCCTCCGTGTCAAGCCAACATGTAGGTGATAGGAGCACAAAGTGTGATGTTCTTAATGTGATTATGTCTTATTCGTACTCTTTGTTACTTCTTATTTAGTATGTTTTAAGAGTCATTTTGTTAGAATAAGTGTCTAGGTAGAGCTTAACTCAGATATGAGTGAATTGATGATGAAATCGTGCTAAGTGTGAAGAATTCTTGTTGAGATATAATTCCTTGTTTGAGTTAGATTCATCATTTTCTAGTTCTTTGTTTCTAACGTACTCTTCATAATAGGAAAGACAAATTAATGTTGGACAAGGAAAGAAATCCTAATTGTGCAAGGAATAAGGAGAGGCCGTGCGACATTGATGGTTTCCTGTTAGGAGTTGGATTCTAAACCAAGTTGGAGATGGATTTCCAAGGTGTATATGAAAATATTTTCGTGCATATAAATCAGAATAATTAAAGAGATGAAAATATGCACTTTGATGAGTAGTCAAGATTCGTAGTCCAATCCATGCAAGAATCAGAAAGCTTTTCAAAATTCGTAGTCCAACTTTGATGGGCTCCCCTGGACAGCTCAGATCGAATTAGAAGACGTACCATATATGGATAGAAAGCTGTGTGAGTCTAAGTTCTGTAGGATCTTGATTTGATTCTATATCCTATTCCTACAGGGAGATATGACTGAATCATTACTCGGAGGTCCAGTGAGCTCGGCATAATTATCTCAGCCATTGATTTACTTTTGATCTAAGGCTGTGAGAGAAAGTTTGGACCTTGTTTATCCTATATATAGAGACACAAATCTATAACAGAATCACCATAAATTCTTTCACCAAAGAATGTCAAAGAAGTCATGCAACAAATAAATGAGAAGATGTAAGAAAGTCAAATAAGTCATGCAACAAATAAATGAGAAGATGTAAGAAAGTCAAATAAATCATGCAACTAATAAATGAGAAGAGGTAAGAAAAATTAAATAAGGCTGCAACAATTAAGATGTTTGCTGCCTCCCTAATTGAAAGCAGGAAATTCGTGCAAAACAAATCAGTATTAAAGGAGGAAGAAGATATGCAATTAATGTTCAATCCTTATCAGAATCAGAATTATGCCACTGCAGCTTATCCAACTTTGACGGGATCCCCTGGACAGCTCACAATGATTCAAACAATGTATGATATATGGATGAAAATCTATGAAATTCTATTATCAAATGCAATTAGATTCACCTCAATAGTTATTTTCTAGCGAAAGTTATGATGACAACAAGGCACAAAGGTCCGCTCTGCCGAATTGAGAAAATCTTGGAAACCTAAACCAATTTGGTTTCAACTTTGTGGACTTTGTGGTTAATCTCCCTTGTGTTTTTCCCTTATATATATCACCTTATTTCCACAGAAAAGAGGATGAACCTTGCTCACAAGACTTGCCAGAGCTCTGCCTTAAACACTACTCATCATCCTCAATGTCATTCAAGTCGTAAACACCATATTCCTTTCATTCCATTCGATCCAAAGCGCTACGCCGAGGATTGCCAATCAAGTTGAAGCCGTGCTGCCTTGTTTTGATACCGCTAAGGAAATTTGTAAAGTGTAACTCATTGCTTCTTCAATTATGTTTTCGGTTTGGATTCTTTGTGTGATGTTGTCTTTATGTTTTTGGCTAGTTTCGAATTTATGGAATACTCTTATGTAATTTATGATTTTGCAAGATGTTATAAAGTAATTCTGATTTTGTTTTCAATGATTTCTGTGTAGATGTTATGAGTTTATAATTCAATGATTTAATGATTATTTTTCTTGTGCGTTAACTATATGTGATTTAAGGCGCTAAGTTAGTTTTGCATGTAGGATTCTTAAGTGTTTTTGTTAACTTATTAAAGTAAGTGACATGCTTGACTTATTAGTAATCACTAGGAATTAACCATGATCCGTTTGTTATCTAGGATGCGCTAAGTAATTAGATAAGAGATGAATCAATGAAGTGGTAAGATTGAGAATGACATGTTACCTTGTACTTTCTAAGCGCTAAGATAGGATTACCGGGCCATGTTTCGAGTTAGGGATGAGCTAAGTAACCTAGTTCGGCATTAGGTTGTTGTTTGTTCACTCAATACATGTCCGCTAATGCTCGGTATTTGCATAGGATGAGATTATGATTTCGAAGCTACTTGTGATGTTTTGTTTGGTGATGTATGTGTGTTGGTTAGTTGATCACATGTATATATTAGTTTAGGTTTCATATTTTATGTTTGATCCGATCCTATATCTTTAAAACTTTATATCTCTTTGTGAATTTGTTGTTACATTTTTGTGGTTCTTTGCCCTGGTGGATCATTGGTTTGTGAACGATATCCTCTTACTTTATACTACTAACGATGCTTATATGGTTAATATTGATGTCGAGTAATCGAACCGATCAGTAAGTGACATGCATGGTCGCCCAAAGAATGCCTCACCAGTGCCATGCCAATGCTACTATGGTAGCTGTTATTGTAAGTGGGGTAGGCCAATGACAAACATCCCTGCCACTTCTCGCCAAAGTCAAGTACGCATGCCCGAAGTATGTCATCAAATGTTTGAATGGTGCGCTCTGACTGATCGTCTGTCTAAGGATGAACTCAGATGTAACTTAGTGCCAAACTTTATCTGCAGCGCTCGCTAAAGTCTCCAGGTGAAACGAGTATCGCGGTTTGAGACTACAGTCTTCGGAACTCCATGAAGTTTGACTACCACATCCTTGTACAATTCAGCAAACTACGACGCTGGTGAACTCATCTTAACAGGGATGACATGACTTGGTCAATCTATCAACGATCACCTAAATTTCATCATAACCTCTAATCGATCGAGGTAGACCGCCGATGAAGTCGATGGCAATGTGTTCTCATTTCCACTGCGGCACTGGAAACAAATGTAGCAATTCGGCTGGATGCCTATGTTATGCTATGACTTGTTGGCAAACCACACAACGTGCTACATACTCACTGATGCCACTCTTTATACCCTTCCACCAAAAATGATGTCTTATGTCCTCGTACATTTTCTTGCCTCCTGGATACATGGTGAAACTAATACGGTGAGATTCTTTCATTGCCAGATTCTTGTCATAGTCATTGTTAGGACCACGTACATCCTTTGTACCTCACCAGACAGTCATTACCAAAACTTCAATCATCTCCAGCATCATTCGTGTAAACTCGCACTCGTAAGAAATGCGTGCAGAGATCTACCCACTGACTTTGCCCAATGAGCTGCATCAACTGGGGTTTAACTATCATGCTAGTATTAAACCCAAAGAAATCTCCAATATGCAAAGTCATATCGTATCCTTTAAAGTTTCCAAGGGTTTGTTATGGACATGATAATGCTCACTATCTCATACATCAGATATCGACTCAAAGCGTTCGCCATAACGTTGGCCTTGATTACCTGGGTGATATTGCACAGAGACATCATAACCACTCAGGTATTCAACTCATCTCCGTTGTCAAAGGTTCAGGTCTTGCAAGGTGAGGATATACTTCAACCTCTTGTGATCAGTGGAAACCTCGTAAGAAACCCCGTAAAGGTAGTTTCTCCAAATCTTCAAAGCGAAGACAACGACTGCCATCTCTAGGTCGCGAGTAGGATAATTATTTTCATGGTTCTTGAGCTGTCTATAACCATAGGTAACAACTTGGTAATTCTACATGAGCACACACCCCAAACAAACTTGGATGCATCGGTGTACACTTAGTACGGATCGACACTGGTTGGAAGTATGAGAATATGGGTGGTGGTCAAGCAAATGTTCAACTCTAGAAAATCATTCTCACATTTGTCGCTCCTTTTGAATTTCACACTTTTCTTTGTGAGGACAGTTAATGAAGCTGCTGACTTAGAGAAGTCTCGAATAAGTCGGCAATAGTAACAACTAGATGAAGGAAGCTTCGATTCCTGGTCACATTTCGAGATCGTTCCCAATCAAGGACTGCTTAACCTTTGCGGGGTCAATTGACAATCCCGACATCGATATTACATATTTAAGGAATTCGACCTCCATGAGCCAAAACTCACATTCGAATTCTTAGCATACAATTTTGGCGTCATAATGGCTTGAATGTTGATAACAAAGTAATCTCAAGATGATTGTCAATGCATGGAGCTCTATCAGTTATCTCAGCCATCGCTCTGGGGCGTAACAATTCACTACTCTCGACGGAAATGCTTCATGTACTTGCAAGGCTAAGATGTAATGTCATAGGCCTACTGTATTACTCCTCGAGCACATTGCTAAAAGGTCTTCGGCTGAACAAATCTCATCTCCTAAAACCAAGGTCGAACATGCCTAAGTGTCATTCATAAGGCCCACTTCAGAGTCGCGGGCGAATGGGAAGGTCTCTATAAGTCGTCAAGATACAATCATTAGAAAGACTCAATCAACGTGACGCCTAAGGAATTCATGCTTCATTGAAGAGTAACATATAACATCATGTCGTCTATCGGAAACCTTCAGTACAACTCACTTGTTTCTTCGAGTCGTACCATTCTACTTGTTGTCATGCAATGCGTTGTCGTTACATGATCCCGTTCTTCGAATTCCCATCCTCGGAGATTTCATAATTGCCTTGCGTTTAATTTAGTCGAATGTCGTTCTTAGCAATAATGATTTCGTTGACCCTCAACGTTCATTCGTATTTAGCCACGCCTTGATATTGTTAGAATCTTGCGCTACCTCTCACTATTGAGGAGCCAGTTGTGAGGCGAGTTAGGTGTTTGTAGGTATTTATGAGACTTGGACCTCGTAACCCCATGATTACTGCCTGGTCAGTTGTAAGCAACACAACATGTGAGTAATTGTAGGATTTGTTCTACAAGCATTGTTCCTACTTTTTAGATAAATTTGTGAATCTCTAAGCTCCCCACCTTATTTCTAGGAAACTTCGTTGTTTGCGAAATACGTTCATAGGACCCTTGTGTTCCCTATGTCTGCCTGATTGTACTTACTAGAGGTAGCCCAATCGTGTGAACTACAACATGTTCTAGTGCCTAATTTCGGCACTTGTTTTACATCCGGCCTGTGCGGAGGAACTCCTAGTGGAGTTTGACATAGCACTTGTTTTTCATAGTTTTCTTTAACATTTGAAATTTCATTGTGATTGTCTCATGCACTTGTATATGCAACTAATATCAATGTGCCATATTTAAGAGCTTATATATGTATATAATTGTTGTGTGATGAATCTTTATATGGAACCATATGTAAGAGAAGTTGTGCATGAGTAATTTGTTTGCAGAGAACTTGGTAAGCTTCCAATCTGGGTTGATATTTTGATACTGGTATGAACATATATTATTACGGTGAAGCCCGTGTTTGATACCGCAATTTATATTTATCTTTACGGTGAAGCCCGTGTTTGGCACCGAAGTTTATATTTACGGTGAAGCCCGTGTCAGCCACCGTAGTTTATATTTATCATTACGGTGAAGCCCGTGTCTGGCACCGTAATTTATATTTATCATTACAGTGAAGCCCGTGTCTAAAACCATCATTTTTATTTACAGTGAAGCATGTGTCTGGCACCGTAGTTTATATTTATTACTACCTACGAGGAGCAACCAGATTATATTTAAGACCAAGATGTCATGACACTACATAACCGCGAGGTGCCCGTGGTGAAGATGCAGTGGAAACGACATAGCCGTAATGTGGCCACTTATGCAGGAGGCATATCCGCATCTCTTTTCACATTCAATTAATTTCGAGGACGAAATTTCTTTAAGGGGGGTCACATCTTGGACCAGCTCCGCCGTAAAACGATATTGTAAGTTTAGGGCACTCTCCTCTCTGGTCTTCACGGTTTTTTTCTAGGAGCTGACGAGCAACTTTCCAATAGGTCACCCATCCTGGGATTGCTCTAGCCCGAGCAAGCTTAACTTCAGAGTTCATATCCCCTCCAAAACCATTGAGCCCCCAAAAGGCCTCATGTTAGATGGACATGGGTATGTATATATAAGACATATCAATCATTCTCTATTGGCCGATGTGGGATATTACAATCCACCCCCTTAGGAGTCTGACATCCTGGTCGGCACATTTGCACCACATAACAGAGTGGCTCTGATACCAAACTATCACATCCCAGGATTGGCTCCGCCGTAACACGATATTGCCCGCTTTGGGCACTCTCCTCTTTGGCCCTCACGATTTTGTTTCTAGGAGCTCATGAGCAACTTCCCAATAGGTCACCCATCATGTTATTGCTCTAGCCTAAGCAGGCTTAACTTCGGAGTTCATATCCCCTCCGAGGCTATTGAGCTCCCAAAAGGCCTCGTGTTAGATGAACGTGGCTATATATATATAAGGCACATCAGCCCCTCTCTGTTGGCCGATGTGAGATATTACAAACTCACTCACTCAAGAATTAACCTAACACATGAAAATAATATATATATATATATATATATATATACAATGGTCTAAATATCGCTTATCGGTATCGTATCGGTCGAGGAGTAAAACGATATATCGGAGATATATCGGGGATATATCAATATATATCGGTTTTATCGGATTTGCTTATTTTCAATAAAATTTATAAAATTATACTTTAATATGTACCAAATAAACTAAAAAACGGTACTAAGTAAACTAAAGAAAATAAATACTTGATTTTGTGACAATTAAAGTACACGAACGGCACCTAATAATAAAAATATATATGAAAAAATGAAAAAAAATATATATAAGTTTTTCAAAAAAAGAGAGGAAATAAATATTACAAAATTAACAAAAAATTGAAAAATAAATAAAAAATCAAAGTTTAACTGATATTTGACCGATCTATCGGAGTTTGACCGATATTTGACCGTTAACCGATATATTCAACCGATATGGTTATATCGTATTGGTTTCTAAATATCACCGATGTATCGCCAATATATCGGCCGATATATCCGATATTTTGAACACTAAATATATACTCGTATCGACGAGCACGACTTAATGGAGTAAGTCATTACTCCAAGCACTGCCGGAAGTGCTGCCCTAAGCTACTGCACGTAGGCCCCACACGTCGGTACCTAAACCTTATCAAAACATCACGACTTCAACTACAAAGATGGAGATCACAAGGAGTAAGCAACATTCAAAACTTGATTGAAACCTAACTCGGCCAGAAAGTGGCCGGAAAACGACCGGCAAGAATTTGAAAAACTCACACTTCACACTCATGAATTCGAGCTCCAAAACCATTACGCTCATGCCTAGAAGTAAGCATCGTTAGTAGTATAAAGCAAGATGGTATCGTTCACAAACCGGGGATCCATCAAGGGCAAGAATCACAAATATTTAACAACGAATTTATAAGAGTTTGAGGATTTTGGGATATAGGATCGGTATCAAAACAGAAAATAAAACCTAAACTAATATATACATGTGATCAACCAACCAACACATAAGCAATCACCAAACAAATCATGTAAGAACAAAGCCATCGAAATTTACTCTCAATCATATTCATGCTGTAAGTATCATAGTTTATCTTAAGTTCGATTATGCATCAAGTCCCTACTTGGTTCCTAATACATAGATACATTCGGCTCAACTACTTGTCTTGCTACGAAATCTAACATACAAATTCATCATGCAATTACGTATCACATAGAAAAATCAACATGTTTAAGCACCTATCCAATATCGAACTTAAGATCATAATCGGTGAAAGAACAAAGAACAAACAACTAATAAACTACTTGTATCAAAATCGTTTTCAACTTTGAATGATTAACATATGTAACATCAACTACTTGTCTTAATCACACATGTAATATAAGAACACACCAAAAATTAATCAAGAACATAAATAAACAGAAACCTAAACATAAACATAAATCATCCAAGAACAAGAACATAAAAACCCGAAAACTAAACATGAAGATCATAGAGTTACACTTTATAATTCTCATCCCAAGGTTTTTTTTACAAAGGTAGCACAAAATTTTCAAGAGTATCGTATCTTAGGCTCCCAAGCTTTGGACAGAGAATATGGTGAAGATTGGTGAATTTAGATTCTATGGTTCTTGGTGAATGAAAGTGTTTGGGCAGAGCTTTGGCTAGTCTTGGGGCAAGGCTGATGATCTTATTCTATGGAAATGACGTGCTATATATAAAGGAAGAAACCTAAGGGGGGCTGGTCACAAAGTCCCCAAATTTGAAACTAAATTGGTTTAGGTTTCCTTGAATTTTTTTCAATTCGGGAGAACTGACCTTTGTGCCTTGTTGTCGCCATAATATTCTCTAGAAAATAGATATTGAGGGAATTCCAATGATATTTGAAAATAGACTTCCGTAGCTTTCCATCCATATATCATGCATTGTCTGAGTCATTGTGAGCTGTCCAGGGGAGCCAATCAAAGTTGGATGACCTGCACTGCCAGAATTCTGATTCTGATAAGGATTGGACATTAATTTCATATCTTCTTTCTCCTTTAATGTTGATTTCTTTTACACAAATATCTTCCTTTGAATTAGGGAGGCAACAAGAATCTTAATTGTTGCAGCATTGTTTGAATTTTCTTATCTCTTCTCATTTATTTGCTGCATGCATTCTTTGACATTCTTATCTCTTCTCATTTATTTGCTACATGTCTTCTTTGACATTCTTTGGTGCAAGAATTTATGGTGATTCTGATATAGATTCATGCCTCTATATATAGGAGAAATAAGGTCCCAACTTTCCCTCACAACCCTTGATCAAAAGAAATCAATGGCTGAGATAATTCTGTCGAGCTCACTGGACCTCCAAGTAATGATTCAGTTATATATCTCTATAGGAATAAGATATTGATTTTATTCCAAATCCTACATAAATTACTCACACAGCTTTCTATCCATATATTGTACATCTTCTAATTCGATCCGAGCTGTCTAGGGGAGCCCGTCAAAGTTGGACTACAAATCTTGACAGCTTTCTGATTCTTGCATGAATTGGGCTTTTAAGTGCATATCTTCTTCTCTTTAATAATTCTGATTTATATGCACGAAAATCTCTTCATATACACCTTGGAATTCCATCTCCAACTTGGTTTTATAATCCAACTCCCAATAGGAAACCATCAATGATGCACGGGCTCTACTTATTCCTTGCGCAACTAGGATTACTTTCCTTCTCCACATGGATTTGTATTTCCTAATAATAATAAGTACGTTAGAAACAAAGAAATAGGAAATGATGAATCATACTCGAACAAGGAATCATATCTCAACAAAGATTCTTAACACTTAGCATGATTTTATCTTCAATTCACTCATAAGCGATATAAGCTCTACCTAGACACTTATTCATACAAAAGAAACTAAAACATACTAAATAAGAGGTAACAAAGAGTAAAAATAGGGCATAAACGCATTATGAAAATTGTGCCCCTATCAGAGAGAGCTCGAGCTTCGTGACTTGCTGGAAAGACCGCAACGACGTCGGCTGAAAATTGCAAGTGTCACAGCTGCTCAAATGGTGGTCAAGGTGGTGCGGGTCCTAGATCAATCGAAGGAGAATGTCAAGCCGATCATTTTGATAAGTGGATTGGGTTATAGCATTGCCGATGGAGGAGAATGAAGCCGGCGAAAATTTCTGGAAAAAGAGAGAGAGAGAGAGTGCCAAAGGGAGGAGAGAGAAAGGGTCGGGGTAGCTTTTAAAAATCTGATTTTCCAAATGTTGGGTTTCTTCTTTTCTACCCCCTATTTTACTACTTTTCAAAAATGGCCCACATCGTTTGTGATTCGTAATGTTTTCGCATGACGTTCTTTTTACATGTGTCATGTGTCTACGAACTCGTATCAACGAGCTGTACGATTTTTGTGAAGAAAGTTTTTACAAATTCCTTATAGATTTAAAAGTCAACTTTTGGTCAACAAAACTTAAACCTTTTTCGACTTTTTACTTTCGGACTCACTTCCTTTCTAAAGAATAACTAAAGAGAACGCGTGGGATAAGAATTCACTCAACTCTCCACTTGGAAAATTTCACAGAAATTACAGGAAATAGGATTTGGAAATTCAGGTTATTACAACCTGCCTTCTTAATTTTGCCAATGTATCAATAGTATATAGTAATTTATGAGAGAGAGAGAGAGAGAGAGAGAGAGAGAGAGAGAGAGAGAGAGAGAGAGAGAGATGAAAAATGAAGGAGAAAATGGGATGAAATCTGATTCAAGCCAAATTAGGATTGGCATTACCCAACTCAGATATATTACTACCAAACAGTCTTTCATACTACTAATTCAACTGAGATATACTTATTTCATTTTTCGTCTGGGCTCCAATGAAGTTGTTACGTCCCTGCCCGTGATTGATATCATGTTATTTCATCCTGTGATTTGTCAAGTTAAACCTTTTTCAATAATAAGGCATGTAGGTTGATATTGCAAAGAAAAAATGACATAGTTAAGAAAACTTGATAGATGTGAATACACCTAGACATGGATGTGAAATCAAACATGCTAAGCTGCAACCATGTATTAGACTTGAATTCTATTGATTATTGCTTGTTATACATATCAATCATATATATAGCCTAATCTACATATAAATTAATCTGTGATTCATGCCGACACTCCCCTTCAAGTTGGTGCATACATATCAACCATGCCCAACTTTTTAAGTGAATCATAAAACCTTTAGACACTCATTTTGTGAGCATATCGGTAAGTTGCTCTTCTGTAGAAACAAAAGGAAAACTAATAATCTTCGCGTCTAGCTTCTCTTTTATAAAATGATGATCAACCTCCACATGTTTTGTACGATCATGTTGCACAGGATTATGTGAATATCAATAGCTGCCTTGTTATCACAGTACAATTGCATAGAACATTTAGGCTTAATACCCAAATCTTGTAGCAAATTTCTAAGCCATAACAATTCGCCACTCCCTGAGCCATACTTCTGTATTCTGCTTCAGCACTAGATCGAGTTACCACATTTTGTGTCTTACTCTTCCATGTAACAAGATTACCCCCAACAAAGGTAAAGTACCCTGATGTGGATCTCCGATCTGTAATATTTGCAGCCCAGTCTGCATTTGTGAAGCTACAAATTTCAAGGATATTATTGTGATTAGAGAACATTACTCCTCTCCCCGGAGCTGACTTCAAGTACCTCAAGATCCTTACAACAACATCCATGTGGTCCTCACTGGGATTATGCATGAACAAACTCACTACACTTACTGCATACGCAACATCTGGTCTGGTATGTGATAGATAAATCAGGCGTCCGACTAGCCTCTGATAACGATGTTTTTCAGTAGGGACTTGATCTGGATACTCTGCTAACCGATGGTTCTGCTCAATAGGAGAATCAATGGGAATGCAGGCCAACATACCTGTCTCTGTTAGTAGATCAAAGATGTACTTCCTCTGACACAGATAGATACCATCACTTCCCCGGGCTACTTCAATGCCTAAGAAGTACTTGAGTGTACCTAGGTCCTTCATCTCAAACTCTGTGGCAAGTTGTTTCTATAATCTATCCACCTCAACAGTATCATTTCCAGTAACTACTATATCATCAACATATATAATTACGGCTGTTACTAGGGGTGGGCATAAAAACCGGAAATCTCGATCCCGTCCCGAAATTCATAGGGACGGAATGGGACAGAGGTCTAAAAACGTTTGTCCCATCCCGATCCCGTCCCGTTTCATAATAGTGGGATGGGACGTGGGACGAATAATTTCTATTCCGCTTCGTCCCGTCCCGTCCCAATTTTATTGAAAACTTAAAAATTCTTATATATTTGTATCAAAATAAAACTAATGTATGTATTTAATAACTCCAAAATTATATCAACTCAAATAATAATGGTAAATTATAATATTTTGAACATAATATGCATTTTTTTGTTAAAATTTCATTATTGAATGTTACTTTGTTAATGAAAAAGTAAAAATATAGATTTTTATTTAACTTCATAGGAAGGTGGGATTTGTCCCGTCCCGTCCTGATCCCGTCCCGTCCCAACTGGGATTTATTCCGAGTGGGATGCATTCTTAAAAACTCTCGTCCCGTCCTGATCCCGTCCCGATTCAAAAGAGTGGGATGAGACGTGGGATGAGCCTCGTCCTATCCCGTCCCATCCCGTCCCGTGCCCACCCTTAGCTGTTACATTCCCTTGTTGATGTTTGAGAAATAACGAGTGGTCTGAATTACTCTGTCTGTAGCCAATTTGCCTCATGAATTATGATATTCTTCGAAACCAAGCACGAGGTGACTGTTTAAGACCATACAAAGACTTTCTCAATCTGCATACAGAGTTACTTGGAGAAATGGCCACATATCCAGGCGGAAGATACATGTATACTTCATGTGTTAGTTTTCCATGAAGGAATGCATTCTTAACATCAAACTGCCTAAATGGCCAGTTTAGGTTAGCAGCGACAAAGAGCAATACCCGGATAGTGTTTATCTTTACAACAGGTGCAAATGTCTCATCATAGTCTATGTCATATGTCTGGGTGAACCCATTCGCTACTAGGCGTGCTTTATACCGGCTTACTGACCCATCTGGATTATGCTTCACTGTAAACACCCAACGACATCCTACAACCTTCTTGTCATATGGTGGAGGTACAAGCTCTCAAGTATTGTTCTTTTGTAATGCTTCCATCTCTTCCTCCATTGCTTTCCTCCATTTTGGATCTCCTAATGCATCCTGCACTTTGTTAGGTACTGATAGAGTAGATATTTGATTCACAAATGACTCATATGACTTAAATAATCTTTTGGTAGGTATAAAATTTGCCACATGATACTTGGCTTTAGTCTGAATGGTAGGTTCATATTTTTTTGTTGGTTGACCCCGAGTAGACCTATTTGGCAAACCATATTGTGTACTATTAGCCTTAATAGAATGACTAACCTCAAATGAGTGATCTTCTGTACCAGGAGAGCATTGATCAGGGGTATAAACAGTTGTACAGGAGACATGAAGGGCAGTCTAGTGCCTGTGTAGCTAACACATTGGTAATCTCAACGGAACCTGTTACCATATCGGCTGGCTCACTTGTTTTCCCCTCTCCATGATACAACTCTCCAAAATATGAATTCTCCCCCTGAAGAGCTATATCATAAGAGGGAAAATAACTCATGTCCTAAAAAAAGGTAACATGCATAGTGACATAGTACTTCAAGGTAGGGGGATTATAGCACCGGTACCCTTTCTGATGTCCTCCGTACCCAACAAACACACATTTTACTGCCCGGGCATCCAACTTAGAACACTGATGTTGTGGAAGATGAACAAAAGCAACACAACCGAAAACACGGGCAGGAAGATTATGAAAAGAGGGTAATGAGACATGAGATGCAAGCACCTCATAGGGAACTTTCCCCTGAAGGACACGAGATGGAAGATGATTAATGAGGTGGGCAGAAGTAATGACAGCATCATCCCAAAGGTATTTAGGCGTATGGGCACTAAAAAGAATACACCGAGCCATATCAAGTAAATGACGATTTTTTCTTTCAGAAACCCTATTTTGCTCAGGTGTGTATGGACACGTTGTTTGATGAACAATTCTGTGTGTGTTAAAGAACTCTTGAAAGACATGATTCATATATTCCCCCCCATTATCAGAACGAAGAACTCGAATGGTGGCATTATATTGTGGTTGGGCAGAAGTATGGATAGCACGAAAAGCTAGAAAAACCTCATCTTTATTTTTAAGAAGAACAATCCATGAAAGATGTGTGCAATCATCAATAAATGACACAAAATACGCATTCCGGACACAGTAGACTCTTTAGAGGGTCCGCAAACATCAGAATGAATTAATTCGAAAGGAAGAAAACTTTTAGTAGAAGTACTAGGGGAATAAGTAGATCGATGACTCTTGCCCAAAACACATGTCTCACAACATAAAAAAAGACTGGTCCACACTAATAAACAAAGTAGACATGGATTTTTTCATAACACTAAAAGATGGATGTCCTAAGCGACGATGCCATAACCAAACATCACTTAGCTTGTTAGAAGTGGAGAGTAAAGCGGTCTGAGACTGTCCCCCTTGTTTTCCCCGGCGTATGTCAGATCTAGATGAAACAACCTGCCCCTCAGAGACCCCCGACCAATTACCCTGTCGGTGATAAGATCCTGAAATATCACATACATAGGAAAAAAGGTCACAGAACACTAAGCGTCAGCGTTCAATTAGGGAACAAATATCAAATGATGAGATAAAGCAGGTACATAGAGTACATTGTGAAGCTCTATAGTGGGAGTAATACGAACATACCATGTCCCTAACACGGGGAAAACCTCACCATTAGCATTAGTAACATAGGGTATGGGTGGAGGGGACAATACGGCAAAATAAGATTTGTCATAAGTGATATGATCAGATGCACAGAATCAATAATCCATGTATCAAAATTAACAAAGTGAGAAATATTGAAAGCCATACCAATTTGACCACGGCCAACGATGGAGGCTGTAGGTGCTCCTCCAGCGGTATGATGATCATGCCCAACCACACCATAGATATCTGGTTCCGGAACTAATTGAATAGATGCTTTTGCCTGGGGACGATAAGTAGGCCTCTTAGGCCTAAGGTGTGGATACAATTTCCAATAGGTCGCACGAGCATAGTTAGTACCATGGCAATAAGAGCAAGGAGGACGGGGCTGATTCCCGAATCCTGGTGGTGGTCCTTGTCGATGAAGGGGACCAGAAGTTGTTTGCGGAAGGGGTGGTGCCGGAGATCGAGCATGAACAGTAAGACTAGAAACGAAAGCCGGTGCCTGAAGAATACTCTCATGCTGAGACTCATCCTTTCGGATATAGGTGAAAGCGGTGAGTAGGCTAGGTGGTTCGATCATTCTGAGCAATTCGCCTTTCGCACTAGTATGCTTTGCATCAAGACCTTTCAGGAAATGGTGAACTCGTTCAACCTCCTTCTCCTTTTGGTACCAAACAATATCCTCTTGATTTTTTATCATGCAAGGACGTTTCACATCAATCTCAGCCCAAATATTCTTTAGTTTGGTGAAATAGTGCGCCATCGGTTGCCCATCCTGGTGTATTGCCAAAACTGTGCACATTAACTCATGCACCTGTATGAAATCAGAGTCATTAGTATATAAGCTAGACAATATCTCCCATATGTCCTGCGCAGTAGCACATGCCTCCACCAGATCAACTATCTCATCATTCATAGCTTTCCACAAGACGGACATGACAAGACCATCGTCGTCGTTCCATTTATTATAGGCAACAATATCCTCAGGACTAGGAGCCTTAGTGACGCTGGTGACATGTCTCATCTTGTGCATACCTCAAAGATGAGCAGCCATAAGTCGTTTCCATTTACGAAAATTGGTTCCGTTGAGTTTGGCGCCCTCAAATGAACCACTGTCAGAACCTTTGATAGATACTTTGAAGGTCGGAACATCAGGGAGCTGAGAATCCTCCGTTTCCTGTCCATAACCCATTGAAAAAAAAAACAATGTAAAAAATCAGGGATTAGACAGCAAAAAGCACAAAAAATGGAGAACAATCTGTCTCTGGTGCACTTGCACTGACGGTGAGTATGCACTGACTGAATTTGGCCGAACCGGGTTGGATCGAGTGGACCGGGTCAGGTTGAGTGGACTAGGTCGTTTCGGGTCTAGTTGACCAGGTCGTATCGGGTCGAGTTGACCTGGTCGGGTCGCGCCGAATCTGGGCTGGGCCGGGTCGGGGTGAAATAAAACTGGGTCAAGAAAAAGAACGGACAACGACTTTGGGTCCGAGCGGCGACTACGGAGGTAGAGGACGGCGACGTTGGGTCCGAGCAGGAGTGGCGGAGGGACAGCGACGTCGGGTCGACTGCGGGTCGATGAGCGCTGGTGAGGAGCAGCGGTGTCGGGGGGGGGGGGGAGCAGCAGTGACGGAGCAGGAAGAACGGAGCACGGAGGGCAGCGACTTCGGGTAAGCGTGTGGAGAGGGCGGCGACTGCGGGTCGATGATCGCCGGTGAGGAGCAGCGGAAGGTCGACGGCGATGTCGAGAGGCGCCAGAGGGCAGCGGTGAGCACGAGAAGGCGACCGGCCGAAAAAAAAAACAGAAAACAGAGCAAGAAGGCTCTGATACCAACTTGAATTCTATTGATTTTTGCTTGTTATACATTCATACAAAGATCAATCCTATATATAGCCTAATCTACCCATAAATTAATCCGTGATTCACGCCGACTCGTCGACAATTAGATTTTCCCTTCAAAACAATATATGAACTCTCTTCTCTCCTCACTCCCAAAAACTTCACCACCATTAATTTCCAGACTCTTCACCACCTTATTCCTCTTTGTCACCTAGCCTTCTACCTTTACTTGGCTTCCCTCTGTGTTCAAGGCTGGAACCTTCATTGTTCTTTAGGCTCAATATTACGTGAATACTAGTTGATATATGAACTATATATGCATGATTGAAAACCTTTTTAGAGTGGCTGATGTGCTTATAAACCTCGAAGTGGTCACAGTCGTCTTCAATACTTGATTAGTGTGGGTGCTTATACAAATGTTACATTTTTCTGGCGGTTTAAGCCAGTATTTGCGGAAAAAGAGCTTCTACCATGTATAAAAATTATCCACCGAATGTATTCGTACTTGGAGAAAGCTATGAAAAAGTGAAGATAATGAAAAGGCATAAATGCCGATTTGCACCCCAAACTTGGCTGAAATTGTCAATTTGCACCCCGAACTTCCATTTGAGTCAATTTATCTCATAAACTTGGTAAAAATTGCTGATTTTCACTCTGAACTTGCATTCGAGTCAATTTACCTCCTAAACTTGGTAAAAATTGCTGATTTGCACCCTATCCGTTAAATTTAATGTTTTCCATCCAATTTTAAGTCACATGTCATGCATTTAAGGGGTAGTATTGTCATTATATATTTATTCATATTGAATAATGAAATAAATTAATAAAATTACTTAAGAGGAACACTTGCTACAATGTTTTTTTTTCGAAACATGTTATTAATTTATATATTTATTATTTTACGTGATATGATATGTTAAAAGATATTAGAAAAATATAAGTAAATACATTGAAAATTAAAAATAAATGTGTGTTATGTGAGAATTAATATTCTACCATTGTGTGTGTCTTAGTCTTATTAGGTTTCCTGTTAGAGATAGATTCACATCTCTGTAATAGATTAGGACTCTGAATCCTATGAGATTGTGGTTATGTAATGCCTATATATAGGCCCAATTATCAATAATTAAACGGTTGCGTTTTGTTCAATTACATCACTATTATTCTCATTTCGTTCCTCCTCCAACAATGTATATATATACACAACACACTATATTTGAATGAGTGGGTATGTTAAATATATAATTCGAAGTAGGGTTAAGTATGTAGAAAAAAGATGTAAATAAATAATTTGATTAAAAAATAATCCTCCTTTTAAAGAATATTTTTATTTGTTTTTAAGAAAAATATAAATAGAAAATGACAACTGATAGGAGCACATAGTGTGACATTCTTAATGTTTATATACCATATTCTTATGCTTTGTTACTTCTTATTTAGTTGTTTTAGTTTCATATTTGTCATTTCTATATTCTAAGGAGAGCTATTTCGAATTTTGAATAAATTGATGATGAAATTGTGCCAAGTGTTAGAACTCCTTATTGAGCTAGGATTCCTTACTCGACTATGATTCTACTTTCCTATTTTCATTCTTTCCTATTCCTTAATCGACGATTTCTTTTCAGGAAAGACAAATCATATTTGGAAAGGAAGTAGAGTTGCCAAGATGCATTCCTAGTGAGACAAGGAAATCATGTTCGAGTTGAAGAAGGAGAAGAGGAGGCCGGCCTAGCTACTCCTAGTTGGACCAAGAGATGATGCCGTGCAACCCTTAAGTGATCTCCCTATTGGACTTGGTTTCCTACATCAAGTTGGATATGGAGTACATGAATCAAAATCCATAACAAAGAGGATTTCAGTTTCTCAATTGGTTTCTATCTCCTAAATGGGACGGCAAGAGGCTTCCTAGACTCCTATATATAGAGGCTCGGCCTCTCCATTCAGATCATCAACCTTGCACACAAAGCACAAGCCATAGCTCTGCCGAAATACTCTTCCACCCTCCAAGAAATCCTAAAACCGAAATTCATCCTTTTCCACCCTTTGGATTCGAAGCAAGTAGCCTAGGATCTTTGTTTGCTTGGAATAAACCCCGTAGGAATATTTTAAAGTGTAACTCTATGATCTTCATGTTTTATTTCGGTTTTATGTTTTCTTGTTCTTGGATGATTTTTGTTTTTGTTTTGTTAAAGTTCAATTCAATCTTGTCTATGAGATAATTGTTCTTTCGAATTGTGTAAGAATTAAAGATTTCGATTTCTATTTCAATGATTTCTGTTTTGATGCCGTGAGTTATTGTTCCATGTTCTTGATTAAATTTCGATGTGTTCTTATATTACATGTGTGATTAAGACAAGTAGTTGATGTTGCATATGTTAATCATTCAAAGTTAGTAACGATTATGATACAAGTAGTGGATTAATTGTTCTTTGGTTTTTCACCGATTTTTGATTCTAAGTTTGGCATTGGATGGGTACTTAAAACATGTTGATTTCTCTATGTGATATGTAATTGCATGATGAATTGGTATGTTAGATTTCGTAGCAAGACAAGTAGTTGAGCTCGAATGTATCCATGTATTAGGAACCAAGTAGGAACTTGATGCATGATCGAACTTAGTGTGGAATCTTGATACCTACGGCATGAACATGATTGAGAAGGGAATTCGATGGCTTTGTTCTTACATGATTTGTTTGGTGATTGTTTATGTGTTGGTTGGTTGATCACATGTATATATTAGTTTAGGTTTTATTTACTGTTTTTATGATTCAATCTGAAAGCTATATCAAACTTTTTATATCTTTATGAATTCGTGTTAATTGATGTGATCCTAAGCCCTGGCTGGATCCCCGGTTTGTGAACGATACCCTCTTGCTTTATACTACTAATGATGTGCTCAGGGTTAAATATTGATGTCGAGTAATCGAGCAATCATCAACAACATTACCCCTCATGTGCATGATATTTGACGCAAAATTGGATAGAAACAGTTAAATTTAAGGGATGAGGTGCAAATTGACAATTTTTACCAAGTTTAGGAGGTAAATTGACTCAAATACAAGTTCGGGGTGTAAATCGGCAATTTCTACCAAGTTTAGGAAGTAAATTGACTCAAATGCAAGTTCGGGGTGCAAATTGACAATTTCAGCCAAGCTTGGAGTGCAAATCAGCTTTTATGCCTATTGAAAAT
Organism: Argentina anserina; assembly: GCF_933775445.1. Taxonomy (NCBI): domain Eukaryota; kingdom Viridiplantae; phylum Streptophyta; class Magnoliopsida; order Rosales; family Rosaceae; genus Argentina; species Argentina anserina. The sequence goes on from NC_065876.1 coordinate 17,248,505, forward strand.
GCATATGGAAGGCCGCCTCATCTACTTGATCATGGATGGGGAGGCAGGAGTCGAGAGGAGAATAAGAGCAACAAGAATAATAATAAAAAACATAATAAGAAGAATCTTTAAAGAGCAATGGGCACAAGGTGTTTCCCTAAAAAAAAATGAGCACAAGGTGTATAAGAACGACCCTCCACAAAAGTAGTTAGGGAATAAGGCCTGGAAGCAGCTAACGAAAAAGTAGACAATGGTGCAGTAATTGTTTTTTATAATATATGGGCTTGAGCCTTACTTAATTAGAAGTGTTTGCTCTTGAATATACTTTTTTTCTTATACTCAACAGTTTGAAGTTTGAACTCACAGGTCATCAATGAAATGGTTAGACTAGCAAATAATTGACAGGCATTTTTCGCAAGGGAATAAAAGAAGTACAGTTCAAGGGTAAGTATCGTCTTCCAATTATTGAAACTTAATTGTCCAAGTGATTTCAAAAGTTATATTAGCAAATGGTATGGGAAAAAAATGCAGGATACACAAGTCCAAAAGGGACGGTCAATTGTGGTTTGTATCGAAGCCCCACACTTAAAACCCAGATATATATGAAGATCCTCTGGCCTTCAACCCATGGAGATGGGAGGAGCAGAAAACCCAACTTAGATTGCAATAGAAACGCTAACCTTAATTACCAATATCATTCTTAGAACTGAATGCATGATGATTGAACACTACTAGAAATATAGCCTAAAGGACCCTTTGATACCTATAGGGACATTTATATGTGCCCTTTGAGACAAGTGTGCTATGTGTTCCATTTGCTAGTGTTCATATTGCTAAATGAGACATATAACTTAAGTGTCCCCAAATAGTGGGGCCTATAATTTCTCAAACTACAATACACCATAAATACACATACAATTGTACAAATACCATAATTCAATAAGGACAATTAAAAACATATGTGCCCAGATCTCTAATATTAGAATTTATATCAATACTAATACTAATATTTTTCACTGAAATATAAATTAAAATAAATAGGAATCCTCTTGGGCCAATCACAGTGTTATTATATGATTTAGAAGAACTCTAAGGTTCAAATATCCAACAATACATAAACAAATCCAAACTGAGGATTACATTCTCTCTGGAAATAAAGAAACTACTAAAATCAAGTAATGCATTGTAGTAAAATCCCTCTATATCAGGTAAACTAATTCCACAAAATTTCGAACATGAAAATCCAAGTAATTTAAAAGTACTTCTCCAATGGGGGTTCAACTTCTTTTGCAGAGCGACATGGTCATGCTTGATTACACCATGCCATAGATGAATTAAACCTACAGAACAATAAAAGAAGCACTTAATTACATAAAACTAATTAATGCACAAGAATGATCGAAGGCCAAACACAAATGCATCGACATTACTATACCTCAACGTAAGGTTCTAAAAACCGATAAGCGCTAGTCGGGCGGATTACCGGAGACTAGCGCCTAGAGGACTAGTCGGGGCCTAGGCGGTTTGTATTTTTTAATAGGCAAAATTGCCAAAATACACCCCAAACTTGGTTAAAATTGTCAATTTGCACCCCGAACTTGTATTTGAGTCAATTTACCTCGGTAAAAATTTCCGATTTGCATCTCATCCCTTAAATTTAACTGTTTCTATCCAATTTTGCGTCAAATATCATGCACATGAGGGGTAATGTTGTCATTTTCTATTATATTTTTCTTAAAAACAAATAAAAATATTCTTTAAAAGGAGGATTATTTTTTAATCAAATTATTTATCTACATCTTTTTTCTACATACTTAACCCTACTTCGAATTATATATTCAACATACCCACTCATTCAAATATAGTGTGTTGTGTATATATATATATACATTGTTGGAGGAGGAACGAAACGAGAATAATAGTGATGTAATTGAACAAAACGTAACCGTTTAATTATTGATAATGAGGTCTATATATAGGCATTACATAACCACAATCCCGTAGGATTCGGAGTCCTAATCTATTATAGAGATGCGAATCTATCTCTAACAGGAAACCTAATAAGACTAAGACACACACAATGGTAGAATATTAATTCTCACAGAACACACATTTATTTTTAATTTTCAATGTATTTATTTATATTTTTCTAATATCTTTTAACATATCATATCACGTAAAATAATAAATATATAAATTAATAACATGTTTCGAAAAAAAATATTGTAACAAGTGTTCATCTTAAGTAATTTTATTAATTTATTTCATTATTAAATATGAATAAATATATAATGATAATATTTCCCTTTAAATGCATGACATGAGACTTAAAATTGGATATAAAACATTAAATTTAACGGATAGGGTGCAAATCGGCATTTTTACTAAGTTTAGAAGGTAAATTGACTCAAAATGCAAGTTTGTGGTGCAAATTGACAATTATGACTACGTTTGGGGTGCAAATCGTCATTTTTGCCTTTTTTAAAATTTTTATATAGCATAAAAAAAATTAAAATAATATTAAAATAGGTATTTGAATGGTTTTTAAATAAAAAATACTAAAAATAATCAAAATATAGATAAAACTGCACATAACCTGCCTAGAACCCGCATTAGAAACCACCCAGACCTGCACAGAACCCGCCTAGAAACCATCCAGACCATCACATAACCCGCCCCAAAATTTACCTTGATCTTGAGGCAGATCGTGAGGGGACCACTATCAAATGAGATATAACAAAAATTTCGGCATAGTCTCCCCTGAAAGTATCCAACCCTATCTGCACAAAACAACACTCCCAATATCTCAAATCCAACCTCAACGCCTGGAGCCACCATGCTCTCCAAAATTTCTAAACTCCACAACCACATCCCATAAATATAATTCAAAAATACAACACAAGGTACATTACGGAGTACGCAATATTCGTTACTTAATATCATTGGACCCCTATAGCTCGTAGCTCGTCTTAAACCGCAATTGCCCAACCCACTAAAATGACGGGGTCAATAACAATCGTACAACATTCTATAAACATTGAACCGTGTAAATTTGTATTTTAAACACCTTCTACTCGGAAAGCAAACACGAGACAACACAACACTCAACGAGTCACCATTCCTCTCTTTTCTAAATCACTATTGGGAGACTACTAGTAAATCTCCTCTTTTCTAGCAACTCAGTAACATCGATACTACTGCCAGTTCATCACCTTTCTTCCGATCCTTTACACTCTGCCGGTTCATCCCCTCTATTCCGATTTTGTACTCTCATTGCATTGCCGGTTCATCCCCCTTCTCTCGGTTCTGCAATCTGCAGAGACCACTAGTTCATCCCCTCTCTCCTAGTGTCTCAATAATCTGTCGGTTCACCCCCTCTCTTCCGGTTCTATACCCTTACCTCACAGAATCCGACGCAAGCTCCATAACATAACCCCGAGTATCACTCGTAAACCGATATACAATCACCGTCCCGAACATAATATCAAAACATCACAAAAGTACCATCATGTTCATAAACAACTAACTAAATGTTCAAACACACTATTCCTCTAGTATGCTGTTGACAACATTGTAACAACCAAACTTAAGTTTACGTTTTGAAACCCAAGATAGATCAGTAAAGAAATGATATATATTCTTAAATAAAGGTGACTGCACCCAAACCTTGGTCAGGCTAACTACGTACCATTTTGAAAGGGACAAACCATTTCTAGTTCAACTTCGAGGAATCTCATTCCCGAATATATCATCAACAACGCCAAAATCTCAAATAAACATTGTATAATCCCCATACTTTAATCCAAATCAAATATCTAAATATCAATATATTTAACCAAAAATAATAATAACTCAATATCATCCCAAAATCAATTATCCGTAATTATTCATAAATGATTACAAATTCATAACTTTAAACTTAAAAATCTCCACACGGCTCTTACGATAACCAAATTCGGCAAATTATATTTCGTTGGGTTCGTATCAATGACTACGACCTAACAAAGCCACTCATTGCTTCAATTATTACCTCATGTGCCGCCGCACGCGCTGTCATAGTGGCTGCACGTGGGTCTCACGCGCCACCTCCAACCACTCTAAAATGACTCAACTCCAACATCAAAGTTGTAGATCAAAAAGAGATAAGAAACTTTCATACCTGCGTCGAAGCTTAGTTTGGCCGGGAAGTGGCCAAAAATCGACTGAGATGCCGATGGGGTCCTAAATTGTGGAACCCGATCTTGTAGCTCGATTAGAACCTCTAGGTGAATGAAATTGAAATCAGAGAGAGAAAGTAGGTCGGAGACGGTGGTGTCGACGCTTGTCGTATCTTCCAACTGTCGCAGTTTCTCGCATGGTGGTTGGCGAGGCATGGGTCCAATGCAGATTGAAGGAGAAGGACGAGACGAAGCAAACGGGACCATTAGCCGGATTACGGAGATCGGCGCCAGCGATGGAAACTAGGCTCTTGGGTGAACAGTACCCGACGCGGTTTTTTTCTAATTTTCTTCCTTTTTTTCTCTTTAATTCCCATATTTATACTATTTTCTAAAAATGCCCAAATACCCTTTTTGATTTGTAACTTCTTCATAAGAACTCTGATTTAGGCAAGCCGGGTGTCTACGAACTCGTATCGACGAGCTCAACAATTTTCGTTAATGAAACTTTCCCAAAAATCTTATGCATCTAAAAGTCAACTTTTATAATCGTAAGGAATGGGTAAAAAGGGGTTCGGGGCGTATCATTTAGAATGTTGCCTCAAGGTTTAACTGTTTTCTTCACAACACCTACACCAAATACAAGTTATTACACTAAATTACATATCATACATAAAGTTTTGCTTCTCTGGAGAAAAAAATGCACAACTGAAATATAACAAATCATAATCTAAAAGTAAAAGGACGTTGAGGAAATGTCATTTCTAACACTTGAGCCATAATCACAATAAACATCGTTCACCATCATACTTCTACATTGACTTACAGTATTTGCCCTGTACTGTTTGGTACCTCTAACAATGGTCTCCTTGTAAAATGATACAAGAGATTCTGCAGGTCAATCATAATACCATCAAGATCTACTTTCCAGCACCTAGTGCAAAAATGAGTGAAGTAATTAAAGGAAACAAATTCAGGCCGTTTGCTTACATTAACAGTTGGTTCTAAGTAGAGCAACCAAACTACTGAGTGAAGATCTACGGCACATAAATTAACGCCACATTGACCAATTTGCATCTATATATATGCCATAAAATGCATACAGACCAAATTCATGAATCTATGAAAAAGCTAACAATTTCACCATTAGGCATGTCAATAGATTCAACATGCTCATGCAACTCGCCACATCCCGAAAATAATTACTATCAATACTAAAATTTGTAACTTTAAAACTTACACATCATATAACTTGTAGGATATATTTTGTGTTAACAAAGAAAAACTTACCTTGATTATCCTTCAGCTTCTAAGAGAAGGAAGATCTAGCTTTTGTGCAAGCCCTTCAAGTTACCGATTTGAGTGTGGAGAGTGATTGCATATATTAATGCAGTCACAAGGTACAAAATCTCTCCGATATTTCCGATATATTCTCCGATATCTACTTTAAAAAACGATATATTTTAAGGGTAAATATCTTATTTTTTCCCGTATCTGCGATATTTCTCTGATAACATAAAATATCTCTGATATTTACGATATATCCAATATATCTTCGATATTAGAGAAATATATGAAAATTTTTACTTAAAAAAATTTAACTCAACTTGAGGCTGTCTCAGACTTTCTTGACCTGGAGTTTTTAATTAATTAATCACCTCGAGCCTCGAGGGATATAAAAAATAAGACTAGAAGAGTAGTCATTGAATAGGCTAATTTTAATTTTTCGTAAAAGATATCGAGATGAGTAGTGAAAATTTAAAATCTTAAGTCTTAAAAGTCAAGCCATATCAGTGACTAGTGTTCTCCTTGACCTTGAGGGAATCCAAAATATATGGTCACAACGTAGTCTCACACTCTCATGAAGGTCATAAGAGAATATCCAGAATTCCAGATGAAGAGTGAGTTTTCGAGTAATTTCAATAACAAGTGTTCTCCTCGAGGAATATAGTTCATTTACAACTGATTGGTGGGCACAATGGGGGTATTTTGCACCAAACGTATCAATAATTGCCATGCGTATTTTAGCACAAACGGCTTCCTCTTCTGCTTGTGAAAGAAATTGGAGTACTTTTTCTCTTATTAATACAAAGCAAAGGAACCGTCTTGTATATCAGAAGTTGGAAAAACTCGTATACTGCTACTACAACATGAAGTTACGACTACGTGATAAACAAGCAAAAGATAATATGATCAATGAAAACAACTATATTCATCTACTTCATGCTGCTAGTGAACCACTTCAGAATGGCATTGATCATTTCCATGATTGGATTATGTTTGCACACCTCGATGATGAAAATGACAACCCTCCTCCACATGTCGTAGAAAAGGTAACTGATTTTGAAATTGATGTAAACAATGTATTATCTGATGAAGTTGGAGACCAAGGAGATGATTATGATAATGCTAGTGTGTGGGGCGGTGTAGCAACTCCAAATAGTTTAGATAGTGATGGTGGTGGTGATGGTGGTAATGGTGATAGTAGTGGTGGAAGTCGACAAGGTGGTGGAGATACAAGGTTTGAATATGGACAATCTTATGTAGGTGGAGGATTTAAGCACTTTACTTGTGAAAGTAATTTTGATCATGCTACCCAAGATGAGAATCATGGATTTAGAGCAGGCGGTCATGGTGCGCAACAACAAAATAGGTGCGGGAGGAGGACAAGACCAAAGTATTTCATCTGATGTTAGTTCAGTTGTCTTAAGTTTTGATTCTATCAATTTAGGCACAGAGGGATGTCAAACGAATCACATGAAGCTAACTATCAATTTGGTCATCCTATTTACAATTATGGTAAGTTTGGAGACGTTTATGATCAATTATCGAGTTGAGTTCATCTTTACTATTCATTTCTCAAAGAAATTGTCGGCAGCTCGAAAAATATATATGACTATCATATTAACTATTACAATTCGTACTATATGCCTCGTATATCTTGGGCAGAGTATTGTGGTTTTGTTGACCAACGTGCGTTTTTTTAAACACCTAGAGTCTTTTTCTGGTACTAGATAAAATTAATAATTATATTTATTTTTATGTAATTTAATAATAAATAAATAAATAATTTCGGAAGAGAAACATATTTTTAAACAAAAAAACCCCGGAAACCCGGGAAATTAGATGTTATTATGTAATTGGCTTTCGTAAGTGATCCTAAACTTATAAAATAGATACAATGACACTGGAACATAACCAAATAACCCTAAACTTAACTAATTCCAATCCCATGATTCCCATTGTCGTCGCCTCGCACTGACGATTCGCCGCCAAGCAACCAAAAATAGAGTTAGGTCCGGAAAGCTGGGCGGGCTCGGCCGGTCATACTACAACCGGCCCGGGCCCGGGCCCTGAAGAAAAAAGCCCGGGCTGAGCCTGCGCCCGGCCCTAAGTCTAGTTCTGTAGCCCATAGTCTAGCTTCCTTAAGTTTTGAGTTTCAATCTCATGTAGAATTGTTTGATAATACTCCAGAATATATCCTGGATGCCTCACCTACGATGCTTGTCGTAGTACTTGATAAAACTTCTATTTCCGTCGAAAAAAAACTTCTTCAGCTTCCAAATCCTACTGTGAATAGTTTTCATAGCAATTGTTATCTCCTTTATGTGCTTTACCACATCGACTTTTATAAAAACAAATCCACAGACCACTCAATTTGAGACATACACAACACACATATATTATATATCTAATACAAAGAGTTGCAGGGTTTGTATTCCTATTTACCTATAGACCGTAGTCTACCATGCATAGTTATCATATCTCATAATCCAATAGGTTATCTTTATCATAAGGGACTCCTAACTCATGCAATGAGTAACAAACCAACCACATTTAGGTATGTTGGCAGATAGATTGTACTCCCTCCGTTTTTTAATATAAGTCATTTTATGAGTTTTCACACAGATTGAGAAATAATACTAATGACAATTTAACTCATATTTAAGGCTTCATTGATATACATTGTCATAAATTAATGATAATTGATACAAATTCCGACAATGAAATTCTTGTCATTATTGTGGCTCAGGGATAAATTAGAAAATATTATGGAGTAAAAGTTAAAACGACTTAAATATTGAAACGAAAATCAAAACCTAAAACGATTTATATTAAAAAATGGAGAGAGTACATATTTATAATTATCATAAATATTAAAGAACAAGAATAAAAGTATGTTAAAACCTCCAAGCTATAAATTCTTGCATCAGTTTTAACTTTCAATACTAATATAAATTAATGTGATTAGCTGTATTATAGGATCATATCTTGATATCGTATTTATTATAGATTTATGGAAGTGTTACCAGGTTCCTTCATCTCTGGCATTGGTGCAGTAAAAACATAAGGTAACAGAGCTGGGAAGAATCCCATAAAGTGCAGAAGCAGCCTCCTCCACAATCTTTTCGGTAGTCTTTCATGCAAGTTCTTAGCAGCCATAGTGCTATTGGCTAGTTCTTTATCAACACATCTGGTTTACACATAATTAATAAGCACCATCAACATTCTTTCCCGTAAATGAAATCAATCCCCATATTCCTCCAAAAACCCCCCTCTTTAATTCAGTCAATGAAAGCAAAGGAACATTCATATAATAAACCTATAAGAAAGCACGAATTCAACCCAAAAAGAACCAAACAAAGCAAGAGGAATTCCTATATTAAAATTCTTACTGAGATACAAGACGAGATAGTCATCAATTAGGTAAAATAGAATTGCAATCATCCTTAGCATGAGGATATGTTTTATGCTTATCTCACGCATGAGGATGAGTTTTTACACCTAAATCAATCTATGGAAATAAGTAAAACACGTCTGGAGGGAAATATTTAGGGCATCTGAGAGGCTTCAGAACCTAGAAAGGCCATGGACACTTGTTGTGTTTCACCCTTGAGGCAATGTCCTTTTATAGTGATAGACATCATGACCCAACGGCCAGGATAGACATCATGATAGACATCATGACCCAACGGCCAGGATTCTTCGACGAAGTATAGGGATCAAAATTGACAATTACGTCTAATTATTGTAAATCGGATAAAACGGATGAGAATATTGAATGAATTTGTCCCTGACGACTTTGCCTAAGTTTGACTCTGCAATCACCATTGATTAGGTAGTTGAATGTTTCTAGCAAATGAGTGGAAACCGACACCGAGGCTTATTTCAGGTATGGGGACAGGTACACAATAGTCTGATACTAATCCCAGAGGGCTAGAGTTTATAGAAGGATACATATATGAAAACTCCAAGTTAAGATCGACAATTACTCGTGTTGGAAGCTTCATATTCATTAAATAGCTCGGCTGAACCGGCCGGGAGTACATTTATAAAAAAAAAGACAAAACAAGCTATGGCTACCCTATCGCCCGGAAACGTCACCTCTTCCCTTGACTGCGGCCTCGACCATACGACATTTTTAGTACCGAGGACGCTGGCGGAGGATTCGCCAGTGTCACGGCCCTAGAGTCTGACACGGAGTTATCCAGCTGGGCACGCTGAAGAAGCGTCAGAGACTTGGTCAAAGTTTACCCATCCTCGCGGCCGACTCCAGGGCTTCGGCTCTGCAAAGAGAGCACTGGGGCGTTTTTGGGAAAGGGCACTGGGGGATTAGGAACAGTCCCCGCATGAGGCATCACAACTTGGGAATGCTTCCCCAACACCGGGGCCGAAATTTGAAGATGCCTTTGTGCTTCTCCAAGGTTGATGAAACCCCGCTCCACTCCAAACTCAAAAAAGTCTTGGCGCTCGTCATTGAACCTATTACGCCACCCGTCGTTACACCCATCTAAATAAGCCTCCTTTGACCGCTGCAACGCCGCCGCCCTCTCTCTCTTCAGCTCCTCCACATGCTTCTTCTCCGCAGCTTGTCGCCGCAAAGAGGTCCGCCTATTTCTCCTTCAGCTTCTCGGCCCACTCTGCATCCAACTTGTCTTTCCACTATTTCTTTCGGGTCTCTAGCATCGTTGCTGCCTAGTTCCACGTGTTTTCCTTCTCCGTTAGCCCCGCCATCTCCTTCTCTCGCTCCGCCAATTGCCCATCTAGCTCCATAACTCTAGCGTCGTTCTTAATGAACGAGTCTTTGCTTTTCTGGAGTTCCTCTTGCCGCTCCCCAACCGCCTAGTTGGCCTCAACTACCCAGGCAGCATCGACCACCTGCCAGTACTTAAGCTCTTTCACCGCCACCAAGAGCGACTCATTTGCTGTGACATACTCCTGAATTTTCCGTTCGTCTACGGGCGCCTTCATTTAATATTGGGCCTGCATGATGTCTCAGGCATCATGAACCTCGACCATCACCTGCAAGGGCACCGGTTAGACTTGAGTATGAAATAGCTTAGTAACATGATTCCATCAAGTCTGGAATCTTAAAACATGCTTACCCTAGTGAATCTCTTCTCCACCTCGTGGAAGTTCAGCCAGGCGTCTTCGCTATGTCGGATAGTTGGCCCATGGCACCTGTGTCTCATATGCCTGGCCATCCTCTTCAGATGAGGCACCAACTCTCTGACCTCAGCCAGCTCGGCCATGACCCCGGCCCAAGTCTCGCCATTAGAGGACCTCACATTCTTGGTTCTCCGCTCTGGGTTCCCCTTGCTTCGAGTCCTCTTGTGCCGCTGGCTCCCTTTGGCCACCCGCTCCCGCACCTGCAAGCCATCCACCCTCGGTCGGACGCACACCTCTGCCGCAGCGGTTGACATGGCCAATGTCTCGGCTTATGGCTCCGGAATGTCCAGCACCCTCGGCATTTCTCCCGACCTCCCGGCCACATCTTCCGGCACGACCCTTTGAATTACCAGCCGCTCGTCGGGCTGCTCCATCTCCGCCTCCAGATTCTCCCCCCGCCCTTCCTCTGACTCGGTCAACACCACCATCTTCCGAGGGATTATTAATCGCCACTGCCTCCTCCGGCCCATCTATCAGTTTTCCATCCAGTGCCATGTCCCAGTACGCCGCCACCTCGGCCGAAAGTAGTGTGTACTGCTTCAGTGTTAGTGACATGGGATAGATGCATTTCTATAACTTCTCTGACACCGTTAGAAAGCCTTTCCTCGCCCCCACATCCGCGTCCTTCAAGCCCCACTCTCCTGGACGACGACCTCGATCCTGTAGATCACCTCCTCGCTTGCCATCTTGTCATACGGCCTGGGCTCTTTCCTCTCCGACAACTTGATCTCCAGAGTCGCTGCAATAAACACTTGTTAAACTTATGCGACACTAAAACTCAACAACGGATCGGGCCATTCACTTACCGGCCGATTTGACAACGTTGTACGCTTGATACACGCTCATCTGGTACCAATGATAGACTTACCTATTCTACTGCTCCTTAAACGCGAGCATGCACCTCATCAGTCGCTTCTCCATGAACGGTGACAACTCGGTATGGATTGTCACTCCAAGCCAAAACTTTGTTAAATTACGAGTATGATAATTAAGACTGGGCAACATACTCCACAAATAACTTACTGAGAGCCTGAAAAATCCTCGGGACCTGGAAAATCGACGTCTCCTTCTGCCACGACCCTTCTACTACGAACACATAATCTCACATGTTAGTCGAGGTTCAGCTTGGGGGCTCGAACACCAATAGGGCGAACTTCTTCCCCCGGGATGCCATCTTGTTGCACCCCCCCTGCTCCCCCATTTTAGAGAGTCCTGCAACAACCAGCAGGCTAGAAACTATCGCCAGCATGGTTTCTCTTGCCTCAGCGCCCGAAACACCGCTATGATGCCGAATGTCTGCATCCACATGTTGGGTGTGACCTACCCCGGGGCGGGGTTCAAGCAGGACATAAGTTACTGGATGTTGAAGGCCATCAGGAGTGTGAGCCTACATGACAACACTTGCTCCATAATACAACATACTCCCTCCGGTGGCATATGGAACAATTCCCTTTCGGCTAACGACCTCAGCATGATGACTGTCAGGATATGATATACCTTCCGGATGTTCGCCAGTTCTTCCACCATCTCTGGTCGCCGCTTCTCTCAACCATCTCAACCCTTGTCTCCTCTTCGCTCAACCATCTCGATACCCTGCAACAAAAGACCGAACGGGTTATTTGACGACCTCGTGTCACTCATATGGGATGAACCCCCAGAATTGCCCTCTCCCGACCTCACAGTTCGCTCCGGCACGTTGGCAGCCTGTGGATCCGAGTACGAGTCCTCAAATCCACAACTCCCAACAACCTCGACCGATTTTCTCATTCACTACAACTCCCACATCAACACAGATTAGCCCACGCCCATTAATCCCAACCTAAACCAAAAGGCCAAAGAAAACGAGAAAATACCTCTGGTGGTTATGGTTGAACTGATGTCGTGATTCCCGTGGTTGCAAACGCTGGCAACTCTACTCTCTTCTGATCACAGTCGCTTGGGAATTCTTATCATTCTCTCAAATTTCTTCTGCTCTCTCTACCAAATCTTCAGCAAATGTAAAACAAGAACACCGTTCACTCTCCCACTATATATAGCCGCTCAGGTTGATCCGGGCCGTCAATCCAAACAGCCCCCAACCGTCGGATCGACGCTACGTGCCCCATTAACCATAAATACCACCTCGGTTACCAATCCTATGCGCCCCACGCGCACGCATAAATCCGTAAAAACCCGCTCCCTCGCCTTCCCCCATACGCCATCATTGACGCTGACCTCATTGTCGCTTCGCTTCCTCCATGGCCCCACGCTTGTTCTCTACATTAATTGTCCTGATCTCCAGGGCGGGTTGGCCACTCGCTCCAGGTGGTTTCGATCATTACAGGGGGGAACATTCCTTAACTGGGGACTCGCCATGTTACTCTAGATTAAAGTAAATCGCCGACCCGAGCCACTCTCCAGATCAATGGATGCTTCGTGTGTGTTAGTTAACCCACGAGCCTAGCACTGAGATGTCACTCTTCAAATCCAAGGATGCTCCGATGTTAGTTAACCCTCGTCTAACATTGAGATCACAGCCACACTCCGGATCTTAACTCTCGAACTTATTTTGTACCGGATTATAACTTAAGCTTCGGAGGGTCAAAAGCCGGTACACTATTGAACCTTTGACTTGTGTTGTGTGCAGGTCTCACTGAGCTGACATATCAAGATACGAGGCTACATGATGTTAGGTCCCCGGATTTAACCTTCGTAACACATACCTTAAACATAACCTCATCCTTCCTATTTAAGGCGACAATTGGATATAGTCGCTCTTAGTATCAACTTCCGGCCAATTTTAGTGATCGAATTGCAAGTAAAAGATCCTCCCTACATGTGTCAACACCTTCGATATTCATAGTTGAACAACCATGTACTAACGATCTAGCTAAAGCCGCAACTCGTCCACCCATATCATCAATTCATCACGCACCACCACATGCACCAACTCCTCCACTCCCATTCGACACATCAAGGGCCCCATCTATATTGATTTTAGCCTCCCATCTATACATCAAATGGTTGCATCTTTCGTAGCATATAAATAAATTCATTTAGTAATATATATATATATATATATATATATATATATATATATAGGACGCCTTCAGCCAAAAATATATATAGAACGCCAACATCAACCCCAGTCTGCTCTGGAATTTGGCAGATAATGGTGAATTCGTTGGTGATCGATGATATGTTGACAGATTAATGTAGGATCACTCGTGACCTGGGCCAGGCCGGCCAGCTATATAACACCTAATGAGCAAGTGAAGGATCACAGAAGACAAGAAGGATAAGATATATGAGGAGTTGGTTTTCGTCTTTTTTGCAGAGATGAGTCCCCAGTCGGTAGCAGCGGTGATGATTCTGATCACTCTTTTCACCACAACTAACAGCATCAACAACACCATCACCTCTAGATCAGTATCATCTTGGTGCGAAGGCGGCCGCACAGATGACCCCTCGTGTCTCATCGGAGGGACTGACTTGGACTCAGATGAGTTCATGATGGATTCTGAAATCAGCAGAAGAATCCTGGCGGGAAATTCCGGCACTAAAAATGTATTGGATCCTTCAAAGGCGTCGTCGTGTGATCGAAGCAATAATCCTCAATGCCATGCCGATCAGAAAAATGCGAACCCCCCAGGAGTAGACTGTGCCAAGGCCACGTACAACCGCCTTTGCCACCAGTACACTTAAACTCATCAGCGGTGAGCTAGGTCATAAAACTCGATCATTAATTTGAGGATGATAGTGAGAGACTAACTTCCGATCAGTAAAGAACTACTTGCTCCCAAATATATAATTTCATTATGACTTTGTAATAGAATAGTCGAAGGTCCTGTTTTGTTCTTTTCAAGTTTTCAACAATGGCGCGCGGTTTTTCTTTTTCATTTCATTCTTTGTACACAAATAGTTTGTTTCTACATTGAGAGTACATCTATAATCTATTGTAATAATTTTAAAAAAATCAGACATGATTTACTCAATCATAAAATATTACACGTACAAACCCCATGAACTAAATCAAATTAAGAAAATAAATTATAATGATAGAGAGTAAAATGGATTAACTGATCCCTGCAAAGAGTTACCTAGCAAAAAAAACAAGCTGATATATGTATTAATTATTTTAATTAGTTAATTACCTCATGTGTAGGCAACTAGGTAATATCTAGGTAAGGGTACTCCGGCCAGCACTAGGAGCCTTGGTCCCTTGCCAGTCGTGATTCTTCAATAAGTGGCGAGTAAGTTAAGTGGGTAGATAATGCTGATCGAAGCACATCAGGAACACCAGTACCACCACAGGTAGCCAAATTATAAAGAGAACAGAATTAGGGAGATTTAGCTAAATAATCCTCCAATTATTGATAATTCTAAACTTTCGTACTTCAACTTTAGAAATTTGTAAATTATCGCATTAGTATCTCAAGTTTCTAGTTTCTTCCTCAGCCTAATTTTAGTTTATTCCGTCAATTAACATTGTTAGTGTTTTCATTTCTCACCAATTTTCAAGAGTAGTTTCATCCCTTCATTTTCTTCCGATTTTGTGAGTTTTGGAACCGAAAACTGGTGACCTCTGAAATCAGGTTTGTCTCCAAAAATAGCTTCCATGGTAGATTACCACAAACAAGTTCATAAATATATATATATATATATATATGAAGTATGGCTGACTGAGAATTAAGCTTACTCAAATTTCGAAATCGTCACATAAGTACATGAGTTAACGAAACCAACTCAAGATCGATACATGCAGTTAACGCATTCATGCCGGAGTGTGCCATTATTAAACACATGAAGGATAAACACATATTTTTCAATACCTAAGTGATCTATCTTTCTCCTTCACCGTTTCTTTGTGCTCTCTCTCAGATTGTCAATTCGAATATGACGATCTACATATCGAGAGCTACTAGAGCGCAAGTCCCCGAAGATCTCCTCCGACACCCAACCCAGGATACCCATAAAGAGATTTGGCTTCACCTACATCGGCCACGTCACCATTTGCGGCATCTCTTTCTCCGGCTGTCACATCCAAGGTCGTTGTCGAAGCCAACCCCTCCCGCCTATGCTTCATCCTCCTCCATATCCTCGTCGATGTGGAGTTGGAGAGGAAGAGAGAACAATCATCAATTGCGATTATGTTCACCTCCTCAACACCTATTGCACTGATAGTAGCAGCTACCCCACCGCCCACGAGGTATAAATTTAAATAAGGATGGTATATGTAATTATTTACGAATTGGATTACTGAGTAAGATACTCATTGGTAGGAATAAAGAGTACACTTCCAGATGGATGAGGAAGTTTTGCTGAAGCTTTAGTATCACTTCAATTTTTCAATTTTTATTTTTCTGAATTGTGATGAAGTCGTATGTGGATTGGGTAATAGATTGCGGTAGTGATAGAGGTGAACTAGATTGCAGCAAGTTGATTGAGTAATATATGGTGGTGGTGGACTGGATTGCAGCAAGTACGTGGTACTAGACGCTCGGCATGGGACTCATATTTGATGCTCATCTATTAAATCCCCCAGTCTGTTCCTACTCTCCTTGTATTGCCACAGAGAACATAGAGACAAGATTTCTTTTGATCATTAAAGAGATGAGTTTGCCCCTGAAATATGACGGAAAACATATATACTAATGGAAAAGATAACAGAAAGTAATTATATTGGGTTGAGTTTGTAACCTCATGTACCATTATGATTTTTGAGAAAATATAGTAACCTTAATTCTCAGTGAGCAATACTTGGTGTACCCTTCTTAAAATTTAATACATCTTGTTTCATTTAAAACTTATATCTCTAAGAATTAATCAACCTTTTTTAACTTAATTAATATGCATAGATGCAAAGCAAGTTTCTCTATTTTGCTATGAAATGAAATGTATTAATCAACCCGTTTTCAATTTTTTTATGAATTTATATGTGGTAATTTAACTTGTAGGCAATTCTTGGAGACAAACCTAATTTTGGAGGTCACCAATTTTTTGTGTGCCAAAACTCACAAAATCAGAGGGAAATGAAGGGACGAAACTACCCTTAAAAATTGGTGAGAAATGAAAACACAACGGTGTTAATTGACGGAATGAACTAAAATTGGGTTAAGGTAGAGACTTAGGGCCCGTTTGTTACGGGGGATTAGCTGGGATTGGACTCCATAGTCTAAAAAGTTAGTCTGAACCCCATGTTTGGGAAAACACGGGATTAGGTTAAATGAGACTAGCTAGTCCCCGTTTTTCTAATTCCCGGGACTATGGAGAGGTGCCGATTTTGGGGGGACTGCAGAAGCCCTTGCCTCCTCTTGCTTCCTTTTGAGACTTCGACTTTCGTCATTGAGTCGACTGCAGCTTCGCCGACCCACGAACCCAGCGACCTCGCGCCTCCGTCCAAACCACCTCGGCGACGACAACACACACTCTCAACCTTCGGGTTCTCTGATCGGCAATTGTAGAATGAGGAATCACAGTGATGAGTGTTGGGCCTCTAAACAAGTTCTGCATTTTTGGCTATCAATTCAACAACTTCCGGTACGAATATCGATCTCCTCCTCGAGTTCTACAAATCCATGTAATTAATTTTCAATTTAGTTGAGTTTTATGTACTGATTCATTATTGTGTTTTCTGGTTTCTTCATGTTCTTCATTGTTCTTCGTCGTTCTCCAAGATTGGAGGTTGTTCCGACAATTCTGGTCTTCTAGAGAGCTTTGTGTAGAACTTGTTGCAGTATTAGAAGGTTTATTGGGTTGAGTTCATCACCGGTCTTCGATTTGGTCGATCCTTATCTACTGTGTTCGTGAAGAAGCTCCTGCCATTTGGTTAACTAAAGCTCCAACCAATCAACCACTTCAACCACTCTAGTGTTTATTAATGATTTGTGAAAAAGACTGGTTTGTTCTAGTGTTTTCTAGGGATTAGCAGCAACACAAAGAAAACAAGAAAGAAGAACTGAAAATGGGCTTCTGGTGATGAATATATTTGGCAGGAAAATGAGGCAAAGAAAGAAGCTTTCATGAAGTACTTAGAATCCAGTGGAGTCCTTGATGCACTGACCAAAGGTCTGTTGCTCTCTCATGTCTTTTTATCAATGTGAACCTTAATCAAGTCCTTTTCGTTTATCTGTTTTGTGTGGAAAGATTGGATTTTTGTAATTAGTCAATATGCATTCTCATTCAATCTGTCTAATTTCCTGTAAAACAGGCTGAACTTTCAGATTTGCAGATGAAGTATAACCAACTTTTCGCAGCTTACCAAGAGACAAGTGCATAGGTACTTTTTTTCTTCTTGTACTTTGAATTTGGTATAGGCAGTGGTCAATGGCCAAGAGTGTTGTGGATGGAACTGTGAAGTCTTATAAGATTAATACTATAACTAAGTATCAATAGCAATGAAAAAAGAAAATTTGTTAGATTTCATATGTAAGGCAACTAATGATATGATTGGGTTTTGTATGCATATTACACTTGCACACTTAAATAGGAGAAAGGCAAGAGTTCACACATATATTGATATGTCCTAACGTATTATCCATAGATCTAACTTCTACGATGCACTAACTCACAATTTGTGTTATCTTAATAATTAAATCTAGATCGAGTAACGAAGTATCTTGTAGATATAAATCTGAGTTGGAAACACCAGAGAATGGACGGTAATCCATTAACATTGGCCACAGAGGAAGAGCATGAGCTCTAGTGCATAAATCCTTCTCGATTTGCTTTGTAAGCTGTCTATAGTCTATATTGTTACAAAAATGTTAGATACTTATGTGTTTTGATGTGTGCTAAAGACATATCTACACAGCTTATAAGATACCTATGAAGATGTTGTTTGTCTATAAGGGTTTTTTAGGATGATTCTCACTGTGGTAGTGTATTTGAGATAAGTGGAATAAGTTATCCGCTGGGTTAATATGAGTGTGTTTGTAAGCTTAAAAGTTTGCCTCCTGGCTGTTCTCCGGTGACTTAATAGGCTGCATCTGATATTGATTTTTATTTGAATTGTATGTGCCCAAAACTTCCCTTTGGTTATATATAAATGAGCTCAGAATATGCGTTGTATTGCAGTTGGAGGGCCTTAAGAACTCACAATCGCATACGACTCATCATGAGGCACTAGGTTCTACCAAGGAAACCGTTTCTGATGAGGCTCAAAAGGAAAAGTCCTAGAAGTTTGATAGATGATCTGGCATAATGTCAAACAAAGTGAGACCTTTATTTCTGGTAAATATATCGCATTGTCCCTGGCAGTAGTATTCATTTAACGCCAGGAATTCCTTAATGTTTGTACTCTCTCATGTGGTTGTTGTATTATTTGGTGAGAAGAGTTGGTAGTTTTGTTAACTAATGTGAGAAGGTTGTTCCAATTGTAAGCCAATTGTTACAGGAAATATGCAAATCAAGAAGATTGCTTATATGAACATGTGTTATAATGAAATATTTTGTTATTATTGAATAACTTGTTATAATCCAAAAATTATTTCAGTAACAAAAGTTATTTAGTCTGGTGGTTCATCAAACATGAGAATGGATTATTTTGCTAGTTCTGTTCGTTAGTTCGAGATTGCACCAAACATGGGTCATGAATTACTGTACCCTAATCCGAGTCAGCACAGTCCGGGAGTAAGTAAATACTTAGTCCGAAATTAGATAATTCGGGGTAACAAACGTGTCCTTAAGGTACTAATGTGATAATTTTCAAAATTGAGGTACGAAAGTTTAGAATGATAAATAGTTGGGAGATTATTTAGCTAATTTTCCCACAGAATTAACATGAATCAAAACTCAAAAGAGCTAGAGCTGTAGAGAAACGAGTGGCCATCAACTCTACTCAGTAGCTATGCTACCTACGACGATCGAATTGTTGCTGGTCATGAGCCTCCAGTCCTCAATTTCTTGGACCGAGATCCTCTCCTAATAGAAATCTTCCTAATATTGCCTAATAAGTGTATCCAAGCCGTTCGTTCTATATCAATGGCACATATCACTTCTCTTTCTCTTATTTGTTTTCCCTTTATTATCTCTCTCTCTCTCTCTCTCTCTCTCTCTCTCTCTCTCTCCTCTCATCCTCAAATCTCCTCTGGTATAATCAACATTCAGTCCCCAACTCTCTCTCCTCTCTCCCCAACTCTTCCGTCCTCGAGTATCCGACGCCTATACACCGCCAGGGAGGACCCAACTATTCAGACTCTCTCTTCTCTATTCAGACTCTCTCCCTCTCTCTCTCTCTCTCTCTCTATCTCTCTCTCTCTCTCTCTCTCTCGCTCTATCATATCCCAAATTCCCGTCGAGGACTATTCAGAGAAAACACAACATTGGGATGTAGAGCTCTCACTCTGACGTTCTCTGCGGCGACCCAAAACATTGCTTTGTTTCAGGACTTGATTACAACAATCAAAACCACTTGAAAGTTTTTCAGAGTGATGGATCCTCATTAACAACCAAATTTTGCCTCTATTTATGCCTTTTATTCTATCTATTTGTGTTATTTTGTCGTTGAAGAAGAAAAGAAGCGTAAGAAGTCTGGAATTTGGCACCAAGACAATCAAGTTAAAACTTAAAAGAAAAAAGTAATCCAGAAACTCAGAACAAAGAGGGACGGAGGGACTCGGGATGGAGCTGTGGAAGTGTTCGGGAATGGAGATGAGATGAGAGAGAGTGGTTCTATCAATGTTTAGTTGAGGGAGAAAAAACAAGAACGGTCTCTTAGCCATTGATATAGAACGAATGGTTGAGATTCACTTATTAGGCAACATTAGGAAGATTTCCATTAGGAGAGGATCTCGGTCCCAACTTCTTCGCCTCATTCCTTGATCAACAACATCCACATGCAACAATCCCGCGCGTACTACCAGATTTGTGGCAACCACTGCCGCAATAAGTCATATATATATATATATATATATATCTTATCATTTGGTAGTGTGAGCGCCTGAATTATTTTTCAACTTTCTAACAAATAGATTACGTCAACCGATATTTTTTTCGAAACGTCGAGTAACTAGTTTAATATATTTATATTAAACTACACGTCGACACGAACGCGGTGTATTCGCGTAAATTTTTCTAATGCTCGGTTTATAGCTTACGAGTTTTAGAAGTTTTCGTACTTTAATAATGTTTTAAGTTAATTTTAAAAGAAGTCATATTTTCTATTTTTTTATTTAAGACTGATTTTAAATCGATTAATCTTGGCCCGTTATTTCTTAGGGCCAAGCCCATTTTCTTTTCTCTCTTTTTTTCTCTCTGGGTTTGTCGTTTTCTCTCTCCCTCTGCGAACCCAGAAAACCGGCCACCTTCCTCAGGCAGTGCCGCCGCCGTCCGGCCATCTCTAGCCGGCGCGCCACCACTAAATTGTTCCTCTCACATTTCTCTACAAAACTCCTATCTTGCATGTGGGATTCGAGCATGTTCTCTACCGGATCGAAATAGGGGCAGGCCATCGGCATCGGAGCTTCCCGACTGGATTCTATGCTCCGACGCGGCTTCTCTCCCCATTTTCTGGTAATCTCTAGGCCTCCATTTCATTTCTAAACTTTATTCTCCTCCGATTTGCCGAACCCAAGTTTTAATTCAAACCCCTTTTCCTTGTTTTGCTCCTCCCTTGAGCTTCCGACACTAGCGACCTCGATTTCACGAACCTAGGAGCCTTGGTGGTCTTGGACTGAGCCCAGGAGAGAATCATATTGCTTTGGCTATATGTCCAGTCACTAACAACATTCTTATGAGAATCATCTTCACAATAGTATGAAGGAGGTTAAGAAGTTTTATCCCTCCGAAACCTTGAAGAAGGTATAGGACAAAATTATGTTATTGATACCATCCATTCGTGGATCTGTTTCAAACTCGGGGTCGATATAAAAGAACACAGGCATATCAATCTGCTCCCCAGGAACAAGGCGCAGCTCCTCGAAGCAAAAGCACTGTATTTTATTGAAGTAAACTGCGGCTTTCATGGGTGTAACATTGTATGTAGAGACGCCAACTATTGGAGTTGAACTTAGATTTTCAGCGGCGGACGACGTCAGTGAGCTGCAACAGCTCGGGATTGCAGGGGAGGAGCACCCTGACGGCTGATCCCTCCATTGTTCTTCGTGGAGGTATAAATCGATCTATATTCCCTCTGTATTTGGTATTTCTGTGATCGTTAGGTTTCTAGATTGTTGTTTGGTGAATTAGGGAGAGTTTGGATACTGATTTATGCCGGATTTCAGATCGGAGAAAATGGGGTGAATTCCCCTGGTTCTTACTATTGCAGATTAATCCTTTTACCATTTGCAGACTATTGAAATTACGTTTCTACCCCTTATGATTACTACATTGGAAGTTTACTATTCTGCTATTTACTTTTACAGAGCTAATTTACTGTTTTATCATTTACCTTTGGTTTTAGAAAATTACCTTTATGAATTTATAAATTGAATTGTGGTTTTAGTTTTTAAAACCTAATGTAGAACCGACGATGCACTTAACTTAAAATTATCGAAAGTAAATAAGTAAATCACCATTATGTTATTGAGTAATTTTAGCCCCCAAAAGCACTTATGGGGCTGTATTGTATATGGATTTTGTGGGAGTTTTAAAGAAATCTATGGAATTCAAAAGTCTAGGTGTATTCAATACAGATTTTTAATTATCCATACAAGTCTAGGTGTATTCATTTAGGATTTTAAAAAGTCATTATAAATACATGAAAATCTGAGGTTATTCAATCAAGATTTTTTAAAATGAATAGAAGTTTGTGGATATTCAAAATATCAATCATACATATGGAATTATGAACTCATGCAATCTCATAGACTTTGTAGTGTTAATTATACACACCACGATCCAAAAATTGTCTAGCCTCTAGAGTCTAGACAAAAGATTATCATAGACTTTTCCACGGACTTTCTCATTGTATTTTGTTTTCTCCACCATTTTTCTTTATTTTCTTTTTGTCTTTTCTTTACCAATTATTTTTCTTACAATCCAACATGTTTACAACATATGATCTCATGATTGTTTTCTTCTTCTTTATGTTATGTTCTTACATTGTATCTTTATATTTATTAAAATCTCATTCTCATATGTGGACACATGTCCAATGCTAACAATAAAAACAATGACATTGAAAAAAAGTACATAAGAAGAAATGAGAATAATAATCATATCAATGTTTTCATGAACACCGACTTTTTTAGCTTAAAAGTTTCGGAAAAATTTATTTACTTTCATTTCTTTAGTACCTATTGGTCGATATATTAAATTTAAAAGGCATAATTTATTTTCTTATAAATAATCGAGATTTTTTAATGTCTTTGTAATATATATAAGTTATACAACCAATAAATTTGCTTAGAACAAAAAATTGTTCCATAAAAAAATTTTCTTAGCATACATTAAATCCTCGTCCAATAATATCCACGAGGCGTCAGATAACTCATAAGGCCAACCCTAAATGTTGAAGGCACGGCCGGGAGTGAAACAAATTATCACGGAACCATGGGCTTGTAGTTAAGAGACATGGTATGCACATACATTATGAATATTGAAAAATCTATAAAAGTCGATCAATATGAATTATGTGGATTTCATGAATCAATAAAAGTCTGTAGAAATCAGTCAAAAGTATGTGGTTGAAATCAGTGATTTTAACAATTCTATGAAAATATGTGTACTTTTTAAATAGTCTGTGAACTTTTCAAAAGTCTGTCAATTAAATAAGTCAACACAAATTCATATACAATACACCCCCCTTAGTATTATTCGGTAACCTAAATCGATGATTATTTAGTTGTCAAGTCTTGGCCCACTTTGGTCAACTTGTTGGACTTGGTCAATTTGTGGTCAACCCTTGGCATTTCTTAATCAAACTAGCGAATGATCATTTGACGAAGATAATTATTACACTTTTTTCTGACTTTCCTATCATTTGGTTGTTGACACCTTTTCGTGACAGGGTTGAGGATTATGCCTACGCCCGGAGCGATGATCGAGATAAGAGCACGTGGACTATATCTTCGATATACTAGGTGAGGGGTGAGCCGTTATCTTTCCGGGTTAATGATGTTTTTAATTATCGAAGGCTCAATTTTACTTCATTTGTTCCTTATCATCATATTATCGTTATTTATGTACTTCTCTAATTGATGCCTCGAGCAATTCATTCCAGTTAGATAGTAAATCTATCTAGATACTTTATAAACAATAATTTCAGTTTTCGTCTTGAGCCTTCACTCGAGACTGGATAATATAGATATTGAGTTAATATTTATTTATGAGTTTTCTGGTACCTAGATAGAAAACCATGTCACCCGTTACTTAGAAATGGGATACTATATTTATCTTGGTCCATTTCCGGAGTTTGTCCCCTTGCGGTTCATCTACAGTAGGCTTTGGAGTTTGTCCACCTGTAACAGGCAGGGCCGGTCCTGAGGGATTTGAGACCCAGTGCGAAGAAAAAAAATAGGCCCTTACACAAAAAAATAAAAAAAAAATCGGGATTTGGAACAGAGATTGTGAATTGAAGGCTGTAGAAAAAAAAAGGAGAAGAAGACTGATTGGCAAGGGTCAGTTGGAGAACACGATTGTGTGGTGTGTGGTTTTACTTCATTAATTATATTAAATTTATTATCAATAAACAAACAAACAGAAAAAAAAATTGGAATTTTGGGCCCTAGACCCAGTGCGGTAGCACCGGCTGCCCTCCCTCAAGGCCGGCCCTGGTAACAGGCCTCGGAGTTTGTCCCATGTAGTAGGCTTCAGATTTTTCCACCTGCAGTAGGCCTTAGAGATTGTCCCCCCCGCAGTTTATCTTCAGCAGGCCTCGGAGATTGTCCACCTGTGTTTCATCTTCAAGATGAACCATGTACTTCAAAGTTTTATGTATAGTTTCTCCCTGTGAAGAGTCTCCATGACTTGCCTTAGGTGGACCAAGTGCTCCTCCTCAGTTTGACTATATATTAATATATTATCAAATCACTACTACACATATAGCCTTCTATGGCATTTTAGGGATGACGTTTTTCAAATAACGTCAATGAAACTACCATTTAACGACATTTTTATAAAAAAACGCCACTGATGATTGTAGTCTAAATACATAAGAAAAAATGACGGCGTTTTCAAAACGCCATGAAATGATGAAGACGTTTTCAAACGCCATAGTAGTTCGATATGGCTATTTTCATGGCGTTTTTAAGCGCCATAAATTCCATGGCATTCAAAAACGTCATTGAAAGATCTCATACTTTCTACAAAATTAAGCGCGCGGTGAAGCGGGTCTTTTTCTCTTTGGCGCTAAGTACCCAAAGCGCGCGGTGAGGGAATTTATTTTTCATTTTGGCTCCAAATGAAAGTCCCCAAATGACATTTTTTCCTCAAAACTCAGAAAACCTTCTTTCCCCAAAACCCTCGCAACCCGGAATAGACTTTCCCCAAAACCCTCGCAACCCGGAATAGACTTGGGGTTTTTTTCTGGGTAATCCCACTTGGGGCTTCATCTCTCTGACGTGCTCTTTATCAGTACTCATCTCTCAGATTTCTGGGCTCTTGTCAATCTTAGTTTACTCAGGTAAAACACTCTAAATTCAATCTTGGTTTGTAAATTTGTAAATACGTTTGTCTGAATAGATGAAGTCAATCGCTCTTTTCTAGTGAAGATGACTCAATTGAAAGGAATCGTTAGTGTTGCTTTTTATTAGATTAATCCACAAAAGTAGTGGGTTTGGTGAATTAATTAGGTACTAGCATGAACACCTATTGATTAGGAAGTTAATTATGGATTAGAAAACACACGTTTTGCAATTGAGGAGGAAACATATAGTTGACAGGTGAAAGGAGATGGACCTAATGTCTTTTGATTATGATCTAAAAGACACGTAAAAAAATGGAACTTTTTGATAATTAAAGGGGACGGTTTTAGCACTTTACTTGTTGGTTAATGGTTATTGTCATTTTCAGAGTTTAATTTCTAATTGTTTCAAATGCGATTATTCAGGTTTGTGATGGGCTCTGTGAGGATTTGATTTGGCTGAAGTCACTATAAATTGCTTTCAATATCCAGGTTAGCATTATTAATCAATTGCTTTCAATATGTCTTAGTTTGTTTGTTGATAATTAATTAAGATCTGCTGGAGTAGTGATGTTTGAAGTTTTGAGGGAATATGGGGCTTTCAATATGTATTATGCTTGTTTGTTGAATAAGTTCATTGAAGTTCTGTGGGACTATGGGGCTTCTAAGAGTTCTCATGACGTCTACCATGTCTTACCAATTGTGATTTGAATGATTTTCTTTCTTGGAGACTAATCTTAATCAAAGAGTGATAGATAAATTGATTGGGTTTTGGTTTGTATGATTGTCTATTAAGTTTATGAGCTTCTTTTTTAATAAATTCAACTTGTGATGGAGTCAAAGGTTGCCTCTAAGACTAGACATTGATTTCATTCTTGTAATCATTGTTCATTTAATTACTTGAATGTGTTTGTAAAACAAGAGATACATATTCAGGAATGTCCTTGGTACATATGGTATCATTCCAAGGTCCAAACATAACTGAATAAACATAACACGATTAATTAGTATACATAACTATAACTTAATAAAGTACTTGTTGGTATGTGTAGGGGTAGCCACTATGGTTGCTGTTGTTGATAGTCTGTTGGAGTTGATGTTGATTTTGTGGATTGTTTAAATTGACATTTTGTTTGCATATATGTTAGAATTAATTGTCAAATGTTTCATAGTTGAATTTTTATATTCTTTTAGGTAGGGAAAATTTATTCTCTGCCACCATGGATAAAAGCTGGATAGCTTTGGATCCAAGTAGTGATGAGTACCGAGAAGGAGTAAGACAATTTGTTTTAACTTCCAAGCGGTATGCTAGAAATCCAGAAATGGTTATATGTCCTTGTGCTATTCTCTGCCACCATGGATAAAAGCTAAAGACATGTTTACAAGTGATGGCAACAGGGGAAAAAGAACGCAAGTTAGTGGAATGGAATGCAAGGGGGCAGCCAATTGGGGATGTCTCCATCAAATTCTCAAGCACTATGGGGGTGATTGTACGAGAACAAGTACCAATTACCCTTCAAACTTGGCATGCAGTTATAGATCTAACTAGGGACAATCTCTGGAAACTTTTAATGGTAATATATATTTTTTTTCCGATTACTTGATAATAGGTTTTGTTTTCATCATTGCCTCAATGTTGTATTATGTTTATATTTGCATTATATTCTTGTTTTCATCTTGCAGCAAAAGTACATAGTTGATATTTGTTACAAGCCATTCATCTTGCAACAAATGGGAAAGTTATGGAGATCTTGGAAATCTGACCTCTCTGTTGACATTAGAGAAATTGAAGAGTCCAAGTCCACTAAGGCAGAGAGAATAAATCTTCTTGCCAAACTTAGACCTAAAGATGTGTCGGTTGGGGAGTGGGACATTTTCGTGCAATCAAGGATGACAGATGAGTGGCAGGTAACTTCAGTAGTATGAAGCATTTATAAATTTTAAGTGAGAGCTTCATTGTAATCAATGTGCTATGGGGTATAGGAAAAATCAAAGAAAATGAGAGCTATAAGGGCAAAACAAACTATAACTCACACCATGAGCCGGGAAGGGTATGCGCGGTTAGAGGATAAACATGTAAGTTTCTCTTTGGTTTTCAACCTGTGCTTAAATATATATTGTGAAATTTAAATATGTACTGAATTAATTTGCTGCTGATTTTTCTATTTAGAACAAGAAACACCCTGAAAAGCCTTTGACAAAGCCAGCATTATGGATCAAAGGACATGAGCCTAAGAAGTGCAAAAATCTAGTTGTCGCTGCTAAAATTGTATGTAGTCCATACTTTCATTATTATCATAAATGAAACTATGATTAAATGTACTAATTTTCTCATCAATAATTGCATTTGTTGGTTTGCATACTGGTTTTTTGTAGGCTGAGGTGCAAAGCAAAATGGATGAGTCTCCACCAACTGAACAAGATCCAGACCAAGAGGAAATTTTGACGCAAGTCCTTGGTAAGGACTACCCCGGTCGTGTTAGAGGTCTTGGAGCAGGAGTTACAAAAACAAAGCTACGTGCTCAACGCCAAAGTGACTCTAACCTTGGATGTTTAAAGGCTGAATTGAACAAACAAGCTAAGCGAACAAGAAAATTGGAGAGTCTTATAGCTGCCAAACTAGGAATAAGCTTGGTAATGCTTTATCACAAACTCGTTAATCAAGGGAATTTGATTTATTAAATAGCATAATGAATAACTACATTTTTGTGTAGGATTTACTTGAATCTGATAATGATGACCTTGATGAAAGTGGGAAATATACATCTAAGGAACATGCACCAGTACTTTCCAAGGTATTTGTTCATGTATTTATTTGTCTTTGATCCTTTATGTTGTAATATCAAATGAGAATACTTATGCATTTTCAATTATAACTTAGAATCAAGTCCGTGCGACTGCAACTCCAGAGGATGTTGTTACCCCAAGGGTATGACCTCTTGTGTTTGCCTAAATCTGTTTTTATATCTATCTCACTTAAATATATGTTGTTTACTAAATTTATGTACTGGAAATTACTGGAAGTTGATTGTATTTAAATTTGTAGTCTGGACAAGGAAGCACTCATCTGCCATCACTTAATGACAAGTGTAAGTTGTTGAATTGGACTGGCAATGGTGAAGTTGTGGCGATAGCTTCTGTTTCAGCAACAGATCCAAAATCAAAGGTGCATGGCTTCACTCTAGGACCTGATTGTTATAGGGTTTTCATTGATGAAGTTCTTGTGGAAAGAGCAGAATTCTATAGGACTGAGCCTGAATTTTCTAACCTTGATGATGCCCTTGGAAGCACTATAGCTTGGCCAATTAAATACATTGTCTTTGATTATGAGTAATGAGGTATGGTACTTATATTGGTGTGATTGCTTTCTGTAAATTGAAAACTTTACTGGTTTAATTCCACAGAGTTGTGAAAAGGTTTGAGCTTTAATTTGGTTTTGGAGACTTTACAAATCTTTTAGTCACATTATCCCCTGCTATATTTCCTAGTGATCATATTATTTTCTATATTACAATTTGTGTATGCTGGCATGGAGACTTGCAAGGTTTGGATGCAGCATGTTGATCATTTCCCTTGCTGGAAATATGTTGATGTTGGTAGATTGACCTTTTTGTTTAAGAGTAGTATTAGCTACTGGGATTTTTGCTGTGTATTAGTTTTAAAGTTTTAATATATGACAAGTACTCTACTTGGTATGTTCTTATGCTAAAGATTGGTGATATGTACGGATATGGTTATGCTAAGCTTGATTATGAAGACAATGGTAGGTTCTACACTTTCTTGTGGAGTGAGTTAGTTATTATGGCAAGATCTTTTTACCCAAAATTTATGCCCAGATTTATTATATTTTTTTTAATTCCATATAAACGTAGATGACATTTGACAAGCGCCATTGTAAATATTTTTAACAACGTTGAGAAACGCCATGAAAAGTTCATGTACACATTCATCTAAGAGATTCATGGCGTTTGGAAAAAGCCATCGAAAAATGCCAATGGCGTTTACGAAGTGTCATCGATTTGAGTTCAATGCTATCGTGGTACATGTTGATGGCGTTTCGAAACGCCATTGAATAAAAAAGGATGGCGTTTGTCAAATGCCGTAAAAAAACAATTTCAATGGCGTTTTGCAAACGCCACAGAAATGTCAGATAATGGACGGCGTCGGTTATTACGGCGTCTGGTTATGGCGTTTAAAAACGCCGTAAAATCTGTTCTATGACATTTTTCAAACGTCGTTGATGTAATAACTTGTAGTAGTGAATAGACAATAACACAAGAATCCAAGAACCGTTTGAGTACCTCTGTCATAGATCAGATGAAGGTGGTAGGAGCATTAGAGAATCCAAATGGCATCACCAGCCACTAATAAAGCCCATTTGGTGTCTTAAAAGCTGTTTTCCATTCATCACCACTCCTAATTTGAATCTAATGATATCCACTCCTCAGGTCTATTTTAGAAAACACCTTCGAGCCCACCAGATTATCAAACATATCTTCAAGCCAAGGAATTGGGAACTTGTATTTTATAATAATCTTGTTGATAACACGACTATCCACACACATCCTCCAAGATCCATCTTTTTTTGGTGTTAATAATGCTGGAACACTACAAGGGCTCTTGCTTTCTTGCACAAATCCTTTTACAATTAGGTCTTCCACATGCCTTTCTATTTCTGCTTGCTATGTGAGCGGCATTCTATATGCAGGCAGATTTGGTAAGATTCCTCCTGGTACAAGATCAATGGCATGTTGGATGCTCCTCAGTGGTGGCAATCCTTGAGCCCCCCCCCCCCTGGCTAGTTAAGAAATTGTTGATTCTACTTGCATTCATGGTGCTGGGCAACTCTTTGTAGAATGAATAGGTGTTAGCTTTTGTATAATGGACTATGTCTCTGTCATACAACCATGGTCTTCCAAGTAATATATGGCAAACATCTATAAGAGCAACATCACACCAAGTTTCTTCATGAGTAGCTTTCACATAGTGAATTTAACTAAACAACGCAAAGTGATTGGTACTTCACCACCTCTTTGAAACCACAAAAACTTGTAAGGGCTAGGATGTTTCTCCACCGGCTGCTTTAGCTTTTCTACCACCTCTTTTAAGATAATATTCTCACTACTACCCCCATCAAGAATCAAGTTGCAGGCCTTTCCACAAAGAACACGTGTGCGAAATAAGTTATGCCGCCTCAAATCTTCTTCTTCCACCCTTGGTGTTGTCATCACTTGCCTTAGAACCAAAGACTCCTTCTACAAGAAAAAGATCAATGTTTTCCTCTTCACCATCGTACTCATCATAAACTGGTTCAAGACAATTTGAACCTCCACCCCCAAATTCTGCGAAGTTCACCCTTCTTTATGGGCATGCATAAGAAGTATGACCCCTTTCTCCACAAGCAAAACAACGACTTTGAGCATAATTTCCAACTTTTGAAGTTCCTGCACCAGTATTCTAAAATCTAAGTCTTGCCACTTCTTTTCCCTTTTCATTCTTATCAAAACCAACGACATTCTTACCACATGGCTGAGTAGTAGCCACTTGATCTTTGCTAAATCCACGAATTGTAGCAGAATTCCTTGGTCAAGCGCCATCAAAACACCCAATAGTGGATCTTCTTGCTCCACGACATTGTAGCCTCTTTTCTGCCATCAAGGCATATTTCCGAGCATCTTCTAAGTTGTACAGCTGCAAACCCACATCTCATCTGTAATGGACGAATACAATCCACTTTGAAAACAAGATGTCAATTGCTCATTGGTCTCATTTAATCCAACCTGAATTCAGAGATTATCAAACATTGAAGAAAACTCTTCAACGAATGAATTCAACTTCTTTAAAGAATGAAACTTTTCTACAACTCCATTGCATAATCGGCTGACAAAAATTGCTTTCGCAGCTTTGATTTCAATTGTGCCCATGTGTTAACTTTCTGCTTTCGTTGCCTGATGCGCTGCTCTTCAACTCTCTTCCACCATTGAAGTGCGGTACTCTTTAATTTAAGCTTCAACAACAACACTTTTCTATCTTCTGCCACAGACTTTCACTCAAAATAATTCTCCAAACTGACCTTCCAATCCAAATAGTCTTCTGTATGCATGTGGTTCGTAAAATCATTAACTTCAATATTAGTTCCTCCACCACTCACATCTAGTTCATGAACAACCACTCTTCCAAATTGTTGCTACATGTATGCCTTCCATCATTTGTCAACAAACTATTCATCCTCGGAATAACTTTCCAGTTCATTCCAAAGGGGTTAGGATCACCGTTTGGATTCTCCATATCAGCTCCCCTACATTCCTGACCTTGAAGAGCTTCCACAGCTCTTGTCAGATTCTCAATCATATGGCGCATCTTAGCCATTTCTGTTTGTAAATCCCTTGAGGCTCCTCTTCCACCTCCCATGACCCACCATTTTGCAGGCCTAGAGCACTGCTTTGATACCAGCTAATGCAAAAGACATAAGCTGATAGGTTATGCCCTATTGGCTAGACTAGGACAGGAACACTAGGAAGCAAATTAAGAATCAGCAAGAAACAATCAAAAATTTAAGATGTAGGCTGCAAAACTAGGATAGGAACGATCTATTTGGTTTCTAGGCTAAGTATCCTAAAGAAACTCTATTTTCTATATGAAATAATCAAAAGCAAGCTCCTTACAAAGACTCTGAAAACAGCCTAATATACTAGTTAAGAAATGTAACTGTAATCCTAATGAAAACATAAATAAATGATAATAAAGACCTAAAATTGCATGAAAACATAAAGTCCCAATACATCGATGAAAGATAATAACTCCTAATTTATTTTAGCAGTTTTATTCCTTTGGATGCTCCTGCATCATAAAGAAACCAACAATTGAAAATGATAGGAGAACAAAAATACCTCAAGCTATCTTGACAGAGTTTCTACTAGTCCACTGTAGACGTAGACCAAAGCTTGAATTTTTTTGATTCTCCCTTATGCCTATACAATCTAAAAAAAATTCAAAATGGATTTTATCATTTGGAATAATCTGGACTATGCATCAATAGGCTCATCATGGCAAGCTAATTTATAAAAAGATAAACATAAAAATCCAAGGTTCTAATACATGTTGAAAATTAAAAAAAAAATACCAATTTTAAACTGAGAATCACCTTTTAGTTCAGCAACACTTTTTAATACAGAAATCAACCCCAAATGATTGAAATGTAGCCTAGGAAAATGATCATTTCGATTACTCAACATCAATATTAACCATATAAGCATCGTTAGTAGTATAAAGTAAGAGGGTATCGTTACAAACCGATGATCCAACCAGGGACTGAATCACAATCAAATAACAACGAATTCACAAAGAGTTTAAACGGTATAAGTTTCAAATACTAAGTATAAAACCAAAAAAATAAACCTAAGCTAATATATACATGTAATCAACCAACCAACACACAATACATCACCAAAAAAAGTTACACAAAGCCAACGAAAATCAACTTTCATTCTCCCTAAGGTTCATGCCGAAACAAGTCAAGAACAACTAAGGTTAGATCATGCGATCTAGGCTCCTACTAGGCATCCTATATGCATAGACACTTAGCACATTCAACTACTGCTACTCGCCACTCATTGAAATCTAACATATTCTACTATGTAATTCCAAAGCCACGAATATTGAATCTATTAAACATGTCACCTACTTAACCAAACAATCATGCAATTTTGAATCTACATAGAAAAGATAAACATGTTCATAACACAAGTCTTTAATCCAACAACCTAAATATCATGCTACTAACACTTAGATATCGAAATCATTCAATAACAAGATCGGCAGAAACCAAAAGATCATAAAACAAAAATAGAAATTCGTCATCTTCATATAACTCGAAATCAATAAAAAATTTCATAGACAAAGTCTAAATAAATTAACAAAACCAAATACATAATCATCCAAGAACATAAACTAAAACACGAAATCAAAACTAGAAGGATCGTGGTTACACTTTATGATTTCCTACTCGGTGTCACAAAGGAGAAACAAGTCTTCTAGGGAATGGATGACCACGTAGGGATATGGTGATGAAAGTATGGGGAAATCGGTTTTAGGTTTTCTGAATTTGTGAGTATGGAATTCGGCAAAGCTTTGGCTAGTATATGGCGCAAGGTTGATGATGATTCTGATATAGATTCGTGCCTCTATATATAGGAGAATCAAGGCTCAAACTTTCCCCACAGCTCTTAGATCAAAAGCAAATTAATGGCTGAAATAATTCTGTCGAGCCCACTGGACCTCTAAGTAAAGATTCGGTCATAACTTCTTGTAAACATAAAATATTGATGTGATTCCAAGTCCTACGGAAACTATACTTATAGGGTTTTCCATCCATATATGGCATGTCTTCTAATTTGTTCTGAGCTATACAGAGGAGCCCGTCGAGGCTAGAATACGAATCCTGACTGATTTTTTATTCTTGCATGGATTGGGCTTTTAAATGCATATCTTCTCCTCCTTGATAATTCTGATTTATATGCACGAAAATATCTTTATATATACCTTTGGAATCCATCTCTAACTTGGTTTTGAAATCCAACTCCGAATAGGAAATCCATTAGGTCGCACGGCCTCTCCTTGTCCTACTAGGAATCTGATTTTCAGTTTCTCATCTTTCCTTGCACAACTAGGATTGTTTTCCTAATAAGAAAAGTGAGTTAGAAATAAAAGAAATAGGAAATGATGAATCCTACTCAAATAAGGAATCATATCTCAACAAGAATTCTCAACATTTAGCACATTTTCATCATTAATTCACTCATATTCGATATAAGCACTTCCTAAACACACTAATCACAAATAAGAATCTAAAATAATGAAATAAGATATAACAAATAGTAAGAATAGAGTACAATCACATTTAAAACGTTACACTTTATGCTCCTATCAGAAAAAAAACAATCATCAATTTGTTATTGTGAATGATCCTTAAAACCAAAAACAAAAAGGCAAAAGAAAGTAATTTAAAACTCATGATGATTATTGAGCAATACCTGAGCAACAAAAGCATTTTGAAAGCTTTGAATTCACATTACAACTCTCAGTTAGGCATTGTATCAAACAGTTGGTGTGCACCCACCCATAGTATGCAAAAATGAACTTGTTGTAATCTTAGTACTATGAATACATAGAGTTAAAACATACAGTAAAAAAAGGGAATAATTTTCAAATATAAATCCATAGTCAATAAACTTAGCATAAGCAAACATACGTGGAGATAGCTGATTAAATCTCAAACCCAGAATCACATCCTTTCGTGGCTTCAATCTATCTCTCTCTCCCTTGATTGCCTACGAAGCCCATTGATAGTGTATTGGTTCTCCCTTTCTCTCAATTTCTTATCTGTTGTGGGAATTGAAAAAATAGGGAAGCGGGCGGGACAGATACAGAAACATACACATAGAAGCAACCGTGGAAAGAGAGAGGCAAGTGAAGAGGCAACCCCAAAGCAACCGTAGCAGATATTAGTTTTGGGTGAAGAGGCAAGTTTGAGGAGAGCATAAAAAGAGAATTGGAGAATGAGGAGAGCAGCGTCTGTTTATCAGATACTAGCCTCGTTCTCGTGCGACGTGTTATTTGTGAATTGTATTCTTTTTCTCTTTTTTTTTTGTATTCTTGCATCACACAAGTTATTTGTTAATAAAAGATAAATGTCAAAGTCATTTGTAATCTTTTTTCTTAAAGTATATGAGAGTATTTGTGGATTGCTGAATTTATAAGAGATTAATATTTTCTTTACCTTTTACAATTTTAACCCTTCTTGATATCTTTTATTTTGACAAATCACATCTTTACATGGTCAACATAGGGAGATCAATTTTTTAATGAAATTATTGACACCAAAGCCAAGCTTTTAATTATACTAGTGGAGATGGAGATGTATTCGCCAAACAACGTGGTGGCTCTGAAGGCTAAACATCTGGCCATTTTAAACCCTCAATGGCAATAAGGTAAATAATAGGGCAAAACAGGGGCCCTTCCACCAGGTCGCTGCGAACAGTGTAACACCACCCACCGACCTTCAGCGTGTTGAGTATATAGGTAAATGACTCCGCGTATTCGTAGAATCCTCAAACAAAAAAACAGAACTTATTCGTATAAAGTTACAAAATAGGGAAACTTATGGAGTTATATGAGCCTTTACTCTTCCAATAGGCACAAATGCTAAGATATGTCCCTAAATCAATGAAATTAGAGACATTTGTACACATGTTCCTAAAATAATTGTCCCCTTAGGCCTGTTTTCTAGTAGTGGAATGAATACAGGGTAAGGAGAGCGGTGCGTCCAATGATTTTATGGATTTTGGTGGTGGCTTGAGATCGTGTGTAGGAGCAGAAATTGGCAGGTTGTTGTTGGCTATACTTGTCCATAACTTAGTTACTGAGTACAGGTATGTGTTTCTTCCAAATAAACTCACAGAGAACGATGGGAGGTAGAGACTATTTAACATGTTTACTCAAAACTTTCAGGTGGGATGTGATCGGAGGAAATATAGTCCGAATTCCTTATTTGCACTTTCCAGGTGGATATCACATCCGGATACAGCAGAAACATACAAAAAAACAGCATATAACTCCAGGTGCTTAAACCGGACATGTCAACATGGGATACACCGTGACAGTCACCACATCCTGTTCAGAAAGCATTGCTGCCTCTGGAGCACAGTACTCTAAATCCTTAGATTGTTGACTTAATAATCAAGGTTCAGAGTCCAGACTAGTATGTTGGCAAATGTATTATGTATTTTTTTATCCATAAGAAGGTATTATGTAATATGATCTATCCAGTAAACAGAAGAACGACAAAGAACCAACTATTATTGATCAGGCACAAAGGTTTGTGCATCTACGGATCTACCTAGATAACTGAGTAGAGAATGGAAGCTGAAAAAACAGAATAGTTTAAATGCATACAGCCATTTGAGTTTTGGGACAAATACAACCTTACTATCACTGCAGTACCACACGACAGGAATCCAAACTGTTACATTTCTTTCCTACAATCCTACAACCTACAACAAGAAACAGGTTAATATATATAATTGGAGCAGAGATAAGAAAGTTTCATTTATACAATATGTTTATTGTAATGTTAACATGTTTGATATGAAGGCGGTATCATGTCAAGTACCATCCATTACTATCTCGATCTGTATAGAAGCTAAACGGAGTGGATGCAACAGAATCACCATATTTACCATATTCATGCTCGCTTCAATTAATTGTATGTCTGGTGACTCTAATCACTGTGTATAATCTTTTGTTGTTCTCCTTTTTTTCTTCTGGCCATGGTATCCAGTCTTTCTTCGGCCATGCTTGAGCTTATCCTTGTGGACATGGTGAAGATGGTAACGGTAATCACTGCCTCTTTCAAGGTGGCCATGCTTGTGATCATGGTGACTGCTTTTTCTTTTATGATGAGAATCATAGTTGTGGTGCCTTGCTTCATGCCTGTGATGTTTATGGACATGAACATGTCGGTGATCTACATTAATTCTTTGTCTTGTATTCTTGGTATTCAGACTATGCTCCCAGAAATGATCTTCCCACCAGTCATATAAAGGATCAAAAAGTCCCTTCTGATGTAAAAGCCACAGGAGCACAATGACTGCACCTCAACATATAATATGTTATGTTTTCGTTGCATCTCCAAAATCATGCTCTAAAGAATACACTAATTTTGGAAAAATATATCTGTACCTGTTGGAAATATTGCCAAAAGTAGACCGAACATCAGAATCCAACTCGTACATATGTACTGTATATGGCATTTGAAGTCAAAGAATCCAGAGCATTTGGTTCTGTTCATGATAAAAAAAAAACAAGAGATTAATGAAAGTTTGTATAACAGAGTAGATGTAATTTCAAATACAATTACGTACCCAGGTTACGTGTACAATTATGAACAGAAAATATGTACATGTACTCTCTCACACACAAATCAGAGAGATCACACAAAAGCAGAGAAACTATAGTTTATAGTCAACAAGTTTCTAATCATAGTATGAGACATGAAAGGATAATCTGAATGTGTAACGCATCTACACAATGACTGGATGGTTATCAAAGGTAAAAGCTGATCGTGAACATAATTCTAAATGTAAAAATTGGTTCCTGTTTTCATAAAAATGAAAAGAAAGGAAGAAGTTATATGAATGAATTCGAAATGCTTGATTTTGCATTACTGAGGTGCGTATCGTTTTGTTTTAATTCATGAAGATTTTCAGTTGTGTTATTGCCTTCTTCATTCGTATAACTTCTTCATTTCTTTTCATTTAGGCATGAACATAACAGATTGAAGATCTGTCTACATATTGACCGTGATTAGGATGTGTCACATGGATAGAAACCGATATCACTTATACGGAAATATTTAATAACCTTCATTTGTTGCTAGTATGTAGTCTATGCGCATGGTCTGCACAAAATGCAGCTCCTAGATCCCTGATGATATGTTGCTACATAACTCTCAAACAATATAATTTATAACACATCTATTGTTCCATTTAACGACTCCAAAATCATGAATGAATGCACAACAAATTGCTACAACACTCCGTCCAATTTTCCAATATTCACCTTTAAGCATATACTACTGCTTGAGAAGAGATGAAAATCCAGTCAAGAGAACAGGACAATCACATTGATCATCAGCATCGATGCTAACTGCCTATTTTATTTGATTCATGGGCTGCCCTTTCAAATGGATTTTTCCACCGCTTGAAGGTGATGGTGTAAAATGTATTTGTGCTGATCAATCTTGTATTGTACGATGTATCTGACCTGGCGTTTTGGTGTCTTAAGATTGTAATGTATACGATTGAAGTATTACAGGAAGTGTTTGTAAGCAATAGTACCACAAAACTTTACAGCAGAGAGCGTTTTTAACTCAATAGAAAAATTATGATTCATATTCATTCAAAATTGCTACCCAGAATTGAAACTCGAACTATATAAGAACTACAACGCGGCACTCCTTCATTAATTCATATCATGGGTCAAAAACTATATTTCTCTACATGGGGTACCTTTAAAACTTGAAGATTGTAGAAAATGAAAGAAATCATAAAGCTACATACGGGTACATGTAATGATAATAGTTCAAGACCAAAACCTTCAGGTATCCAGAAAGTCACTTTTGAGGGTGGATGATATATAGAGTGCTTCATCCCATCCTAGTCAAATCCACGTGACATAGAAGGGATGTAAATTATTTGCCACCTACTTCAGGCGCAACTTCCTCTTCTTTGGAGCAGGCTGATCATTAGTGACCTGCACAGAATCGAAAAGAAGGATGAGCAACCGAACAAAGAATACCAGACTGGTGTTAAATTAAGTACAATTGCTTCAATCCAATATAA
The DNA here is from genome assembly GCF_933775445.1 of Argentina anserina. Classification (NCBI taxonomy): domain Eukaryota; kingdom Viridiplantae; phylum Streptophyta; class Magnoliopsida; order Rosales; family Rosaceae; genus Argentina; species Argentina anserina. The sequence goes on from NC_065876.1 coordinate 17,287,033, forward strand.
CACACAAGAGACGCTTAATTCTTACAATCTCTGGGCACTTGTACTCAATACCAGCAGCCACAATTCTCTTTTGACGCTTCAGATCTCTCTTCTTAATTTTCTCCACCAGCTTTTTGTGCTCTTCAGCTGTCCTTTCCTGAAATTTTACAACCCCACAATGGAAGGTTAAATAAGTGGCATGCTTGTTTGGTAATGTAAATGTTGCCAATGTACTTTTCAATATATGCAATACCTTGTCATGCCTCTTGCGCTCAATTTGAACCCAGTTCAAGGGTTTGGCTCGGACTTTGCAATTTTTCCACCTATGAAACAAACAAGACACAGACACTAAGCAGCTTCAGGCTAAATGGCGAACCACAACTAGAGCATTAATTTGAAAGGTGAGGCTATTTCACATTGATCATTAGCCTAAATTATATGGTATACATGTCATTTAAATGCCCACAATAATTTTTGCTGGCATAAACAAGATAGGAGAGAGTGAGTACATTGTCCACTTCAAGGGCCATCCTAAATCATTCGGTTCAATTTGAATGCATGATTATGAAATTCTTCAGCCAAAAAGTTCAAGCAACCAAACAACTTGACCAACATTTGAACCCAACCTTACTAACAATTTCATAATTGAAGACTTACAACTTCGGGTGAACCTTCTGTGGAGGAATAAGTTGGGTTTGCAGAAGGCATTCAAACAACAAATAATTATGCATGGTTTCAGCAACAATTTTGGCCACCTGCATGCAAGGCATCAAATTGTTAGGGAAAAGCAAGGTTTCAAAGAACAGGCTTTGGAAACTAAAAATAAAATCATAGTGAAGCATAGCCCACCCCTGGGTCCTCAAACTCGATGAAGCCATAATGCTTTGACTTTCCTGTCTGTTGATATGAAGTAAAGACGTTAATACGTCACACACACAAATCTACTACAAGATCAATAAAAAAAGAACAGAAAAGCATGAACTGCTTAGGTAATTCATTCTCAGTTTAAAAATAATAAAAACAATCTTTAGTTTTTAAAAGCTCAAGCTTGTCACTGCTTCGTTCGCCTGGGTGTAGTGCAGGAAAGAAAAGGCTCATGCTCATGGGTTAACTCAATCATTAACTCACTTAAAACACTAAATTTACACTTGGTATAGATTTCTAAACACAGAATATAAATCCCAATTTACAAGTTTTCAGAAAATGCCTCGAACATGTCATATGCCTCTAGTTAAACACTTCAAGAAAATCAGATAAGGGACCCATAGACAACCGGTTGACAATTACTACCACAAACACAATCTGGACATCATCAATCAATCACTCAAATATACATCCAAGGCCCAGAATATTTTACCTTTTTGTTGCGTACGACTCTCAATCTGTTGATTACACCAAACTGCCCAAAAAACCCTGCAAAAAAAATTTATATATATATAAATATCAAATTCAGCCGAGACTCAATCCAGAACCTTCACCAAACATTACTCTAATATTCTTCACTTCATCAGAACCCCATTGTACCTTGCATTTCAGTTTCGTAGAAGCCGTGGGGTATCCGGCTAATGTATACAACCCTGGCAACCTCTTCCTTGGGCTTCTCTTCGGGGAGCTTACGCGCAGGACCTTCTAACGGCTTCCCTCATCAACAATCAGCACAACAGGGTAAGCAAACACACAACATAAATGAGCGATATTCGGAAGTAACAAAGTTGAGGGATTACCAAGAAGTCAGGAGCAGCAGTAGGAGTAGTGGAAGTAGGAAGTGGGTTTTGAGCAGAAGCACCAGACAGAGCTTTCTGAGCAGAAGCAGAGACAGCTTTGCTCAGTTGCTTCTTCATCGCCTTTTTCGCCTTCGCCCCCATCTCGCTCAAGTAAAACCAGAAATCTAAACACCAGAACAAAAAAAAACTAGATCGGGACTTGATGAACAACAGCACAGAGAATCGCAGAAAGGCCGGAAATAGGGTTTACCTGGGAAGGTTGGGGTTTTGGTGAGCAAAGAGGTGGGAGAGAACAAGAGGCGGGGTTTTGTATTAGGTTTTCAGAGTTGATTCTTCAGGTGTGTTATTGGGCCTTTCGGGTTTTATGTGTTATTGCATGGCTCCCGGTTTTATGTGACCGTGAACCCCGTTTGTTTTTAATTTTTCTTTTTAAAATATAGTTCTTTCTCTCTAATATTAAGAATCTGAAGAAAATAATAAATTTATGATTCCATATGAAATTTATTACATTCAACAGAAAGTTGCACCCTAGTTGTCGGCTACGCTCAATTTGAGAAATTGATAGTTTTTTTTTTTCCACTAACAAGCATGATCTTCATGAGATTTACAAATCCATAAGATGTTAAACATTAGTTTTTCGTATGAACCTATTTGTAAATATCAAGTATTACATACGGATTCTCGATGATAATTGATACATCTATGATTCAATTTCTTCCAACATTCTATTTTAAATTCAATTATGCACTTGATGTGAATTATCACTTCAAAAGTAATTCCGTGTTTCCAACTTATGTGGTTTCTATTGCAAATTATAAAATCTTATCACGACTACTACGTGAAATTTTTGAACTTAACCAAAATGCAATGTGTGCCATTGCTTACAATCACATGACTTGTCCTGGCATTAAACTTCGTATTCTTCTCTGTCATACAAAAAATCTTGTTACAAATTGCAGTAGAAGCGTGTTTGGTGGCAACACAGTACCACAATAACCAGTCAAGTTCCTTACTTACGTTTTCTCTTTCAAAACATCCATACTTTTTCCAAATGGAAATACCCGAAACACTCCTTGTATGACATTGATTGGTCAGGCAAATTGCCTTTTTTTTTCCGACTGCAGGGCGTATCACACTTGGTACAACTGACCTGTGTTAAATTTTCTCGCAAAGGCATCAAAACCCACACAAAACATAAGAGAGGAAGAAAAAACCAAAGCTGATGTCTACTAATTAAAACGTGACAGTATATCTTGTTTGACAAGCGATTTCCAGAGGGTCTGGTAGATCAAAAATCGAGCCATTCATAATTTGTTGGAATAACCATTTGTTAGCAGCCTCGGTGAAAAGGAGGTACAAATAATCCTTGCAGGTCTCTTGCCTCCGATTGTCAGATCAAAGGAATCCTATTTTCCGCCTAAAATAAAGACATATCTACTGGAGGTCCATACACAGTCTTCCAAGAAATTGGAATAAGCCATTTATCATTACTGTTGCCTGCACAAAGCCATTAGCAACAGATGAGTACACCACTAACCAAAATCATTGTTCATGTTAAAGTTCAAAACTTGTTGGAA